>NW_028227267.1:70426351-71026351 GCF_978045245.1 Mus caroli | reverse complement strand
TTGAGACCTTGTATAGAATTAGCCATTCCTCACCCTTCTCCATGAAAGAGAAAGATTAGCATTCTCTCTCTTGCTGTGGTAATTAAGCATTCGTAGACACCTTCACTCAGATTTTCCTTAGACGATAAAGACCCAACCAACCAACCAGCCAACCAACCCCGACTGTCTGTCTCCTTTCTTTTTCTTTTCTTCTCAAAGGGTCTGAGGAGCTCCTTTCTGTGAGAGGTCCAGAACTTTGTTCCTCATGCTAGAATCTCATGTCCTCATTTTGCTTTGGTTCAGTTTCATTTACTCAACAAATATTTCTGAGAATCTGCTGAACACCTGATGACATTAGCTGCTTAGACACAAAGTTCAGTAAGACAGAGGCCCAGTCTCCAAGATGCTGTGATGCCTTCAGTGTGTTCCATAAACCATGAATGTTTTGCACATGCATATAAAATTAGAGGGGAAGCCCGGTGTTGAGTGAGTAGTTTTTCTGCTTTGTCCGTACTGAACTTTGCTGAGATGTTTTTTCACTCACCAGTGGCTAGAAAAAAAAAATCAGTAGAGAATTCTATGCATTTACATGCATTCTTCATCCTTGGAGATGAGGAGGAGGATGTCGGGTGTTACCCTGAGGGACCTTCTCTGAGGAACAAGCTGAGAAATGTCTACCTCAGTGGTTCTCAACCTGTGGCGACCCCCATAGGGATTACAGATCAGATATCTTGTTTATCAGATATTTATATAGTGATTCCAAACAGTAGCAAAACTACAGCTACGAAATAGCAACAGAATAATTTTTTGGTTGGCAGTCACCACAACATGAGGAATTACCATTAAAGGGCCACAGCATTAGGTAGGTTGGGAACAACTGGTCTACCTATTTGTAGCAGCTCAGGGTTGAGTTTCATTCACACCTACTTAGACTGTTGCTGCTTCTCCATCTGCCTCTGGACTGTGAGTCCAGTATGGGTTTGTCTTGTGAAAAGAAAGGGGATTTCCCTTGGGTTAAAAAAAGGGCAAATATTATAAAATGGTGCCTTACTTTTTATGAATCTTACTACCTTGGTATCTAAAATTCCTATTTAAAGTTTTTCTTTTCTTCTTTAGTTTAAGAAGGTGGGCTTGAAACCACCACCATGGGTTTTCAGGAAAACTGTTAAGGAATAGATGTTTCAACAGAACAGGCTGGAAGTGAGAGCCCAGGTTTGTAAGACAGGCCACGGGAGATGGTGAGGGATTGTACATGGAGAAGACACTTCATGCCCACAGGAGTCATTGTCAGGGTCTTGGTAAGACATCACCCACTGAGCTCAGTGTTGGAGGCAGAGGGAAGAAAAGCAAACCTTTGCTGGATGTTGTGGCGTTTGCCACCATCCTTTCTTCCTATGATGGGGTCAATGGTTGCCTCGTAGGTTTCACGGGGACATTGAGCTGAAATAGATCCTCAAGTGAAGAGACTCCTTCAGTTCTGCATCCACGTATTTTCTGCCAGAGATACTTTCCAGAGTGTATAATTGCATTTTATGTTTCATCTCTTTTAATGCTGGGTTAAGTCTGTAGTTAAGGGAGAGAGCATGTTCAATTTCCTTTTGGATCAGTAACAGCTTAAATTATGAATGGAGGTAATGTAACCATAGTGTCTGCTCTTGGTCCTTGAAGCATTTTGACTCAGTGATGCCTTTCCAGGTCCAGAGGTGACCAGCAGGTATCAGTGCATAGGACTTCTTGGGGCCTTCTTCAGCTACCCAGCCCTTTGTCCAGACAGCCAGGCTTAGGAACACTAAAGGCATATTGTCCTCTAATTTCTATATTGATGGTGATATGCTATGTCTATTATCCAGTGGCATTTATAGTTATGATACTTCCTGAGGAAAATAATTTTAAAACAGACTAAAATGAAATAAATATAATTCTTAGAGAATTCTGTAGTTTTATAGAAACAGGTATGCGGTTTAATGAATATCAAGGTTTAACGACTTAACTTTATGTGTGCATGTGTATGTCTCAGTATTTGTGTATACTACACGTTATGTAGATGCCCCAAAGGCCAGAAGGTCAGATCCCTGAAGCTATAGGCAGCTGTGACCTGTCTGATGTCGGTGCTAGGAGCTGAACTCAGGTCTTCTGGAAGATCAGCAAGCTGTCTTAACCAATGAACCATCCTTCTAGTTCCTAATTAGAGTTTCAATCATAGCAGAAGCCAGGTTAGGTAGTTTATCAGAACAGGGTGCTATATCCAGAGAACCATCTTGTAAGCCAGCCTGTCTTTCTGAAGCACTAATGAGCTCCATAGCCGAAGTCCACGGGGCCTTGCTGTTTGTTCCCTTGGCCTTGTTAAACTATGGGGAAATTTGCTTTGGGGTTGGATGTTTCCCTGCTTAGTATTTAACCCGAGTTTTAGTTATGACAGTACCAGACATTGTCAGATTAGCACTTTCTCTGTTTTTTTCTGCCTAAGACATGGAGTTGGTCATTAACTAAAGACCACAATTAATTAATTAATTAGCTGTGTTGTATGGCGGGCTGAAACATTTCCTGGTTCGATTGTAAGGGTTCTTGACTCCCATGGGCTGTGTAATTCAGTTTGCCGAGTTCTCTTTGTTGCTGGTGGTGTGGGTGTCCCTGGTCCTGCGAGCAGAGGCTGGCAGCCTTAGGTGCCTGCTCAGCTCTCCCCGCTGCCATAGAGATGCCTCAGCCCCCCAGTCTGGGGTCTTCTGTGAGGGCTGTGATGAGCACAGATATTTGGTATCCACAAGTTTTTCTCTCTCTATTTCATTCCTGTTCACAAGGTTCTTTGAGTACTGATGAGTACATCAAATGGGATGTTTCTGTCGGCAAAATGCTACCTGCCCATTCTTGAGAAGAGGGCTGCAGGCTGGCTCCACAGTGCCTTTTCTACATCTGTGCATGTCTCATTCCCTGAGGAGCTTGGAGGGGTGGGACCAGTGCTGTTTCCCTGAAGGGATGCCAGGCATACTGCTCAAACAACTAGTCAGGGCCTAGATCTGCTATACCATACTTGGAACAGAAAATCCAGCGTAGCCTTTGGTCTGGGGCAGCAGCAAACTGTGAGAGGTGTTTAACAGGTGAGCCACAGGCTTGCATCTGCTTCCTAACAGGTGACTCTGCTGGTGTTAGAGAGGAGCCAGGTGGGGGTCAGGTGTAATGGGGGAGTGGAACTGTACCTGATTCTTGGCTGTTGCTTTAACTAGATCTCTCAGAAAAAAGAATTAAGTCAGACTCTTACTGTATTTGAATAGATTTGATATTTTAACACCCTCGATATTATAAAGTTTTATAAAGTGAGCATGTCAAGAAAATGTAAAGCCATCAGATACCTTGTGGTTTTGTGGTCAGTATTTGCGGACACGGCCTTGTGATAAGGTGGAACACTGCTCAGGTGGGTGAGCTTGCCCTGAACAGCTTCCACCGTCGATCCTGAAGGTTTCTTTCTGTCTTCTCTAGTTTGCGTTCTCAAGTGCTCGAGGGGTTTATTTGATGAATAGGTTTATTATTGCCTGTGCTGCAGACATAAGACTCTAAACCATATCACACCGCATTCTTCTTCTCTCTGTGATAGGGTGTTTGCGTAAGCTGGTGTATAAAGCAGTCCTAAGGAGCTGAGTCAAATGGAACATGCTACATTGCTGAAGGAGCCCAGGGATAAAATGTGTGAGACGAAGAACTTTTATAGAGCAGCTGGAGTGGTAGTGTAGTTGGTAAAATGCTTTCCATTCTTACCCGATGTTAGTTCAAGAGAGCGCTGGGATTATTAGAATGTTACACATACTTACCCATGATTTATATAACACACACACAGACACACACACTCTACACCTTTCAAAAACAGCAACCATGTTAAGCGTTTAAGCAGGCTTAACTCGTGCCTTCTCTGTTGATGGGATTACTGTGTTGATGGGATTTCTTCTTTGGCTAGTCATCTGCCTGGTTGAGACCGTTAAGCAACACTGAAGACCTACCTAGGGCACAGAGCTAACCTGCCACATCTTGACTGCTGAGTGGGGTTGCTTCCCTTCAGCCTGGATGGGTATGATTTGCACCTTTGCTAACAGACAAGTGTCTGCATGAGGCTCACTGGCAGAGGCTCATTAAAAAGCAGTGTGATTCCTGACCTTGCCTCTGGCAACAGGTACGGGCTTGCAGAACCCTTGTAAGTGGATTGTATTCCAGTATCTGTTGAGCTTCTTCACTGTACTACTGACATGAAAGTGTGGCTCTAGAATATTCAGTACAAATGACACTCGCATAACCCCCAAAGGAACTGTTCAGGGGTCAAAGGACCTGAAAGATGAAAAATTTCAGTATATGTGTTTTTTTGTTGTTGTTGTTTTTTATTCTATCGTATTTGTTGAAATCATTTCATACTAAGAATAAGCTAAGGAATATAAATTAGTTTCTAATTTGAATAACTTGCCCACCCCTAGGGTTTTCTAGCAGGGTGCGGGAACACAGGGCTGACACTGGCCTGTCTATTGAGAAGGTTTTACACTTGCTGTTTCTTTAGGAAGTTTGTCCTCCGTAATTTCCCTGAACTGGCTTTGTTGTGCATGAGCTGCTCAGTGAAAGCTGAAGCCTTTTGGGAAAACAGTATTTGCAAGGGGCCAGGCTGACCGGTATAATAGCTGATCCCTCTGGCACGTGGCCCAGAGTAAGCCGAGGTTGAAGCTTTTAGTGTGGTTTAAAGACGCTGGCCTGTCATTGGCCTCCACTGTAATTGGGCGAGTGGTTTTGGACTGGGCCAGTGTTCTGCTTCTCCTGGGAGCAGCTGCTAGGAGGCTACAGAGTCCCTGTGAGCTAGGGACTCATCATCTGGTATGTTTAATGCAATCCGGCTTTATCTTGGGAGCAGTTTCTGATTAATGGTGGTAATTGCCATGGACCAGCCCCGTTTTTTTTTTTTTTTTTTTTTTTTTTTGTGCAAGATAAGATTAGCATGTGAAGGCTGGGTAGGGGCTCTCAGAAGTGCCGTGGTACTGCAGGAGACAGGTATGGAAGGAGAATGAGGGAGACAAGACAAGTTATAAGGATGGGGAGATCCACAAATGTGATTGGCTTAAGAGCCTTTTAAAATCAGTTCATGGGCTGGAGAGAAGGTCCTGAGTTCAAGTCCCAGCAGCCACATGGTGGCTCACAACCATCTGTCATGAGATCTGACACCCTCTTCTGGTGTGTCTAAAGATAGCTACAGTGTTCTTACATATAATAATAAAATTAGTTCATAAATGCTTATTACATTTATTTATTTTAGTGCGTTTGTGTGTGCTCACCATGCACATGGAGGATCAATTTCAGAAGTCCGTCTTTCTCTACCATGTGAGACCTGGGAATTGAACTTAGGTTCTCAGGCTTGGCAGCAAGCTCCTTTACCTACTGAGCTATCTCACAGGCCCTAATTTAAGAGTTTTAAACTGCCTATAAAGTATGAGCTTCCCAGCACCAGTGAAACAAAGTGTGGTTAGTTAGATTTTTGAAAAACACCTACCCATCCTCATCAGATTTGGTGTGTGTGTGTGTGTGTGTGTGTGTGTGTGTGTGTGTTATGTTTGCTTGCTTTTCATTGAAGTCAACCTTTTCCTTCAGGGATGTGTTTAAGCATGTCACCTTTTATCACTGACTATGGATGGATGGGTCATGCTTTCCAAGGCTGCTGCCCCACCCTCTTCTCTTAACTCACCATGAGTTATGCAGCTCTGCCTCTGTTCCTCACTTGCAACAATTTGGCCTGCCAGGCTGAGTTGCTGAAAGACAGACAGAACAGAACACGCCACTGTGCAGTCACCTTCCTTCATTTTGTCGCCTGGAGTGTGACGTGGATGGCGTGGGCTGGAGGCTGGAGGGATGGAAGCATTCCTTGCAGCGAGAAGGGAACTGGCTGGGATCTGCTTCGCTTAGCTTTACAGTGAGAGTTTTTTGCTAGTGCCCTGTTCTCTTCCATTTATTTCCTAGCGAATACGCCTCCACCTTTGGTGGAATGCTAGTAGTTTGAGATGGATTTTAATGGAAGCCATAGAGGCTTGAAGTCTTGCAGAAAAAAAAAATCAGTGAAGTGGGGGTGGTGTGTGTGTGTGTGTGTGTGTGTGGGATGGGAATGGGGGGTAGGGCGTTCCATTCTAGGGAGGTCCTGGGACAGGTGGGAGGCTGGACAGCTGTGGGGGCGGGACTTAGATTCAGCTGTTCGCCCTGGCGACACAATCTGTTTTAAATCAAGCTGAAGAAGAAAGCATTAACATCATGATGGATCACTTGGCTAACCCCAAGAATGTTAATTATGTGTCAGAGATACATTTTAACCCTTGATACAGTGGCATTTAGCAGGATTTTGTGGTGGGTGGATTCATCTTGTTACTCAAATTCTTCCTCTTCCTTTTTTTTTTTTTTTTTAAACTAAACATTGGCCTGTCATCTGTCATTCCTAGCCCCTGAGTTAGGCTCACAGAGAGCCCGTGCCATCTTCTCAGGCTGTTTGCTGCAGTGACCTCTGTTCTAGCCCGGTGTCTAACCAAATCCATCTACCTACCCATGTCACGGTGCAGCTTTGTCTAATTGGATTCCCAGCCTCTCTCCCATCCAAGTGCTTGGTGATCTCCTGTTAGCACCTTGACATCCAGCCCAGATGTTCTGTTTGCCCCCTGGTTCCCTTCATCCCAGCTATGGGCATTAACCTTCAAACTTGCCTAACATCTGTGTATCTCTGTGCTTCATCCAGTTATGGCCATGAAATTGCTCACCCTCAAATAGTGGCTGAAAACAACACTGGAGACGGAATGTTTGTAGTCTCCTCAAATGCTCTGTTGAAACCCTAACCTCTAATGGGTGTTGTTGAGAGGTGAGGCTGGTGGGAGATAATCAGGCCATTACAGGGAAGCCCTCATGAATCAGTTACAAGACCTTTTCCACCATGTGATCTGAAATGCCTTATCAGCTGTCTTCTTAATTAATATTGAGTTCTGGCTTCTGGAACCATGAGAAATAAATAGGTGTGGTCCAAGGAACCTCTGATATGTTCATGATGGGCCAGAGCTAAGACAATATTAATCACTTATCTTGTTCTTCATTCTGTGCCATGAGTGGCCTCAGCCAGGAGTTCTGGCTTGGAGCATTTCTGAGTTGCTGTTAGAAGGTAGCTGGAGCTGAGTTGACCCCAAAGGTTTCTTTAGCTCGTAAGTCTAAAACTGAGTGTGGAGGAATGTAACGGCCTGGGCTAGAACTGCTGGGCCCCCCTCAAACTCTGTGTCTTCTGCACCTGGCCTCTCCTTGTGGGGAGTCTTTGTTGCATTGGGCCAAGGCTCTGAAGTGAGTTGTCCAGGAGAAACTGGAAGAGCCCATTTCACCTTGGAGGTCCCACAGTTAAGTTTCTTGCCTCCTGTTCGTTCATTCAGATAGTAGGGCTGCGTACAGCTGAGGAGTGGGAATAGAGAGATCCTTAGTTGTTGCCGCTTGGTGGAAGGAATGTGAAAGACTGTGGAAAACCTGGTGGTTTAAATATATATATATATATATATATATATATATATATACATTTTAAATTGGACAAAACACACATGGCAGAGTTTATTGTCTCAGTCTTCTTGGGTACAGTTCAGTGATGTTAAGTACATTCAAATTACTTTGTAGCCACCACCCTCATCAGACGCGGAACACTTCTCATTATGGAAACAGTAACTCTGTGCCCATGGGATGCTTCTCCATCCCTCCTCCCCACTGGCTACTCAATGGTCTGTAAGTTGTTGACTATTCATTCGCCATGAATTTGACTCTGAATACCTCACATGTAAGTGCAACATAGTATTTGGCTTCCTTTGGCTTATTTCAGTGAGCATGATACGCCCAAATTCATGTTAGAGCTCGTGTAATATCTCCTTTGCTTTTAAAAGAGCGTATATGCACTGTGATTCTCCAGCCTCTATTTGTGAACACATAGTTTGCCTTTGGCCGTTTAAACAATGCTGCCCTGATGTGGGCACATTGGAAAGCGTGTTTGAAGTCACAGTTACCGTTAACATTGAGGCTTCTCAAGTGTTTTTCCTCACTGAACTGGAAATTTCTGAGGGTAAGGACGGTGACTTTTCATGTGGAAATCCCCAGGTGGCCCAGCACAAGCACAGAAAGTAGTTGCTGAGTGAGTCACAAACACATGGATGGAGTAATGTTCGTTAAACCTACCGGGGAGGATTCACTCTTATGTGTGACAGGGTGTTGCTGATGGGATTGGGGAGTTCCCAAAAGCAGTTATATTGAACACCGCTCTGTTGTAAGATGTTTACTGGATAGCACTGGGGGCATGGCATTTGTCAAACACAACATGAACTTATAAGATGATATTTTAATGCCTCCAGCGTTTTAAAAATCATCCACTGTGTTTACACATGTGGCTTTTATACACAGTAATGTTCTATGTAGTTCAAGGGATAATGATGTGGAACCATTTCCTTTGTATATTGGTTAGCCTGCTTTTAATCAAAATGGAAGCCTGTAGTCTTGATAATCTCATATGATGGGGAAAATGTCTAACACCAGATTTGGTTTTCATTAGTTTGCTTTTAGCCCCTCACATGTGCAAGGCTGGGTGGTAGCAGCCTATTCTAACAGCGTCTAATGCTGAAGTCAGCCCTCTGTTGTTGACCATGGACACGGAGGAGTGATAATAAAACTTGGGTTGAGGCTACCTTGCCTTGCCATTTTTTAAAAAGGAGGAGTTAGAGTTATAGAGCAAATGAATAATCAAGCTTACTTTCTTTTTCTTGCATGAACCACCCTCTGTGTGTGTGTGTGTGTGTGTTTATGGAATATTAAAAGCAAAAATCCCTAAATGGCTATGATTTCCTGACTTATTGTCTTTATAAATGAGATAAACATTAAGTAGCCTTTTCTTTTAATTGATTCTTTTCTTGATTGATTTAGCCTCACAATCATGTTTGAGTGTTCTCAAATGCTTCTTGCACAGGCCTTTAGATTTGGTCCTTGGGATTCCATCATTTGTAAATGTCCTTTGTGGAAAGAGAAGACAGGATAGCAACCTCATAGACCAAAAGGAGAAGAGTCAAGTTTTGGAATAACCCAGATGGCCATTGGAGAGTGTGCGAGTCCGTGCAACGTTTGATGGCGATGTTTGGGGGCTTGCTCTTCTCTGTGGACGTGACATAAGTTAAGTCATCTAACCTCCTGGGAGCCAAGGTGATGCCAAAGAGTGCTTTTGTTTGTGATCTTTGCTCATCGTGAAGTTTAGGTAGCATGAAAGCCTTTTGTTTATCAGAAGGAAAATTGAGGCTCAGAAAATTAGCATGCACCCCGAAGCCCTACACTCGGGAGAGGCCTTCAGGGACTCTGTCGTGTTTTATTACGTCACATCTCACTATCTTCCTTTGTTTTTTTTTTTTTCTTTTCCCATCTTTCCATCCTCATTTTTCTCCCTGTCAGCCAGCGTGTGCATGGATACACACGCTGAGATCGAGAAGGACACTCGGTCTGAGCTCCTCCGCCACTGAGCCTACCAGTGCTGGCAGCTCCTGCTGGACACGCCTGTCAGCCACTGAAGCAATGGCGTGCTCCCAAGGGCTAAATAAAGTTCTCTTTCTAGGCTTTCCTTTCCTTGGTAGCATTTGAGCCTGTGGGATATCTTTGAGTCGTCTGCCATTATTTTTTTTATCATCCATATTATTAATTTTTTTCTCTTTATTACTTGTTTCTCTTCCAGCCTCAGGCTCACAGTGACATGACTTTGAGTGGTGCGGGGTTGGGGCCAACCACTTTAACCATGTTGCTGTGCAGTACAGAGCCAGTTAAACAGTAGAAGTGGAGTGACAACAGCTGGGTTCATAGAATTTCTCCTGTACGTAAATACAGTATGGAAAGCATAGCTTGATTTATGTGTTGGCCTTTATTTTTTGAGACAGGGTCTTATGCAACCCAGGCTGACCTAGAAATCAGTTTGTAGTCAAGGCTGGCTTTGATCCTCCTGCCTCTACTTCCCAAGGGTTGGGTATTGTAGGTGTATACCACTATGTCTTTAATATACTCAAATGTGAGGGACTACTTGATGAAAGGAAAGAGGCTACAAGAAAGAATAGGAAGGGGATGGTGGGATGTTTTCCAGGTAAACGTGATTGCCATGCAAATATAATAATAATAATAATAATAGTAATAAATAAAAAAGTTAGAAAGAACGGCTATAAGCTGGTGTTAGCTACAAAATGTGTAGGGCAGTGCCTAAGGCACGGGCTGCACAGGCTCAGCTGTGACCCTGTAGACTTTGGAGTCACGTGGAGGGTCTGTTCAGCTTCCTAGTACCCATCACTACCAGAAAGAGTCTAATGTTTGGTCCACTCATGACTGTGCCATGGTGGCTTCAGCACTCTGCTGTCCCCAACCCCCTATGACCACTCCAACTCACTATGGAAATGCCCTGGTGCATGAGCAGGGCATGGGACACAGGACACAGCTTTGCTACAGCTAAAGTTTATAAAGCATCCCCCTGGACTAGCCATCTTGAAAGTAAGTGTCACAAATCATTTTTCTTTTTTTTTTTTTCTTTTTTTTTTTTAATTTTTGTTCTGAATTTGACAGTGCCTGGGAAATCTCTCTGAACTCTAGGCACCCAGCCCTGTGGGCATGCATCTTGTGCCCTGTGTGCTGAGCAAAAATTAAAAGAACCACATTTATAATGCTGCTAACCAACGGCATGGTTAAGGCCTCTAATTGGCTGGCCGAAGTTGGCAATGCGCCACTCACTGGAGCCCCTTGTAATTAAACTTTGATTCTGTTTTTAGGACTATCCTCTGCAGAGTAGGACCTAGCATTCGAGCTCAGTGGAGTCTCAGCCTTGGTGAAGGGCAGGCTAGTACTGGAACTCATGGACTGAGGAAATGACCCTGTGCCCGTGAGTCCAAGAAGAACTTTGACAAATTAGTTATATAGCAAGAGTAGAGCTAAGGCTCCTTGACAGCAGGGCCATCTGGATCCGAGGTGCGTCTTTCTTATTTTATAAGACCTGTGAGGTAAGACGTCAAAGAGCTTACTTGCTCCTGAAGCTCAGAGTTTGGTAAAAGTGCTACCACGAGGCCAGTTCTGATTTCCCTTTTAGTTTTGTGTTCATTGAGCAACTGGCCTGCGAAATGGCATGGCTTATGCGATGGGAATGAGACTCCATATTGAAGCTTTGCATTCTGGGAGAGGTGCGTTTTGACTTTCTCCCTGCTGTGAAATGCAGTTAGGTTGATCCTAGGACAAAGCATGGATCCTAGGCAGCAAAGCATGGATTGACACAGCAGTGGCAGAGTGGAAAGCATTTGTCATCTCTTCGTGGTGAGCTCAGACTTCAGAGAGCTCTGGTTTTCCCACCCTGTGCTTCTTTTGCAGTTCTACCCTTGTCCCCCCTCATACCTTGTACCCCCACTCCCCAGTTCTGCCTGAAGGGAGAATGTCCTCCCCAGATCTGGGACTCACATTTGTCTGAAGGCCACAGGGAGAATCCACGATCGGCCCCTCCCTCCTCCTTCCTCCCTCCTCCCTCTGAACTCTATTTAGACTTACAGGAAAAGATTTGTGGCTTTTTGCAAGCTTTCAACTCTGAGGTATTTTGGAAAACTGTAATTTTGTTTGTTCCCTGCTGTATGCTGTGGCTTCTTCAGATACGAGTGTGATTATTTTCTGCATCCTTTCCATAGCAAACATTTCTCCCTCGACTCCAGGCTCCAAAAGTAGGCTCTGGAATGCACCCGTCCCACAGACCCTGCTCCTTGGCAGTGGCTGTCTCCACAGTCAACAAGCTGGTTGCCGTGCTTGGGCTGCCTCTCCAGGTGCCTCTTGGTCTTGCTCGGGCACTTGGCCTCCACATGCTCGGCAGTCAGACGTGCCCAGTGTGTGGCAGATTCCCTGGAAGCCACGGATTACTGCTGAGTTATTATGAAACTTAATTGGATGATAATGAGGTGGTTCTGGGTAATAGCACTTTGGGTGGATTTTACCCATAAATCAGTCATTTGTGGGAGACCATTAGCGAGTGGCAGGGATTCTCATGGCGGACTGTTGGATTACTGGGTTTGGATCCTAGAGTTTTCACACACTCCCTTGCACCCCTAGGAATTTTATAGTTTCTAAACTGCTAAAATTTTTATCTGCTTGGAGTTTATTTTTGTATAAGAAACCGACCTTGGATCTAGCTATTCTTTTCAAGCATTTAAAAAAAAATGTGTGTTCGAATATACATGACATTAAATATAGCACTTTATTATTAAATATAGCATTTGTGGCTATGTGTAGCGTATATGTGATGGATACGTGCATATGTGTGCGCATGTGTGTGTAGAAGTTAGGAGTTGGCACTGATTTCCTCAGCCCCTTATTTTATTTTATTTTATTTTGAGATAGGATGGCTCACTGAACTTGGAGTTCATTGCTTACTGAGACTGGCTGGAGACCTGCCTATTTCTGCCTCCCCTACTCTGGGATTTCAGGCATCTACCATGGTGCCAGCTTCTACTTGAGTATTGGCTATTCCATTTGGAGTCCTCATGCTGACTATACAGCGCTTTACAGGCTGAGCTATCTTCCCATCCCCCACTTTACACATTTTTATTTATGTGTACAGTTCGATGGCGTTCAGTACATTTAAAACCTTTTGACTTTTAAGCTGTGCCCTATAAGCCAAGTTATTTTAACATTCCACGTCCCACTTTCCTTTTTGTAAGTAAGGGGAAACACCCTACTAAGTTTTTCTTAGTCGAGGTTGACCTTGAACTCACCATCTTCCCGTCTTTGCCGTGTGAGTACTGGGATTGCAGGAGTGTGCCACGGAGCCTGGCAAGGTTGTCTGTAAATGAGATTGAGAATTAGGAAAGCTCTTTTGTTCATCAGGCTGTGCGGTGAGTGCTCAGCAATGGTTGTGGCTAAAAAGGCTCACACGGACAGCCAGGGCTGCTCAGAGGAACCCTATCTTAAAAAAAAAAAAAATCAGCCAAACAATGAACAAGCAAACAAACAAACAAGGCTCACAGGGACAGTCAGGGCTACTCAGAGGTTCACATGGATAGCCAAGGCTACTCAGAAAAACCCTGTCTTAAAATAATCCAACCAACCAACCAACCAACCAACCAACCAACCAACCAACGAACCAAGAAACCAACCAATCAACCAACGAACCAAACAAAGTGGCTCACACTATAAGCAGGCTACTTAAGATGCATTTGAGTCTTGTGTCTCAAGCATGCCCTATATAACACTAACACACACACACACACACACACACACACACACACACACACACGGAATAATTACTTTCCATTCCTTTGCTGTGAACACAGAATTCTCATTGCAAAGCTCAGATAATTTCGCATCATTTTTGTGTGACTTGAGCATAGTGCTAATACTGTGATTTGGACTTCAGGAGAGAAGGTTTTTTTAAAAACAGATTTAGATGATACGGGATTCATAATAAAAAGATAAAGTCTCTTAATATCCATATATAAAACAATGCAGTGGACTTGAAAGGGGGAGGCCTTCTGAATATATTTTGCTCTTTTCAGAGTCTTAAAGAAAATTTCTTTTCTTAAGATGTTGTAATAGTTATTTGTTACTTAGAAGGAACTCAAGATGAAGAAATGGTATGTGCTCAAAGTGAGAAAAAAGGTAAACCATAGTCGAACAGTAAGCATTCGCTTATATTTAAATCTTTTGGAAATTTTATGTGTGAACCTAATATGTCAGTTAATTATAGCACTTTGAATTGCCCCCGAAAAGCCAAGCCATGTTTCTGGGGGGGAAATGGTGTGAGTTCGTTTGTACTTTACAGTGAGCAGCCTTCTTGTTCTTTGCTTCAGCAAGAGACACCCAAGTTCATTTGCAAAAAGGCGATAGGAATTGTTCGAATCAACTCTTGCTAGCTTTAAAATTCATGTTCTTACAATACTGTATTCAGTCGCCACCACAAACATGCCTTTCTTAGCCACACTGTCTTAGCTAAATGTGAACTTTGAAAATGGGAAAATCAGGCACTTTTTTAGACAGTTTACTCTTTGTTTCATAGTTTGGGGCTTAAAAAAAAAAAAAAAAAAAAAAAAACTGTTGCCAAGGGGAAAATCTCATGGAAGGAGCCTAGCTTTTAAGTTGGCCTGGTGTTTTGGTCTACGATCCATGTTGTTGTTTTGGGGAATTGGTAGTAACCTTAAGTTTAGTTGAACAAACTCTTATTTCTAAAGCATAGATCATACTTGTTTTCTAAAAGTAAGTGAAGAATGTCTAATTAAATTTCATCACTCAGGTACATGTGCTGGGTCGGGGACTCAGGGTATTGGGGTAACACTGTTGTCATTATTGCATTAAGGGATACCTGTGCAGAGCATGCTGAGGGAGCGATCACACTGGGCCTGGGGGCAGAAGGTATGCATTTCACAATCTTGCACTTTCTCTTGCTTTGAAAAGTTGTGCCAGAGAAAGGTATCAGCCTCATGGTGTAGAGGCTGCTGGTAGGCTCCTTCCTTGGTCACATGTTCTTGGGGCACCATGACACTCCTTATCCATATACTGATATCTTCCTAGCCCACATTGTGCCAATACACTTCCTGTGGATGGACCTTAAGTCCCAAGTCAAGTGGAAAAAACAGGCCCTCTACTTGGCTGCCCAATGATGCTCTTAAGTCAGTTTAGTAGAAACAAATGTCATGGTGACTCCTCTCCCACCGTCACCCCCTAATTTTAAAAAAAATTTTTTTTCTGTATTTCTTTTGGCAAGTGGTACACCTGTGGGCACTGTCCTGTGTAGGCTGGAAGCCTGAGATATGCTGCAGATTAGACTGATGGCCAAGCTCTGTTAACGCTGCTGCTTCACCAATGGCTCTCTTGTCTGTTGTTTCATCCGTTTCCACATTGCTCCTTCCCCTGATTCTCCTCAAGGATGTATGTAGATGTTTCTCTGTGCATCCCTGATGACTATCTTAGGTCTGGGGGGGAGTGGGGGAGTAGTAATGCTTTCTGAGAGAGCTACCCGTCCTTCCATTCTGCACCCTGGCTGTGCCTGTGATCCAAGGAGGAGTACCCCGCTTGCCCTGGCAGGCTCCCAGGTACTTTTCCAGAGACTCATCCGCACACAGGTCCATGTTTCTTGGAAACCTTCCTCAACCTTTGTCAACCAAGCAGGATTTTTACCATGTTTAGAAATGTCCCTCTAACTCTCTGTACTTTCTCTTTTGTTTGACTGTCTGCCTTCTCCATCAGTCTGAGTGTTGCTATAGGTTATAAATTAAGTCTCACTCATGTCCGTATATACTAACATGGCATATGTGGCTCATAAATGACATCTCAGTAAATGGCTGTGTGATTGTGGGAATGTTGTAGTAGTTTTTGCTGGAGTGGGAAGGCACTTACAGGTTTCCCCTCAGTACTCATGACCTTCTACTGAGTAGCTGCCTTCCATGATCTCCAGAGGGAGGGTTTTTTTTTTTTCTTTTATCTCCCCATCCCCCATCATGGTTGGGGGTTAGACCTAGGGCTTTCTTTACACATGCTCAGTAAAGGCAAGTGTCATATGACTGTGTTGCACTCCCAGATCCCAGGATGAGCTTGCTGGTGAGCAAAAGTCCTGAGGTTGAATGTGTCCGACCGAAAGACTGCAGTGAATTAATTGTATAACGGTTTGTTCAAGGGCCTGGGCCATCAGCACGGTTTCATGCTTCATCCATAAACTCATGTGGTAACCCATGGTGCGTTGTACTGCTGTGATCTCTGCCCAAACACTCTCTGTTGACTGCTTCTTACTTCGCTACTCCCCTTCTAGCTTTGGGAGGAAGCTTCTCTATGCCCCACACTCCCAGCTGGGTTGGCGGACCTCAGAAGGAACATCTCTCTGTCCTCATCAGTCACAAGCTCGGTTATCTGCATCTGTGTCTGTATCCACCAGCTAGCCTCCTGTAGGAGGACCATCAGTGGTCCTGGGGAGGGCACACCACCAGCTACCTGCTTTAGAACTTAGGCCTGTCAGCTCTGTTCTTTCTCTTCTAAAGTGTGTTTCCCTTCCCTAAGGCTATTCCTGTCAGCATGCAAACATGCTGATGCATTTCCTCCCTATACAAAGCCTCTTTTGCGCCATTTTATTTTGGTTTACCTAAACCCACTGTGACTTCTCCTCTAAAAGTTTTTGGTTGTGGTAGAATAGCTATAGGATGCACTTTCAAGTTTACTGTAGAGTCGGACATGGTGACATAATCAGGGGGCAGAGGTAGGTAGATCTCTGAGTTCGAGGCCAGTCTGGTCTACAAGGTAAGGTCTGGGACAGCCAGACCTACATAGACAGTTCTCTAAGAAACAAATAAATTTGTAGTGTAAATGTTTGCAAGGTCCAGGAGTATGAAGTACATCGCATTGTTGTGAAGGCAGTGTCCAGGACTCTGCATCTTGCAAAACAGGAACTTCGCCAGTTAAACACTCATCCCATTCGATGAGGTTTCCCCTCCCCCACAGACCCTTTCTTTGTCTTCTGTGCTGCCCTGCCCCTGTGTGTCGAGTGACTCAGGGCCTAGTGCTCCACTCTCTTCTCATGCTTCCACCAAGTTCCTTGGTGGTTTCTCTAGAGAGAGATCTTAACTGTGCCACTTAGGTCCCCACAGCCCTCCAAATAATGTCTCCCAAGTTCTCACCTCGCCTGCTTCCCTGCTTCATATCTTTGCCTGTGTATGTAGTGGACGTCTCTACTAACAACTCTCCAGTGACCTTGACCTGCACCAAGTGCCTGCCCAAGTTGACTCCTGAGGGTGGTCACTCCCTGCTTTCCTGCAGGACTCACAGCTGGCTACTCTTTTTCTCTCAGAGCTATGTCAGCAAATCTTGCCAGCTAGGCTTTCAGAGGATGACACTCACTTTTTTTGTTGCTATGACAACATGTGACAAGAAGCAACTTAAGGATGGAAGGAAGGGCTTATTTTGGCTTACAGTTAGAAGGGACTCGGTCCCCCCATGACAGGGAAGGCGTGGTGTAAGGAGCAGGAGGCAACTGGTCATGTTGCATCTGCCCTCAGGATGGTAGAATCAGGCTATAAAACCTTGACATCTGTCTTCAATAACCCACTCCCTTCAGCAAAGGTCCACCCACTGTAAGTCTCACAGCCTTCCCAAACAGTGACACCAGCCTGGGGTCGGGGTGTTCAAACACATGAGGCTATGGGAGGCATTTCACAGTCAAAGCACAACAGAAGGCACGAGCTGAGCCTGACCACTGTGTGTTACGTCTCTCCGTTCCTCTGTCCATCTAGCACTTAAGTTTAACTGCACTCCTTCCGTGCCCTGGTTCCTGCAGGCTGAATACACTTCTAATGAGAGTCCTTTAAAAAACGAGTTAGATTCTGGTTAAACATTCCAAGGGATAGTGGGTGCTGGATATTTGCAGCTGTTGGAAGCCCCAGGTCACCGGACACCTCGTCAGCGTCCTGTTCTTATTGTCTTACATGGGTTCTCTCAGCCAGAACCACACGGTCTTCCCCAGTGACCCTTCAGTCTGCCACCCTGTCCCCATTGCTAGGGCACTCACTGACCCTTCACTGGAGGAAAGCATCTGGCTCCTAGGTGTCCTGGGACACGTCTGCTAATCTTTGCAGCTCTCGATCGATCGTGTGTGAGCTCCTCCCTGGTCACTGGGTTTGAAAATCCCAGCCCTCCCTGTGCTTGTGGGGCTTCTGGCTCTCTGTCCTTGGTTCTACCTGCTGGGTTGGTTTGTCTGGCCTCCCTAGAATGTCAGTTCTGGAAGGCTGGGGTATGGATGACGTCAGCTGTGCTTGCCTTCTGTGTAGAACTATTTCTGGCATGTGGTAAGCACACTGTCAATATTTATCAAGTAACTCTTCAGTTTTTACAAACCAGACAAGGGTACTTAATTGCCTATCTCCCTCCTTCTTAAACTTCATTTGAAATTTGAAAGTCTTATTTCATCCAAATGGTTACCAAGATGATTTTTGAATTTCACCAAACAAAAAGTATATGTATGAAAATGTCTTAATGAAATTCATTATTTTGTATCCTCTCTAAAAATGTTCCTAAGATGATTTGTTTTCTAAGAACATATATATGAAATTTTAATTTTAATTTTTATGGTGCTGAACCGCCCCCCCTCCCCCCAAGACAGGGTTTCTTTGTATAGTCCTGGATGTCATGGAACTCATTCTGTAGGCCAATCTGGCCTTGAACTTAAGAGATCCATCTGCTTTTGCCTCCTGAGTGCTGGGATTAAAGGTGTGTGCCCCCACTGCCTGGCTAATGCTGAACATTTTTATAATATGTCATTAACGATAAATTTTTTACTTTTATGTACACAGGAAATTGCTATAGATTTTCAAATAGTCTTACATAAAATTTTTCTTTTCTGAAGGATATTACACTTAAGTATGTTATAGTAGTTTTAAATCTTTTTTATCTGCATGGGAGTATTATTGGTAATATCTTTGAGGGTTTTGGTGGCAATAATTTTTCCCCCCTTCGGCTTTTTAAGGAGCACATTGAAATGGGCGCAGTGGTTACTTCTTGATGTTTTGCTTGTTTGAGATTCATTTTACTGATGTGATTGATCCCATGTGGGATCAATTCTGAGTCTCCTGTGATTTCCACTTCAAGATGCTGTTGCTAGCGTCACTGTTTCTCGTGTTTGACATGAGCCATTACTTGAGTTTCTTGAGTCGCTAGTTAGCCTGAAATTCTCTCCACATCAAAGGAAAAGGTTCATGTCCCTGTCTTGGAACCATTTAAAGTGGCGCTAACACCTTCTGTTCCAAATTCATTGATCTCTTAGAGGGGGAATAATTTTATCTTTGATGGGGAAAGGCCTGATGTATGTGCTCTCCTCCCTGGCACCGTTCACACTGCTTTTTTTTTTTTTCTGCAGAAAAGAAAACCAAAAATGATCATATTGATTTGCCTATACTAGCGGTTTTGTTTGTTTGTAATAGATGTGGATGTTATATGCTGCCTTGTATGAACTTGGCCTCGGGTATGGGAGGGACTGAATTTCTCAGTGGTCTTGTTTGCCTTTTTATCTTTATCATTGGGAAGAAAAGTGTGCAGAGTGTCCTGGTACTTCCAGGCCCCAGGACTCCTCCTTTTTCAGAATTGGGAGCAGCCGGGAGTTTAGACATGTGCTGCTATGCCCAGTGTATGTACTGCTTCATTTATTTATTGTTCCAGGCCCCAGGACTCCTCCTTTTTCAGAATCGGGAGCAGCCGGGAGTTTAGACACGTGCTGCTATGCCCAGTGTATGTACCAGTGTATGTCATTTATTTATTGTTGTTTTTGTATTTACCATTTTGTGTATAGTAAAAGGGCCCAATTAACCGTGGATCCTGGAGGACTGATGCTTAATAGGAATTTAATGCTCTTTTTGATTTCTGAGATCTCCAACCAAAGCAAAGACCTTGGGAAAATAATTCTGGTATCATTGGTTTCTTACGAGGAGCTCTTTTTTGTGGTTTCCCCAGCACATTACCCTGTCTTTTGTGGCTAAGGACCAGTCTTTCTGTCAGCACTCTCACAGTACGCAATGTTTCCTCCTCGATAGCAAGTCTACAGTGCTGATAAAGTAAAAGGCCGCAGAGGCCTTAGCATCTGAGAGCTTCATGGTCTTTGTACTTCAGAACAGCTCACCTTGCAGCACTTGTTAGAATCGTTAGTCACTAGGAATTAGTCTTTAACAGTTGTGTGCCAGAACTGCTGCTCTGATGTCAGCTGCTCCGCTTCATCAGTGAGACAGTCCTTATATGTGATACCAGAGAAAGACCACAGAACTGCTGGAGCCTCACTCCTCCTTGCGTTCTGAGAATCCCAGTCTCTGCGCCTCTCCTCACCCACTGAGCAGCTGCCCCAAGTTATGCTGCACCTACCAGGCAATCCCAGGCTCCTCTGCATCTGGAGAAAGCTCACTCCTACAGCAACCTGTGCCCCTGTGCGCACCTGTACACACCCCACTGAGCTGTGTACACCTTCTTTCCACACTGAGATTGTTTTCTTGTGAGCCACGACCTCCCAGGGTCAGCTGTAGCCCCTTGAGCTCGGGCTGTTGCTGTCTGTTCCCTTTGAATCATTTCACTCCCCAGAAGTATCTGCCGCGAGCCAGTCTGGCACATGGCTAGCAGCACGAGGAGCCAGCCGAGGGATAGGTGGACTGAGCAATGGATGGCGGGACAGAAAACTGTTGTGCGATTTAGTGGACAGAGAAGCCATCAAAATGGTTTTTAAGATTTTTTTCCCCCACTCATTATACAGAAGCATAAGTAGTTTGGCCAGACACCACAGCACGTACCTGTGATCCCAGCACTTTGAAAGCTAAGGCAGGAAATCCGTAAGTTCAAAGCCAGCCTAGACTAAATAATAAGACATTGTCTCAGACACCCTCTTCTCAAATAAAACACATATACCCATACATATATATATATATATATATATATATATATATATCACATATGCATAGTTAATTTTAAAAAGTATAATTAGTTTGCTGGTATCTCATATGAAATATGCTTGCCAGTTTAATCTTAAGCTACTTGTAACTCAGACCTTATTTCTTACTATCTAATGGAATAAGACAGGGCAACGTGTTTGTCTCTATCCTCCCTAGAGCCCTTTGCTCCCTGTGGGCACCACTCTGAGGGCTTACTCTGAATGGCCCTGTCCAACCCTTTCAAGAATTCTGGAGCAGCTACTATTCTTGTCTTCAAGTTACAGGTAAAGAAACAGAGGCATAGGCAGATTTGTCAGATTTCCAAGTCTTCTGAGCTGAGTGGTAGGGACAGGGCTTGAAGTTACTTACACAAGGTGGCCCAAGAACCTGCTCTCCAACCGCGTTTGACATTGCATTCATTCAGCAACGTTCACAGAGCTCTAGCTGTGTGTCTCAGGGGCCTCACCGCCATAGAACTTACGAAGTTAAATAGGCAACCACCATACACAACTAAATAGCTATCTGTGTGCTAAGGGAAAAAAGAAACCATGGGACAGAAGATGGTGGTGATTGATAGTTAAAACTTTGAGAGCTTATCAGTGAGAGACCTACTTCTTGGTGGATCTCAGAGATATATGCCTGAGAGCTGGACTCTCTCCAGGCTTTTAGGAATTTGCTTGTTATTTCTGCCTGTTTGGTGCTCCAAGTCTCTGGTGGTAAAATCTTCAGAGTCAGGACTCAACATTGCCTGGAGCCTTGTTCCCTTATTCTAATGCCCCTCCTGTGGGTGAGTGTTGAACCATGGGGCTGGACTCCTATGTGTGTGGAGAGTAATAGGAAGTAGGTTTCCCAGCTAGGGGGCTTTGTGGGGCAGCGAGGAAGCTCAGGTGGAGAGATAGAGGAGACCTTGCCTAACTAATTGGAGAAGGGTGGTGACCCCAGGCCACCCCACCACCCAACCTGTCCTCAGGAGGAGCCACAATATCAAAGTAGAAAGAGCTTTCCAGAGCATTAGGAGGTACAAGGTCTTAGGCACAAGTGAGCCAGGGCTTTGGACTTCCCTGTGATGGGCACACATCTCACCCAGTTGACAGGACCTCATGGCTGGTACTGAAACAGTAGTTCCTAACTATCTTGTCTCAGTCACTGTTTGTCAGCTGTGATCCAAAAATAACATAAGCCTTCCCCCTCAAGAGAGAGACCAAAGCCACACAGCTTTTTATCACAGTTTGTTATGGAAGCTGTTCTACTTTCTCTCTCTCTCTCTCTCTCTCTCTCTCTCTCTCTCTCTCTCTCTCTCTCTCTCTCTCTCTCTCTCTCTCCCCTTATTGGTATTCTCTTGCTTTGCCTAGTTTGTAAATTCCACTTTATCATGGGCACACATATAGAATAAAAGGATAGATGGGCCCAGTACTATCTGGGCTCTTTAGGTATCTCCTGGGAGTCTGGGGCTGCAACCCTCTTGGATTAGGAAGGGGATGCTGGCTTCTGAAGTTAATTACATGGTAGTATGTTTATGGTCTTACTTGGGTTTCCTGAAACGGCTCATGATAGTGATTTCCAAGAGTGGGACTTTTCTTCTGACCAACAGGATATGGCCCACAAGGTCCCCAGCTGTCCTGGCCCATCAGAGCTTGTACATGGAGGATGCTAGTGGCTGCAGATTTCGGATGTTATTGCTGGCACATGAGGGATTCAACCCGTTCCTCATGAACTACCACTTTCCGTTTTTTATACAAAAACAGCGTCCCTCTGCTCAATCTTGCTGACTGCACACTGGGTTCCACGTACTGTTTTCCTACTCTACCCTGCTTATTTTTACTCTTTTGGCCACTTTATTTTAGGGATTTGCAATGCTTGCTTTGGCAGCGTGATCCTCATTGTTTTATTTCTGGCTGCTTGGCTTTCGTGTGAATACTTCAATTAAGTAGCGGATGTGGGCAGACCGTGTCTTAGGGGTGCCGGTTTGCTGCCCGAGTGTGTTTGTGTTGGTGTGTACTTGACTCTTCACTGCAGAGCAAGACCCCAGGGTGGGATTCCAGCTAGGACAGTTGCCCTCCTGGGCTGGGTAGAGAACAGAGGCATCCAGGAGACGTCCCTTCATTTGGAAAATGTGTTAAAGACCTGATCAGAGGTCACATAGCTTTTACAAGGCTGTGGAATGTCTACTGACCAGGCTTAGAAACAGGCCAGTTGTTAAGGTGTTTTCTTTTTACAAGATTTACTCAGATGGACAGTCAATCTTT
This sequence comes from Mus caroli, assembly GCF_978045245.1. Classification (NCBI taxonomy): domain Eukaryota; kingdom Metazoa; phylum Chordata; class Mammalia; order Rodentia; family Muridae; genus Mus; species Mus caroli. Next base: position 71,003,691 of record NW_028227267.1, on the reverse strand, counting down.
CCGAGAGCTCGGCTTCTGAGGCTGAGCCGAGAAAGGGCTCTCAGGAAGCTTTGGTGACTGTTCACACAGCTGGGAATTAGTTCTGCTTTTTACTAGTCTGAACCTTACTGGGAATTACAGAGGCATCTGCCTTGCCTCGTTATTGTTAAGGAGGGAAAGAAGAGGGGGCTGTGAAGATGGGTCACTCAGAAGTACTTGCTGCGCACGTGTGAGTTCAATCCCCAGCACCTACTTTAAAAATAAGGTGTGTAGGGGGTGGGCAGAGACAAGAGGCTCCCTGGGGCTTCCTGGTCAGCTCCAAATAAGCCCAGAACAGAGACCAGAGGAGGAGGGGAGTCTTTCCAAAAAATAAGTAGGTGGAGAGCAAGTGAGGAAGACAACTGGTGTGGAGCACACATATCAACAAAGGAAGGAAAAAATTTAGTTTTCCATGTCTGTGGCTCTTTCAAAATATGTACAACTTCATTCCTGGTTAGATTTTTGTTGCCCGGCTTGTATTGGAAACTTGCTGAGAAGACAATGGGAGTAAGGCTCAGATCCAGTGAGGGCTGACTCCAACTCGGGCAGTATTTTCAGCCCCACCTTTGGATCCTGCTATGGGACTCTCTGTGTGTCCAAACCAACATCCTCTCCGGATTAGCCCTGTCTCTGGGCACACACTCTCCCAAAGTTATGTTTTAAGTACTGTGCCTAAGAGATACATAAAACAAAAATGTCTCTAACCTGTAAGCCCCTTGCCCTAAGACAGATACACCCTGAAATGCTGGGGGCTATTTATATAAGAAGTGTTTGCTACCCAAAGCAACTTGACCCAACCTCACCAGATGTCCCTGATCACATGTAGGTGGGAGGTTCGGAGGCAGGACATATGTCAGGATATATGCTTGCCCCTGATTGGATGTGGTGGGAAATACATGGCCTTATGGGTTTGCCTTTATAAGCCTTTGTAAAATGTGACTCGTGGCCATTTTCTGGGAACCCCGGAATAGACCTGGCCAGAGTCCATCATCCTGGCCAGTATTTAATGAAAGCTTGTTTCAAAATTGGCTCAAAATTGTCGTAGTGGTTTTGTTCTCCATGGTGGGACCGGGCAGGGATGCTCATCCCTGTAGACTGTCGGGGCATCATATGGATACCCCAAGAATCCCCATGGCTCCAGTCGTGATCCCCAGGCTTCTGAAGTGACTCTAACACGCCAACAGGCTGAGAGGTTCTAGGGAGGTTTTTACTTAGGGAAACAGCCCTAAATGGAGTCACTGATATCTGCTCTGTATTTATAGAAGCCTGAGAACTGTAAATAACCAAAAAACAAACACAAATCACCCCTCCAAGTTCACGGTCCCTTGCAAAGCCTGTTTATCTCTCATGGCATGGCTCAGGTCTTCCTGAGTCTTTCACCAATGTGTACCGCCTGCTTTTAGATTTTGTCATTGGAGATTAACAAGTGAATTGCCCTCTTAGCCTTTGCTTCATGTCTAGAGAGCGATTGTTTTTTCTGGAGTGGAGAACATTTATTGCTCAGACTTTGGGGGTGTCTGCTTGGGCTCTGATGACTTCTGTTAGGAGCCTAGGTTAGGGGTGCTTACTGTCCTGTGCCTTTGTTTATAGCTAAGTCCTAAATTTACTTTTCCTCCCCTCCTCTCTTCTCTACTCCCCCCCCTTCTCTGGACCGCCTCCCTCCCTTCCCCTCTCCTCTTCTCCCCTCCCTGTCTCCTCCCCTTCCCACTCCTTTCTCTTTCTCTGACCTCTCCCTTTCCTCTCCCTTCCCTTCTGCTCCCTCTATTCTTTAGCCCTCTCTCACCCTCCTCTTCTTTCTGTTTTTTTTTTTTTTTTTTGAGGGGGGGCAGGGCACAGAAAGTAGGCACTGTAGCCCACAGCTGGCCTCTGAGTGCTGGGACACCATCATCCAAGCCTGGTTCTCAGGTTTTCTTCCTGCCTTCCTGCCCTCTTCCCTCTCTTCCTTGGTTTAGTGCTTGGTTTTCAGGTAACAGGAAAGACTGGGACTGGACTTTATTCTGTAACCTGATACCCTGAGTGCAAACAGCTCAGCTCAGGCTTACTGCCCTTTCTAGGCATCTTTTCATTTTCTCTAGAGCATACATGAAGCTCGGAGGAGAAGGTGGCGGCCTATCCACATTTTTGTACTCTTCTTTCTGTCTTCCACTAACAAGGTTGGGAATTAAACAATGCTAAGAGTCACAGAGAAAAAGCAGCCATACATTTGAAAACCTACGAAGCCCAGTGCTTTTCTGTTACTGCTAGAGATATGACTCAGCTTCCCTCTGGCCTTGCTCAGAGACCATGTTGGCTATATTTTGGTTGTAGTTTGGACGAATCAAACTAGAAGATTGATTTGTTGCCCTGGTCTTGTTGGCATCATTCCATGAAGAAGGATGGTCTCCTGGGGAAAGCTGTGGAATTACCACTGTGGTTTGGGCAAGCCACCCAAGCCTGTTCTTACCCGTAAGTTGAAGGCACTTAATAGTTTGCATGAGCATCTGCCAAGTGCTAGTCAGATTTCACTAGATGTATCTGACCTTACAGCCAGGACTCAGCCTGATTTAAAACTTATGTGTGTGTGTGTATATATATATATATATATATATATATATATATATATCTTATTTATTTTCAAATTATGTCTATGTCTGTGTGTGGGTATGAACAATGCTTGTCCTTTGGAGCAGGAGTTACATTTGATTGTCAGCCCCAATATGGGTTCTGTGAACCAAATTCAGGACCTCTGGAAGAGCAGTACAGGCTCCTAACATTGAGCCCTCTTTCCAGTCCTCGATCTCGGCCATATTAGAAACGTAGTTTGGAATATCCCCATGGTTTATTGTGATCGTGCCTCAGTTTTCTTTTAAATGGCTAAGCTCCTTGAATGTGTGTGGCTTTTTATTTCTGTCGAGAGCATATACTTGGGAAATGTTGGACGGATGTGTAAATAATTCATCATGACGTTAATTAACCCCAACAGACTGTTTGTTTTGTTTTAATTTCCACACTGCTGACTGAGGAGGCAGCTGTTTTTGTGTAGGCGTTGGGAGAGTCTAGGCTGTGTGTAGATTTCTGACCCTCTAATGTAGAAACTGACACAAATCTAGAAATACAGGAGCTTATGGCATGGGGTGGGGAGTTGTCAGTAGCTTGGTGGATATGAAGGTCGACTTATTTGGGTGCAGTGAAGACCTGTTCATGGCGGATACCCATGGTCAACAGCTTACAGTGTTTCTCAGCCTGTGGGTCACAACCCCTTTGGGGGTTGAACAGCTCTTCACAAGAGTCACCTAAGACCATGGAAAAGCACAGACATTTACATTATGATTTATAACAGTAGCAAAGTTATAGTTATGAAATAGCAATTAAAATAATCTTATGGTTGGGGGTCACCACAACATAAGGGACTATGTTAAAGGGTCACAGCCTTAGAAGGTCGAGAAACCACTGGATTAGAATTTTCTTTGTTTTATATATATATATATATCCTAACTCCTTAAAGGATCATTGAAAAGGTATATAAAGAATAATAAATTAAAAACATCATGTTTAAGATAGCTCAGGTGGTAGCACGTTTGCTTAGTGTTCACAAGATCGAGGTCTGAGGGTCACTGAGCTCTCACAAACCTATAAACCAGATCCACCAGTCCCTGCCTTGAACCTGGCAGGGGGATCAGAAGCTCAAGACCACCTACTACTATGTAGAGAGTTTAAGGTCAACCTGGGCTACATGGAACTCTGTCTCAAAACCATACCCAGCCATAACAGTTTCAGATGGGTATGATAAGGCAGGCCCTGTGGTTGAAAGGTTAACACTGGCAGCTGAGGCAAGAGGGTTGTGAGTTCTAGGCCACCCTGAGCCTGCATAGGAAGATCCTGTCTCCAAAAGGAAAAACAACAACAAAACCCCGAGACCAAGCAAGCAAACAAACAAACAAACAAACAAACAAACAACAAAAAGAGATGAATAGCAAGATATTAGACCCAATTTAAAATGAGCAAGAATTAAGGCTTTTCCCTTCAGCGGTTAGGACTAACGCCATCTTTGGAGAGGCTTTGTGGATGAATCCTCTCAGAGTTAGTAATGGGAGGAAGCCGCTGACCGTTCCTCCACACCGGGAGACCATGGAGGAGATAGGAGGCAAGGACAGCAAGCAGTCTGCACTGTAAACACTCCAGTCGGCAGACTACATGGCCAGGTTTTCTCTCTGTGAACTTCATGGGATTTTCTGAGCTGAACTCGCTCAGAAACAGCGTGTTTTCTGGGTAGATTTCCTGCTTTGTGGAACAGGAAAATCTGCGTGTCTTCTGCAGAGAATTGTTCTTTCTGTGATGGCCCTAAAATTTCAGGAAAGGAAATTTGCTTCACACCCCTCTTTCCTACATTTGCTGCCCAGAAATTGACAGTCGCTTCAGTCTTTGACTAAAGCACAAATCCATTGTGTCCTGAGAGGGAGAATGTGGATGTCCTGGGAGATGCCTTTATACATACAGAGTTGGATATTTCAATAGTGTATGTATGATATATCATGTATATTCACATATATTGTTTATCTGGATACACACACACACTCACACACACGCACACACACACACACACACACATCTACCTGTATGTGCATGCATGTGTGTGTGTGTATTTGAATGCATTCAAGTCTTTGCAGGCACAGAGGGGTCTATAGTGAGAAGCCAGTTCCGTCCATCTGACCAGAGGGCCATTGTCTAGAAAGTGCAGCATTCACCAGTTTCTTAACTCTCCAGAAATAGTTACAACTAAGTAACTGTGTGGAACACCCTCTACAACTCACAAATGCTGCATGCCCTGTTTTATACATGGCCGTTTACCAGCATGGGCAGTTTATCTTAGAGATGGTGCCCTGTCAGCCACAGAGAGTCCTTGTGTTCACGCTAATGAATGATGTTACAGTATTCCAGTATTCACAGGGAATGCAATTGTTGTCACAGCCATGTTTATGGTTTAATTTGATATTAGCATTATTTATGATATTTATTAATGGAGTGTGAATATTTAATCAGCCCTCCACTGACATTTAAATTACTTTCTAACTTGTATGATTTCAGACTCTGCTGAAAAGTATATCACGCATATTTGCGGCTGTGAATATACTACCCATATTTGTGGCTGTAAAAAGATTGAGTCAAAGTGCACATCATGTACATATGTCAGGAATCTAGTCTGTTTTGGTATATGTACACATATAATACGTACTGAAAATAACTACAGTCAGACAAATTATGTATTGTCTCACATAGTTGACCTTTGTATAGGAAGTACGTAAAATCTCTTAGCACATCTCCAGTGTATATAATATTCTTTTAAAAGGGAGAATATTAGAAAGCAGCCTAGTGAACTTGAGGGGAAGTCAAGGGAACAAACGACCAAGATGGTCATGGACCAAAGCCATACACACAGTGAAAGAAAGTGTATAACAAAGGTGGAATTCCAAACCGAGAAGAAGGCATGAGGTCAGCAAGTCATCTGAGGAACCAGGCACCCTCGCATACAGAAGCCGCCCATCCCTGTCAATAAAGATGCTGATGGCCAAAGAGCTGAGGCAGGAGATAGGAGGTGGGGCACTGGCAGGAAGAGAGAGGATTCTGGGAAATAGTGAGTGGAGACTTACCGGGATTGCTGAGGGGATGTGAACCAGCAGGTAGCTGAACTCAGGAGAGAAGGAAGAGGAGATTCGCCCCAGACTTGGAGGCATGAAGCTGAGGAGAGGCGCCTAACCATGTGGAAGACATAGAGAATAGTTTGAATGGGCTAAATGAGTTAGGAGCTAGTCAGGGAATGACGTTGTGGTAAATCTCCAACCCAAATATGCCCCGGCAATGAAAACACAACTCAATTAACATGAATACATGCTGTGCGCCTAGATTGGGCAGATCTACCATGACACTACCATCTTCCCTATATAAGAGACCCCTTAGAACTTGCTGCTTCTGCTCCACTTTCCTTCTTCCTCCTCCTCCATTGTCTCCCCCCCCACAGCCCCTTCTCTCCCAAAACCTTCAGCTCCACCTTCCCCTCTTTCTCCACCCAATCATCAACTCTAGCCTTTATAAATTAAGGTGGGAAGCAGGTTTACAGGAAGTCACCTGAGTGCTGACTCATTCCTTGTTTGCATCCCCTCACAGGAGAACAGAATTAACATCAAATACAATTAGCCCCAGGGCTGTCTGCAACAGGATGAGCCGAAGATTGTGTCCCAGACATTTATTAATAAATAATTAGTCTCAGAGTCGGCATTCTGGAGAAGGGCTGGGAAGGAAAAAGGGATTTATTTTTTACACACCCACCTTACACCGTCCATTCCTGTAGCACCTTTATCCATGCATTATTATTGGTGTGTGTGTGCGCATGCGTGCGTGCGTGCATGTGCATGTGGGAGCAGGTTATGTGCAGCTCACAGCATGCGTGTGAAAGCGGGAAGACAACTTTGTGGAGTTGGTTCTCACCTTCTACCCCTAAGTGGGTTTGAGAGATGGATTCTAGGTTGCTGGGCCTTCACTAAGGGTCACTTTTCTTGCTGAGCCATCTTTCTGAGCCCTCTTCTTCTTTTAAAAAAAATATTGTATGTATTATGCAAGTGTGTGTGCCCTTATGCTGAAGAAGAGAGCTTGCAGGAGTCCACTCTCTCCTTCTACCACGTGAGTCTCATAGAATGAACTCAGCTATCAGGCGTTGTCTACTAAGCCATCATGGTACTCCCACCAGTCTTTTGTTAAAGAATTATTTTTATTTTATGCCTATTGTTTTCGTCTGCATATGTGTCTGTGAACTAAGTGTGAGCCTGGTGCCTATGATGTCAGAAGAGGGTGCCAGATTCCTTGGAACTGGAGTTATAGATGGTTGGGAACTCCATGTGGATGCTGGGAACTGAACCCAGGTCCTCTGCAAGAGCAAAACGTGCTCTTAACCACTGAGCCATCTCTCCAGCCCCTCTTATTTTTTTAATCAAATTTATTTTACTTTTATTTTTAGCATTTACTATTTACAAGGCAAGTGCCATGGCATGTGTGTGGATGACATTTATTGTCATCGGTTCTCTGCGTCAACTATGTGGGTTCTAGGCATTGAACTCAGGCTGTCAGGCTTGGTGGGCAGTGCGTTTACCCACTGGCCCATCTGACTAGCCCTGCTAGTCCTAATATGAACTGGAGCCCCAAGCTGTAAAACCCTTCCCAGATTTACTCATTTTAAATAGCTGCAACCTCCTGTTGTTTGATCTCTGCCTCAGTTTCTCCTTACCCTCAGTTCTATTATGATGGATTCTGCTAAAATGTCACCAGTTAACAGCCTTTTACTGACCATGCCTTCATCATAGTAGTGTCTGTATCAGACTGTTTGATTCTCACTAGTGTAAAAGGTAAACAATGCTATTCATGTAATTACAATTTATGTTACTTTAATTGAAACAATGTTGCATTGCTTTATGCACAGGAGCCCTTGGCATACTCTTCTGTGTGTTCTATCTCTCCATTTTTTGGTGGTGGGGCTGCAGACTGAACCCAGGACTTCACATGTCACGGGAGTTTCCCCAAGCCACATCGCCAGCCCTAGTCCTACTGAGAGTAGCATCTCCTTATCTTTATATAGGAAGAGTTTGTTGGTTTGTGAATGGAATGGCTGCTGTCCCTCATTCCCTTTCATGGGTTATCTGATGGGGGAGTTATTTACTTGTTTTGTCTTAAGTATTGTGCTCATGGACCAAATTTATCTTCTTCCTTCAAGCTCTCTGGGAAGTCTTAAGTTAATGAGCATAAAGTTCCCAGTTTATCCTCCAGGTAACTGTCTGGCCTTCACTCTTCACAGTTGTAGCATCTGTTTCCTTCCTGTATTTGGCATCATGTCTACTGTTCCTATCGCATCATTTTGTTGGGGGGGGGGGCTGTGTGTTCGAATCACTCCACAGGACTCTGTGCACTTGGCTGTGGAGTTCACTTTTACTGGTAGTTGTTCAGCAGACACATATTGGCTCTTAACAGACACAGTTGGTTTGTCTTGGTCTTGTATATTGTAAGTTTTCTGGTGATTAAAACATTTTTTAAAATGTGGATTTTATATTTGTCGAAGATAAAAAAGACATATTCCATCTCCACTAGAAGTGGATTCTAGTTGGAAAGTCAGTGCATATAACGAATGAGTGATAGTTATGGTATTTGTATATGTGTAAAGAGTTACATTCTTGCCTAAGATAATTTTCATAATAGGTGAAAAGTTCCTTGTATGTATGTATCCAGATTTATAAACCAGAGACCGGAAGTCTCACCAGCATCTTTGTTTTCCTTATGTGTGTGCTTCTGAATCTGCCCAAGAAATAGAAACCACAACAGAGGCACAAAGACAGCGATGCTGATACAGTTTAGATCATAGCATTAAAGCAGGGACAAGGCGTCGAGGATGCTGGTGATGTGCCCACAGCATCGAGGATGCTGGTGATGTGCCCACAGCATCAGGGATACTGGTGATGTACAGATAGCATCAAGGATGCTGGTGATGTGCCCACAGCATCGAGGATCCTGGTGATTTGCAGACAGCGTCGAGGATCCTGGTGATGTACTGACAGAGTGTTCTTTTTTTTTTCATAGATCTATCTAAAAACAGACTGGTGGAAGTGCCAATGGAGCTGTGCCAATTTGTATCACTGGAAATTCTTAACCTGTATCACAACTGTATCAGAGTCATTCCCGAGGCCATTGTTAATTTGCAGATGTTGACCCACCTAAACTTGAGGTAGGTTTCACGTGGAAACTTGCGATCGCCTTCCTTCAGTGACCAACACAGAACCATCCTGCGTTCCTGTCTACCTTCCTTTCGATTCTTGATCACACTGGCAAGTAAACCATAGAGATCATTAAGAATGACCTTTGTCCTAGATTTACAGGGTCTTTAGTGTCACTCTTTGTTGCTCAGGTCCTGGGCTTCCCCGGATGTCAGCAGGGCAGGGTTCTGAAAGGGAACGACTTATGAAACATCACTGTGCCCTGTTTGATGGCGTGTGTAAGGATGCTAGTGTGCTATCTTCAAGAATTCATGTAGCTTTTGAAGGAAGAGGGGAAGAAGAAAGTGAAGAAGCACTTGGGAGGCAGAGGCAGGTGGATCTCTGAGGTTGAGACCAGCCTGGTCTACAGAATGAGTTAAGGACAGCCAGGGTGAGAGTTGGGGGAGGGGGAGGAATGAGTGCCCTAGGTAATTTTAATTCACATTGAATTAAGCCAGGGTTTGCTGAGCATGCCTCCCTCAGTCTATGTTGGCTTCCCTCAGTCTATATTGTATAGCATCGTGTAACACTTTAAAGCTGCAGACTAGCTCTAGGGTTTCAAGGACACTAATTGTTTTAAACCTTGGGTTTAGACTTTGCAGCTAGCTGGCTGCTCTGGTCAGGCCCTGGCTCTTTCAGGAGAGGGGATACAGTTGTTCTGTTCCCTGTACCTGAATGGAAGCAACCTCCCAGGTTCTAGCCCGAGTCCTTCCTCATGCTGCCAGCATTTTGGTGTGTAAGGGGTAGAGCCTAGTCAGAGAAGAGGCTTGTGCTGCATAACAAACACACTCAATTTTAAAGCTCAAAATTCCCAGCAAGCCAGACACAGTGGCTCTTTATAACAGATAATGACGCCAGTGGGCTTCTTGTTCTTCTGGTTTCCATTTTGTTTTAGTTGGCTCCTGAAAAATTAGAGGCCTTCTGCTTTGTTTGTAGCCGAAACAGCAAAGAGGGCTGCCATCATGAGTCTAGGAATGTACATTTCCCCCTCAAGGTTAAAAACATTCCTAGGTGCAGTTGTCATTAGCTTTAATTTATTATTATTATTATTATTTTTAAAAAAATAACATGTAAGGTACTGTTAGGGTAGTCTGCAGGTTCACCTAGCTAATTTTCAGTTCCACAGGTTTCTGGTTAGTCTGTCTAGCTTCACCTACAGCAGAAGCCTGCTCCCCAGGACTTGTCTGGGAGCCGACACAGCAGTGTCTGTAGTTTCTGGTTCCCTGATTTCTCAAGAGACTTATTCATGAACTACTATTGTTGCCAAAGCCAGTGCAGCCCTTCTGTTTACTTACCCACTTCTGTCCTGTTATAACATTTTTATCCTAATAGTTAGCTTACAGTAATAAGTAAATCAGTGTAACATAACTTCATGGTAAGTCCATGTGCACCCAGAACTTTGGGGCATAGTTGACTATACAATCTTAAAAACGTTGGTGATCTAATTTAATTGTTTTTTTTTTTTTAAATATTAATGTTGAGTGTGTTCTGAGGAGTTCTAGGTTGTGCTCAGTTGAGAGTGAATTATTGCTGTCCTCAGATGAGTAGAAAGGATAGAATCAAGCCTGGGCCTCAGAATTCTTGACAGGAAAGGGAGTGGAGAAATGCCTCTGCAGTTATGATCACTGGCTGCTTTTACAGAGGACCAAGGTTCAATTCCTGTCACTCACGTAGGGTCTATAACTCCAGTTCTGAGAATCCAGTGCCCTCTTCTGGTACCAAGACTGCAAGGAGTGTACAGAAATACATGCAAACAAATTACCCATATACATAAAATAGTCTAAAAACGTTTAAAAACTTAAAAAAAAAAAAGAGACTAAGAACCTGTTGGCGATGAACACGGACTAATGCAGTGGGCGTTCTGCGGTGAATTTCTGCATGAGGGATGGGGTCTCATCTCCCAGTTGTATTTGTAATTTTAAATTTTGTCTGTTTTTCCTTTTCTACATTTCCTACCGTGAATATTAGCAGGGCTGAGACTGTTCAGGTTCTTGCACTGAACCTGTGATCTTTGAAGGAGCATGCTATAAGGAATGAAAGATAAGAGAGAACCTGTCTCTTACTGCCCAGCAGCTTTATGTGAGGAAGTATAAAACACATACGGCAGCCTCTGAGCTTTTTAAAAGGCTAGGCACTGCTGCTACTACTGCTATTGCTACTTCCTCTTCCTCTTCCACTTCCTCTTCCTCTTCTTCCCCCTCCTCTTCTATTACATTATATCTTAAATTTCTTTTGTGTGCGGCAAGTACTGTGTACTGTGGTGTGTGTGTGTGTGTGCAGGTCAGAGGGCAACTTAACAGCAGTCAGTTCTTTCATTTATCTTTGTGGGTCCTGGGGATTGAACTCAGGTCCCCAGACTTAGTTGCAGGTGCCTTTAGCCCATGAGCCATTTTGAGAACCCAATGTACTAAATTTCCTGGTTTTCTGTGATCAACCATTCTGACCAAGGGTAACTTGGGTTTGTTTGGCTTACAGCTGGCTTACTGTCCATCATGGAGGGGCATCAGGTCTGTAGCTCTAGGCAAGAGCTGATGCAGAGGCCATGGAAGGGTGCTACTTACAGGCTTGCTTCCCCTGCCTTGCTCAGCCTGCTTTCTTACACAACCCAGGACCACCTACCCAGGGGTGGCACTACCCACAGTGGGCTGGGCCCTCCCCCATTAATCATCAATCAGGAAAATGGCCCAAGGGACTTGCCCATAGGCCAGTCTCAGGGTGACACTTTCGATGCCTGTATATGATTATGTAAATATGAAATGATGGTGAGGGAGGTTTTGAGTGTTACATTGTTATTATGTAGTGAGAGGCCTTACTCGCTGCTTGAGTAACAGATTTCGGAGCTGTACTTGCTAGTACTACCTGTCTTTGAGCTTCCGTTATTTCTAGGCTTGGGAATGGCTTTGGTAGGATGAATATCACACTGCTCTTGCCTGAGATTTGTTTGTTTTTGAAACAGTAGGTGACTAGCAAATTTGTTTACTTACAAATATGTATAACCTTGTCTAGACAATGCTGTTGAGTTACATCACAACACTTGAGTCTTCTGTGTGACAGACAGCTTCCTGACTCAAACTGGCCCTGACTCCAGCTGGCTGCAAGCTAGTAACCGGAGGGGCTTAGGAGGTCATATTTGGGCGACAACCTTAACAAATACGGGGGTCTTGGAATTTAAATATTCATTCTTTGGCTGTAGGTGTGGAACAGGTTGGGAGTCTGGTTTCTGCTTTCAACGTGTGTGTTCTAGGGATTGAAGTTAGGAGCCTGGGTTGGTGGACAGAACCCTAGAGCCATTTGCCTGCCCTGAGTCCTCTCCTTTTATAAGCCACTAAAACATTTTCTTTTCTGTGGTGCTTGGTTCTCATTCATTCATATTCTCTCTCTTCCTCCTCCTCCTCCTCCTCCTCCTCTCCCTCTCGTTGTCCCTCACCCCCGCCCCCATCTCGTCTATTAACTAGGAAGACTCTTTAGATAAAGTGGTCCAGATAAACCGCCTTCCCAGATCTTGTTCCTGTACTTAGCATCAAGCACTCCTGTTTCGTTTTATGTGTTGTTTCATTCATTTTCTTTTGTTTCTGTGACAGTGGGGATCAAACTCTGAGCACTGTCCTCGGAATGCTTGTGCTCTGTCACAGAGCCTTAGCGCCAGCCCTGTTCTTGCTATATTTAAAATTTCTCCTTTTCTTAATAAATTATAAGCAGGACTTGCTAATTTTGTACGTTCTAAAATAGAAAAAAGATCCCATATAAAGATACTTTGAGTTTATGGCAAACGTTCAAAGTTGGTTCCATCCCCTGAGAAACATTGTATATTATGGCAGTGTAGGCAGCCATAAATATTTGACAACAGTCATGGTGGTGATGATGATGATGATGATGGTGGTGGTGGTGGTGGAGGTGGAGGAATAGGGACATGTTGCAGCTGCCTAGCCAGGTTCTTGGCTGGTAGAATCTCTTGGTGCAATCTGCAATTTTCAAATAGCTGCTTTGTGCCAAAGACCCTCTCGTCCTCTCAAGAGGCAGGATTAATTCACACGTGAAAACATCTTTACCATGAACTGCAGTTAGAAACATGAAACTGTTTCCCGAATTTCTCACACGATGGAAATGTAACATTCGTGGAAAACATTGATGTGTTGCTGTTTATGTAGCCCGTGTTTGAATCGTCGAGGCTTTTCATCTTTGCTTTCTGGTGTTCACAAACAAAGGTTATGTTAGTTTAGTGTATGTGCCCCCTGTGTCTTCCTGTTTGAAAATGTCTTTGTCCAAGACACGTGGCCAAGAACAATAAAACTGATTCGGCAAGCCTGCTGGTCTACAGCAACAGGCACTTAGAGCTGACACCACACAGGCAAGCCTGAAAATCTATTTTAAACGGCTGGAAAGGTGTCAGAGTACCATAAGAAGCTCAAACAGCCCAGAAGAGCACAGGACTTGGCAGCAGTTGGTGTTGTGAATCTTAGAACGCAGACTTTGGCATAGCATCTCATTTCAGAGAAGGGAGGTGTGAAAGACTGAACTTCTTTATAGCATTTAATCAGACTGCTTCCAGGATGAGGGGGCGTGGGTTTCCTATTCTCAGAGGAAACGCGACCAGCTGGGCCTGGATTGCTTCTCAGAAACCCCGTGCTCCCTCAGCTTAGCTGGAGTTGGTTTGGAGCTATTGCCAGTGTAGAGGTTTGTCTGGTCCACAAGATGTTATCACACTGGAAAAGGAATGTATTTTGGCTGCTGTCTCTGCTGCCCGGTATCCCTTTTGGCTGCTAAACAATGTGCAAAAAGAGCCAACTTCCTGATAGTCACATAACCCGTATTCCCACATTCCTCTGAGGCTCCTTCTCAGAAAGAATCTTTAATCCCCTGGACACTCACTCTCTTACTGAGGGACCCTGGGCCAGGGCAGCTTTAGAAAGCACAGCTGTTTCATTTTTGTTGTTGTTGTTGTTGTGAAACAAAAATTAACGTTCATCATTCTCCTGCCTTGTGCTGTCATTTCTAAAGAAGCCAATGTGTCTCTTCTCTCTAGAAAACTGGAAAGTTGATACTGTTTCTCTGAACTTGAAGATTTGTTTCACTTACTACAAATTCAAATCTCCTTTTTATGAAGCTCTATTCAAAAGGAAAGTGAGAGCATTTTTGTGTGCGCATGTATGTGTGCTTCTGTATCTGTGTGTGTATTTTTGTGTGTGCTTGCATATCTGTGTGTGTATATATGTGCATGTGTGGACATGTACACATGTATGTGCGTATATGATGGTTATGTTGTATCTTACGAAATCTCAGATACATAGAAACACCAAAACACAGTGAACCAGTTTGGAGTTCAATAATATTAATCTTAAAAAAAAAAATCTGAAAACACTTTCCATGGAACAGTAGATGTGGAAGAGGCCACTGGGACATGCAGGCTACATAGCACAGCTGTCTCCATATGTCCTAAGCCCTTCTAGGGTTCCCAGGCATTTGCTCATATGGTTGAACATATAGGCAGTGGCCCCTAAACTTTTGGGTGTGTTTATAAATGGTGCGTAAAGTGTGTGTAAATGTATGTCTCTTTGTTTTGTGCTGGCAGGCTACCAAACACAAGTAAATTAATAATGGGATATTTCTTATCAAATGCCATTCCTTTTAGCGTAGCCCTTCCTTGGCAAGGCTTCCGTGGAGGGTTTTTCCATGGTGCACACCTGATCACAGATGTTCTAGCTCACTGTTTGCATTGGGAGAAAGCAAGCTACAATACAAAGGCGACATTATGCTCTCAGCAGAAGCAAGGCTGAGTCCGCTGGCTTTGTTTCCTGCTCTGTTTCTGATCTTTCCAGGGATGTGAAGATCTTTGTGCCCCAGAGTAGCTCTCTGGAAGTAAGGGGAATGCTTATTTGGAATTCACTGCAGACATTTCTCTTCACGTATGGCAATTCTCAGTGTTTATTTTTTTTCTGAGGTCCCACATGAGCAAGCTCAAAATTGCGATCATTTTTCTAACTAGACCAGTAAAAGCCCTGTGAAACATTGCCATTACATCAATAATCAACTCATTACATTTCCTGTAAAACTCCTGCAGTTAATACACTATCTTATAAATAGTGATATGAATGAGAGGAGAGATTGGAGAAAAAGAACATACATGTATGTACACATAAATGTATATATGTGCATATCATATATGTGTGTACAGATATTATATATGTATATAATGATGTATCTTATAAAAAAGCAGAGGAAGCCAGGGATATGTTTGATAAGAGTGAGGTTTGGTGAGATGGACGGCGTACCTGTGCAGGTCCCAGCCACACACACAATGAGGGTGGGTAGAGTTTATTTAGGGCATGGGGAGGGGAGTAGAGACAGAGAAAGGCAGAGAGAGAGAGAGAGAGAGAGAGAGAGAGAGAGAGAGAGAGAGAGAGAGAGAGCGTGCACAGTGAGCGAGCGCACTCCACCACCCTACCCCACCCCCCAGCACAAGAACATGCATGGGAGGTGGGTGGTTAGAGGCAGGCCATGAACACATGGAGAGAGAGGCTGGAGGGGATGGGGAGAGAAGCAATAGAGAGTGAAGAGGGTAAGAGAGGGTAAGAAGTGAGGAAGGGGCATACAGCCCCTTTTATAGTGAGTCAAAGTGTACCTGGTTTTTGCCAGGTAACTGTGGGGGCAGAGCCTAGAAGAAATGCTACCCTATAATATACATAATAAAGAAAATTTTGGGTCTGTGGAATAATCATTGTCCTCATCTCCAGCAGCACCTTGTAGTCATGACAACCCCCAGTGAGCCCCTGGGCAGCCTTTGTAGTAGGTGTGAGGCAGAAGAGGGATTTTTCCCAAGTCACTGAGTGACAGAAACGGGTGGTACTGAGCACTTGAGCACTTGAGTGCCATCTCCGCTACATTCCATTCACTGTAGTACTATTTCATAAACCTGAAAGTGATTGCTAGGGAGATTTTCAGGGACAGCCTAAGTATAAAAACAAGAAGCCTTTGTATTTGAAGGTAGCAAGGTCCTTCCTTGTATTCTTCAGACTGTAAATTCCAGCATTCTTTTCCTTATGCTTTTTTTTTTTTTTTTTTTTTAAAGTTTGTTTTTGAGCCAGGACTGTCTTGGAACTTGAGACCAGGCTTGCTTCAAACTTCAAACTCACAGAGCTATGTCTACCTCTCTTCTAGAATATGCTCCAAGTGACTTAAGGGTACCCCAAAGGGCTTCACCCACCTTCTCAAAACCCATAACTTCTTCTGTCCTAAGATCACCACCCAGATGCCCCGAGCCTTTAACACATGACCTTTGGGGGTCACATATGACTTTCGAGGGTTAGTTGTCCAGACCATACTATACACTGTTCTTTTAAATCGCGCTTAAATTGTTTCTACTTTTCGGGATCATTCTGACCAGTGAGCTTTAACCTCTATAGAGTTGCTTTAAGGTACCTTTTAAAAATGTATTTTGAATTTGATTCATTATTTCAAGCTATGTTTCCTGTCTGTAGATTCTTTAGATTGTTCAAGATTTTCCTTATAGCCTGTGCAATTAGTTCCATGAGTAATTCGTGTGGGGAAAAAAGAATACATATACGTGTAAAAAAAAAAAAGTTGTCAGCTCCAGATTTAAAAGTCACTCACTTCTCTTCCACTGCAGCACCTTTTTTGTTTGTAGCTGGTGTTTTATTGAGACTTTTGTTGCTGGGATTAAATAACTGAGCAAGACATCCTGAGGGTGGAAAACTTTGTTTCAGCCCAGGGTTCACATGGGATCCAGCTCAAGGGCAGGTCCCAAGGCCTGACACTATTACTGAGGCTATGGAACGCTCACAAAAAGGTACCTAGCATGACCGCACTCCGAAAGACCCAACAAGCAGCTGAAAGAGTCAGATGCAGATATTTGCACCCAACCAATGGACAGAAGCTGCTGACCTCTGTTGTTGAATTAGGGAAAGGCTGAAAGAAGCTGAGGAGAAGGGTGATCCTGTAGGAGGACCAGCAGTCTCAATTAATCTGGACCCCCAAGATCTCTCAAACACTGGACCACTAAAGAGGCAGCATGTACCAGCTGATATGAGGCCCCCAATACACATACAGTAGAGGACTGCTGGGTCTGTGTTCATTCAGAAATGATGCACCTAACCCTCAAGAGACTGGAGGCCCCAGGAAGTTTAGAGGTCAGGTTGGGTGGAGGGTTGGGGACATCCATGTGGAGACAGAGGTGTGGGGAGGAGGTATGGGATGTGGAACAGTCTCAGAGAGTGGACGAGAGATGGGGGAGGGGAATAAAACATGGTGTGTAAGAAAATAAATTAATGAAGAAGAAGGAGAAGAAGAAGAAGAAGAAGAAGAAGAAGAAGAAGAAGAAGAAGTAGAAGTAGAAGAAGAAGAAGAAGAAGAAGAAGAAGAAGAAGAAGAAGAAGAAGAAGAAGAAGAAGAAGAAGAAGAAGAAAGCAGCTCATGTGAACCCTTGTCCTGTGGGAGTGAGCAGGGTTGCTCTACTTCTAGCCGCCTGGAAGCAGCTGGAGAGGATGCTTGTGCTAATGGGCTTCTTCCTCCTGCCTTGTTTCCTCTTGGGTCCTTAGCCTATGGGCTGGCGTCGCCTACATTCTTGGCACTAGTTCATAATTCTATCACGATGTGGAAGAGTTGCACAGCAGTGAGCTCATTGAACAGGGCTATAGATGGGGGAAATATTTCCCAGAGGCTACAGATTCTTTCACTTATAGATCAAGTATTGTAAGGAGTGTGAGGGACCCGTTGGCTGCAGGTGGCGGAGCAGAATCACAGAATGACCTGTGTGCTTTGAGAGTTCACTTGCTTTGAGTTAGTAAGTTGAATGAGAGCCCTACAGGGAGTTCAGGCAACTACTTAGGAGCACTCTCCACTTTGTAGATGATGTCTTCCATGAGACCACTGTGTCCTTTAGCCAGAATGTACCCTGGAAAATAGCTTAACTTCCCTGTGGTGACCATTGAGTGTTTGGTTACAGTGAACTTAGATAGAATCCATAGGACTAGCCAGGAATCCTTTATCATTGTCTAAAGGAAGTTTCTTTTCTTTATTTCTTGAGAGTCATCAAACTTTTATAGTTAGCTCTCCAGATATTCCATAGGAAGGCTCTATAGCTTATATACTGTAGAAAAACACTATCACAGGTAGTATATAGTTGGTTGTAGTTCAGAGTGATGTTGCCTGGTCCTGACCGGGAGGAAGCAGAACTGTTCATATACCTTTCTATGGGGCAATGGGCTACTCGCAGGCAGCCTGGTTTCCAGTCGAGGCTAGAGCTTGAACCCTGGGACCTGTTAGTGGTAATTCACTTACATGGGACAGAAGGAGTTCTCTCATGAAACCAGGCTGTCTGTGCGTAGCCCATTGCCCCACACCTTTCATAATTTCAGGAGCTTTGCATAACTTCATGAGCAAAAAAATTTGCATAGCTTCAGGAGCTGTGGGAAATAATGAGATTTTGTTTGATAATGATGCCAGCAACGTTTCCCTTCCTTAATCACCCTTTCCTGGGGCTTTTCTGCTTCTTCCTCTTTCTTCTCAGCTCTGAAGTCTGAATATTCTCTCTTCCTGCACTTATTTAAAGCTGGAGTTTCCCAAAGTTTTGGTCCCTACAGCTTCCTCTAAGACCTCCTGTCTCACAAGTCCCAAGTTTATTCTCCATCTGTTTGGCTCCCTTGAACTCCATTCCTTGCTTCCTTCCTTACCTGCCATCCTGGTCCTCTTGGATGTCTCATTTACACCTCAAAATCTAGCATGAACCAAACTTAAGTGTAGAGGTTTGAATGAGGATGGCCCTGTAGACTCCTATGTTTAAATACTTGGTCCCCAGTTTCTGAGGCTGTTTGGGAAGGCTTAGGGGGTGTGGCCTTGCTGGATGAGGTGTGGTGTGTGTGTGTGTGTGTGTGTGTGTGTGTTGGGGGTAGAGGTTGGGTTTGGTGGTGGAGGCAGGCTTTGAGGTTTCATTAGCCACAGGCAATTCCCAGCTAGCTCTCTTTGTTTCCTGCTTGTGGTTCAGCCTGCTGCTTCCCCTCTGATGTCATGGACCAGTATACCCCTGGAACCGTAAGCCAGAGGAGGTTTTCTCTGTGTTGCCTTGGCTGTGGTGTTTTACCACAGCTGTGAAAAGGTAACTAAGACTAAGGCCATTTCTTATGTACCTTGGCTTCTTTCTCGCTTTCTTTGATGTTTTTATTCTTCTCTGTCACAACGGCTGGTGATCTCAGAATTATCCCAATCCCTTTCCTTCATCCTCTTTTGCAGGGACCAATCATTAACTATTGCTAGTGCAGCGTTTTATTGCTTCCGGCCGGAAAGTCTGTGCCTTTCTCTCACCATCTTCTGGGTTGCTTGTGCTGTTCTTAAATCTCAGAGTGTATGCATGGAGGGATGACCCATGAGCTTTGGTAAACCTGTTACTAAGAAAGCAGGTGGGAATTAAGAATTTGCTGGCCAGTCTGCCTAGCTTATTTGGCGAGTTAGAGGCCAATGAAGGAACCTGTCACAAAACCCAGGGTGGATGACATACACATGCGAGCACACATACACACACCATACACACACACACACACACACACACACACACACACACACACACACACACACGCACGCACACCCTCCCTGCAAACACATACAACAGTATAACCCCCAAACCTATGTTGCTGGTTTTGAAAGTGTTTGATAAATTAACATTCTCACGTATAGTACGTTTTCTTGGAAGATTCTTCCTTGATTTTAAGCATGTATTTTCATTTTAAATGAAGCACATTTCAAGCTGGAGTTTTTACAGTGACTGCCATGCTCTTTGAATTTAACGAGCTTGGTTGTAAGGAGAGAAGTGATCTGAGGCCGAGGCGTTATCTAATCAAACCGTGGTTATTTTTTAGCAGTGGTTGCTACCCAGTTGGGCTGTAAACATATGGAATATTTTAAGCAGTGAGTTATTTATACTCAAGAGGAGACTGATGGGCTGTTATTGTGGGAAACCAGTACAGTTGCAGTCCCCAAATATGGTACAGGCAGGCACAGCTGAAAGGCTGTGCAGCAGCTACTGCAGAATTGCGTTGAATGCTGAGGCCTGCCTTTGAAGATTCAGTCTGGGGGCCTGATTTTGGTTGAGTTCTCCTTTCAAACTGAATCCCTAACCTGCTCCAAACATGCGTTTTACATGTGTGGGCATGAAATTAATTGGCATAGTTTCCAAGAACCCAGTTCAAGTCATAATTGAAATAATCATGTGCGTTTCTAGTTTTAAGGCATTTTAAGATTGCAGATGACAGGAGTGGTGAGGCTGTAGTTATCACAATTGCTCTCAAAGTGAGGTTTAAACTTGGGCTCCCAGATTGGGTGTATGCATTGAACTTGAACTAAATCCTTTTTTTGGGCTGAGGTTAGTGAAGAATAGTAGAACTCGTGAGACCCTGGGTTCAAAACTTTCAGATTGAAGTATTTATGTAATATATTTCTTTTGTTCTACAATGAGGCATAAGTATAGTGTTTATTTGATTTTAGATTTATAGCATAAAATTAAAGTGCATCCATACTATCACGAGGTAACTCAAAGGCAGCTTTTGTAGTTAATTGTCACACATTCCTGTGGGAAGGAAGGGCCTGGGGGTAGGAGTGCTGTGCTAGCTGTGCTGGCTGTGCTGGCTGTGCTGGCTGGGGGGAAGTGCTCAGTCATTAAGGAAGAAGCTTTGCAGGAAGCAGGAAGCAGGAAGCAGGAAAATGAATGGGTCCTCTATGGATATTGTTCACTGCCCTGTGTGTATGAAAACTAGTAAGTGCTATATGCAAAACAGAACACAGCAATGATGCTTTCAGGGAAGGCAAGCAGATCTCACAGCAGGTGAGGTATTCCATCAGCAAAGGAAATGTCCTAGCTAAAGCAATGGCTGCTTCTTGCAGATCAGGTGCCCAGCACAGACAGTCATCCTCCAGCAGTCAGTCCAGGTGTTTATACTCTCTCTCTGCTGGGAGCTGCCAAGGCTAAGTCTGGTGTGGCCACACTGAAACCAGTCCAGTGACTCTTCAGCCCTGAGGTGTTTTCTTATCAGTTCTGTGGAGGTTAAATAATTTCACATCACTGTTTCTATAACTGTCTGAAGACCTAGAAGTATATCCCAGGTTCTTGTTTTGCTAGAGAAGAAATGGGTGGATGACTGCAGGGAAAAACTCATTGACTGTCTGGACTAAAGACAGGACTTGGCTGGGGGCAGAGCCCAGTTTGGCAGGTCTTTGATTCTATTTATTTTTAGCTTGCATGTTTTCACTGATTGAAACATAGAATCTTATTTTAATCTTTTTTTTTTTTCCTGTTAGAGAGTAGGAAAGCCTTATTTACTAAACCGAGTAATTATTATACTCTTTAATAGTATAAAATGTATTAGGTAAAATTCTCCTAATTGACCTACAGGTTTTTAATGTGCCTGTTTGACTTGGGGCATCTGGATGATTTCCATACTTAATAAGTAGTTATGTCTTTTAGGTCTCCAGTGGTGTCTCCCTTGCCCTTGCTAGTCAGTGCTTAAAATCAGTTGGAATTTTAAGCAATTAAGGACAATGAGTTGAAGTAGCTGAGCACTTATCTGATCTATTGTTAACTCTCCTTATAAACCATATTAGTAGTAAGATATGGATGGCTTTGCTTTCGTTTAGTGTTTGGCCAAGCACTTTTGCATCTAGAAGCTCATACTAGGTAGATCTGTTAAAATATCTTCTATGTTTGTTTGTTTGTTTATGTGTGCACATGTGTGAGTCATTTAGCATATGTGGAGCTTTGAAGACCACTTTCTGCAGTCTGTTTCTTCTCTTCTGCTATTGGTCCTGGAGATCCAATTCAGATTATCAGTAGTGGTGGTAAGCTCCTTTAAATGCTGAGCCATCTTACCAGACCATGGTAGAGCTTACTATGTTCATTTTTTTAGCTAGCAAGGCCATAGAGATTAAATGGTGTACCTCAACCTATAGAAATGAAGGTTTTGGCAAAGGTAGGATTCAATTCCTCCCTTGTGGTTCCGGAATTGGTAGGCATTCTGCACAGTAATACAAAGGTCATAGTAGATAAATCTTTGATAAGCATTCTCTATGAATTATTTCTGAGCCATTTCTAAGTCAGTTTATTAAGTGAAGAACATGCACACACACAATTATATTTTGTATTATTCCTTGATAGTGAAATCAGATAAAGAATATTACATGTCTATGGTTTAAAAATTTTTCAAGAAAAATAATTCTAAAATAAACCAACAAAAAGTAATTAATTTAGGCCTTCAAAATGGACACTGATAAGTTCTTCAGTCAAGATACATATAGATAATACTCTCTTAAAAATAAACCCATCAGAAACATCTTGTCCTGTGAATCCCTTAATTTAGGAAAAAAGTGTTGAGGTTTGGTCTTTTGCTATGAATTGTAATGCTAAATACTGGCCCCCAAAGTTGGTTGTCCTCAGGAACAGGATTTTCTTGTACACCAAGGGATGTTATGTAGCCTTGCTCCTTAGTTTAAAACCATTTGGTTGAGTAAAGATGTCTACAGCCTATAGCTGGGCGGAAGAGAGGTAGGCGGGGCTTCAGTTCTCTGGATGAGGAAAAGAGGGAATGGTGGAGAGAAGACACCATGGCTTAAAGAACTAGCCATGAAGGGGTAAAGTATCCACACCTTGGTCTTCATTCTTCCTGAGCTTCATGTGTTTCGCAAATTGTATCTTATATCTTGGCTATTCTAAGTTTCTGGGCTAATATCCACTTATCAGTGAGTACATATCATGTGAGTTCTTTTGTGATTGAGTTACCTCACTCAGGATGATGCCCTCCAGGTCCATCCATTTCCCTAGGAATTTCATAAATTCATTCTTTTTAATAGCGGAGTAGTACTCCATTGTGTAAATAGACGGCATTTTCTGTATCCATTCCTCTGTTGAGGGGCATCTGGTTTCTTTCCAGCTTCTGGCTATTATAAATAAGGCTGCTATGAACATAGTGGAGCATGTGTCCTTCTTACCAGTTGGAACATCTTCTGGATATATGCCTAGGAGAGATATTGTAGGATCCTTTGGTAGTACTATGCCCAATTTTTTGAGGAACTGCCAGACTGATTTCCAGAGTGGTTGTATAAGCTTGCAATCCCACCAACAATGGAGGAGTGTTCCTCTTTCTCCACATCCTCGCCAGCATCTGCTGTCACCTGAATTTTTGATCTTAGCCATTCTGACTGGTGTGAAGTGGAATCTCAGGGTTGTTTTGATTTGCATTTCCCTGATGATTAAGGATGCTGAACATTTTTTCAGGGCTTCTCAGCCATTCGGTATTCCTCAGGTGAGAATTCTTTGTTTAGCTCTGAGCCTCATTTTTTAATGGGGTTATTTGATTTTCTGGAGTCCACCTTCTTGAGTTCTTTATATATATTGGATATTAGTCCCCTATCTGATTTAGGATAGGTAAAGATCCTTTCCCAATCTGTTGGTGGCCTTTTTGTCTTATTGACGGTGTCTTTTGCCTTACAGAAGCTTTGCAATTTTATGAGGTCCCATTTGTCGATTCTTGATCTTACAGCACAAACCATTGCTGTTCTATTCAGGAATTTTTCCCCTGTGCCCATATCTTCGAGGCTTTTCCCCACTTTATCCTCTATAAGTTTCAGTGTCTCTGGTTTTATGTGGAGTTCCTTAATTCACTTAGATTTGACCTTAGTACAAGGAGATCGGAATGGATCAATTCTCGTTCTTCTGTATGATAACCGCCAGTTGTGCCAGCACCATTTGTTGAAAATGCTGTCTTTTTTTCCACTGGATGGCTTTAGCTCCCTTGCCAAAGATCAAGTGACTTTGCCCCTTCTTGGAATTGGAAGCAAGGCACACATGGAAGGAGCTACAGAGACAGTGTTTGGAGCTGAGACGAAAGGATGGACCATCTAGAGACTGCCATACCCGGGGATCCATCCCATAATCAGCCTCCAAACGCTGACACCATTTCAACACTAGCAAGATTTTGCTGAAAGGACCCAGATATAGCTGTCTCTTGTGAGACTATGCCGGGGCCTAGCAAACACAGAAGTGGATGTTCACAGTCAGCTATGGGATGGATCACAGGGCCCCCAATGGAGGAGCTGGAGGAAGTACCCAGGGAGCTGGGGGGATCTGTAACCCTATAGGTGGAACAACAATATGAACTTATCAGTACTCCCCCAGAGCTCGTGTCTCTAGATGCTTATGTATCAGAAGATGGCCTGGTTGGCCATCAGTAGAAAAAGAGGCCCATTGGTCATGTAGACCTTATTATGCCTCAGTACAGTGGAAGGCCAGGGCCAAGAGGTGGGAGTGGGTGGGTGGGGGAGTGGTTGTGGGAGGGTGTGGGGACTTTTGGGATAGCATTGGAAATGTAAATGAAATAAATACCTAATTAAAAAAAAAAGACAGGATAGAGTACAGATACATGTCAACAATAGCACGTGTTTCAGGACTTAAGACTAATATACATTCCTTTAGTGAGCATTAATTCTTTATGACCCAGAGAAATATTTTCATATAAGAAAATTAGGTATGCGGATTGTAGTGTGAATATCCTGCACTTTATGTTTAATATCTACTTATAAGTGAGTACATACCATGCTGTCTTTTTTTCCACTGGATGGCTTTAGCTCCCTTGCCAAAGACCCTTTTGGGTCTGTGTTACCTCACTCAGGATATTTCTAGTTCCATCCATCTGCCTACAAATTTCATGATGTCCTTGTTTTTAATAGGTGAGTAAGTAGTATTCCATTGTGTAAATGAACCATATTTTCTTTATCCGTTCTCAGTTGATGGACATCTGGGTTCTTTCCAGTTTCTGGCTATTATGCATAAAACTGCTATGAACAACAACAACAACAACAACAACAACAAACTAGCCATGAGGACTGCCCCGTCAGAGTAGGTGTGTCTCAGGAGGAGCACGCGAGTCCTATCCTCGGGGTTAGTGATAGGGAAGTAGACACTGACAGCCATAGAGGGTTGATGTCTACCCATGTGACTAAGGCTTGTTATAAATATAAAAGTTTGTGTGTCTTTTATCAGAGAACTGAATGATCCAAGGTGGGGTAGAAACCCCCAAATTAATATTAAGTATTTACCACAACAAGAAAGGGCAAGGTGCTGGTGTGTGAGAATCCATCCTGTGAATTTGGCAGGAAACAAAACAAAACAAAACAAACAAACAAAAGAGATGTTTTTGAGCCCTGTTAACTTGGTTTATGGTGAGGAGTTACTGAAAAAGTGACATCAGAGGACCAGGTGGGAGCCAGGCCTTCGTCCCTCCCCTCTCTCCCTGTCCTGTTTACCCAGGCAGGGCAGGGACAGTGGCAGGAGGAGGCACACAGGCTCTTCTGCAGAGAGGACAGGGAATCCTGGGGCACCACATTTGAACCTGTGATTGTTTATCAGCTCAAGAAGCCCTTTTCACTACAAATCAACTCCTTTGTAACCAAGGAAAATTAGCTTTTTAGCCAGGTGTCATTGGTTAGATTTAAGATTGAACTTTGGCCTTTACCTTATCAGGCACTGTGTAACCTTATCCTTAAACATTGTTTCCATGAAGGATACATTTTTTTTTTTTTTTTTTTTTTTTTTTGCCAGTAGGCTTGCAGGTGAGAAGCGGAGGCTTGGGACCTCTGGGACTTGCCCGAGAGAAA
This sequence comes from Mus caroli, assembly GCF_978045245.1. Taxonomy (NCBI): domain Eukaryota; kingdom Metazoa; phylum Chordata; class Mammalia; order Rodentia; family Muridae; genus Mus; species Mus caroli. Next base: position 70,978,258 of record NW_028227267.1, on the reverse strand, counting down.
TAAGTGTCAGATGAATGGCTTCAGGAAGCTAAGGCTGCTGACATAGGCAGTGGACATGGAGCTAAAGGGACACAGTTGCCCCTCCCTTTTATGAATGTTTCCCTTGGGGACCTTGGGTCTTTGTTACCCATGTGTGGTTCCTTTGACTCTCATGAAAACTGCAAATAATCCAAAAATACCTTGTGACAAAGTATATGAGACAGATGCTGAGGGAACTGATGTGGCTAAGAGGAAACATGCCCCTGCTCGAGCATGCTAATTAACTAGATTGTTAACTCCATGGACTTGAGGTGGGCTAAGCAGCTTTTGGTATAAAACCCATTCGACCCACCAGAGAGGCCATGGATGGTTTTATAAGCTTAGATTTTTCTAAAGTGTGTGTGTGTGTGTGTGTGTGTGTCTGCCTGCCTGCCTGCCTGTCTGTCTGTCTGTCTGTCTGTGAGAATGTCTTTGAAGGTTAGAGAAAGTGTGGTCCTGGAGTTAGAGTTAAAGGTGCTTGTGAGTCCTCCAGCATGGGTGCTGGGAGCCAAACTCAGTCCTCTGGAAGGACAGCAGGCACTTTAAAATACTGAACCACCTCTCTGGTGTCCAGAAGCTTAGACTGTTCAGTTTGAAGCCAGCACTGGCCCTCAAACACCTCCAGGGAGAGTGAACCAGCACAGCAGAGCCGTCTCAGCGTTGTTTTTGACTGCTGTGATAATGACTCAGTCAGTCTTGTCACTGGCCTGGTTAGGTGCTTGCATTGATTGGCTGGCGAGACCTGGACAGAAGTATAGGAACAGTTTCAGCATAGGTTTGAAAGTAGTAATTTCTAGAAATATCCATCCCTCCCATCCCCCAATCCTCTCTTCAGCAGGAAGTTGAGATATGCCTTTGTTCTAAGAGAATTTCCTTGTTAGCATCCTTTTTGGCCAGTTTTCACCTTGTGAAAAAGATGTCTATAAAATACTCTGCTTTGGGAGCCAGGTCTCAGTCTATCCCTGGCTTCCTTCTCCCTTGGCTTCCTAAGTGCTGGGTCACAGGTGTGTACCCCCATGCCCGGCTTACATACTTATAAATATTTCATAATCACAAATTACCTTGTGAATTATGTACTTGCCACCTTTGAATAACTAACTGAGCTCTCTTCCTAGAGGTGGCTGTAGAGCCCTCCTCAGAGCTTGAGAAAAGCCAGCAGAATACCAAGGGAACTGTTATCCAACCAGTTTCTTAAACAGGTCCTGTAGGTGGGAGAGCACTGCGGGAGGATAGAGGGACAGGCTGGGCCCACTCCATCCTCCACTGTCTTAAGAGCCTGGGCAGAGTGTCACAGTCTTTGATTTTAACCTTGGAAGGTAGCTACCTGGTCCCCCAGAGCCAGGGCCCCTGGGAGGCTCCCCACTTAACTCTCTCCTGGACCTTTATGGGAAAGCTTTCTGTCCAGTTGTAGAGAGAGCTTTCCTGCAGACCTGGGCCATGGGAGAAATGGCTGATGTGCTGTTTCTTGCACTGATAGAGCTAGCTGGGCGTCAAGTACCTGGAGTAGGGGTGATGTTGAGTTCTTGCTCAGCACAGCACCTGCTTTTTCTGAGCCCATAGGTTAGCGTTGCCTTTCGGTGGACCAGATCCCTGCCCCTTACTATGTGCAGGGAGGTGGGTCTCTATTATAGCCTATACACCACAGAGCATGAGGACCACATATCAGAGAGTTGGCCTAGATAGCAACACCCATGAGAGAAACATCTAATCCAGCTTACCTTGTTCTATGACGCTTCTTTTCTTACTAGAGAAACACTTGTAAGGATTTCGGAAAATATAGCAATGTATGCAAAGGAAAATAAAAAAGCCACTTATTGGATACCCCTAAAGGACTACCAATGATATATTGATATGTTAGAAATCTGTCTCTCTTACTGTGACTTTAAAGATGTTTTTAGATGTGATTGTACGTGCACAGAGGGTGTGACATTGACGTGTTAATGCGTGTGTGCACAAACACAGGGAAAGTTTTTAATAGTTGCAATCCCATGCCCTTGGCTTCATCTATACGATACTGGGGAAAGAAAGTCAGAGAACTGTACCCTTCTGTCTCTGTGGTAGTATGATAAAGGGCTCTGTGTCGGGGAGGAGGCTGAAATGAATGGCTGACATGAACATGTGGAGAGTCAATCACGGTTCATGAATTGACTCTCTTTCTCTGTCTTAGAAAACTAAACGTGGACAATGGGAAATTTGGAGACTTGATGTGGTCTAGCTCTGCATGCAGAGTGGAACAAAGCCTCCATCAGACTTGGCTGGCTGCTCCGGGCAGCTGAAGCCCTCTGGGTTCCGGGCATCCTTTGGTAGAAGGCTATGTTTCTTTTTTTCTTTTCCTCAGCTCATTTGCAGGTACTCAGACTGACTTTAGGTGTAGCAGCTCTTGTAATAGTGTGGAGCTGAGTGAACCCCACTGATTTGTGCATTGCTGTAATTTTCCTCTCTCTGCTAACAATGGCTCTCCTTTGAGAAACCACACCTACACTCAGGGACATTTCTCCCCTACCCCCCCACCCCCCACCCCAGCACCTCTCTTTTTCTTCCTTTTCATGCTGAAAGTTAATATTAAAAATCTTGGGTTCTGGAGAGATGGCTCAGTGGTCAAAAGCACTTCCTGCTCTCCCAGAGGACCCAAGTTCAGTTTTCAGAAGCCACATGGTGGTTTACAACCATTAATTTTTTTTTTAAAAAGTTTTTTTATCTATTTGCTATTTATATGAGTACACTGTAGCTGTCTTCAGACACACCAGAAGAGGGCATCAGATCCCATTACAGATGGTTATGAGCCACCATGTGCTTGCTGGGAATTGAACTCAGGACCTCTGGAAGAGCAGTCAGTGCTCTTAGCCGCTGAGCCATCTCTCCAGCTCCCGTTTACAAACATTCATAATCCTACTCCCAGGGGGTCTGATGCTCTATCTGGGCACCTGTACTTATATGGCACATGTTCTCAGACAAAACACTCGTAAACATTAAGGAAGAAGAGAAGGAAGAGGAAGAGGAGGAAGAAGAAGAGGAAGAGGAAGGATAGAAGAAAGAAGAGGAGGAAGAAGGAAGGAAAAAAGAAAGAAGTCATCTCCCAGTAAACTCTAAATGTGCTTAACTTATTTTTATTTTTATTTATTTTTTGACCACACTGAAGTATTGATTGCCTTGGTCTTGTCTGACTGAGGTTCCTGTCCGTGCTGTCAGGAGAGACTGGTTAGATAACAATCTGTTAATGTAACAAAACAATGAAATAACCGACTTTAAAAAAGGAAAGGTTTGCTTTGGCTTTCTTTTGGAAGTTCCAATCTATTCTGGAGGCCCCATTGCCTTGGGGCTGTGGTGAGCTGGGGGTACATCATGGTGGTACTGTTGGCAGTTAGTGGGCTTATTTTTTTCTTTTAATGATTTATTTTTATTTCATGTGAACTCGTGTTTTGCCTGCATGTATGTCTGTGAGAGGCTGTCAGATCCCCTGGGAGTGGAGTTACAGACATTGTGAACTGCCGTGTGGTTGCTGGGAATTGAACCCAGGTCCTCTGGAAGAATAGGCAGAGTGCTCTTAACTGCTAAGCCATCTCCCCAGCCTGGTGGTGGGCATTTAAGAGGTAGCCTGTAGCACTGGGCTTCTGGGGACTATTTATGGCATGAGCTTCCGTTGCTCTTGGTTTGAGAAAAAAGTTGTCCTTTTGCCTTCTGTCTTCCTGTCCTTTCTGTCCTTCTGTCTTCTGTCTTCTGTTCTTCTATCCACGGAGCCCCATGGCACCACACTGTGCAAAGCTGCCTCTTGCAGAGGGCCACTTTGTGTATTTATAATGCACACACAGGAGTTGGTGAGAATTGTCAGCTGCAGAAAGTAGAATGATCAAACCTGGTGGCATCTTCCTTTCCCTTTTTTTTAAATTAAATTTAAGATTTATTTATTACATATAAGTACACTGTAGCTGTCTTCAGACACACCAGAAGAGAGCATCAGATCTCATTACAGATGGTTGTGAGCCACCATGTTGCTGGGATGTGAACTCATGACCTCTGGAAGAACAGTCAGTGCTCCTAACCACTGAGCCATCTCTCCAGCCCCCGCATCTTCCCTTCCTTAAACAGTGCTCACGTGTTTGATGGAAACATTTCAGCCCATCAGTGATGCTGAGATACTCACGGGCAGGCTGCAAGGTTGGCTTTCCGGACTCTGCTTCAGGACCCCAGAGTTCAATCTTTCTGTCCAATTGCACCTTTTTCTCAGAACCACACATTTCTTTTAAAAATATTTCATTGTAAATCTTAAAAATGCAAAATAGTTTATATATATATATAATATATTTAATTACAGCTTCCCTTCCCTCAATTGCTCACCACCTCTCCATGGACCTACGTCCATATCCTTTCTTGCTTCCCCTCCTTCTCTCTCTTTAGAAAACAGGCTTCTAAAAGATAATAAGATAAAAACAGACAGACAAACAGATGTACAGACACAAAAAGAACTGAAGACAAAGCATCAGAACACACGTAGTCACACACATCCACACATAGAGAAATCCCATAAAAACCCTAAACTGGAAACCATAATATACAAACAAATTTCCTGTAAGGTTAAAAGAAAAATGCCCAGACACACACACACACACAAACAAAACAAAACAAAACAAAACAAAAAAAAACCCAGACAAACAGAACAAAAAACCCATTCAAAACTATTATATTATCTATTGCTGGGCATAGCTCCTGCCCTTACAAGTGGTTCGTATATCCAGTGAGGTCCCATTGGAGAAAACTATCTTTTCCTTTGTAAGCAGTTATCATCTGGAGATAGGTTCTGGGTTAGGGATGGGGCTTTGTGTGCACTTCGGCTTTCACCACTGGGACCCCATCTGGCTTAACCCTGTGCAGACCTCTTGCCTCCTGCTACATCTCTGTGTGTTCACATGCATGTCAGCCCTGTTATATCTGGAAGGCCTTGTTTTCTTGGTGTTTCCATCTCCTCCATCTCCTCTCGCTCTTAGAATCTTTTTGCTTCCTCTTCTACAGAGTTCCCTGAGCCCTGACAGGAGGGGCCTGATGGTCCCTTTCTCTCTACTTCCCCATCAACCCATAACTATCTATTCTATTTCCCCCAGTCTCTTACTCGGTGTCTAACCTCTGTAGCTATATGGATTGTAGCTCTGCTTACCGAAAACTTATTAGCTAACATCCACATGTGTGCAAATGCATACCATAGTTGTTCTTTTGGGCCTGGGTTCTCTCATTCAGAATAATTTTTACTAGCTCTATTCATTTACCTGTGAATTTCATTTTTAAAATAGCCAAGTAATAGTCTGTTGTACGAAGAGACTACTTTTTCATTATCTGTCCATCCGCTGAGGGGCATCTAGGTTGTTTCCAGTTTCTGGCTATTATGGACATAGCAGCAATGAACATGGCTGAGCAAGTGTCTCTATGGTAGGATGAGGCGTCCTTTGGTTATATGCCCAGAGAAGTGTCGCTGGTTCTTGTGGTAGATCAGTTCCCACTGCCACACTGCTTTTTCTAGGAACTATACAAGTTTATACTCCCAACAACAATGGATGTGTGTACCCTTAGCTCTGTGTCCCCACCAGCAGGCGCTGTCATTTGTTTTATCCACCTTGGCCATTCTGACCAGTATAAATGAAACCTCAAGTTAGTCGTCAAATTGCATTTTGATACTTGTTATCCAGTCTTGTCTATCCACTCCTTGATTCTTTTTTATATGTTTTTTACCCCACCCCCTTGCCCACTTAAAATTTAAAATTTGAGTGACTTCTTAGACAGAAGTATTGGCGTTTTTATTTTTGCAAAATGTTCACAGTTGAGCATGGTGCTGCAGGGCTGTAATTGTAGCACTGTGGATGCAGAGAGAGAAGATTGTACTGTTTAAACCATCCTAGCCTATTGAGGTTTCCAGGACAGCTAGGCCTACATAGAGATCTCCAGTAACCCAAAGGAAATGCACTCGCCAACAAAAGAGAACCCGCTTCCAGGGAGCATCAGGACGTGGCCTTTCTGTTTACGTGTGTTTTTGTTGTATTGTCTTCACAGTCGAAATCAGCTGTCTGCCCTGCCCGCCTGCCTGTGTGGTCTGCCTCTCAAAGTCTTAATCGCAAGCAACAACAAGCTCGGATCACTGCCTGAAGAGATAGGTCAGCTCAAACAGTTAATGGAGTTGGTATGTTACTGATTTCTAAGATGCTCTTGTTTGTTAACCGGCTATAACCGTTAGAGGTCCTCTGAAAGACTTTGTTACAGAAGGAAAATGGAGAAGTCTGTGATCATTCCCCCATCCCCACCCCCATTGCTCTAACAAAATACCCGAGACTGGGAATTTTATACAACAGATTTTTTAGATCACAGTTTTGGAGGCTGAAAGGACATGTGATCCGTTTGGCCACTGCTGCAGGCTTTCCTTCCTCACAGCTGATAACATCATGGTGGGAGCAAATGTGTGAGGGAAAGAGCACATGGCTAGACAGGAAGCCAAGGAGAGGGAGGGACCAGTTTTACTCTTATATGATGGTCCACTCTCATTAGTCCTTAGTGCGATCTTGTAAGCAGTATGATCCTGTAAGAGCATGCTCCAGTGCTACAATCATCTTCTGCTAGGCTCCATCCCTTAAAGGATCCCTGTGGAGGTTTGAATCTGCTTGGCCCAGGGAGTGACACTATTAGGAGGTGCAGCTTTGTTGGAGTGGGTGTGGTCTTGTTGGAGGAAGTGTGTCACTGTGGGTGTGGGCTTTAAAACCCTGTCCTAGAAATCAGTCTCCTGGTTTGCCTCAGATGAAGATGTAGAACTCTCAGCTCCTCCTGCACCATGCCTGCCTGGAAGCAGGGTTCTAGGATCCTGTAAGGAGTTAGGCATGTCCAGGACAAAACTGTCTCCAGTTCTGGACACAAGCTGTGTGTTTCTTTTGTAGTGAGCTGATCTTTTATGTTTTTTTGTTAGGTATTTTCCTCATTTACATTTCCAATGCTATCCCAAAAGTCCCCCATACCCTCCCCCCCCCACTCCCCTACCCACCCACTCCCACTTTTTGGCCCTGGCGTTCCCCTGTACTGGGGCATATAAAGTTTGTGAGCTGATCTTTGCTGGGGTCTCCTGTGTTGTTGCCAGCTCCTGTCCTACACCTTACAGCCACAGACTGATCTCCCTCGGGCCTGCAAGTTACAGGGTGTCAGAGTGCCAGCGTGTTGTAGAAGTTTCACTGTTTGATGACAGCTTGAGCTGTAACACCCTCATCCATAGCACTGTTCAGTAGACATCCAAGACACACAAACAATGAGGTTTAAATGTGGTATGGCTATGTTTAAACAGTTCAAAGAAACAAAAGAAAGTAAGTCCTTGCTATAAATTATATTTAACTCTAGATAGGTCAAACTTATGACCCCCCAGTGTGTATACGAGAGAAAACTATCCAGGTGGCACTGTTTGTATCCTAGTGTTTGTACTAAGCCTTTCCTACCAAGTCCTGTGTGTGTCATGCAGGGGCCACACACCACACATAGGACCAACCACACTCTAGTGCTTAGTGCCAACAGGGCTGAGCCACCACTTTGATGTGACAGCTGTGCAGCTTTGGTGTATTTTGTTCTGTAGCTCCCTGGGTCTTGGCAAGTGTGCTTTTGGTAAAGAACATTTTTTTTTGGGGGGGGGATGCAGTGGTCTGGTTCAGTGGGTAAAAAAACCAAGTCACCAAGTCACCAAAAGTCACCAAGACCGAGGACTTGAGTTCAGTCCCTTGGACCCACATGGTAGAAGGAGAGAACTGAGTCCCATAGTTGTCCTCTGACCTCCACATGTGGTCTGTGGTGTGCGCACACACTAAAAAAATAAAAACAAACAAACATGCATGACATTTATTTGTGAAGCAGGCAAAATATACCAATGACGTTACTTAAACATGGAGAAGTGATATGGCCAGCCTTGATTCAAGGTCAAAGACTAAAAAAAGATTATTTTCCATCCATCCTCATTTATCTTTGATTTAGTTTTATTTATTTATTTATTTTTGATTAAAATAGTAGTGTTGCTATAGGTAACCGTGTCATGTCAAATTATTTTTAGTTATCAATTGGGGAGAGAGTTCCCTGGAGAGCCAGATATCATTCTTGAGCAGAAGGCTTTTGTTTTTGTAGCTACAGATTACCGATTTGTTTTTTTTTTTTTTTAAAGTAAAGTTGGGCACTCCCCGGAGCATTCAGAAAACTCACCATTTAAGGCTTGAGTGCTGAGGAAATCACTCCGCCCACTAGACTCGAAGCATTGTTTGTTGGCTGTTTTGGAAAAGCTGTTTCAAACACTTTCACGTCAGAGTGTTCTGAATAGAATCATACCCACTTCTAAGTGTGCACCAACATCACCCAGAGTTCTTGTCCACTTTAGAAACAAAGCCCAGACACCTCAGCCATCAGAAAGAAGCAGTTGTCCTTCTTAGTTTTGTAAGGAAGTCAGGCTGCAGAACATCATCCTAGCCTGGCCATCGCAGCACGACCACCTTAGAGTCCTAAGACAAACAGTATCCCATGTCAGCCATAGCCCGTACAGGCAGCTCCCTGCCCAGCCCCACACCTATGCTCCCATCTCCCTACACAGCACAGCCATTGTCCCACCCAGCCATTGTCCTGCACAGCCATCTGCCTACCCGGTCAACACCCTGGACAACCAACACCTAGCCATTCTTCTTCTCAGCCCCTGTGTATTTTCCATCTGATGCAGGCACTGGTGCAGGGCAACTGATGGAATCTTAATTCTGTATCTGATCCTTTTAGAGTCACTACTGATAAATCAAGTCTAGAACTTTCAGACCCCCTTGCCCTGTCTGAATCGTTTCCTTACCATCTCTCGAGGTTTATCTTGCAGCTTAGATGTTGTGTGTTTAAGTGCTGCTTCGTGGGAAGAAGGGCGAAGGCTGACATGTACTGCGCATCTGTTTCTAGTAGACTGTTAACTATTTTATTTACCTGCATCGTTCCATAAAGCCTTAAAATAACCCAGCAAGGCGGGTAGCACGTTGCTATGTTATAGCCTGGAACCGGTTCCGTAGTTACTTACCTAAGGGGGTGGAGCAACGTGGCTGATTAAAGTCCACACCAGTACTGAGCTCAGCGGTGTGGAAAATGGTGATTTCTTTCTCTGGAATTCCTTATTACAGTTTGCTGTGACTTTCTTATTAAACTCATGACAAGCCACAACTTGCAGATGAGCCGGAGACCTTCTCCTTGATGGCCCTGGACAGATGGGCATGTTTGAATGTTTCCTTACAGTAGAACCAGGTCAGGTTGTGGGCATTTGTAGCCCTGCGTAGACTAAATCTCATTTAAACTCAATTAAAACCTTCGGAACTTGTTGAACTTGTGTGTGTGTGTGTTTGCATGTTTATAAATGTATTTGGATTGGGTATCTTCCTTAATGGGTTCTCCATTTGTATATGTGTCTCTGTGTGTGTTTGTGTATGCACAAGTGTTGGTATGGGAGTGCATTTATGTGTGTACCCGTAACATATGTGCCTGTTCCCGTGCATGGGGAAGCCAGAGAAGGAGGTTCAGGGTTCTCTGTCCCTCTCTGCTGTATTCCCAGGAGACATGATCTCTTGGAGAACCTAGATGCTGTATTTCGGCAAGACTGGCAGGACAGCAGGCCCCAGCAGTTCTCTCTTAGCCTTCCACTCACAGTGCAGGGGACGATAGACACACAGCACCACACTTGGCTTTGAGATTCACTCTGGAGATCTGGCTCAGGTCCTCATACTCCTGCTACAAGGACTCCTACTGAGTGAGGCCAGACTCTGAGACTTCTACCTTATTTTTTGAGGTGGGATCTCTCACTGACTGAGCTATGCTAGGCTGACCAGCAAGCCCCAGGAATCTTCTAGTTCCTGTCCCTCCTCCCAGGGCTGGGATTACAGGCAGCTGCTTCTGGCCCAGCTTTGTAACACAGTTGCTGGAGATACAAATTCAATGCCCTTACAAGGGTTTCACTGGCTGAGCCATCTCTGGAAATGTGCTTCTTTTTCTGTCCGATCCTGCTGACAGATGAGGTGTGTCTGGTGAGAGGTGCTCTATCATGGCCACATGTTACAGTTGACTAGCAGCTGTGAAGACTGACATGCTAACAGCTCAGTAAAGTCCGGTCCTTTTACAGATGAGACCTTTGCCAAGGACCCAGGAGTTCCACCCTGGTGCTGTGCACTGAGTGGGTTGCTGGCCTTGATGGCTTTGCTTGATTTCTCTCGTGTCCTCCCTGGCTGAGCATCCCCATCTGCCATGCAGAAGAACAGAGGGCCTGACTTAGGAGCCTGCCTTCACAGCAGAAAGCCCACCAGGCTGGATCCAGTCATGCTGGTAGGAAGGTGCATTTCTAGGCCCTAACCAGACACACAGGGCTTTTATTTACCTTTCAACCACTGTTTGGCTGTGTGGGGCATTTGAGCTAAGAGCCAGATGACAAGCTTCCGACGAGAGTCCTCCCCACCATGATTTTATACCTAGCGTCTCTGGTAGGTGTGGGAGTGTGTGCCAGCGCGTCTGCTGTAATCATTTGTCCATTAGTGGTCTCTGGTAATGCCTTTGACCTTTCTGGTTTCTGTGGAAACCTGGGAGTTACTCAGAGCCTCTCTGTGGCTTCCATTTCTGCCTTTAGTAGCAAGAACAGGGAATGGAGCCTCTGTTTGTGGGATGTGGAGAGGTCTGAGGCCTAGGTTCACAATGGAGAGGCAAGGGCGTGAGGTGACCATACATCACATCAAAGGCTGCTGCTCTGAAGGGGTCAAGCTTATGTTAATATACATTTTTTTTTCCTTTTTCCAAGTTCTGACTGTAGGTATTGAGGGTTTGATTACCAAGAAATGAAAATTGACATTATTGAGGTACCACTTAATAGTTTCATTTACTTCTTGGGTAGTCAGTGGATTTTCCTGATATAGAAAGTAGAAATTAGAAATATTTCATACTCTATTTATTTATTAATGTATTTATATATATGTGTGTGTGTACTGTGTTTATTCATATATATGTGTGTGTGTGTGTGTGTGTGTGTGTGTGTGTGCTTTACTGATTGAGTGAGTGAGTGCAGGTTAGGAAACTTTGATGAGCCTCCTCCTTTGCGGGAGTGAGGCCCCTCCTCCCACCTTGTGGTTTCCTGGAGTCAGGAGACTTTGGTCAGGTGACTGGTTCCTCCCTCTGATGCTCATCCCTCCTGTTTATGTGAGCACACAGAGAGTAAGACACTTGCCTCAAGTTGTATAGTGAGACATGCAAAAGGCATCTCTACAGAGGGGTCTGGTTCCATGCTGGTTGGACACTGTTGATAATTTGCTTTTGCACCCATTACCGAAAGACCTAATTTTCTTATAGACATTCTTTTGCTGGTATTATACCACTCAGTCCGCCCCTGAGTGTGATTTAAGTCATTGTTAGGATCTAAACAATAGAGTTTGGGTTAGTGAGCCCATAAAAAGCTTATATTTGAGTATTTAAATTGTTATAATTAGATTTCCCCTTTTCTTTTAGGAAGAATTCAGTCAGCAAATATTTGTAACAGTTTCTCACGATTCTTGGGTTGGATAGTTGTGATGTTTTAATGTTGAATGCACAGTGAGTCAATGCAGCTTAGGTGAGTTATTCTCAAAGACATAGAAGGTTGGGACTAACAGAAAATTCAGAAGGAATTAATTTGAATATTCTAGTAAGTAAATTGATGTGGAATTTGCAATCTGACACTCGACACTGATTGCAGACATGTAAGACATTGATTGCTCTTTGCTTTAAAGTTTGTTTTGCTAATTATTATCTTTTCAGAATAATCTTTAAAAAGCCCTATGACTTATTTAGATGAATTTTGTACAGAAATGTTCTAGAGAATGAGAACATCCTAGAAACATTGCTTGTGCATTTTCAAGATAGAAACCTCCCCAGACACGGAGATAATTATTGCTTTTTCACACTGCTTCTTCCGCTAATTAGACATAAGTACCCATGGGTTTATTTTTATGATGAAACTCATAACCTCTTTAAGACTTGGTTAGGTTCAGAGACTCCTGGGAAATAGGATTTGCCCTGTTTTTACCATATTGAATATACAATGCTGTATAGCCTGTCTCTCCTTTATGTAATAGATTTGCTTAGGGAATCTATTCCTATTATTATTATTATTATTATTATATTATGCATATTATATTGGGAGGGCGCATGACTAATAGGGACATAGAGTATTATTAACATAACTGACTCTTGTCAGATACTCTTCAAAATCCGAGCAGGCCTGTGTATTTGTGTTTGTCCATAGGTGTCCTGTTTCTTAGATGGAAAACTTGGGTGCCTATCAGACGCAGCGCTGTCTTATGTGTAGTAAGCACATGCTGAGGTTACCGCATGTGCTTAAACACAGCCTGCAGGGGTTGGTTTTGTTAAGGCCATGGTGTTGGGGGTTTGTGCTGGGAAGAGGAATCATCTTGGCTATCGGGGTCCAGCCTACGCCTAATGATGCTGCCATTAACTGGGGACAACACACACACACACACACACACACACACACACACACACGTTTGATCTCAGAAGAGGCCATTCTGCAAGTGTGTTGCCTAAACATATAGATTATCCTTTATCTTCCATTTTCTCATTTTTTTAAAGAAAAAAATCATATTAGTTATGTCTTTCAAAGCTGTGGAAGCAGTTGATTTCACACTTGAGTCTCCACAAGCAACGATAAGCTTTCCCATGTAGTTGCTTAGGAGACTTACAGAAACTTAATTTATACTTACATGACAAGAGTCCTCTCCTCAGACAGAAAATCATCCCTGCAGATTCTTCCCCCAAACCGTGTCTCCCCTTTGGCACTGTCAGTCCTGTGCCTGGCCTGATCTGGAGCCTGGAGGGCCGAAGCATGATCTCATGTGACACTGGCCTCAGGCTGGCCTGGCTTCCATGCTTGTGAGGGCCGTTGTGAACCACAGTGGAGTGGGCCAGGTGCTGATTCATAACTTAGTTAAGGCATGGAAAGATCCGGCTCTCACTGGAAAGACTTGCTTTTAGACTCCGTGGATGATCAGAATTAGATCACCGAATTCTGATTTTATGTTCTTGTTTATTTTTGTTTCTGCATAAGTACTGGTGGTGATTTGTAGCTGTTTTGTGATTTTTGTTTTAGATATTAGAGTTGTATGTGCTGTTTTGTTTCGTTTTGTTTTGTTTGGATCAGGTTGAGGGCAGCAGTTAAGATGGCACTCCTGAAAAGTCTATGACCCTAACCTTTCCCAGCCTACTTCCCTCCTCAGAAGGTTGAAGCTAGGAGAGTGTAATATGTCAGCCACTCCACACACACCCTTTTAGACGGACTGCAGTTTTTCACGCTGGTACTGGTGGTGATATTGTGCCTTTGTGAAGTAGTGTCCTTTGGGGTTCACCTGAGGGCTAATCTAGGGGATGGGGATGGCTGACTGATGACTGACTGGTGTAGCCTGGTCTAACAGGGATCCTGGTTTTAGGGGTGGAGTCGAGCAGAGGATCGATTGGTTAGTGATGCATTCATCTAGCCTGAAGGAAAGTAGAGTAGAGTTTTGAACAAGGCCTCGGTAACCTCTGCAGTGAAAGGTGGCTTTGCAGGTTCCTAGGGCTGGATCGTAGCCCAGTGCTGATTCAGTCTTCACACTCATTCAGGCTCCCCCTGCTTGATATGCCACTCCATTGGGATAGCTTAGAGCCTGGATTTGTCTTGGGTTCTGTTATAGCAAGTGAGGCATGCATGGAACTTGACTTGTCAAACCATTCTGGGGCCCCAGAAGCAAGGTACAAGGGACCATTGTATTGTGGGGTGTCTACATCAGAGGATATTAGACATTTTATCCCTGCCTTATATCTGGAACTCTGCTGGGGGATGATGAGAACATGGGTCCTCTCACCTATGAACTTCCAGCTTTACAGGGGAAGGAGAAGGGAGCAAGTGAATTACAGGTACACCCTGCTGCAAAGGGAGAACAAAAACACCCATTCCCAGGTGTTGATCAGAGCAGGAGAGGATCATGGGAATGGTTTTAAAGGGGGAAATTTTAAGCTTGGGTCGAGCCATGACGGATTAGTAGCAGGCCAGGAGGACAATGCTAGACCATATGTTATCAAGCAGGGGAGGAAGCCTGAATGAGTTTGGAGACTGCAAAACAGCATTGGCCTACACTGAAACTCCACGTGGTGACTGCATGGTTAGGGTGAAGGAGGCAAGAGAGAATAATCAGAGAGTGGCCCTGGAGGAACCAACAGACATCCTCACAGAGTCTGGGCTTTGCTGAAGGCTTATGCTGATAAACAACAGCATAAAATCTGCACTAGGATAGCTCTGTCTGTCAAGGATGGACGTGAGGGGGTGGGAGTGGTGGAGACGGGGTAGACAGACAGACAGGCAGGCAGGTGGATGACAGAGCCCACCAGAGAGAGTTCTGTGCAGCAGTCCCTCTGAGAGGAGCACACCACAGACTGCAGGAGGATCTAGGTGGGTGCGAGAAAAGCAGAGCCCTGCTGCTTACCAGAGCTGAAGGAAAGATGTGGGGAGATAATGAGTGTCTATAGGGTCAGAATGGTCTGTATTTTATGTGGTAGGAGCTGGCTCTAATCTAGGATTAGTGGGGGACTGGAGTTTCAAAGCGAAGACGACAGAATCCTCACACCTCACAGACTTGCTTAACAAATGGGTGTGCAGCCATCAGCTGTAGCTGTCAGCCATGTGATAGCAAGTCCATTTGGAATAAATGATGCATCCAGTTGGTGTGCTGGTATTTCTCTGTGTAAGAGCTTGGTATGATGGGAGCAGGGGGTGGGGTGGGGGGTGGGGCTGTGTAACCTTCTTTCTGAAAGGTGACTGGTAATTCCTTCCGAATGTCAATTGGCACCTGCTTGCCGCTGGGCCATAAAGCCGCCTTTTCCTGAGCTGTGACTATTGTGAGATAGTAATGTTGCTTTGTAAGATTGTGGTGGGAACTGAGTAAGGTCCAGGCACCTGAAAATCAGAAGTGACAGAAACTGCTAGCCAATGCCACTAATATTTTTTGTGCCCTCAAAGGACATTGAGAAACAAACCCCTTTTCTTCACTGTTGAGCCCCAATGGATTGGGACCTGGAGACCAGTATTCTATGGAGTTATCCAAGCATTTAAATTCTTTGAGGAGCATTCACATGTAATTCTTGGGGAAAGGCATTGGTTATTCCTGTCTGACTCCCCCTCTCCCTGAACCCCCCACTTTTGCTGCAGGATGTGAGTTGCAACGAGATCACGGCCTTGCCCCAGCAGATAGGCCAGCTGAAGTCTCTGCGGGAACTGAATGTCCGAAGAAATTACCTTAAGGTTTTACCACCAGGTAAGAAAGGAGGGCAAGGTGAAGAGAGCGGGAGATAGCACCTGCTGCTGGGTTTACTTTTATGAGGGGTGGTGGGTTAGTGTGTGTGTGTAAATTGACTTATTAATAATTAATAGTTAATGATTAACAATTAATAATTAGTAGTTAATGATCTCACCGGCAGATGTAAGAACAGTGATGGCCAACTTCTAGTTTGAATTGAGGCTAGAGCAGCACAACCTTTAGTGGAACATACATTAGTTTTCTAGGGCTGCTATTAAAAGGACCACAGAGAGGGTAGCTCAGATGGATGACAAGAAGGTTTCTCTTCACCATTCTGGGTTGTCCATTCCAAGGCCTTTCTCCGTGGCTCTCAGATGGTCATTAATCCGTCCCCCCCACCCCCTCCTACCACTATTTGTCTTTCGATCTTTTTTTTTACTGTTATATCAGAGGATTAAAGTCTATCCTAATGACCTTTGTGTTACTTAATTGCCCATTTAAAGCCTCATCTCCAAATCCCATTGAATTCTGATGTACTGGGGTTAGGATTTCTATATCTGAATTTTGGGGTGTGGGACTTAGCCAGTCCGTATAACATGGTGGCGTGACATGTGATATTCCAGACCATGAAGCTAACAGTCTGGAGGGGACAGGCTTGGTCCTGAAGATCCTGGCTATCAGGATTGGGGGATCTGGGAACACTGGTAGAGAGCCCACAGTGTCTACACTCTGCCTCTGTGTGTGGGTGATGCTACAGCTGAGTCCTCCCTGCACTGAGGCCAAGGTCACTAGTTAGTGCTGACCCTAAAGCTTTGCATGGGCACTTGCTTCCCCTGGTCCTAGCACAGTCAGTCATAGTATCTCTCCCCACCACCCCAGCCCTGCCGTGGGCTCTTGCAGTATGTCCCTGCTGTCCAGAGCACTAGGGTTTAAGCATAAAGACATTTACTTCGAAGCTGGAAGTGCTTGAGGGGTCTGGAGGAATAGTTTGGTGTGTAAAGTCCTTGCTTCATAAACATAGACATATGTTTGAATCCCTGACATTTATATAAAAGCGAGGGGCAAGTGTGGCAGAGTGTACCTGTAACCCTAGCACTGAGGAGGTGTGGAGATAAATGGGTCTCTGGAGCAGGCCGGTCGGCCTGGCCAAATCAGTGGGCTACAAGTTAGTGAGAGGCTGGCCTAGTTACCTATCAACATGACATAGCCCAGAATCACTTGAAAAAGGAGTTGTCTCTATCGGATTGATTTTTGGGCATGTATGTGAGAGATTGCCTTGATTGCTGATTGCTGTAGGAGAGTCCATCCCACTGTGGGTGGCTCCATCCCTATGCAGGAGGGTCCTGGTCTGTATAAGAAAGGCAGTGAAAGGCAGAGAGCAGAGCAGCAAGCAGGCTTCCTCTATAGTTTGTGCTTCAGTTCTTACCTTCACCTCTTTTAACAGTGGACTGTGTGACCTGCAAGATAAGTGCACTCTCTCCTCCCTGAGTTCTTCTCTCAGTTGCTTTTTGCCAGGGTTTTTGTTGTTGTTGTTTGTTTTTGTTTTTTTTTTTAAATCACAAAATAGAAGGGAGACTTAGAGCAGAGATCCTGTCTCAAATATTGAAACAAACTAGAACAAAAGAGAAAGCAATAGAGAAAGACGCCTGATGGCCAACTGTGCCTTCCTCGTGTACATACATGTACATAGATAAAATGTGTGCACACATATACATGGTTCACTTCTGTATGATAAAACCCCCTGATAAAAAGCAGCTCAGGGAACAGGGATTATTTTTAGCTCATAGTTCCAGTCTGACATGTGGGGAAGTCAAGGTGGGAGGACTTTGAGGGAGCTGGTCACGCCCACAGCCAATGCATCCTGCCTGTTTGCTTGTGTTTCTCCACTCGCACAGGGACTCCCTCTATAGTGAATGGTGCTGCCCACAGTGGGCGGCGTCTTCCCATATTAACTAACCTAGGAAAGACAATCAGAGCTAACCATCACCCCCCCCCCCCACACACACACACAGTAGATAGATGGGAGGCAGTGCCAGGTACTTCTTTTAAAACGTACTCTACTATATTTGGGTCCTTTCAGCAAAATCTTGCTAGTGTATGCAATGGTGTCAGCGTTTAGAAGCTGATTATGGGACGGATCCCTGGATACAGCAGTCTCTAAATGGTCCATCCTTTCATCACAGCTACGAACTTTGTCTCTGTAACTCCTTCCCTGGGTGTTTTGTTCCCAATTCTAAGAAGGTGCACAGTGTCCACACTTTGGTCTTCATTCTTCTTGAGTTTCATGCGTTTATCAAATTGTATCTTATATCTTGGGTATCCTAAGTTTTGGGCTAATATCCACTTATCAAATATAGCTGTCTCTTGTGAGACGATGCCGGGGCCTAGCAAACACAGGAGTGGATGTTCACAGTCAGCTATTGGATGTATCACAGGGCTCCCAATGGAGAAGCTAGAGAAAGTACCCAAGGAGCTAAAGGGATCTGCAACCCTATTGTTGGAACAACATGATGTACTAACCAGAACCCTGGAGCTCTTGTCTCTAGCTGCATATGTATCGAAAGATGGCCTAGTCGGCCATCAATGGAAAGAGAGGCCCATTGGACTTGCAAACTTTATATGCCCCAATATAGGGGAATGCCAGGGCCAAAAGAATGGGAATGGGTGGGTAGGGAAGTGGGGGGCGCTATGGGGGACTTTTGGGATAGTATTGGAAATGTAATTGAGGAAAATATGTAATAAAAATATTAAAAAAAAAAGAATATATTGTATGAAAAAATCTGCTTTCAATAAAAAGAAAGAAAATAGAATAAAAATTCAACAATAACAATAATAACAAAAAAAAAACGTACTCTACTTTCCAGAGATTATGTTGATTTCTAAAATATACTTTAAAAATGTGTATTAGTTCTTTGAGAATTTCATATAACGTGAGTTGATCATTTTACTTCCCTTTCCCTAATTCTGACTAAATCCAACCCTGCCCCCTTGCCCAGCCACCTTTGTGTCCTATTCATCATTTTTTTAAAGATTTATTTATTATATGTAAGTACACTGTAGCTGTCTTCAGACGCACCAGAAGAGGGCGTCAGAGCTCATTTTGAATGGTTGTGAGCCACCATGTGGTTGCTGGGATTCGAACTCAGGACCTTCTGGAGAGCAGTCAGTGCTCTTAACCGCTGAGCCATCTCTCCAGCCCCTATTCATCACTTTTGTGGTTGTTTAACTCAAGCCCAATTTGTGCTACCCAACTATTTTTGGATGGGTGGCCTTCCATTAGAAGCATGGCCAGGTCACCAGGGGCTATTCTTTTAGAGAAAATTTTTTTTCTCTCCCCCCTCCCGTCCCCTTCCCCCTCTCTCTGTCTCCCCTAGCAGCTAACAGTTACCAGCAACTCCCTGGCTGGGAGTAGGCTTTTGTGGACAGTTTTCACCTTCATGCTGAGACTTGCCTTGCATCCATCCCATGTGTGCTGTCACAACTGCTGCAGGTTCATACACTGAGCCACTTGGCTGTATCCAGATGCCACTGTTTCCTTAGAGTTCTCTACCATCTGGGTCTTCTACTTTTTCTCACCCTCTCTTCCTCAGTGATCCCCAAACTGTGGGATGAGAGGGTAGGGTATATTTTTTTCAATTTAGCCTGAGTCTCTCATTCTCTTGGCCTTGGCTGTTTGCAGTTCATCCATTGCTTCTCAGATGAGGGTTGAGAGATGTACTGAACTGTGGACATAACAATGAGTTATTTGGAGTCAGTTTAATACAATGTCAATTTTTAACAGAATGGTAGTAGATTCTACCTTGTGGCCTATTACCTAACGAGCCATCTCTAATGGTGCTAGGTATAGTTTTCATCTTGTGGGGATGACTTAAATCCATTCAGAACGTGCTTTTTTTTTTTAACCTATATGATGATTGAGCCACCATCGCACCAGTGGGCATGCCTTGCCAGCCCAGTCTGTGTTGTATCTCCCAGGGTTCAGAGCTGGGTATGACTGATGATCACTGGCTTGCCCTGGTAGCTCGCAGAGCACTTTCAAGCTCCGTGAATGCTAGCCAGTGGGCTGACACTTCCAGGTCGGCGGCACCAGCTCGATTTCGCTATGTTCCATGACTCACATATGTGGCATCTTCAGAAGCAGGGTCTTAACTGTCAGGTTCTGGAGAGAAACCAAGAGCATTGGCAATGTTTGAGAAGTGGTGGGCCCTTACTGGCCAACAATTCCAGAAGAAGTAACCCATTCTTGGCATTGGGCTTTTGTTTTGTTTTGTTATTCTCTGGTGTCTAGTATAGGAACATTGTTGCCCCATTAGAAGTTAGAAGGTAACTTTTAGCTCTGTGTATATGCCTAGACACCTGTAGGAAGATTCTGCAGTAGCAGATTTCCATATGAGTCTTTTGAAAGGCATCTCAGTGCAAAAGCGCACACTTGGAAGCAGTTGGCACCTAGTTCACTTGGCATTTATTAGTGGCAGTTTGAAAGCTGCCTGGTTTTTGCCATCCTGTTACTGCTTGTTCCAGTCATGGAAACAGCTCCCAAACCCATGCAGAGGAGCTTTGTAAAATGCACCATGCTGGATGGTAGAGGGCTCGGTTATCCATCCCTGTTTCTCACCTTACTCACACTGGCTTACATTCAAAGAAGAATTAGAAAATACTTCTGTGTGGGAGTCATTGCCTTACTTGAATGAGCTCATAAAAGGAGGTTTACTTTTTTCCATTCGTCACTGCACAGTCTCATTTCTTTTGAGTGCATAAAACCATTTTCCCTAATTATAATAAAACCAAATAATACTAAGGATAACTACAAACAAAATTTTAATTCACAGTATATCTGTACAGCACAACCTTTCAGGCATTAAGGAGCCCCGCTGCATTTGAGTGCCTGCGATAATCACTGTGGAAATGCCATAAATGATTGAACCCATTTCCAAAGGGAAAACCGATGACATTCTTGTGTGGTCACAGTGTGGCTCAGGGGAGGAGGGAGCACCTGCAGGGCCTATTATTCAGTTTTTCTCAGTGCTTCTCGCTCACCTTAAGGACACTCTTTTCCCTATAAAGATCAGTTACAACGTACTCTCCTTTTATAACTATGTATCCTCAGCTTTGATGTTTTAAAATATACCCAAAGGTAAAACTTAAGTTCACCCTGAATGCTGTTTTTATTCAAAAAACAAAACAAAGTAAAAAAAAAAACCCAGAATATCAAGGTTTTTTTCCTGCCTCAGAGGAGAGAGCTCTATTGAAAAGTGTTGATGGTGCCCGGTCACCGTGAGTGACCTTCTTTATTTAGTTACATTTGTTCTCTTGGGGGAAATCTCTCCTCATATGTTTTCCATTTGAGGAGGGGAAAAAAATAAAGTTTGCAACCCAGTTACCCCAGTCAGTTTTGTGTGGTTTTACTATAGCTGATGGAAGCCATACTCTGTTTTTTTTAGGACAGGAGGGCAGGGCACTGAAGTCGTTTTCTTGCCTCTCTTTGACTGGAAAGAGGAATGTGGAGTTTTTTCTCGGCTTCCATCTTCTCTTCCTCCTCCTCTTCCCCCTTCTTCTCCCCCTCCCCCTCCTCCTCCTCTTCTTCTTCCTCATTCCCCTTCTTCCTGCTTCTGTGCTGTTTTTCCTCTTCTTTTCCTCTTGTTTCTCTTCCTTTCCCTTTCCTCTTTTCCTGTTTTTCCTCCTCCTGTTTGACTCCTGCTTCCTACTTCCCTGCCTCTCCTCCTGCCCTTCTTGGCTTGCTTTGTTACCTGCTCTGTCCCTTGACCTTTTATGGGTCAGCCTTGCGAGTCTGTCATTCCCTCCAAGGCATCGCTACTCTGAGACTGTAGAGTCTTCCCCTACACTACACGTTGGAACCAAAGGGCAGGGAAGTGGCCATCATCAAAAGTTTCCTTTATCTGCTTGCCTGCAAATTCTCTACTCCCCTGAGGAGCTGGTCACAATTTAGAGTCTTCATTTTAGTTGGTAAAGAGTTTCTGGGAACACTTGCTATGTAGTAGCTATTGTCTAAAAAGCCCCCTTTTTTGTAGCAAAGGAATCACACAAGCCCTCAAAATATAGGGTCTCATCCTATTTTAACATTGTTGAGACAACCAAACTTTGAAGTCATCCTGCCCTGGGAATCCCCATCCTTTTTAGCTGGTCTATAAACTGTAACATGAAAATCCTAACCATACCGATTAGGTTTTGTTGTTATTTGTTTGTTTGTTTTGTCAAGTTGACACAAGCTAGACCATCTGGGAAGAGAGCCTCGAGTGAGAAAATATGCCTCCACCCGATTAACTTGTAGGCAAGTCTGTGGGGCATTTTCTTGACGAATGTTCCATGTGGGGGGTTCCAGCCTACTGTGGGTGGTTTCACCCCTGGGCAGGTAGTCCTAGGTGCTATAAGAAAGCAAGCTGAGCAAGCCACAGGGAACAAGCCAGTAAGCAGCACTCTTCCATGGTCTCTCTATCAGTTTCTGCCCCGACTTACCCTTATGATGAACTGTAAGCTGTAAGCTGAAATAAACCCTCTCCTCCCCGGGTTGATTTTGGTCATGGTGTTTATCCCAGCAATAGAAATACCCCCCTTTTCTTTCTGTTCACTTTCATAACTTTCCCCTCCACTATGTACAATTGCCCCCCATAACTCCTCCCTGTGGCCACAGCCCGTCATCAAAACAACCTTTAGGAGTAAGGCATGAGACTCATGGCTGCCCCCGTTGGGGACTCGAACTGCTCCGTCAAAGTAGAAATAGAGATTCCTTGACATCTGTTTTGAAATACAGTTCCCGAGGCTGACATGGGCTTTACTATATGAGACCTCGGAGTTGACTGTTGTTCTTCCTTCTGGAATTTTGGTCTCAAAATTACTCTGTTCTGTAAGACCAAGTAATCTACTGAGAGATGAAAGATGGAAAGCCCCTATCATTCCCAGGGCCTTGCGTTTTTGAGCAGACGGAGCACTCACCCCAAGGGAGTGGTGCTGGCTGGGCTAAAATAGTACTGCAGAGTTGATCAAAAGCCTCAGCCATGTTGATAAGGAAAAGGGACTAACTGCTAGTGCGTCTTAAAGGCCCCTGTCCTCTCCTTCAAGTCCTCTCCCTATCTAGTTTCTGGCTCTCTTCCACTTTAGGCCAGAAGTATTTGAAGCCACTATATTTTGGCCTTTAACAGCTGCCATACCCAAAATGCAGAGCACTGTTCTGAAGTGACCCCACTGTAGTCACCACCCAGCCAGCTCAGAGATCTGCCAGCATCACCCTAGGCCCTGGCGTGCCTCAGCCTGGCTTCACTCTATGGATTATATTTGACTTCGTGCCTAGCAGCTGCCGGCGTTGGTTGGAATGCTTGAAATTACTGAGTGTTTATTATGCCACTGGGTGGGAACCTCAGGCTAAATGGGACATCCTCTCCTGTGAGTTGAGCTGTGGGCAGCTTCGAAGGCAATGGGACGAAGCCCAGCCAGATCGGAATTATGGGTCCTAACACTGAGTATGTATTGGAGGGTAGCAATGGCGACCGTCTGACAAAATCGGGAGCATTTTTACTGAAACTCATTCTGGGCCTGTGCCAGCTCACGAACATTGACTAGATAAGGGTTTTCTGTATAGCATATCATCCCTAATCAGCCAGTGCTTGACGAAAATGGGATATAGTTAGAACATGCTCCGAGTGGCATGGCTTGTGCAGTTCTTTTGCTGGAAGAAAATGGGCTCTTTAGATGGTGTGAGTGGTAGGTGTTTCTAGGACAGTTTGTATGAGTGAGTGCCCAGGGAAATGTTCCCCCATTCAGGGCGATTCTTTATATGCACGCATGCCTTGAGTTTCATACGGTAACATGGCTCACTGTTGATGCTGCTAGCCTGCGTATCTCTAGATACACAGAGAATTGACTATTGAGTTGACTACACAGCCACTTGATTCTGCCATTTTCTGAGACTTTTTTTTTTTAATGTCCCCCCTTTCTCTCTTCTTTCAGAGCTAGTAGATCTCCCCTTGGTAAAGTTTGACTTTTCCTGCAACAAGGTGCTGGTGATCCCCATCTGCTTCCGGGAGATGAAGCAGCTGCAGGTGCTCCTGCTTGAGAACAACCCTCTGCAGTCCCCTCCGGCGCAGGTGAGGATCTGCCTAGAGCAAGGGCCAGGGCTGCACAGTAGTGGCATGAGTGACTCTCCCAGAGCCCCTGCTCTGATTCTCTCTGCACACTGGAGGCTGCGCTAGGCATGATGGGATGCAGTCAGCACCCCACCACCACCCCCAAAACACACAGTGAGACTTTCAGTAAATCTGACTGATAAGTTGCCTGTGGCGCTGTCACATCTGTTCTCACATCCCTGTCATCGTGTCTGAACCATCCAAGGACGGAGTTTCAGGTTTGATAAAGTACCAACCACTCAGCGACACGTTTGACGCTTGTCATAGGCTGTATAGCCTACAAAGGGGGTTACACGTTCCTTATTTGAACATTAGCTGGGAAAATGGAATTTAAACATCTTAAAATATGATTATTGACTTTTTTTGAGACACAGATCAAACTATGAGAACACTACACAGTACAAATGAAAATATTATACAGTTTATTTTCTTCTTAAATAACCTAATGACTTATTAAGTCTATGATGATCTTTTAAACTCTTAGTTGCTGTCTGTGAACTTGAAGATAATTGTGTTTTCTTCCATATTTTATAGTTGGACTTATTCCCAATGCTGTCTGATTTTTTTAAAATAAATTTTACACTCTTTTCACTTACATATGTTTTTGTCAGAATTTAGTAGTTTGAAAAGGTTAGGTATTTCTTGAGCAGGATTTTCTGCCCCAAGTGGAATGTGGAGGAAAGAGTCCTAAGAACTCTTGTGTATTTAGTGACCATTGTTAGGGGGTTACTTATCATGACATTCCAAAGATTAAACTGCGTGGTCGGGGACCTGGAACTTACATCTTGTTTTGTCACTAAGAAATAAATACGCATTGCTGATTTCTCCGCAGATTTGCACGAAAGGAAAAGTACACATATTTAAGTATTTGAGCATACAAGCATGCCAGATTAAGACAAGTGACTCTCTTTACCTCCCCACCATAGAGAGGCCCCATTTACACCAGCACGTGGAAGACAGGTGAGTTAATGCCTTCCTTCCTGAAAGAGGCTGCGTAGAATGCCCTTCTCCACAGCTGCTCAGATAACCTGACGTCAGCATCCGTACGCTTCGTTCCCGTGATTCACGTTTATGACTTGGTGTTTGAGAAAATAATGGCATACAAAAAAATTGATGCTGGAGAATCTCTAATCCCTGTAGTGTAGCCTCCCCTGTCAGTAATCAGCGCTTCCTGAGGACATGTGTGGATGCTTGTAAATAGGCTCTGTCCTGACGTTATGCTTAGCACAGCTATAGCAAACTCTATTGTAAAGACGATCGTATTTTAAAAATTGATCTCTTCAAGCTAGGTGTAGCAGTATGCTCCTGTGATCCTGGCACTTAGGAGACAGGGTTAAGAGGGTCACGGATTTGAGGCCAGCCTAAGCTGTGTATGTCTATATGTGTGTGTGTGTGTGTGTGTGTGTGTGTGTGTGTGTGTGTGTGATATAGCCATATATCCAGTTGCTATCTCAAACTTGCTGTTCTTGATTGAATACCTGTATCAAGTTGAAACATGTTAAGAGTTATAAATTTTCTGTGTACCTGCGTGCTCTTGTATCTTAAGGTTAAGATCTGCAGGCTTCAGTTTTTAAAATGTAGAATGTATAGGTATCCCCCCCCCCCATTTCCAGTTTCATGTGTAAGTGTTAGAATCCTTTCAAGCATCCTCAGGACATTTGTGGTGTAAGGCAGGCCTTATGCATCCAGAGACTAGAGTAGCCACAGTGACCCACTTAAAGAAACACACATTTTTCTTGAAAATTTTACAGGGCAGAGGTCTTTCCTTTGACCTTGAGATCTGCTAAACAGGATGGCTTGGAATTTCAAACCACCCTAATGGCACTTTCAAAATAACTACACACACACACACACACACACACACACACACACACACACACATATATATATATATATATATATATATATATATATAATTTTATATTTATATTGCAAGGTATACTTAAATACTGGAAAGGTTTTCAAATTGGCTGAAAACAATATTTTAATACCTAAGACATAAAATAATTAAATAGCTTACTGCTTCTATATATGTGTCAATAAGATAAAATTAGTAACTGTTTCAAAGAAATAAGTTGTCCCTCAGAGGAGGAAACCCTGAGTAGAGAATTTGTGATGTCCTTGGCAGTTGTAAGTTTTCATTATAGGTGTGTGATCTTAATACTTCTTAGAACTAGGCTGACCTGTTGCCGTATATCAATAACTTCAATAATGATGATGTGTTTTATATAATGAAGTCATAATCACATTATTAATCGATGTACTTTGGTGTCAATTTTGTGATTTTCCAATCCTTTTCTAAACAAACTGAATGCTGACGATGTCCGCTGCAGTAAGAAGGACTCCGACTCGGGGGTTGGAAGTGACAACGGAGATAAGCGGTTATCTGCCACCGAGGTAAATCTGGGGATCTCAGCGTTACCTTGCATTCTGCATCCGTCTGTCTGTGTCCACCAAAGTCTTCCTCTAGGAAAAAGCTGCTGGTGCATTTGAACGATCGGAATTGACAGTTCAGTCATGTGTGAAAGCAGCTTGGGACCCCTGAGGGGTGTGTGAATGCTAGCTGCTGTCACTCAGTGTTCCTAAGAGTCCCTGTCTTTCCCCTATCCCACTTCCACATTATCTAGAATAGTCTTCAATTCTAAATGAATATTATGAAAGGAACATGTATTAGTATGAAGCACTTTGATGAACATACCTGTTTTTAATGGTACTTTAGGGAAGTGCGGTTAGATACCTCCCTAAGTGTTAAGGAATCAAATCACATTGCGTGTTAGTAGCTTATTCACTGAAATGTCTGTAACTAGCCGTTAAAATATTTAAGCTAATCTGTGTGTTCAGAAGCATCACAACACATGTGTGGTGGTCCGAAGGCAGCGGCAGGAGTCCGTTCTCTCCTTCCACCACGTGGAGTCCAGGGATTGAACTCAGGCAGGTCATCAGGCTTGGCCCCAAGCATGTTTTCCTGCTGAGCCATCTCGCTGGTCCTTACCTATAGTTTTATAAAAAATATTTGTATTTCTGGTACTTCAGCTGCCTTATGATCAGAAAATTAAATTTGTGGGTAAGCCCAGTTTCATCAGTTGGGCATAACAGAACTTCCATTAGTGATAGCTGTAAGGGTAGGAGGTGGGGAAGGGAAAGGGGGACTGTAGAAAAGATTATAATTTAGTAGAATAAAACACATCTTTCCTTTGTCTTTCTTACTATCTTTTTTTGGCCTCATGTATGGTCTATTAGATCCCATAGGGGGTCCTCGAGGTTGTAATGACTAGGCCAGTTACTTCTCATACACAAAGAGAGAGAGAGAGAGAGAGAGAGAGAGAGAGAGAGAGAGAGAGAGAGAGAGAGAGAGAGAGAGAGAGAGAGAGAGAGAAGGAAGGAGGGAGGGAGGGGGAGAGAGAGAGATCACATTTTTGTTTTTGTTTTGTTTTGTTTTTTGAGACAGGGTTTCTCTGTATAGCCCTGGCTGTCCTGGAACTCACTTTGTAGACCAGGCTGGTCTCAAACTCAGAAATCCGCCTGCCTCTGCCTCCTGAGTGCTGGGATTAAAGGCGTGTGCCACCATGCCTGGCTGAGAGATCACATTTTTATCAGGAAAAATCATTTCCATCAGGAAAAATCATTTCTAGTTCTCCCCTGGTCTTGAGCTTTAGTAAGCAGATAGGTCTATTTCCCACAAGATGTGCTATAATGTTGTATATTTAAAAATAAAATAAGTTCAACTCTGTGGCTGGGGAGATGAGTTAGTCTTGTACAATGCTTGTCACACAAGCATGAGGACCCGAGTTCAGCCCAGAACACCTGTACAAGCCAGGCCCAGAAGAGTGAGCCTGTGACCATGCTGTGAGGAAGAGACAGACAAGAGGACACTTACAGCTGCAGGCCAGCCTTCTCGGCTGAAGCAGTGGGATCCAGGTTCAGTGAGGGGACCTGTCTCAAGAAGCATGTGGAGAGCCATCGAGGGAGATGCCCAGCCTTGACCTCTAGCTTCCACATGCTACACAGACAGGGACACGTGTCACATGTGCACACACACATACAAACCAAATTCAAGTTCCTTAGGATTTTGTGGGTTTTTTTTTTTTGTTAAAGAATTTATTTATTTATTTTTTTAACATTTTGAAGAAGAGTCAGTGGGAAGCAAAAGGCATCCCGTATCCATGTGAGGCTGCGACCCACGTGAAACCACACTAACAGTTGGCTGTGGGTCAGCGGCGGGGTTGGAATGCTGAACGCATCACTTTATTATGTTGCATTCTCTTTAACCCCCTGGATTTCATGAAAACTCATAAGTCCCCTCAAATGGGCGATTGTAGCAGAAACTGCCTACCCCGGGATTATTTTCCATTAAATTAAAACAAGCTCTCCTTTATCTCTCTTGGAAGAGTAATTAAGTTCATTAATAAAACATCAGGGAAGGAACTTCATTATCCTTCTCTTACTTATAAGTAGGATGCTAATAGCAGTCTGAAGAGAGCCCAAGGATTTATTCTCCCCCTTTAATTAAATGCATATCTTTGGACTTTTGCTAGCTGTAAGGGTAGGAGGTAGAGGGAGGGAAAAGGGGACTGTAGAAAAGATTATAATTTAGTAGAATAAAACAAATCGTTCCTTTATCTTTCTTACCTCACATGCTAGCCTCATTGTCTGAGTGCATCTCTGTGGTACTTATTTTTTTTTTTTAAAGTGGTGAGGTTTTGAATTTTTTGGTCACGTTCACTCCCTGTTTACCCTCACTCTTGGGGTCAGTAGTCACGCCTGTCCCCTTTCTCTGATGGATGCCACCATCTGATTGACTTAACATTGGTCCTGAAAATACTAAACCCATGGTTTTCTCAAGATAATTAAACAAGAACTTGTGGGGATCTGTGAATATTTCTTTGGTGAGTGAAATTCATGCTTGCTTTCTGGTGTTTCTAAGTGGTCTGTGCATGTGTTTAAGGGCAAAAATTGCTTCAGGAACCAGCCACACACCTGAAGGTGCGTGTGAGGTCCTGCTTCCTGTGGCTTAGGATGCTTGTCACTTGTCCCTAAATAGCAGCACTAAAATGGAGAGAGGGAGAAGTGAGGAACTGTGTCTTAACTTGTGAGGGGATTGTAGATTTCTGAATATACATCATTGGCCAGTGTGGTGAAGGAGAGACATCAGAGAGAATTAACTCCCGGTACTTCATAGATCCTTTATCTTAGAAGTCACACAGAACACTCTTTCCTTATACCTAATACCTAATAACACTATCACCTGCCTGGTGCTGCTTCCTCAATGCAAGTCAAGGCTGGACACTGACCCTTAATATCTTAAACAAAATATATACTCAGTTGCCTGCCTCCTTTGTGTGACTACCTCCATGTAGTTTTGGTCATACAACCCTTTGTCAGACCTGACTGCCCCTCTCCTAGTAAGATTATAATTTAGCGCTATAGTTTGTCTACAAGTGTTCCCTTGTTGTGTTGGGTATTGCGTGGCCCTCTGGTGACCTGACGGTGGCTGTAAGCTCAGAAAAGGGAGAAGCCACAGAGACTTCAGCCCATGCATCTATGTAGAGGTGTGTGTTCAGCATAAGCACTGTAAATCTGTACTCACAGGCATCTATGTGGAGGTGTGTGTGCAGCGTAAGCACTGTAAATCTGTACTCACAGCCGGCGCCCCGTTCACAAAACAGAGCCTCAGCGGCTGCCCTCAAAGTCTCAGGTGCATCCCTGCCATCCCGAGAATAGCCGCTCTCCCTTTCTGACATGGGTATCGGTTGCTATTTCTGAGTTTGTAAGCAATATGCTGTTTGTCAGGTCAGGGTGCCGCTTTATGTGCATCCACAAGCCCTCTCCCTAGAATGATATGATTCCCTGTATCTTTGTAGCCTTCTGATGAGGACACGGTTAGCCTCAATGCGCCCATGTCAAACATCATGGAGGAAGACCAGACCATCAAGGAGGATGCGTGCCATCGGCTCACCCCAACTAAAGGTCTGAGAGCGACGTGTGCAGAGAGAGCTTGCTTTGCAGGTTTAGCTAGACTTAGGGCAAACACACACAGAGGTGCAGATGATCAGTTACTCTTTATGTCACACATCCTGTGAGCCAGCTGTCATGCCCACAGGGAAGGATTTCTTTCCCAGTCTAGATAGCTCTTCTGACTGTAGTGCAGGATGGGGAAACCGAGGCTCAGACATTTGACGTGATTACCTGTGGTTTCACAAGCCAGCTCTGCTCCTTACAGTTAGTAGTAGAGTCTACATCCTCAGGAGCATTGGAGATTCTTCAAATTCATTTGTGAAAAGAAAACATTGATATGATTGATGGATAAGACGTAGGACAGCTCTAGCAGCTGTCGTAAAATCTCCAAATCTCAGGGAGAAGTTGATAGATGCAGATAGCTGGAAGACTGATGTTCCCCAAGCCATGTGGGTTAAGCTAGAGGGGTGGAGCATGGAGATTCTTGGGCTTGTGGGGTTGTGGGCAGACCTAGAAGTGCCTATGACTTAGAAGGTGGACTTCATCCCACAGTCATATCTAACACACTCGAGGGTAGGAAATGCATTTGAGGTATGAGCTTGCGAATCTGTTGTGACTGTAACCGAGTCAGCTGGCTGCTTCCATCCCTTGTAAAGATGGTTAGATCAGATGGCCTCAGAGAGCTTCCTTGTAACTTTTGTCCTTTGACTCTTTGATAGGCGTATTTTAAAGCTACTCAGACACTTCCATGTTTTCTTTCACCTCTTAGATTTAGGACACTTGTATTTCATTTTGTTTGTTTAAAACAAGGTCTTCCTATGTGGCTCAGACTGGCTTGGAACTGTCTATCCTTCTGCCTCAGCCTCCCCAGTACTGGGTTTGTAGAAGAGCATCACCATCCCTGACTCTTAGATCTGAGGGAAGCATTAAGCATAGAGACTGTGATGGACACCAAACCCCAAAATGTAACTGAATTCTTGCGAGAAAAATGTAGCTACTGCTGAATTGATTCATATTAACTTTATAACAATATGGAGTATTGAGGGTCATGTTTAAGACAAATTTTCCTTTTTTTAAAGCTTTAAAGGTTGTTATGTATTCTCGTCTCATGTGTTCCATCCCAGAGACGAGTAACAAAGCTGTCCCCTCGACATCTTGCAGTGTCACTATTTAAAGGACACTCTCCCTGCTTTCTCCTGTTTACTCTTTAGTCAGAAGAGCCCTCGGTGCTGTCCCCTTTTCTGCCTTCTGCCTGCTGGGGCAGATGAGTTCTGCTCCAGCATGCTCTGGCTTCTGCAGGGCCTTTCCTGGGTGATTTCTGTTGTAGGTAGGATCTGGGCTTTTTGGCTAGACTTGTCTCATGTTTCCAACATGCGCTGGCTTCTGCAGAGCCTTTCCTGGGTGATTTCTGTTGTAGGTAGGATCTGGGCTTTTTGGCTAGACTTGTCTCAGGTTTCTTTAAGGTTTTTGGTTGCTTAAGGACAAGCAATTTAATCCCTATAATGCATATGTGGATACATATCTAAATGGCATAATGATTTCCAGGTAACAGTGGTCCATACATTTTGCTGAACATAGAATGTGTAATAATTAGCCACATACTTCTAAAAACACCAAAATGCTTTTATGATTTTTTTCAATTCTTCAAAAGCATGAGAGGACATTTCATTTCTTTCATGGGGAGCTAAAGCCCTGAAGAGGCTTTGACTTTTAATGCTCAGTTTGTGGGTCTTCTGTTTATTTTCTGTTTCTTCCTCTTCTCCCATGTTTAATTCTCCCCTTTACATTCTGCAGAGGCAATAAATCATGGGTTGCTTAGGGGCCTTGGCAGCGGGTGACGGTGGGGGGGGGGGGGCTGGTTGTATGTTTGAGGACCTGTGTGTGCTTCATGCCTCTGTCTTTGAAGTCACGCTTCCTTGCTTTCTCTGTGTTTTCCTGACAGGAGAATTTCAGCCGAAGCCTTCCCTTTTGGGGGACAGTGGCATCTCAGGACAAGAAAGAGAGCAGCTTGCTGGCCGTGCAGATGCTCGACACTTGGGACTTATGAACTATATTAAGGCAAGGTTTTGCAGCTCAACACATTTTCCTCTGCTTGGGACCTTAGAATTCAGATTCACAGATTTCAGCCGAACATGTCCGTCCAGCCTACCGTTTGCTCTCAAAGCCTCCAGCACCTCCTCTCTAAGCTTGAGGCTTTTTTTCCCCCTGACATTGAGAGCTGGCTCCAACCATGCTTGTCTCTAGACTGTCTGATTATAAATGATTTTTGTTTTCTGATTCAGGACTTGTTCAGCCTCTTCTTAAGCCTCTAAACCTTACAAATTGACAGGTTTCCCCAAATGACCATGACCACTTGCAGAAGTTCCAAAATTGTTTCATTTTCCCCATGTTTTACGTGAGTGCCTAGATGGTTTCTGTGAATGCTTAGCCTGAGAGCTCAGGCTGTGCATTTTTTTTTTTTATCCAATATCCTTAAAACTAGAGATGTCCTAGATTGCTGGGCTTTTTGGATTTTGAATGTTCATATAGGCATTACAGCACAAGGCTCCCTAATCTAAAAATCTGAGATCCCAAACGCTCCAAAACTAGAAGCTCAAAAGTTTATATGACTCCAAAAGTTTCAGTTCCGTGGGCTGACAAGATGGCTCCTGCATGGATGTCAGAGGGCAACTGGTGGGAATCAGTTCTCTCCTCCCCGGGGATTGAACTCGGATCATCAGGCTTGGCAGCAGGCACCTTGACCTGCTGAGCCATTGTAGCAACCCCTCACCTGTGTTTTCTGATGATTTGTTTGATGCCTTCAGCCATGCTAAGCAGCATTCCAGGGACTCGCATCCCAGGTCACTGGGAGTAAAACAAGCTGAACTTGACTTGTACTGCTTGAGGCTCTAATGTACTGTAGCCTCCTTCATGCTCTCGAGACTGAAATAGTGAACTTGACAATCCCATCATGAACCTGACTCAGTTTGTGCAAAGTTGATAGTCTAAAATGATTACAGAAACACCCAGACGGTAAAACATAGACCACGTAGTCTTTACACTACTCTAGCTTTTCAACTTCAGTGCTTCTCTTCATCTTGTATCTCGATTGACATGTCTTTGGCTGGGTTTATCGTGTCTCGCTGCGATGGTTGCAGGTGCCCACTCAGCCAACACGGCCTCCATACATACGTGTGTGCACCTAAGTGCACATATTCTATATTCTGCCACCAGCTATTTGTCTCAACGGACAGATGTGCTCACATCACTCTCAGGTCATTCCCATAAGGCTCTCCCATACTTGAGTCCTGTCTGTCAGCTTTGTGGGGCAGGTCAGTCATTAGAACATGGAAAAATGATTCTGTCTTCATTTCATCAAGAATTTCTCTTAAGTTGAGACTAAAAACAGAACACTTGAAATCTCAGATTCATAAAGCACAGCGTACCCTGGATTCAGAGAGTCCCAGGATGGCAGCACCCTAGGGGTGGCTGATGTGGAGGGTGGATCCTGAGGGTAACACTCAAGGAGCCAACCATGTGTTAGGCTTGACTTCTGTTTTGTGATCTATGAGTGCGCCAGGCTTCCCAGCACACTAACAGTGTTTTTATATAATCCTGCCTTATGTACTAAATTGGTATCTAGTGGTTTTTTTTATTTATGGCCCATTTTTTTTTCTAATCACTCATAATAGTTGTAATGTATGAAACCATTATACATGTTACACTGTCCAGTGCAAAGCTAGTCTACTCAGAGGAAATACAAAGATGGATTTCTGAGAGCCTTGGGTCACATTTCTGTAAGCCAGTACAAAGCCTTGTTTCATGTGCGCTTAGAGACTCCTGGCTCAGGGTCCAGTCAGCCATGCTTTAAGGGTAGAGATAGGGTCTGGGAAATGTGTTGTAACAGGATTCTGTCAGTGTATACTTGCCTGCCTCAGATGGCTACAGCATCACCAGCTGTGTAACCTTAGGGTGACTGCATGTTATTGGTTCATTAGCACTGAATTCACTAACACTGCAATGCACACCCGTGAACAGCCTACCTAACACATTGTTTCTTTTGGGGGCACTTTGGAGTTGTCTAGGAAGATTAATCAGCATCTCAGCATTGTATTTCAGCCCCACTTAGAACCATGAAATAAGTATTTGAAGGCACAAAACTATGAGAAGTATGCTAAGTGGACCAGCAGCAATGCTTGCTCAGTGTCTACTATGAGAACCAGAGCCAGAGGCAGAGTGTCCCTTATCCTACCTCACCCGGGTCCTGCTTGTGTTTGTGAATCACTTTGTGTGTGTGTGCTTATGCATGTGTGAGTGAGCATATATGAGTTGATTGTGAGTGTGTGTGTATATATATATGTGTGTGTATATGTGAGTGTGTGTGCATGTATGTGTGTGTATATGAGTGTGTGTATGTGTGTGCGTATTTAATGTGTGTGTGTGTGTGTGTGTTACTTACAAGTATCCCATGTACTGCTTTGGGCACTGCAGATGACTGTGCCAGTTCTCAAATGCTGTGTAATTTGTAAATAAAAAGCTTAGCAGGCCGATTAGCAGGCCGATGCCAACCTGTTCTGTGTTCTAGAGAACAACTGCATGTTCTGTTGAGTTTTCATTCTGAAGCTAAAAATTAGAAGACAGTCCCCTTGCCTTTGCTTGTGGAAGCCTAGAAGACCTGGGGCAGGTCGCTTTGGACGTGTCACCTGGAAGTCTGATTTCATGGACTTCACCATCACTTGCAGAGTGACACAGTTTATCTTGTACCCTGAAATTACCGTCTAGGCAGTAAAGGTCAGAGTGGCTTTTGAAGCACCCTCCTCAGGGAATGTCTCATCCCAAGGAGTCACCAGAACCAATGGAGATGTGCTCGATAGCCCACAGTCCGATGTCCTTTCCCTAATAGGGACATGTACCCACTCCAGAGTGGCTCTCTGTTAGTGTGAACCCAGCCAGGACATTTTCCTTGTCTGAGGAGAAAGTCCAAGGAGATACATGGAAGACCCACAGTGGATACAGGATGCACTCTCAGTGCAGTGTCTCTGGAGAGCTTTGGTGTGGGAGGCTCAGTGAAGACATGAGTGTTCTCTGACTTTGTTCACACAAAACTACTGGATTCAGTGCAGGGCATTTCCTATTGTTAAATACCAGTAAATTGAATTAAATAAGGAACTCAGGTGGGTTTTGTGTTGCTTCTGTCTAATGGAAGTTGTAATCCTAAGCCAGCTTGCTGGAGTTATTATTATTATTTTATGTTTTAATTGTGGCAAAATACATATAAATTATAAAACCTTTTGTCTGTAAAATTTTTTGAGGCAAGGTCTTGGTAGATAGCACAGGCTGTCCTTGAACTCATGGTCCATCTGCCTTCCTTGACCTTCCAGATGCTGAAGTGCAAATGCACACTAGCCATACACCACCACAACCCAACATTTTAGCCACATTTCAGTGGCACACTGTAGTTTGTGTTAACTATGGATTGTTATTCTGTTCTGTTACCACTAAACCCTTTTTCATCTTTCTGAACTGAGACTATTTACCACTTAAATCTTCCCATTGTGCCTCCTCTCTCTGACATGTAAATCTTCCCCCGTGCCTCCTCTCTCTGACAAGTAAATCTTCCCCCGTGCCTCCTCTCTCTGGCAATCATAGATTTGTGTTCCTTCTCAATAAGTTTGACTACTATAAGTATCTCACATGTGTAGAATCATGCAGTGTGTGTGTGTGTGTGTGTGGTATGTTATTTCATGCTCAAGGTTTTCTGTATGTAGTGTAATAATGTTCTCCTTGTCCATTATATATCCTTAGCATTCATGTCAATGGACAACTGGCTTGTTTTTTCCTTTTGGCTCTTGTGAATTACACTGCCATGAATAGGGACTGGGACCGGTTTTAACTCTTCATTGAAAAGCCCATGTGCTCTATCATAGGACCAGGCAGAAGACTGTGAAGAGCTATTGCGGATAGAAGAGGATGCTCACTGGCACATGGAGGATCTGTGAGTGCCAGAGCTGGGTCATGGGTCACCATTCCTCTTCAGATACTCTGGCAGCCATGTCCTGATAGATTTTGATCTACTTTTCTTAGGGCAAGCCTAGAATCTTCCCCAGTCATACAGATATGAAGTTGTCAGTTTTCCTATGACTCTTCTTACAGTCTTGGGTCATATAGTCAATCTTCATTTGTACATAGACTGGATAACACATACAGTTGAAGTTTATTTGGCTTGCAGTTATTGGTTTAGAAGTCCAGAATCAAGAGGCTGTGTCTAGTGAGAGCTTCTTGGTCCATCATAACATAGCAGAAGCTGTCCCATGGGAAGAGGATATGAGAGGTGAAGACAGAGCTGAGCTTCTATGGATAAGAAGCTACCTCCTGTAATAATAGTGTCCATTGTTGCCTTGGGGCTTCCTAGATTCCCTGATCAAGGTTCTATGCCTAACACTGTTCTCTTTGGCATTGAGTTTTCTACACATAAAGTTTGGAATGTACATTCATACCACAGGACAACAGAAAGTTCTACTTCATTGGCCTTGAGTTTTACTTGAGTCTGTCAATAAAAAGTTTAACAGTGAGAACATCCTCTCCTTTCCTTCCATTTTCCTTGAAGAAGCCAATAGCCATAACTAATGTCTGGAGAGCCAGTCCCTTCAGCCATGGTCGCCTGCTTCAAATCTTTGAAATGCATTTCTCTAATGTCCTGGTTGCCAATCTAATAACTGTCATAGCTGGCATATATTAAATTCTGTATGCCTGGCACTGTTTTATTTCCTAGGCAGCAGCCCAGTTAATCTTTGTAGCAGTCTGTTGTTTTCCATATAGCAGATGATGAATTTGGGGCCTAGATTGGTGATGCCTTTCTGTCCAAGGCCAGAGAAGGCTAACATTTGACCTTGAGGAATCTTGTACCAAGTGAATCTCTCTCTTTTTTTTTTTTCTCTACTGTATATCAGTATACAGTTTACTTGGCAAGACCTCCAGGGGAGCAGATGAGTGTCTCAACAGAAAAGGAACCTCTTACATGGAGTTGGCTTGGAACCTGTAGCATTGGGTAGATGTTTGGTTCATAGGTTTTTGCTGTCTGTGGTGTAGGATGTATGTAGGTTTTGATGACCTTCCACTATTCTTTGTGGGCATTATTTTTTCCTAAAAAAGGACTAGTCAGATTGTTAATTGGCCTGCATTTCTGTAGCAAGAAGAGTAGCCAAACTGTGATCAAATTTCTCTTGCTGGGAAGTCCCTCTGTATCACTCTATCTTACTAGCTCCTTGTTGGATACACTTCTGAGAGGCCAAGGAGGCTTGACTCAGTGTAGCATCAGAGAATCATGAGGGAGGAAAGTGAGGCCAGATAAAGCTTTGGAAACCCCGTTATCAGTTTCACATCTCTTCCCAACCCTGACTCTAAAAGTCAGGATTATCTGTGGAGCTTCCTAGAGGGCCCGTCTTTACTTGAGATTAGATTTGCTTAGGTGTGTTGGGGGCTAGTTCCTTTCATAAGCTCCACAGTTGATTTTCCTGCATTAATAAAGAATCAGGCCTGAGAGCTGCTGTTGTACACTGAGCCCCTCACATGGAACAGAGTTGGAAGCCTTGGTATTGATACAGCTCCACTCTGGGGAGCCAGGCTGGTCTTATAGGAATACCCAGTGTCCTTGTCTTTTGCCTGGCTGGCCATGGAGCAAGTGGAAGCCTGGGAGCCTGGAGATGAACTGAGTTTTCGCTGCCCAGGGACTTCTCCCACCTCCATAGCACCCACCCACAGGATACTTATGTGTCTTCATTACAGTCCTGAGTTTGTCAAAATCCTTATTAGAAGATTGATGGGGTTTTGTGAGGCTGCACTTAAGATGTCTTGCTAAACGTTCTGCACTCACACTTGGTTTTATGTTACAGACTAAATTCATCCAAAGACCGGGATCTGGATATAGCCATAATTGAGCAGCTGAGAGAGGCAGAGCTGCTTCAGGATCCCATCAGGTACGCACGTCTGTTCCTGGCCTGGGCCTTGTGTGTAAATGAGGGCTACGAACTTACTGAGCACATTATGGCAGTTATGTCACCGTCTAAACCATTTAGACCAGAGTTGGTCTGTATGTAACCACGAACAAAGTGAAGTCCTTTAGTTGCCTATTCCCCAAGATCCAAAGTAAAAGGATCAAAGTTCTGTAGCAGTTGAGACCAGTTTCCTGGTCCTAACCTCTCGTGACATTCATATGGAATGGCTGGTTTCATTTATGGAAAACAGAAATATGGTAGAAGCACAGAATAATTTCTACTGATTTATAAACATAGAAGGAAAACCCTACTAAAAAAAATGGAAATTTAAAACTTCTACCTATTTCTGGTAGTGCCAGATGTCACTTCTATTTATGTCTGATAGTGTCAATATGTTTATAAAGGCTTGGGTTGTAGGTTCTTTTTTAAATTTGAATTGGACCCTTGTCAGGACCATGCATTGTACAAGAACTTCCCAACAGACTTCCAAGTGATACTTGACTATCATGCTAACCTGTCAACCGCCATGTTGACATCATTGTATGTTGGGAAGTTTCCTTTTCACTATGTTGGCTCCTTCCTATATTTGTTCTTTATTTTAAAATAATTACCATAAATTTGACAAGTTTAATTTTTTTCTGGTAATAATCTTGTGGACCAAGGAATTGTTAATTTTAAATATAGCAGTATAAGTCAGAAAAACTTGGCAGTTGAACCTAAATGCCATCAGTGGTATAGAGTTAATACCTGAGCTGCTCTGCTTGCTGGATCATGACTTTATCAGACATTATCATGGTCTTTCACACATAAGTTGGAGTTCAGTAAAAAAAAAAAAAAAAAAAAAAAAAAAAAAAAGCCCTGGTACCCCATTGTGAGAGCCACTTGCATTTGGAAACTTTTTCTCTTAATCCCAAAGACAAGCTTTGCTTGTCAGTTAAGGGTTTCACCTGCACGGAGGCCCGTAGAATGAATCAGATGTTTAACGGTTTCACTCCTGTCTGTTCTCCCTCCTCTTTAGTCTAAGCAGAGATATCACAGAGAGAAGTATTTTGAACCTGTACCCCATGGACTCAGGAGAAGTCTCAGAATTCCCTGATCCTTCACTCAAGTATGTTCACCTTTTATAATTCAGTACATTTTCTCTTTTTAAAATGATGTGATTGTGTTTCAAAATCCACTTTGTCTCTCTTTTCTTCCCACCTTCCTACAGTGGCCAGTTTCAGCTGGAGACGTCTCCAGACCGTGAGGTAAGGACAGAGCTCGGTGTTGCCTTGGGGGAGGAAAGTAGTGGTATTTGTTCATGACCGAGTTTGTTATCTTTCCTGATTCTCTAATTTTGTTGACTATTGTCCCCCCACCTTCCCTCAAAGATGAGTGTATTAGTCAGGGTTTCTATTCCTGCACAAACATCATGACCAAGAAGCAAGTTGGGGAGGAAAGGGTTTATTCAGCTTACACTTCCATGCTGCTGTTCATCACCAAAGGAAGTCTGGACTGGAACTCAAACAGGTCAGGGAGCAGGAGCTGATGCAGAGGCCATGGAGGGATGTTCTTTACTGGCTTGCCTCCCCTGGCTTGCTCAGCCTGCTCTCTTATAGAACCCAAGACTACCAGCCCAGAGATGGTCCCACCCATAAGGGGCCTTTCCCCCTTGATCACTAATTGAGAAAATGCCTTACAGTTGGATCTCATGGAGGCATTTCCTCAACTGAAGCGCCTTTCTCTGTGATAACTCCAGCTGTGTCAAGTTGACACACAAAACCAGCCAGTACAATGAGAGTTGGCTTTTTTTTTTTTTTTTTTTTTTTGGTTAGATTCTCTAAGTTTGTTTGCCAAAACAGACTCACTTTGTCAGGCATAAGAAACAGACTCACTGCAGTGCATAAGAAACCAGTTCTGGCTCAGAAATGGAGGGAGGCCCAGTTGATGCAGACTAAATTTGAGTTGAGAAAGAAGTCTGGCTAAATGAAGGGCCCGAAGAACGTCATCAAAGGAACTGAGAATGTTTGGGAAGAGTAAAAGAATATATAGGGAGTTGGGGGTGGTGGTGTAGATGGCCATTCAGGCGTAAAAACCCAAGTTCAGACCCTCGGCACTGCAGCCTGTGCCTGTGATTTCAGTGCTACAATGTGCACATAGGAGCGCCTCTCAGGGTAATTGGTTGGCCAGCTTAGCTGAATTAAGAAGCCCCAGGTACAACTAGAGATTCTGACTCAAAAAACAATGAGTATATAGTATATATAGGTCCATACAGAACACAAAATAATACTATGAAAATCTGGTGGGAATATTTGGGGAGAGGATAAGGATAAGTTAGATACAGTCATGTGGAGTGAAATTTGGGGGGCAGTAGAGAAAACATTCTCAACATAAAAGTAGGAATGATCCTAGAGAAAGCTTATCCCAGCTGTGGAAAGATAACTTTGGGGTAGTAGTTAGGAATCACACAATCTGTTAAAGTTACTTTTCTATTGCTGTGACATGTGACCATCACGACAGGGCTCATGGCAACAGGCAGGCAGGCTGGCATGAGTAGTAGCTGAGAGCTCACATCTTAATCCATAAACAGGATACACACACACACACACACACACACACACACATGCAGGGGTCAGGGGGAAGGTGAGTGTAGGTTACCTGGAAGTGACATGGGCTTTTGAAACCTCCAAGCCTGGTTCTGTTGACCTGCCTCCTCCAACAAGGCCACACCTCTTATTCCTGACCAAATAGTTCTGCCACCTGGGGACCAAGCATTTAAATCTGTGAGCCTGTGAGGGGTATTCTGATTCAAACCATCTGATTTTACTCACTGGAGTCCGTAGGCTTGTGGTCCTATAATGTAAAATGTATTCAGTCCACCTTCAAGTCTCCATAGTCTCAACATAGTTTCAGAGTTTCTCTTGAGACTTGAGACACTCTCTTAATTGTAACCCCTTTAAAATAAAAAAGCAAATCACATAGCTCCAACATACAATGGTACAGAGTATACATGGCTATTCTGAAAGGGAAGAATGGTGTCATTGTTGAAGAAAGTGGACTGGAGCAGGGAAGAATCAAACCCTCAGCGGGGCAAACTCCAGATCCTGTAATTCCTTGTCTGATGTGAAAGAACTTAGATGGCTCTGCCTTTTCAACTTGTAGCTTGGACTGGTTCCATTTCCTGTATGAAGCATTCTCTGGCAGACATGTCATGGCTCTGCGGCTCTGTCCATTGTGCTGGGGTCTCCAACATGATCTAAGCTTCACTTTTCATGGCCTCATACATACAGTGGCCTTTTAAGGCTTCCATGCAGGAACTCCTCTCCCACATGTCCGACCTCAGTAGCTCTCCTTATCCATGGAGAAAGATTCCACAACCCCTTTAACCCTACATCCTTCATGATTCTAAAGCCAGGACACATGGCTGATGCTGCCATATCTAGCTGTCCTCTTTGGATGGAACCTGACTCCCTCCTTGAATTCTATTTACACTTTGCTTTCCTGCTTTTTTTAGGACCAGGAAATCTCTGAGACATTTTCCAGACTTTGCAGATTAGCTGGATAGAGTCTTGCACACCAATTCCCTTTGCTCCATTTGGCTTTGAGCATCTCTTTATCTCTTTCAGCACAAGCCTGGGCTCCAATGTTAAATTCCCTGGCACTCTTTCCCTTCTCAAACTGCACATGTTGTATTTCTTTTTGTCCTGCTTGCTTGTTTTTCACTGTAGAGTTTCATAAGAGTTACTACTAGTAACTATACAACAGGATGAATATGAAGCTATCTTCAGATATTCTTGGCCAGTGAAATTAGCCCTAAACTTTTCAGATAGCCTCAGGCAGCTTCTTAGGATAAGGGCAAAATGCAGCCACAGTCTTTGTCAAAATATCAAAATATGGTCTATAGTCCAGTTACTGATACTGTTCTTCTCTGAAACCACCAGTACTTGGCTTCCATAGTCCCATTGCTCTCCTCACTACTGTCTTCCAAGCTCCTGCTAGGATAACCCTCGTCAGGCATGCTTACAGCATCCAGCTGCTTTCCTCGTTCAAAGTCCCAAAATCTTCCACGTTCCTCTAAGAAACAGCATGGTCTGGCTTGTCACAGCAATAGCCCCCTCCCCAGTACCAATTTCTGGCTATTTTTCTATTGCTGTGAAAAAACCACCATGACTAAGCCAACTTACAAAAGAAAACGTTTAATTTGCTGCTCATTGATCCAGAAGGTTAGAGTCCATGACTATCATGGTGGGGAACATATGGCAGCAGACAGGCAGGTGTGGTGCTGGAGCAGTAGTTGAAAGCTTACAACTCAGTTCACAAGCAGGAGACAGAGAAGCTAACTAGTGGGAATGGAGTGGACGTTTGAAATCACAAAGCCTGCTTCCAGAGACATACCTCTTCCAATGAGGCCACACCTCTGAATCCTTCCCAAAATGTTCCACTAAGTTAGGATGAAGTATTTGAGTTTTTGAGTCTATGGGGGTCATTCTACTCAAACTACCACACTGCCTATTACAGTCTAATCCATCCCTCCCAGGGAGTGGGCTTAAACTGGCCTATTGAGAGACTGAGATTCCCTACAAACCAGCATCTGCACTGGATCTGACCGCACATGCACTATGAAGTAATTAAGCAGGTTTACACTCAACATGTCTGAGTAAATGAAATGAGGAAAATAAGAAGCATAAAGGAGAAAGCTAGGTTTGCAGAGATTGTGATTGCATTGTTACAGACAGGGACTGGTAATTATGTGACATGGCTGCCCTGACTGTATTGCTAACTCTGTCCAACTTAATTAACCTCTCTAAACTTCACTTTTATTTTTGGTAAATTTCAGTCTAATAATAGCTATTGTATAGCTCAAGTGAGATGATTCAGGAGAAACCTCTCAGCAGTGGGCATGTAAATGCTAGCTGTTATTTTTCAGCAATCTTACTGTTATTGGTGTGATCTTTAGACAGAATCACAGTGTGGTGGACACGTCAACAAACCAGGGTTGAACATCAGGAGACTTTTATTTGCAGGGTTCCCTTTAATGGTTTCCATATGCTTTCTGTTTGAGAATATTTGTTTCAATGTGTAGACTAGCTTTTATTTTATTTTATTTTATTTTATTTGGCATGTATGAGTGTTTTGCTCACATGTGTGCTCCACAGACATGCATATGCATGTATGAGGTCAGGCTAGGGCATCCCATCCCTCCCATCCCTTGGAGTTATACTTGAGTTATAGATAACTGTTACTATGTGGGTACTGGGAGTTGAACCCAGGTCCCCCGAAAGAGCAAGTATCTCTCGCCAAAGACTCAGTTTTTTAAAAAGTTGCATATATAGAAATATTTTTAACTTTAAAAGAATATAAAAATAAATTTCAGGGTCCTATAAAAGTTATAAAAATGTTATCTTCCACTTTGCAGGTACAGGTTACCTATCCTTAGTATGCAAATACAAGATGTTACAAAACTCAGAAGTGTTTTTAGTAATATTAGAACACCACAAATATAAACCTTTGCACTTGCTCTCATGAGATAGGTCACAGGTAAAACACAGGTGAGCTTGAAAACAGAGCATAAAATCCCCTCACACCCTGTGTATAAGGCATATTTGAAATGAAAACCAACTGTTTAGATTCAGATCCTGTTTCCAAGCTCCTATCTGCATTTGCAGATAATTTGATCCCGTGTCCCAACACTTCCAGGCTCTTGCCTTTTGGACAGGGAGATTCAGCCTGCATGGATGTTTACCCACACTAGCTGTGTTATTTGGTCTGTCCGTTTTCCTCCACATCCACCATTTTTGAAATAGCTGACAGTGTAGACACCACTTCCCTTACTGCTCTGCATTTCAGTTACATTGTGTAGAAATAGAGATCCATCTTCTGTAGATACATTTCAGGATTCCGCTTCCTTAGTGTCTGCTGATGAGCTCTTGTTGGTCTGTTGATCTAAAACAGTTCTCTGAATTTTCCTGTCCCTTCTTTGCTGGCTCCTTTGCTTTGTAGATCCTTTTCTGAGGATGGTGATGTGATGACAATGAAGTTGTAGAGAATGTGGGCCTTTTTTGTGTATGTGTTTTGAAATAGTATGTCGTGTAGCCCAGGCTGCTCTAGAACTCTGTGTGGCTCGGGAGATAACCTGGAACACCTAACCATCTTCCTCAGACCTCCCAAATTCTGGGATTATAGGCATGTGCCACCAGAGCCCTTGCCAGGCTTTTCTTTGGAGACAGGGTCTAATGTAGCCCAGGCTGGCCTCAAACTTGCTGTGTAGCAGGTGGCTATCGTGAGCTTCTGTCCATTCGGCCTCTGCCTCTAGAGGGTAGGGATTATAGGTGTGCTTCACCACATCCAGTTTATGTGTTGCTGGAGATAGAACCCAGGACATTGTGTGTGCTGGATCTACCGACTGAGCGGATTTCCAGCACCTAGCCCTTTCCTTGTCTTGGGGAATATGCTTCCTTTAGTGTTTGTCTGACGTTTCCTCTTGATTGAGGGTCTGCATTCTTATTTTGGATATTGCCTTGGTGCTGTTGCATGCTCTTCCCGGGCTCTCGGATTTGGAGGCTTGCTGTGTCCTTCTTGCCCCCGTTGCTTGTGTTTAGTTGAAACACTCCATTGTTATCTGACCCCATTTTATTGCTATATTATGGTTATTTCATTTTTCCCACATGACCAATGAGAAGTCTCTGAAGCGATGTTTTAGCTCCTGATGACTGTCCTGCTGAATGACTTCAGGGTGAGGAGGACACAAGATTTCAAGATTAAAAAAATCCAGGGCACAGTTCAGACATTTGTGTCTCTGTTGACAAGTGCTTATTCCTAATCGGAAGAAGAAGCCTTGCTGGGTGCCAGGTTTTGTGCTTCATGTTTTATAGGCCTTATCAACACAGGCCCTTTTTGATTTATA
Source organism: Mus caroli (assembly GCF_978045245.1). Classification (NCBI taxonomy): domain Eukaryota; kingdom Metazoa; phylum Chordata; class Mammalia; order Rodentia; family Muridae; genus Mus; species Mus caroli. Next base: position 70,933,977 of record NW_028227267.1, on the reverse strand, counting down.
ATGGGTTTCTGGTTCCAGTCATGTATTGCTGTTAAAACATTAATGTGAAAATGCATTTAATCTACCTACCGTAGTGAGCACTGTTGCTTTGCCTAGCCTACCGCTAATGGGTTCAGAGCGTTTACAATAGCTTGCAGCGAGGGAAAATCATTTAAAATTATGCCTGCTGTATAGTAGTAATCTAAAGTAATTTATTGAATGTTTTACTAAAAGCATCAAATAAGTGGCATGGCAGCCTGGAACACCTGGAACATCAGGAGGCTGAATTTGGAGGATCAAGAGTTCAGTGGTAGCTTTGGTTACAAGACAAGTTTGAGGCAGGTCAGGGTTGTGTGAGACTCTTTTTACACCAGAGTAAAGCAGACCTTTTCCAAGTCAAACCTTCATGAAATCAGGACTTTGTATTTCCATCTCCTCAGTAAGTATGCTCTGGGTGTTGCTGTGTGTCACTGAGGAAGCCTTGAGGACCACAGAGGTCGTTCTCTTAGCAGCGTATATTCCTGATGGATGTTAGGAAATATAGGAGTTAACGTGACCTGTTCATGGATGCAGGACATGATGCTCACGGTTGAGACTGGCTGACTTGTAACATGGTAATGGATAGGCCGGCTATTCCATCACATTATATTGCCTCTTTGTATTCAGTTTGTCACACTCCAAACCTTATTGAGAGCTGATGGCTTGGAACCTCTCCTTAAAAGCTTTGTCTTAGTGGAAGGCAAGAAGCCAACATACTTATGAGTTCATGAGCAACGCTTCTAGAAGTGTGGAAGGAGTTTGGAAAGGCTAGAAGAGGATGGGTATGTACCTAAATATACACTGAGCCTAGTTCACGATTCAGTCTGCATCTAATTTTCATTTGGTTCCCTGCACAAGCCAGGGGCTCAAGCCTGTCCACCTGGAAGCGGTAGCTGCACTCACTTCAACTTCCTATTCTGGCCAGGCCGAGGCAGGGGCAGCCTGTCTGGCTGGGGATGGTGTAATTCTGCCATTGAGGGCAGGAGGATTCCAGTTTCAGGGTGAACCTGGACTGCCTAGTGAGACCCTGTGGAGAACCAACACTTACTTGTTTCCAAGATTGCCAGAGCACAAGGAAGGAAACGAAGCTTCTAGGGGTCAGAGGTTCCTGAACTCCTCTCTGTTCAGCTGCCAGTGTTCTCAGGTTATAATGCTGTAAGCTTGTGTCCCTTTGCTTTGGTGAATAACCGTGCTTGCAAAAGGCATTCTTGTATACCTTCTCAAGGGAGCTTTGGACCCATGACAGGCTTTCCAAAGGAAGGGATGGACAGCCAGCCTGATGCAAAAAGGAAGTCATGAGATGAAGGAAAAGGAAATAAGTTGTGGTTTCTCTAGGCCCCTGGTCTTGCACCCATGGTCTCACTTGTTATTTGGTCACACATCGACACACCCTTTCTCCAGACCAACAGTTGGTTGCCTACTTGTTCAAGGTGTGGCTTTTTTTGTTGTTGTGAAGGACGGATCGTGAGACCTATAAAGTAGCAAAATGGTTGAGTGAATAGAAGACGTTGGTACTGGAAACATTTCTAGTGGGTTGCCATCCTGAGTTGTTTGCTGCGTTCTTCCGGAAAGGATAGAGTGTATAACAAGGCGTGAGGACAGCTTAGTTTGTGGACCTGCAAGGGAGCACAGGTAGCCTGGGAAGATTAAGCACAGTGTTACTACCACTGAGAGGGGAGGCAGAGGTCATAGAGGGTCTGCCTGAATGTCATGTGACCTGCCTTAAACATAGTTTAGAAGACCGGCCACATGAAGTTATGTACCGTAGGTGTCCACACGGTGAGAATGCACCTCCCTTGCTTGTAAATAGTACTGAGGAGAGAGGAGTTTGTGAGGACAATGGGGAGAGTTGGTAGAAGTTCAGTTGGCTCTTCTAAGAAGGCCCTTTAATTGAGTAGGGACATGAATGACATTTTATTCTACATGCATTTCCCTTGGGTTCAGCACTCCTCCACACAATGGGCACCTTAGGTTTACACTTTTATGGTGGCATGTATGCAGGTGTTTATTAGCTATCCCCAAACTTTTTATTTTTATTTTATTTTATTTTTTGTTTGTTTTTCGAGACAAGGGTTTCTCTCTATAGTCCTGGCTGTCCTGAAACTCACTTTGTAGACCAGGCTGGCCTCGAACTCAGAAATCCACCTGCCTCTGCCTCCAGAGTGCTGGGATTAAAGGTGTGCGCCACCACGCCCGGCTCTTTTTTTTTTTTTGCAAACTTTTTATTTATTAGAGGGTGTATGTTAAGTCATGCTTGGTTCCTTAGCACCTCTCTTAACCAGTGACTGCCAAAGCAGACTGATAATAAACAGGTCACGCGAATGAGGTTTTTCAAGGTTGCTCAGGGTTCAAGCGTGTGTACCTACTGAAAGTTTCTGTATATTTTGGAACTACTAGTTTGGACCATTTCTAAAAACCCATAATTCAAATAGAGAAAGGAGCCAGGAGACAGTTTGGTAACCTGGCCAGGTAAGATGCACTCATAGGTACTGGGGAAAGATCCCTGTTTGGGGGCTCTCGTGTTAATCTGTGCTAGTCTTTAGATTTTTCTAGATGGATACAAGCTGCGTAGCTTTAGAAAATAGAAGGATGACCTTCTTAGCTACTTAACCATGAATTAATTCAACATTTGCTAGTTAGTGTGTGCTTCTGGGCCAGGGCTATGGCGGCAATAAAAAAAAAGATGTAGTCTTGCCTCCTCTTTCTCAAAATCTAATGGAACGTATACATTTCTCTCTCCCTTAAGGTGCAAAATGATCTAATGTTACAAAGTAATGGAAGCCAGTATTCTCCAAATGAGGTAAGCTTCCTAGGGGTTAATGGCAGCTGAGGTATTCCATGAAGACCAAACTGAACCATCTGTCCCAGAGTTGGATAGTCTGACTCCGGGATTAAAGAGTTAATGGGATTGTCTCTGGGGTCTCTCAATAGTTGTCACTCACTGTCACAAAATCACTTGGCTCTATACATCACTAAAGATTAATTCTGTGAGAAATGGCTTTTGAGATCTAAGGGTGGGATGTCTTTATGGAAAATGGCAGATGATCATTCAGATGACATTTCCTCAGTTGCTACCCAAGATGGTTCGACGTGCAGTTTCTGAGTGATAAGCTGCATGCTCAGTGTTAGCCGTGCGTCTCCGTGTTACTGAGGCTCCGTTAGAAGTGCTCTTGGAGCCGGGCGTGGTGGCGCACACCTTTAATCCCAGCACTCGGGAGGCAGAGGCAGGCGGATTTCTGAGTTCGAGGCCAGCCTGGTCTACAAAGTGAGCTCCAGGACAGCCAGAGCTATAAAGAGAAACCCTGTCTCGAAAAACCAAAAAAAAAAAAAAAAAAAGAAGTGCTCTTGGGCGTGCCTGCCCGTCTGCAGTCAGCTGTGTCAAATGAGAGGCAGATCACCGGCTTTGTGTCACTGCAAAATGATTTTGTAGTGAGCAAGTAAAGACTTCAATGCAACAACAAAAAGAATACCAGAAAACATTCTATTGACTACCTCTTAGAGTATTTACAAAATGTCTTTTTTAAAAAGCCAAGCTGTCATCCACCACAAGGCAGCCATAGCAAAAGCAGAGTTGTTTTATAATGATCACTAACCGTACAAGTCCATCTGCTTCTTCATTTCCCAATTGTTTTCTCACCCCACAGATACGAGAGAACTCCCCTTCAGTGTCTCCTACTGCAAACATCACAGCTCCGTTTGGCCTGAAGCCTCGTTCAGGTACGTTGACCTCAGTAACTAAAGTAACTAAAATGATTTCTCTTTGGCCTTTCAAACTTATTCAAGAATAATATGAGCTTTGCCAGTTCTAGTCAGCTGGGGTCCTGGCATCAGAATAGCTGCAGCTTGGTGATAAGGTTACGCTATGGTGTGGTCTGTGCTTCCAGGACTGGGCAGCTCGCCCTCTTCTGAATCACAGCAAAGAAAAGTGGCAAAGGGCAATGTAAGTAGGGAAGTAATACTCCCTTCAAGTTTTTAATCCGTGGGAATAAACCAGCTCCGCTTTACCCCAAAGGTTCCTGGTGCCCTGAGGAGGTTCAGGGCAGCCTGCAGGCAGAGTCCTCCCCAAGACGACCCCAGTTGCTTTCCAGGCATGGTAAGGGCTCTGCATTGACTCACACAAGAGGGTGAGCACTTTAAGGCTTGTATGAGTGGTTAGGAGTCGGGGAAACTTCTTAGAGAGGAAAACACCTTACCTTTTGACCTACTTGATTGTAATTTGTGTTACCACATTGACAAAGTTAATGTTAGCAAAGTGCAAAGTTACTTTTAATTTCTTAAAAAAGGGCCCCAGGTAGAAAAATACATTTCTTTCCACATTTCCAATTTTGGTGCTAAATGCCTTCTTTTAGGACCTTGTTTGTTTTTGCTTTTTTGTTCCTCTCGGACTTACTATATTTACCACTAATGCTTTTAAATAGGTTCTTACAAGGGTCCTGGACACATACAAGCACACCTGGTAGAGAACACAGGTGATCGTGGATTTGAGGCAAAGCATTTTGACAACAGTATGAGCGTTACACATTTCTGGCTTGAAATAAACATCGCTAGGGGAAAAACAAAGATGATTCGTTTATAGGGCAGATGGTTTGTTCTTGGAAGACATTGATTGATGGGCGCATGTGGCCAAGTGTGGAGGTGTCCTGGCCGTTAGAATAGAATAAGAGAAAATAAAAAGTTGGGAAATGGCTCTGGTATGATCAGAGTTTCTAGATCTTTCCTGTCTTGTTTTTTTTCAGTCCTAGGAATTAAACCCAGGCCCTTACACATGCCAGGGCCGTGCACTACCATTGAGCGGTATCTCTAGCCCTAGAGAATATGTTACAGATAGGATCGTAGAAAACTCAAATGACTGGCCCCCTAATGTAAGGAAGTGGGCATATACAGACAGATCTGGGGTACACCTCAATTATGCCCATAATCCCAGCTGTGTTCTGGGAGAAATGGAGGTCACTGCTATTATACCCCCCTGCTTTGTGGCTGGGGACAGGCTCTCTCAAGCCTTTGGACAGTTCTGCAGCATTTAAAAATGTCTCATAACTGAAATCAAAACGTGAGTGAGAGTCTGCAAAGATTAATAGCCTTTTGAGTGTTGGACTTTTATAATTAAGTTATAAAATGGATCCACAGACTTTTAATGCATATACAGAGCCTAGACCAAGCTTACCAAGTTAGAGATTGCCTTGAAACTGCAGTGTACACCATTCAGATTCTGTGGAGAGATGAAAAAGAAAGTATTTAGTTACTGTCTCAGTTCTTTAAAAGCATTAAAATACACAATTCCTCTATAGTCGTTTTGTTTCTAAATAACAGGTGCATGTATACATTTTGAGTGTTATCTAATGTGACCAGGAGTTCTGGGTGAATTGTGCAATTATGTCAGCTGACTAGTTGTTTAGAAGGGGTTGGGAAAGGGTATGTGTGGGCCTTTCTGCTTCCCGCTGCCTGAATGACGAAGTTCTTTCCTTCTGCTGCCATGACCCAACAGCACGCTAGGCTGCAGGCTCGCAGAACTGTTAAGATTAAGGCTATTAACTGCATGCAGAGTGTGAGCCAGTACTAACACTCGGTTTTTATCGTTCTTTTCCTTCCATGCGCCATCTCCCATTCCCCTCCTGTACTGTCCGTTTGAATTTAAACCCCACATAATGAAATCCACCTCATTTCCATACGAACCTCATGCCATGTGTGGAATGCTGCGGCCCCCTGGGTTCCCCCTGGTCCTTGTGCAACTGTCCACCTGGCTCTCTCACTCGTCTGCAGACCCAGCCCTCATTCTCCCTCCTATCTCCTTCAACACACTTACACAGGCACAAACATGGGACAACTCTAGCTACAGTGTTCCATCTGAAGGAAACAGTGACAATGGTAGGTGCTTTGTTGTCTCTTCTTCGATGTTCATGTAATAAGCCCGTGACTGTACTCCACAGGCCTCTGTGTGTACCTGGAGACAGGATATATTGCCCTGCATACTCCATACTCTGGAAAGCCTCTGAGGCAACGTCTAGACAAGTGCTTGTGACCTCTTGCCTAACAGCTGATGATGTGACAGTTGATTTACCTCGAGGCTGCTGACTCTGGGAGGATTTTTTTTTTCAATACTCTCTTGTCTACCTATTATGCTAGGGGTTTGGTTGGTTTGTCTGCTCGTCTACAAAGATTGAAACTCATGCATTTGGGTTATCTCCACTTGCTTCTGACCCCATAGTTAATGCTCTCAGAGTTTGTTTTTTAGAGTGTGGGTGTGGTGGTTCACTCCTGTAATCTCAGTGTAAGGGAGTCTGAGGCAGGAGGATAGTGAGTTTGAGGCCACCTGAGGCTATATTTTGGAGCCTTGCCTCAAAAAATAAGGTTAATCTTTTATTTCATATGTTTACCAGATGAGGCTTTTAAGGCAATTTAAAGGTACCATTCTAGAGTTTTGCACTGAAAATAATGTTAACATTGAGAAGTTTCTAAAAATGATGAAAAATTACTTTTCCTTTTTTTTTCAAAGGTTTTATACATTTTTTACTTACTTTTTTTGGTGTAAATTCACTCACATTAAAGGATCCTGAGTTAGTCTGAAAATAATATGTATAAGTGTTTAAAAATTGAGAACACCCAGTGAGTCTTACTAAGGATATTTTAATTTTATATCATTAAATATCTCAAGAGGTCCAAGGTAAAAATAAAATCATTTAGATCTATATACCACATATATTCTAAATCTCTGGTCTGGTTTAATGCTGGTTCAGATTATAAACATTTTACTTCAAAATACAAAGTGATAGAAGAAATACTAATTGGAACTGAGAAATAAGGTGTGAGACACAGCCACCATGCACACGGAAGCTGTTAACATAGGTTGTAACATAAAATGCTAGCTATGTATGCTATCTATGATAGCTTGGAGAATGTATAGTTAGAATACTTGCCATGATCTCTGGTTAAGATTCAGCTAAAATTTCCATCTATTAAAGAAGAATGCATATTCTGGCAGACTGAATCTACAAGAAATATTAGTACTTTATAGTTGTGTAAAACTGGTTCTCAACCATCTTAAGGTCCTGACCCTTTAATACAGTCCATCATGTTTTGATGACCCCCCCCCAAATCATTAAATTATTTCCATTGCTATTTCATAACTGTAATCTTGTTTCTGTTATGAGTCGTCTGTGTTTTCTGCCAGTAAGGGACTCGAGTGGAAAGGGATGTCCAACCCTCAGAAGGGTCACAAGCCACAGCTTGAGCACTGCAGGTCTCAAAATTTTTCACTGAAAATAGTCATGAGTTTTTAAAAGAGCAATCAGGATACAAAATCCCCTCCTTATGTCATCCTGCTTTAAATTCTGGGCACCGACAGAGGAGGAGGAAGAAGAGAAGGAGGAGGAGGAGGGTTAGAGAGAATTTTTCTTTCTAAGCTGTTCTTTGGTATAAAACCGGAAGACCAAGCTATGAAAAAGAAGTGTTTCTGTTTTATGAAATCCTGGCTACTATAGGTATAATGTTCTCTATTGGAAATAAGGCTATTATGAAAGATTCATGTGTGAGTTATTTTCTGAGGAGTAATATCTGAAACCAGAGGGCCATGTTTGTTTTTGTTTTTGTTTTTTTTTTTAATCCTGAAATGGTCTAAAGACTTTTAAAAGCAGAATTTCTATGCTGGTATGTGGCTGTGATAGAGCTCAGATAGGAAGTCTGTATTGTAGGTCTTAACTGTCACCTGTCAGACAAACCATCCTTCGTTGGACAGGTGAGGAGGTGATGTGGGCAGTACTGAACCAGGTCTTCTTTTTATTAAAAATTCTGAGATGTCCACAACCAATAACCATTATGAACATTTAAAAACAAAATAATTTGCATTTATTACATGGCCTTTTTTTTCCCCCTGTGTATAACAAATCAGGAGCCTAACCACATATACCACAGCAGTAATAAAAGGATTGTTTTCAGTATTCCTCTGGATCGGGCAACCATGTCAGATGTTTTTGATGGTTTACATTTTTTTCTTTATTTGCAGTTTGTCCAAAGTGTCACATAACCTTTTCAGTCCCCGTGCATGAGACTTGGCCTTGTGACTGCAGTGTTTCCTATCTCAGTGGAAAAGCTGAGGAATGTAGCCCACTCTCTGTGTTGTCCTTAACGCTTCCATAGAAACAGACTCTTCTACTCTGTGGGCTTTCTTGGCATTTCCAGAAATGCTTATCTCCACAATTGTGTTGTTTCTTCATTATCTGATACCACAGCTGTCCAGTCTTGCAAGCAAGATACCTTAGATAACCATGACGTTTCATTATTAACTTGGTCAAACTTACAGTATTCATCTCATTGCCCATCTTTGTACACAAACATTTCTCTGTTCATTTAAATCCCTTCTAACGTTCTGTTCCAGATTGAGCTCATTTTAAATTCACCATTGTCTTTGTAACGTGGTCTTCAAAGAGATTTTAAAAAAGAAAAAAAAATGGGGGACAGGCAGGAAGGACCTTGAATATTTGGAGACCCACAGTTTCTGAAATCAGTCTTCTGAGAGGGACAGCATGGCATGGATGTCCATCTGTGGCGCTGCCTGCCCCACCACAGCCTGGGGTGCCTTCACTTCCTGAGAACCCATCCTCTTCCCCTGCCCTAACTCTTGTGCCTTCATTTGTGGCTTTGTCTTCCCCTTTCCCATTCACTTGGAAGTCAAAAGCTGGTCCTGGCCTCGCTTAAGGTGTTTCCACCCTTTCATTCCTGGTGAATTGGTGGGCACCACTCTAGACTTACTTAGAATTGATCTTTGTGTGACAGTGAGTGAGAGGACATACATCTCCAGCCAGTTCATAGGTATCTTGGTTTCCTTGGTGATGACAGCATAGCATTGAGGTCTTATTCTCCCCAGTACAAAAATAAGGACACCGAGGGCATGGGAGCCCCTCAGGGACTCTCTGCTCTGGCTTCATGTTAGAATGCCTGGTCCCCATGTTCAGAGATAGTAAGCGACAGAGCCTAAGGATTTACCTCTTTGTCATTTATGTGTCCATGGTTGACAGAGATACATTGTTTATGTGCACATTGACACGTGAGTTAAATAAACTGCTCAAGATAATAGAAGGGCTATTTCAGCATTTGAAGGGCAGTGAATGGACCTCATTTACTTGGAGCTCCAGAAGGAAATGGATGAATTCATTTGCCTGATTTCTAACTCCTAAGAGTCGCAATCTAAAGCTTATACTTGTCACGGTATCCCTGCCTTGCATTTGAATCTATTAAAAGGCACTCTAGTCCACATTTTTAACTTGCAAGGAAGAGGGAGCTAAGTTTCAAAGCCCCGCGCTTCCACAGAGAAGCAAAGTGCATAGTTTTTGTTTGTTTGTTTTTTTGTCTCAGTGTCATGGTAAAGTTCACTTAGTGTGTGCTTTAGCACTGTGAGCTTTTTGCTTAGCTGAAAGGTGACACTTGGAGAATGAGTTTTGTGTGCATGTTTCGTGCCCCTGTTAAGTGCTTCCCTATGCAAAGCGTGCCTCTAACATTACAACCAGACAGTGTCTGCTGCTGTGGAACCTAAATTGGGAAGTTAATGTATTCAGACCTGGAGAGTAATTTGGGATTTTTTTTTTCTGTCAGAGGAGAAATTAAGAAATGAATCACCAGGGCAAGGTCATTTCTGCAAAGATGAGTTTCAGATCCTCACTCCTGCCTTTCCTGAGAGGTTTTGAAACACACGTTTCATTTACTCCTCAACACACATGCGTCTCAACACACACAGCTTTGTGGGATGCAGAAGAGCCTGCAACTGGGCTCTTGCAGAGCCATGGATGTTATGGGGTAATACAGAATGATAAGTGCCAAGAGGCACGCAGCTAATTATCTTTGGGCATTCACAGGAAGTAGAGATTATGCCAGCTCAGGGATACAGTGAAGAGACCAGAGACTTTCAAGGATGGAAAGATCAGCAGAGTCCTCTGTTTGCATGTCTCAACCTCCTCAATAGACCATGTTTAGAGATTGTCTCCTGCTAAGTGAGCTACAGCCAGCAGGTCTTATGTCCTGTTGTCACTGTTAGTGACGTGCCCCTTAATCATTAAACAGCTCTTGAAATGCAATGGTAGGGAGTTAACATGAGTCAGAATAATTCTCATAGGCATCAATTCCCTGAAGACTTGATCCAGAAAGAAGTAAGCTGGCAGGCTTATTAGCTGAAAGAGTTTCCTTAAAGTTTTTCAAACCGTTCACAGTAGTTATAATCAATTATATAATTTTAGTGTATATATACATATGCTTCTCATTTCTAATCACTGCATGCACATTTGAAATATTTGTTTTAAAATAGAAACGACAGCTGAGAGACCTTCAACGCTTGGTGATTGCTTGCTATTCACAGACATCTACCCCAGTGGGCACTTTTGCTTTTTTAATTTGCACAGGACTTTAAAATAAACAGGCATGCCAGGAAATTAAGAGCCAGACCTGATGGTATCACCCTGATATCCCTCATACATGCTCGAGTGTGTGCAGTTACACCAGAAATTGCAGGTCACTTAACTTCCTCATATTTTCATATTCAGAATGAAATCGTCCAATAAAAACATATTGAAAGTATTAAGCATGCCGTATTAGATAAGATTTCCCCAGAATAAAGTCAAAAGGGAAATGGCCTCCAAAGCAAACATCAAACTGTTAGAGTAGGGTCACGGCGCCCCTTGGTGTCATGTGTGTGCACTACCAAGCTCCATCCACATTCCTTGACTTTTTTTTGGTAAATTCAATTAACATCTTTGGGAGGAGAGGTTGCTTTTGGGTTTTACATTGTATTTTCTTTTAGTTGCTAGACTTCCACTGGCAGGTGGAGTGTGCTCTCCCAGGCTTCTAATTGTCCTTTCTCCATCACTTTCCTCTCGGAGCCCGGCTGCCCCATCACCTCACCCTTCTTTCGTTAGTTTTGCCTTTTTCCATTCTTGCTCTGACCAATCTTACTTCCTGTGGGCTTTGGCTCCTGTGGGGCCTTGGTGAGAGACTCCTGAGTGGACAAGCCTTTGGCTTTTTTTTACCAGTGACCTTTTGGTTCACTTCCATCCTGAGACGGGGACACAGCCTCCTTTCTGTGGCTCTGGAAAGCCTTGTGCTCATGCACTCAGCCTCATTCTCTGTGAACTGTGTCAGTCAACGATGGCGTCCACCTCATCTTCCCAGGCATCTTGGTTCCAGCATCTTTGAACCCATGTAGAAAGAAAACTGGAAGACAGAGATGGATACAGCCTCACAGTGCTGGGTAGTTAATTACACGAAGCATGCACGGGCCTTTTCCTCCATGTGTTATACTTGTGAGCCATATTTACTCTTCAAAGGGTGACAAACTGAACCCTTGTAAGAAATGGCCAAATGAATGTTGTAGGTCCTTTGTATTCAGCATCATTTCTATGACCATGGCTGCAACTGCTGCAGTTGGGCGTCCATTCCTCTTACTTGGGGTGGTGGTTTCTGATATAGGAGTTCTTTGCACAGACTGTTTGGAATGGCTTTGTCCTACCACCACCTCCTAGCCCCATCTAAACATCTATACATAGAAAACCAGACCATCCCACTCCTCAACAGCCTTGTGTCTTCAAGCAAAAAAAAAAAAAAAAATCTCTAAAAAGAAAAACTTAAGACTTCTGCTAAAATGAACACACACACCCTCCCCTTTTTGATACAGGGCCTCTCTGTCTAGCTCTGGCTGGCGTATGATTCACCAGGGTAGTCATTAACTCACAGAGATCTGTCTGCATCTGTTTTCCAAGTGCTGGGATAAAAGGTGTGTGCCTCCCTACCCAGCTACTAAAATCATTCTTTACATGTAGAACATCTTTATAAGACTGTAAATCCACTTTTATTTAATTTTCATTAGCTTACATCTGTGGGGTGTGGCATCCCACAGATTTTGTGTCTGCTGCCCTTTGCAAAGAGATTGTTTGAGAATTTGGTGCAAACTACACCAAGGTTTCCCTGGGCCAGAGTTATCTTTCCCTAGATCATTCTGGTTTTGTTTGGTTTGCCTCTAGGAGTCCTTGGATTGTGTTTTACTCTATATATCTAAGTACATCTCTTACCTAAGGAGAATTTAGTTTCATCTCCGGCACACACACCTTCAACTTTATGAAGAGCTGTGCTCTCATTAGCTACTGAGACCTCCCTTACAACCAGCAAAAATGTCCGTGCACACACAGCCCTCCTCATACACTTGATTTTTAGACATTCTGTTCCTGGCATGGCCCTACAGGTGCAAAGATGGTGCAAAGCCACATGTAGAATATATTTTAATCATCCCAATTGATGTTATCACCTTGAAGTTTAGAGCATATGATTTTTGCGAGTTTTTTTTTTTCCCATTGTTCATTTGTTCTGTCCTGCTCTGTACAGTGCTGGGTTTAACTTAAAAAGAGATGTATTTATTTTTATTTTATGCATATGGATGTTTTGTCTGTGTGTGTGTGTGTGTTTACCATGTGTATCCCTGGTACCCTCAGAAGCTAAAAGAGAGTGTCAGATCCTCTGGAACTGGAGTTAAAGATAATTGTGATCCACCATGTAGGTGCTGGGAATTGAACCTGGGTCCTCTGGAAGAGCAGACATTGTTTATAACTGAGGACCTATCTTTCTAGCCCCGAGAGTATGTATTTTCTTAATTCCTTCAGACAAAGCAATGTTTTCAGTCACTGCTCTGTAGGAAGCCTAAGGCCCTCAAGCCAGTGGTGATAAAGTCCCCTCCAGTCTGGCCAGCCTTTTAGACTGTCACCTGCACTCGAGCTGAATGTTTGAACACCTGGCCAGTGATGGGACAGAAGGCAGAATATGTGGTTCCACAATAGCATCAATTCTAACATCTTCGTATTTGATCAAAACTACTTAATTTAAAGAAAGAGAAAACATATGATTAGAATATCGATTAGAACAGAAGGTAACACTGGACATGATGACAGATGATGGCTTTTGTCTGAGTAGTGACAGCATAGCCTCATCTCCACTCCGATGAGACCCATCTCTCAATTCAGCTTATTGTCAGCTCCAACCCAGTTCTGCAGTGCATACAAACCAGAAGGGTAACTCAGGAGACTATGTCCCTTAGCTCATTCACAGCCAACTCTTGCTATGACTCTGGAATTTCTCTGTGACAGTGAATGATAAACAATCTGGACTAAGAAAATAATTTATCTGAAATTAGGAATAGCCCTGTGTGGTAATACAGATTGATTTCTTTTTCCATTTCTATTGAAGTGTTTCTAAGACCGCAGAGAAACTTGGAATCCATAGACCCACAGTTTACAATCCGGAGGAAGATGGAGCAGATGAGAGAGGAGAAGGAGCTGGTGGAGCAACTCCGAGAGGTACTGGGCGTGAGCGTGATGTGCAGAATCAAGCAGCACTGTGTGTTGGAAAAGCTGGCCTGGAAGCCTCCCTTGCGCACCATCCCAGTTTCAGTTCTGCAGCTTCTAATTCAAACATTTCAACACAACCGTATCTGTCTTTATACAGAGGGTTTTTTTTTTAATACTTGAGATATTTAATGAATGTGAGTGTTTTCCAGACATTCACTCTATGTCTGGGGTATGCATGTCTATGTGTGAGAGTGACCATGTATGTGTGTGTGAATATGCACATGTATGTGGAGGAAAAGAGATAACCCGAGGTGTTATGTACATTTTTGGTTTTGGTTCAGGGTCTCTCTCACTCGCCTGGACCTTACTGACTAGACTAATCTGGCTGGCTAGCAAGTCTCAGGATCCTCTAGAATCCACATGCCCAGCGGCTGGGATTACAGGCATACACTGCCATGTCAGACTCTTTGGGTTCTGCTATCAAATTCACATCCTTGCAAACACTTTCCTGACAGAACCATTGCCCCAGCTCCAGACATTCTTATGTTTGTCCCCTCACTGAGAAGAGCACTACATACTTGCAGGTGTATTTACCACCGTAGCAGCTGGTTCTTTCTGCTTCCCATCCCCAGAGCATCGAGATGAGGCTGAAGGTGACCCTTCATGAAGACCTGGGGGCGGCACTCATGGATGGTGTCGTCCTCTGCCACCTGGCCAACCACGTCCGTCCGAGATCTGTCGCCAGCATCCATGTCCCCTCACCGGCTGTTGTAAGTACAGATAAAGGAAAATGGCATAGAATGGGCTCTGTTTGTACAGAGTTGTTGGTTAAAGATGCCAGTGGGGTCTCCAGGAACCTGACTGCCTGGACCCTTTCTGTTGGACCCCACCCACACAAGTAGAAGAACAGAGCAAAGCAGGGAAGCAGAATTTTCACTACAGGAAGACTATTTTCAAACAAGTATGAGAAAGGCAGAAAAGTAACTGTCTCAGGTGTGGATTTTAAAGACGTTACTGATGAATATTCTGGGTTAAAGGCTAGAGCACAGAGATTTGGCCCTCACAAAGGGATATTTAAGCCGTGAGGTCTCTTCAGAAGGCTGTCTGGTTGAGGGCTGTTTCTAGGTGGACTCTCATGCTTTTCTTCTCACTAGGGTCTCACTCTGTGTTCACAGGATAGCCCAAGTTAGCCCTGGGCATGTAAATCTCCTGCCTCATCTTCTCTGTTGCTGGTTGGGGTCTCTTCTCTTTCTTGTTCGTTGAGGGTTTTATAGTAGCTTATGAAGATAGACAAATGTATAAAGCATCCTTAATAACCTATCCATTGGGGCATCACTCATCTGGTTCTTCTCCTTCCTCCCCATCCTCTCCTAGGGATCAAACCCAGGGCCTTTGCTCTCCCCCCACCGCCCCCGAGCTATGTATCTTAGTCCTGACCCGTGTCCTAGATACCACAGAGCCCGTGGCAGGTGAAAGAACGCTATGGGGTCAATTTGTGATCCTGTGTGCAAGACTAGAGGAATCAGAGACAGCCTTGTCTTTGAAGCCCACGTAGGGTTACATAAACAAGAGCAGAAAGAGTTTATGTAACAGATTGGGTGCATTAGGGAAAGCTAAAGAGCTTAGGGGCTAAGATTCGAGGTTAGATTGAGATTCCAGATCTGTGCCTAAAAGCTTTGGGCAAGTTGCTACCTGTGTTTAGCTTGCTACGCCCTTCTCTGAAATAGACCTGCTCTTGAAAAGATGAAATGAGGTACTGGAGAGATGGGACACCTAAGCGTGAGCCACTGCTACTGTCTGTGTTTATATATAGCAGAGCCACTCATCTCAAGGGACCGTTTGGACCATGTAATCAGTGTGTCTAGTGCCACTTGTGTGAAGTCCCTGCCCTCCCTGATCGGGGGCTCTCACTAGGGCATTTTTTTATCCTGCTTTGTTTCCTCCTGACAGCAGAAGGATTAGCTAATGGACTCGGTTTCCCTTCTATGATATTAATACTGCTTTTTTCTTTCAAAAGTTTGACCACCTTTTTTTTTTTTTTTGCCTCAGAAATATGATGGTAGGCAATGTGGCTTCTCTTTGAAATATTTCTCTAGCAACTTTAATGTGGGACAGTGAATTCTATCATTCAACACAGTGTCACGACCTAAAGATTTTATTTATTTATTTTCTTACTCATTTATTTCCCTCCCTCCTTCCCTCTTCTTCCTCCCTCCCCCTCCTGCCTCCTTCCTCCCTCCCCCTCCTGCCTCCTTCCTCCCTCCCCCTCCTCCCTCCCTCCCTCCCTCCCTCCCTCCCTCCCTCCCTCCCTCCCTTCCTTCCTTCCTTCCTTCCTTCCTTCCTTCCTTCCTTCCTTCCTTCCTTCCTTCCGGCAGGGTTTCTCTATGTAGTCTTGGATGTCTTGAAATTTGCCATGTAGGCCAGACTGACCTTGAACTCAGAGAGATCTGCCTGCCTCTGCCTCCAGACTGCTGGGATTAAGAGTGTGTGCAAACACTGTCTGATTAGATTTGTATGTATTTTTTAAATTCTATTTGGGTGTGTGCACATAAGCACAGGTATATGAGGATGCAGAAGAGGACATTGGGTCCCCCAGAGTGGACTTGTAGGTCTTATGGGGTGCTAGGAATTGAACTTGTATCCTCTCTTAGCCACCAACCTTGTGTGAGCTGTACAGCAAACTGCCAATTCTTTTGCCCAGTGTACATGAGAGGTACTGTGTTCCCTGGCCTTCAAATGGAATGAATGTGCACTGTCACCTTGGAAAGTGTCAGGAGACAGTAAGAATTACAAACACTTACGGTTTTATTTATGTTCCAGGAAAACACCATCCTTTAAAAAAATAACTTCATTTTCAATAATTTTTGAATCATAAAATTCCAGGAAACAGTGCTTGTCAGGATAAAATAGCAGAAAAAGGTCTTCTTTTCCTGTTGTCTGCAGACAGCATCTTTCCGCCATTACCACGCATGTGTTCCATACATTTGTGCTTTTAATTGTGTTCTCCTATCCACCATGTAGTGATGTTTAAAATCCGTGAGAGCCTAAATTGTCTGTCATCAGATCCTTCCTGGACATAGTTTTTACTATTATGTTAAAGCTTCTAAATGACCAGAAATTATCCTGTGAGGTTCTTGAAGAGGTTTTGTTCTCTTGTCTCTCTCTGTCTCTGTCTCTGTCTCTCTCTCTCTCTCTGTGTGTGTGTGTGTGTGTGTGTGTATGTGTGTGTAGGCACACACTTGTTCTGTGGGTGTGCAGAGGTCAGAGGATATCATTAAGAAGTTAGTTGGTTCTCTTCTCCCATTTGTGTGGGTCCTGGACTTGAGCTCAGGTCGTCAGGCTTGGCAGTAGGTGCCTTTACCTGCTAAGCCATCCTGTCACCCTGCCCTCCACAGTCCCTGCTCTGACCCATGAGAATTTGGTTTCTCTCTATTTTCCCTCATTACAAACCTGTCACCAGTAAGAACTACTGTGTGTCCCACTGGACCCTCTTTCAGTTCCTTGTTTCCAGCTACACTAGAGTTGTGGGGCCCAAGGTCATATATTTTGGTTTCACTGTTGTGAGTTCAGCACCAGATGCAGCATGGGGAAGAACAGCCAGCCAGTACGGTTCTGAGTTCCATCAGTAGTGCTGAGGGTACCTGTCCTGACTGTGCGCTGGTCTTTCATTTCACGAGCCCCATAGTGAGGGGGTTTGTTTTTGCTTTTGGTAATGTGGATAGATAGGGTCATTGCTATTCTCAATGGACTGAAAATTATCCTTGGGGGATGGGGAAATTTTTTTTCTTCAGTTTTTCAGATTGTATTTCAGACTATAAGCAAAACACTGGCATCCCAATTGATCTAATTAATATGAGTTTCCATTTTTCGACCAATTGATTCGCTCTTACTTGGTCACTTCCTGCTATTAACATAATAAGTCTTTATTATTCCTATTATTTATCATCATCATCATCCCCATTATTAAACACAGTTTTTCCCTTGGAAAATTTGGGTCAGTCATACTTCTTGCTTTCCTCTTTAAGGAAAGTAATGGTGGCATATTAAAAAATTGGCAAAAGTGTTTAAAATTTACTATAGAAGAATTTTCCTGCATGAATCAAATGGACCTGTTACCCATCTACCCTTCCCAGGTCACTTGAAGTGAGGGTCTGTGCAGCAGTTGGAAGCTTTGGGTCAAATCTACAACTTTTAGTGCTTTTTGCCTTTTTGTTTGTGTCTTTCTAATTAAACTTTGTGTGTGTGTGTGTGTGTGTGTGTGTGTGTGTGTGTGTGTGTAGACGATTAGCCCCCTGGATTTTAACATTTGTTGTTGGAGAAAGGTGTTGTCTGTGGTATATTTTTAGGTGAACTGAAATGGCTTATCAAACTGTATCGTCACACAGAACTCTGAGTTTGTTTTTGTGTGCACTCACACAGATACTAGACATATAAGAAGAAATCCTAGCATACATATATGTTAGCATATCAACATCACATGCTTGTGTGTATTTAAAGTTATCTAGCTAGCATGCATATGGAAATGCCTGTGCATGCACATACCTCAAGAATATTAAGAATATAAAGGTTTTTTTGTCTCTAGCTGGCTGTTTCTAGATAGCCTTTTATCTTAATAATATGTTGCTTCTGTATGTTTCCCTTTTTAGCCTAAACTCAGCATGGCCAAGTGCAGGAGGAACGTGGAAAACTTCTTGGAAGCGTGCAGGAAACTTGGCGTTCCCGAGGTAACACCAGACTTAGTTCAAATGGCCACGTTTTGATAAAAAACGTCAGCCTAGCTGTTTGAACCATTGAATAGACATCTTTTTGTTTGTTTGTTTGTTTTGCATCTTTCTTTTTCAGTTTCAAGAGACACCTTCAAATAAATAACCTATATATATTTTTTAAACTGAAGTTGCTCTATTGCAGTTTAACTGAAGTGGCCTTACATATCTTTTCAATTCTAAGAAAAAAGGTGGAAAATCATTTAGTGTTAGGAAATGTGAAATTCCAAATTTGAAAGAAAAAGCTCTAACATCGGTGAATTACAGAGTAGCTAAGAGATGCAGGTCTTCCTTAGCCTCGGCTGCTTTGCAAAGTCCATTCATTGCTGGATTTCATTCCCAGTATTTTAAGATATGAATCAAACTAATGTTCATTAAAAATCCAGTGATTGTTATCATCAGTGATGAAGATGCATAGGCCTGTGTAGGGTGCTAACTACTGACATTTTCAGTTTTATCCTGTAGTCTACTCTCAGCCCATTTGGCAGTCCTCTGTAGCCTGCCTAATGATACAGTTTACCTTTACCCTGTCCCAGGCTCAGTCCCACTGGCCTCCTTGGATGGGTACTTGGAGCATTCAGAGACTTCCCTATTTAATTTAAGATAAAACGACTCCAGGATTTAGGCAGCAGCTGCACCAATTAACATGATCTTTGTCACAATGGTGAACAGAAATGAGAAGTTACGTTTCTTATGGCTTCTTTGTTTCCTTAATGATAAAGATAAAGTAACTTAAAAAGCAAACAGTTAAACAAACAAATAAAAAGCCAAAAAAAAAAAAAAAACCCTCTTCTGAGAGAATCACATTTCAAAGTATACTACACAGGCTATTAAAGTCCACCCAGCAGCCCTTTCTTCCTACCCACTCCCTATTTTCCTTTTTTCCCCCCTCCCTCTTATTTTAGCTTAGGGGACGGTTAGGAGGATTCCAGTGTTATCTGAGAAAAGGGAGAATATATTTAAAGTATTCTTACATCAAACTGTATCAATGAAGAGAAATTTACCAATTCTGTTTTTGAAAAACAAAACCTAATCTTTATATACTGGCCACAATGTCTTGGCGACCACTTCTGCTTTCAACTCTGTTCATCTGTGAGTCTGTCTTGTTTGTGTGTGTGTTTGAATATTGCACAAACATCTTGGTTTCAGATATTTCTGAAAATACAGCTTTTCTGATAATTTGATTCTACCGTGGGCTAGTGGGGGCTCCCACTGTGAATCAGAAACCCTTCAAGCCAATTTCATGTGGTAAATTACTTGTGTCTGCACTGGAAAGCCCTCATGAATTATGAAGGAGTGTCCTTGTCACTGTCATGACTGGCTTACCCTGGGAAAAATGGAATGTGAATGCCCTTACTCACTTCCTGTGAGAAAAAGAAGGAAGTAAGGGAAATTAGGTTACCATAAAAAGAGCAAAAAATCAGAATTTCTGAGTTATGCCCCTTCTGTTGTACTTCGAACAGTGTAGGTAACTTATAATTCTCAAGAAGGGTAAAAGCAAGTGAGTAACACAGAACCCTGCGTCCCAGTTGGCTATATACTTAGTTATTTTTAATGCAGTAAGTGGTTTTCAGCAAGGAAGGCATCATGCATGAGTGGAAAACCAGAACTCCCCGATTGGAAGGTAGTCCACAAGTCTTCCTGCTTGATTCACAACAGAACATTTTCATCTCACAAATATCTGAGGCAGTGTTTCCCTCCAGGGGATGACATGAAGCCCATCTGTTCTCTAAGATTGCATTAGTTCAGTTCCTTGGGAGAGTCACGGTTTGGAACTATAGCCTAAAGTCAGCGTAAACCGTCTTAAGTTTATCAGGTACTCAGGGACATGTGCAGGAGCTGAGCAGATTCAGTTAAACCATTGCATGCAAAGTCCATTGACAGGCTGGGAACAGTTTTTCAAGTTGTTCTTACTGTAATAGTTTCAGAAGTCTCCACCAGTACAGTCTTTGATATTTGCCCCGAAGTTGGGCAGTGAAATCTTTATGGATGGTTGAACAGTTGATCCTCAGAACCAAGTTGTGGGCTGTTGATTATTCAGGAAATATGTCTGTGTGGGGTATGGGAAGGCAGCCTTTCAACTCACTAGGTGAATAGTAAAGGGTGTGGCACGTTAAGCCCATCCCTGACAGTAGCCTGGGAAGAGTAGCTCTGGGCTGGCCCTCATGCACACATGGCTTCTTTGGTAGACTAGATTCCAAACTGTAGACATTATCAGGTAACAAAGCGGTACCCTGTGTGGGGCTAAGGCTACAGGTCGTATTTGCAGCTATCTTTGGTATCTGTGCAAGCATCACTTTAGTCTTGAGGACAATGCCTTATGGGCTCCTAGATCAGTCTCAGTAGAGTCTTTGTATCACCCAAGCATCTGAGTCTGGTGACGTCTTAGGCCCACAAAGCCATGTATACCTCTGAGCTTCCTTTGTTGTTTCTGGGTCAGCTTGGTCCTCCTACTCTCTGGTTTGCATGTACCAGGCTCCCTGCTAGCTATCATCCCACATTTTGGCTACTTTAGGAATATTACTGCTAGTCTCTCAGGTTGACAGGAGTCTTTGATCGATGAAGAATCAACCAACTATGTCATACAATAGATATTGCTGTGGCTCACTGAGAATGTTTTCACCCAGTTTAAAATAAGCTAGCCATGGCCTCAGGACTTGGTAGGAATGGTCTTTCTTTTAACGGGGTACCTGTTTAGAATGCTGGGAGAGTTGTATCTTGGGTCAGAAAGGTACTTTACTTTAGAAAGTTGGGATTCTGACCAGCTAGCAGTGGGTGTGGACGCATTGTCAGGCACTGGCTCTTCTTGCCTCGTTGGCAACCCAGTCATGTCAGAAGGATGCGAGGCCACAAGTTTTCATTCCCAATCCACACAGACAGGCCATTGGATGGACCTCAGTTTCTGCACCAAGTGGAGTTAAGAAGACATTGTGAATTACATTCAGAGGTTTTCTCCTTTTCAGCACCTTTTAGTAGTTGGACTTAAGTTTTGTAGTGAGTTTTTTTTTTTTTTTTTTTTTTTTTTAATATTTAGAAAAGCAGTCCTGTACCACACATGGTGTGAAGGGTCAGGAGGTTCCACAGATGTAATAACCGATCAGCGTTTTGTTATCGGGTGGGAAATTGAAACTATAGTTTTGTTTCTGCTTTTAGGAGAAATGAGTGTCTTATTTTCTTCGAGTTGGTCTCATTTGCCCCCAGATCAGTGACTTTAGTTATCACTTTAAATTCACATCACTAGTTCTCTGGAGCATGGAAAGGAGATTCTAGACATGATATTTATTTTCCTTCTGGAACCTCATTGGATATCTCTGTAGTTGGAGGAGGAAATGCGAGCTGGCAGGTGGATTATTTTGCTGATTTCTAAGTCCATGCTTTTGGAAGACCCTATCTACCATTTAAGTCAGCTCCTCTCTTTTTAAAGATTTGTTTTTCTCTTTAATTGTGAGTGTGTATGTGGGTCTGCTCGAAGGTTCCATGTATGTGAGTATAGTTGCCCTTTAAGGAGAGAAGAGGGTATCGGAACCCCTAGAGCTGGCAGTAAAGGCCAGCTCTCCATTCCCATCATTCTTTGCTAAGGCCCATACCCTTGCTCATCTGAGCATTCTTTCTCTGGTGTGTGCTTTGTTCTTGCCTCTGGTCAGTAGGTAGCCTTCCAACCTGTCTCCATGCATAGCTGAAAATAAATCATCTTAAAAGCAGCTTTTTGTTTTTATTTCATTTTAAATATAAGGACATTGTATTTTATTTCAGGTATATACATTTAGTGTTTTGTTTTTGTTTTTAGAAGATAGCTGGCCACCATTTTTTGTTGTTGTTGTTGGCAGAGACTTAAGCATAGAGGAAAGTTTTACAATAGAGACCCAATTTCTAATAACAGTCAAATTGCATATGTAGATAAATTAGCCAGACAATATTAGAGCTGCCCTCTAAATCCATAAGATCACTGGTTATTGTATATTTGGAGAGATCTAGAAATCCTCCTATCTGTCTCTTCATCCCAACAGACTGTATGTACCTGGTCAGTGAGGTTGGACCTTACAGTTTTAGAATGATTATTCATTCTGTGATATTATACCGTTCTGTGATATTTTCAATAGTAATATAAGCATGTTGGTTTTTGAAGTTAGATTACATTTTAGTAAGCACATTACCATTTTCTAAGTAGAACGTCTATCTGGATATGATTAACTCTTAGAATGTAGACTCTGCGGCAGGAGTCGTGTCCCAGCAGAGTTTTCGGTGCTGTGATAAACACTGTGACCAAAAGCATCCTGGGGAGGAAGGGGTTTGTTCCATCCTACCGCTCCCAGTATTATTTTCATCGATGCTTCATAACTGTAATGTTGCTACTGCTCTGAATCATAGTGTAAATACCTGTGTTTTCCAGGGGTCTTAGGTGACTCCTATGAAAAGGTTGTTTGACCCCAAAGGGGTTATGACCCACAGGTTGAGAACCACTGCTGTGAAGGAACACTGCTTACTGGCTTGCTCAGCCTCTTCTCTACTATGTCACAGGCCCATGTCTCCAAGGATAATAACATTCACAGTGGACTGGTCCCCAATATATCAATCAACGGTCAAGAAAATGCCCCACAGACATGCCTACAGACATCCGCACAGACACACCCACAGGCAAGTCAGATGGCGGCAATTCCTCCATTGAAGTTCCTTCTGCCCAAGTAGACTTAGAAGCCACCCTAAGTCCACCCATGTCACCTGGACACAGAAGCATGTGACCTTCCCTCGTCCCTCAAATCTCATGCTAATATCACAGGATAAAACATAGAACAACTTTAAAACTCCCACAATCTTTAAAAATTTCAACACTTAGTGACCGGCATGGTGGTACATGCATTTAATCCCAGCACTTGGCAGCCAGAAGCCTGCATATGTTTGAGTTTGGTCTGTATAACAAGTTCCAGGCCTGCCAGGGCTATATACATTGATCCCGTCTCAAAACAAAACAAAAACCCCAAACTAAAGTAACAGCAAAATAAAACAAAACAAAATTTACTTTAAAAGTGAAAAAAAAATACAAAGTCCTTTACCGGTGGGGTCTTGTAAAATCTGAAGTAAGTTATATGCATTTTTTTAAAGGGAAAACTGGGGCACAGTTACAATAAGGTCAATGAACAAACCCCAAAATCTATCACTACTGAAGTAGTGTCCAATATGGGACTCACCTATGATCTTCTGGTCTCCAAGGCTCAGCAGCCACACTTCTCTGGCTCTGCCCTTTATGGTGCATACAGTCTGTCCTGGGCTCAGGGTGGCTTCATTCCACACTTGCCACTGTCCTTGTCAGTCATCTTGTGGTCCCCGCACCTCTGATATCCCAGGGTTTCCACTACAGCTGAGGTTGCACCTTCGCTAGTAGCCTCTCATGATGCCAGGCCTCAACTTCTTTCCGTGATTCCTTCAATCTTAGAGTTGTCACTGCCACTGAGGCTACATGATCACCCAGGGACTCTTCTGGTCTCTTCAGGGAGACCCTGCCCCTGCTGCACAGTGTCAACCCTCAGCCGCTCTCCATGACACCTTCATGCCTTCAAAACCAGGACCATACAGGAGATCCTTTCACATCATTTACCAAGTTCTGCTGCCAAACTGGTGTGCAGCCTTGGCCCCTGGATTGCACCACAGTTTCCGTGTGCTGACCCTGAGCCAGCACTTCCCAGAAGACCTCCCGACTGCAGTGAAGTCAATCACAGATGAGTCCTCAATCCCAGCTGACTAGCATCCGTTGTCCTAGTAAAGCACATCTTTTACTTCAGTAAGACTAGGATCTTGTTGATCGCAGCTGATGAGACACCACAGATTCTTAATTTGAAATACCACAGGACCAGCCCTGCTAGTCTTTGAGGGAATCCCAGACTTCCTTCTGCATCATCCTTCAGGCTTCCATCATCAACAAAGTTCTTAGCTTCATCTTCCACGTCCCCACAGTAGGTTATTGAGCTCTGAGCACTCAGTGGCTTTTCTAGCCAAAGCTTCAAAACCCTCTACCTTCCTCCCTCAAAACAACCCAGTGTATATAATCCTCATGGTTAGGGCAGTCACTCACAGCCATCCTTCTCTCTCTGATACCAGTTTCTGTCCTAGTTTCCTTTCTGCTGCTGCAATAAACGCTGTTGGATTGCTATGAAGAGGCACCATGACCAAGGCAACTCTTACAAGGGAAAGCATTTATTTGGGCTCACTTACAGTTTCAGAGATTTAGTGCATCACGGTGGAGAACATGATAGCATTCAGACAAGCAGGGCGCTAGAGAAGTAGTTGAGAGCTGCAATCCTGATCTGCAGGCACAGAAAGGGACAGAGACAGAGAAACAGATTGACAGCGACAACTGACCAGTACGATATTTTGTCATATTAGAGAGAGTCCTTCACAGCCACGGCAGTGCAGAAAGTCTTTGCCAACAGCTCAGCAGACAGATGTTAATAGCCAGACTATGGAGAGAACTCGACCAACAATAGAACGCTAAAGGAGTAAGAAGTTCCATGAAGGAGTAGGCAAGGGAGTGGAGGAGGAGGTCGTTCTCACAGGTACAGGTGGCTAGCAGATACCTGGAAGGGACTTTTAAAACAAAAACATCACTGTCAGAATAGCCATCATTAAGAAAAGAGCCAAATGAGCAAAGACTCCAGTGAGGGTGGAAATGGCGGTGCGAGTCAGGATGGCAGCTCCTCAGAAGCCTGGAAAATGTCCTTGTGACCCAGCTATGCTGTTCCTGGGTACGCACTTGAAGGAATCCAGGCCAACATTCCACAGAGATCCCCATACACCAGTGGGAGCACCAGCATTCCACAGAGATACCCGTACACCAGTGGGGGCACTGTAGGCTCCAGTAGGCAAGCTTGGGGTCAGCCTAGGCACCCATCAGAGACAGTCGTGGAGGAAAATGTGAAGCATCTGCACCATGCTCTTTGCCTTCAGTGACAGAGTAGAACAATTTGATGTTGTTGTACAGGAAAATGGATGGAACTGGTGGTTGTCATTTCATAAATAAGCCAGACTCAGAGTGACAGATACATGCTGCTTCCTGTACACAGAATCTGGATGATGATGATGATGATGATGGTAAATGTGGAAGTAGATGGGGCAGGCAATTTGGGTAGAAGAAGGGGACTAGCTGGAAGAGTAAATATGACCAAAGTCCATATTACACACACACACACATCATATCACATTACATTATATCACATCACATCACATCACATCATATCACATAAGCTAACATATAGTAAAAGAACACTCAGGAATAATTTAGCTGGTGGTGCTGGCTCAGGAGGCAGAGGCAGGCAGAGAGCTCTGTGGTTTCCAGACCTGTCTAGTATATATAGTGAGTTCCAGGCTAGCCTACGATCCACAGTAAGACCCTGCCTCAAAGGAAAAAAGATATCACTTTTTTTTTTTTAAGACGGGCAGACATCCAGATTGTCTATGACAACTAGGCCTTCTGCCAGATCTGTCTCTCTTCTGTGAGGGAGCCCATCCTGTTTGGAGAGTCTGAGTCAATCCTTGCTAGCAATTTCAGTCACACACTTGTGTTTAATCTAAGCTTATTTCTTAGGCTCTGCTGGTTATGATTTTTTTCCTCCCTCCTATAGTGGAAAATTAAATCAACATTTGACTCAAAGGAGTTCTGAGTGAATTAACTGTTTTGCAAATGTTTTCAGTCATTATGAGTATTTTGTTAAAAAAAAAAAAAAAAAAAGAGGGTGTGTAGCCTCTGCAAATCTCCTGCTTTAGCGTTTTCTGATTTAATTCTCAAAGATAAAAAAGTATTATAACCCCAGAATTTCCTATTTAATGCTAGTTTGGGGAAAGTACAACAGGTCAGGAAAACTCCAGTTCTCTCAGGGATTTCCTTCATGGTTAACATCACTTTGAGGGCTGGAGCTACAGGCTGTTGGATACATGCTGTGGGACTGAGTTAGAGACCAGGTCTTAGATGGCCGCAGCAGCCCACCACGTTCCACAGTCATGTGCCTCAAAACCAGACTTAGTCCTGATTTTTTTTTTCTTCCTTAGAGATTATAATTTAACTTATATGACCGTAATCTGAGACTCTGGGTTTATCTGCTTTAATTAAGCCTAGCTTCTATGACATAGTAGGATTGTTTCTTCAATGGAAGGGACGGTCTGAGCCCTTCACTTCCCCAGAAGTAGACTTCTGAGAGTGCCCACCTCACCTGAAGAAAGACCCCCCAAACTGCAAGGCGGTCTGAGCCCTGCAGAGATACTACAGAGCTGACTGCTGGTGTTCCTTGGCGTTCTTGCTTGGCTTTTGTTTTGTTTTGTTTTGTTGACAGTCTTGTTACATATCCCTGGCTGGCCCCTACATAAGTCAGTGTCACCACCCTTGGCAAAGTGGCTTGCTTCTGCCATGGAAATAGCCCGAGAAAGTCACATTTCAGTCTGTGTTTATGTCTCTTATGTCTGCTTTTCTTAGACTTGACTGGTCAAGCACAGCATTGTTCTAGAACGTTCTTCCTGCAGTAGAAACCTTCTCTGTGGGAAGGAGCTATTACCCATCTATTAATCCTTGGCCAGCATCTGGTCCCCAGTAAGATCCAGGTGACTTGTGGCTGTTTTAATTCTTGGGTGGTCTCTTGAACAGTGGTATCTTGGTTCTCTGAGATCTACTGTGAAAATGTGTGAGATTGGCTAGATTTAACATGATTTGTTAATCTTAAAATATCTCTTGTTGGTGCTGGAGAGATGGTCTATTGGTTAAGAGCACTAACTGCTCTTTAGGAGAGCCTGAGTTCTGTTCCCAGAACCCAAGCCACTAACTTCTACTCCAGGGCATCTGCTACCCTCTTCTGGTGTGTGTGTGTGTGTGTGTGTGTGTGTGTGTGTGTGTGTGTGTATGTGTGTGTGTATGTATGTATGTATGTATGTACGCGAGAGAGAGAGAGAGAGAGAGAGAGAGAGAAAGAGAGAGAGAGAGAGAGAGAGCTTGCACATATAAATCTTTAAATTATCTTTTGTTAAGAGTACCTCTACCATCATAAAGGATTTCCGTTATCATCACCCACCTGGTATTTTACCTGAGGGTATCAGGCTGAACCCAGGGGATACCGGCAACATGAGCCCTTAGACTCAGAGTAGCCTTTCATTTGAGATTGCTGTACTTAACAAGGAAGCTACAATAAAAAGCTAATACCCCAGCAAGGTATTTAAAGTATATATACATATAATATGCATTTTAAATGCTTTGCTCACTTGGAAATTATATTTGTGAAATATGTCATAGATATTGTCAATCTGTAAGTTGAAAGCAAAATACAACGTATCTTTCTTCCTGGCAGATCAGTTATAATTCCTGTTCATTTTGAGCTCCATGACTTAAAATCCTGGTTCAGACCTGGCAGTAGTACATACCTTTAATCCCAGTTCTCAAGGCAGAGGCAGGCAGATCTCTGTGAGTTCAAGGCCAGCTTGGTCTACATAGTAAGTTCCAGGCCACCTCCTGGTTTGCAAACTCAGCGCATATGGAAGCTGAATCCTGATAGCAGCAGGCTGTGAGGGCTGCCCAGAAATCTCAACAGCCAATTATGACACATAAATTCCACATAAGTGGAGATAAAACACGGGAGCAGAGGTATCCCTCTGTCTTTGAAGAGTCGTGAAGGGATTTAGATAATAACCTATTATGTGCCAGGCTTTCCTACTGCACATCTCAGAGGCCTCCTTTAGACTCTTCTGTTATATAATCCCAGGGCCCCGAAGGCCAAGTTTTGGAGGCTCTTGAATTTGAAGCCATTCTGAGCTATACCATGAAACCCTGACTCCAGAAGAAAAAGAAAAGAAAAGAGGATTGGAGATGCAACTTTAGATTTTGTATTTTTTCCCTTAATAACATTTAAGCTCTAGGTGTGATGAATGAAAAGCTCACACTTTTGTGCCACTGATGTGCACATAATGCCACTTGGAGCACATAGTGCCACTTGAATATTAAGACTGTTCCCATTCAAGAGCAGTGTGCACATTGCACAGCCTGCGGTGGTGGGGTGTGATGGTGGATGGAGGTTCCCGTCCAGTTTACATAGGGCTCACTGGGGACTCTCCTTTTGTCGCGGACTTAAGAACGTGAAGTAAGGGCTGGCTCCTGCTATTTGCTAGTAAGCAGAAATGTGTGTGCTTCTTTCCGGTGCTGCCTCCGTGTGGTGTTAATTGTGTGCACTCTCTTTCTGTTCTAATGGCTGCCCTCGGATTAGGCCGACCTGTGCTCTCCGTATGACATCCTGCAGTTGGATTTTCGTCACATTCGAAAGACTGTTGACACTCTGCTGGCCCTCGGGGAGAAACCCCCACAATCAACTTCTGCCCTCCGCTCCAGGGACCTTATAGGCTTCTGTCTTATCCATGTTCTCCTTATAGTACTGGTCTATCTCGCTTACCGCTGGAATGCTCTGTCTGCCTAACTCCTGCATGCGCATCCAAACGCTCTGCTCTGGCATCCTGCTCCAGCCCAGCTCCTCCCTCCATTGGAGCCTTTGCCTTGCAGACTCTCCCATCCCTGTCATCTCTTCAGTTAGCTGTCGAGTTTTGAAATTGAACATTTTTAAGCCAGATTTTTCCTGAAGCACAAACTTTGTAGAATACAGTTCCCCCTGGGTAATTTCTTGCATTTAACTGAAAAGCGACAGTGACAGCAAAGCCTGTCAGTCCCATACCTCATACTCCTTCACACTCGTGGTGTGGGCAGCGATGCTCCTGTAGGTCCTGCTCTCTCCCATGAGCCTCTGCTCTGTGCAGGAGGTAAGGAGAACCAGGACAGGAACAGGGTGGGGTTAGCATACAGGAGTCTTGATACTTGATTCTGGTCCTAATTCAGGACTGGCAGTTGATCTGTAGAGGGGTTGCCTTGCAGAAAAAAGCCAGCATTTGGGCTCAGTCTAATTCATAAAAATCTCTAGTGATACCATGGCTGACCAAGCTGAGAAGTCGTATCTGGAGAATGACTGCTTTGCTGGCTGGTTAGTTGGAGTCCTCCCTGTTTGCTGCAAGGGGCTTGTGAAGGGCACCCAGGAGGATTGCAGCCAATGTCCACCAGAGCATGCCCTCTGTGCCCTCTGCAGGCCTAATGTGGGGAAGTGCCTTCCTGTTAGAGCGCCACCTGGTGGATCTGCTTAGCCCGCTTTTCCTTTTTATTAGGTGGTGTTCTGAAGCTGAGAAAAGGGTTTTATAGAAGGGATTTCTATTTTTGCATAATGTGATGGGGTCGCTTTACTTTCTTGGTATATTGAATAACTGCAGATCCAGAATGTGATGCATTTGACTATTCAGTTTTAAATAAATCTATGGGTCCTGGAACATTCTTAGCACCAGGGGCCTTGGGTTACTATAGCAGCAGACGGTAAGATCGCTCTTATTTTAGATGAATGTTTTTCCCCATTTACTTTGAATGTC
Source organism: Mus caroli (assembly GCF_978045245.1). Lineage (NCBI taxonomy): Eukaryota > Metazoa > Chordata > Mammalia > Rodentia > Muridae > Mus > Mus caroli. The sequence goes on along the minus strand of NW_028227267.1, from coordinate 70,904,459 downwards.
CATTTGGCCTTTGATTTTTAGTAATATTAATGATCCAACTGTTTATTTTTAAAGTCTGTTTTTAAAGGCTTGCTTATCAGCCTCCCAGCTTTTGGGGCAAAGTGATTCTTTTTGTGATTAAAGGAAGAAATATTAGACTCTAATAATGTTGGCCCATATCTTGCTGAGTCTCGGGAAGCCTCTTTACAATGTGAGAAGGCCCTGCTGCAAGCTCCAGCCACATTTTCGGCTTCCTTTTATATCCTTCTTGCCGAACGCTGCTTCTCGTGTTGGGAAGGTGGTGGCGTTAATGCTGTCAAGATAAATGTCTAGTTTGCTGAGATACGAATGTTCCTCAGATATGGCTGCTATGAAGATTATCATATTTTTCTGAACATATTCATGAGAACAGGGGAGATGAGATTCTGAAACGCCTCCATACTTGAAGAGTTATATTTATAGAATCTTTGCTGCTAAATCAGATATGATTTAAAAAACAAAAAACAAAGAACAGAAAGCATTCTTTATGCCGTAAGATGTTAGATTGTCTGAGCCTCTTCCTCCCAGCATTGTGTTGATGGTGAATACAGGGTACGTGATGTGAGTTGTGTCTGAATAGCCACAGAGTTATGAGTCGTCTTTGGTGCTATCTTGTACTTTTCTGTAACAATAAAATCCCTTTGTACAGTGTCTGGTGACCACCCTGAGCCGTAAATTGCTTAATAAACACAATTGGGTGATTAATCCAAGCTTTTTTTTTTTTTCTTGGCCTGTTGGTGCATTTATTCCTGGGTGCCCAAAATGGTTCTTGGCATTTCTACCCAGCTCTGCCATGCATGGGGACTTTCTTTCAGTGTTTGCCATAGTTTGTTTCCATCTTCTTTATGGTGGGCAAAAAGTGAATTGAGAAAACGTACTGGTTTGCTGGTTCAAGGAAAAAAAAATAGCATCAATAAACATCAAGTGAGTAAAACAGTCCCATGAGATTAGATTGATCTTCAATGATAGCTTCCCGAATATTTCTCCCCTGGCATCCCAGGGATGCCCTGGCTACGCTTTTCATCTTCCATGTCCTTAATTTACATGGGATGTGCTGCTCTCCCTGGGGGTTGCTGTGCGATAGTTTTTCATTATGTCGTATGGTCACTCCCAGAGCATAATCGACTCAACGCTTCCGGCACCACTTCGAGTGGGTCATTTTGCTTATTGTAAGCAAGCCGTTAATTTCTGGTTGGCACACTGGGCCTCTCTGTGGTGCTCCTCCGCAGTTCCAGACAGCAGCTCCCGGGCTTATGGGATACCGGCCATTGCTGCACAGCTGGGGACACCTGACTAATCTTCCTTCAGGGACTCAGTTGTGTGATTTGTCCCGCACACCAGGGCCCCATCTTCTCTTAAGAAAGAGTGTTCTTAAAGTGTTTCCTTCAAATACGTCATCAAGAGAAGCAGCTGTTTACATTTCCGTTTTGCAGTAGCCATTTGCGAGGTATCCCTTCTGCTCCTGCAATGGGTAGAAAATGTTCCATGTAGGATGAGAATTTCCAAAATGTATATGACCGTCAATTTTCATGGCTCCTTAAGGAATTCAGGCCCAAACCACTTCATTGTCCTTAACACTACAAAAGGGGGACCAGTAAAAAAAAAAAAAAAAAAAAGAAAGAAAAAGAAAAAAGAAAAGAAAAAAAATCCTTATTGAATCCCAAGCAGTAGGGTTTTAAATGCACTTAGTATCACAATGCTATTTGTATTGTTTAGTTGGTGGGTTATCTTCTGAATTCACATCAGTCCCAGTATGAGTTAAAATTTTAGGAGTCTGAGGCAGGCAGGTAGTGTTTATAGTTTAGGTAAAAACGTTTGGGTGCTGAGAAGTGCGCCCAGGGCTTTGGCTTTGTGTCTCCATCTCCTGAAGAATAATTTAATATAATCATCTTTCACGGGCTTTGGTTTTAAAGGCTAGGTTTGAGACTTCAAAAATTACCTTTCAACAGGCAACCCTTTGGGTAGGGGGTCCGTGCAATCTACTTTCCTTCCTACCCTTGGCTTTTCCAGCAGTATTGTTCATTCTTGGTCCATTCAGTTATTCCTCATGTATTGAATGTGCGCTGTGTACTGGCCCTATTGGGAGGTTCTGCACATAAAATAGTGTTCAAGATCCAGGTCCCCATCCTCCGAAAGTTTGTAGTCCAGACCAGGTGTCAGCATACTTTATGATTTTTAGGATGATGGTCTCTGTTGCAACTAACCAGTTTGTCATTAAAGCACGGATGCCACCATACAGGATATATGAACCAGGGAGCTGGTCTGAGTGCCAATAAAACTTTATTCACACAGAATAGAGTAAGAATTGGACTGGCTTGATGGTCCTAGTTTGTAGACCCTCAACCAAATGGCTTCTTAGAAAGCAAAGAGTTTTTCCCTGAGAAGGGCCTGAGATGGGTCAATTACAGAATTCTGTGAAACCCATAGAAAGAGGGCGTGGCATTCATGAGGGTCCATGCAGATCCCCGAAGCAGTAATGTTGGCACTAAGATTAGAGAGATGTGTAAGCTAGGTGTGAGTGGCAAGGCAGTGGAAGGAAGGGTGTGCGTGGGTAATGTGTTCTACGCAGGGAAGGGGTTGGCAAATGGCCTGGCTGCGATATGAAGAATAGTGGGAGGTGTAGCAGGAGATTGACCCTGGGGACAGAGCTAGACCTTTGCATTCATATGCATTAAGATAACACACAGCTAAGCTCCACACAGTTCAGTCACAGAATATTTTATTTAAAAAAAAAAAAAAAGGCTGAACCAAGGGAAATGAGCTGGTGTGAAGGACTTTGTTGTAGACCGGTGGCTGGCCTAGAAGTAGGGAAGGCTCCATATAACCATCATAAAAAGTTTCAGGGAGAGGAGAGCCCGTGTGGCAAGCAGTCCAGCCTTTCCCCCTACAGTTAGCATTATTTTTCTATGGCTGGCCTGTCTTTCCTAATCCTATTTGCTGTGGCTCAGGAGAGTGTCGGTGGGAGAGCCTAATGGAACCCACCACTGGGGAAGTAACCGAAAGCATCTACTCTGGAAAGCATTCAGTGTTATTGATAAGCAGGGTAATATTTATGATTTCATCGTGTTTAAAAAAAAATAACAGCACAGGATTCCTGTAGATATACTGCAAGTCCTCTGTCACATTTTCAACAAGTCCTCTGATATCCTGCGACAGCTTTAGTTCTCCTGAGGTGGCATCTGACCTGCTTGGCTCTTGGAAGCCCTTGCTCTTCTGTGCTGTTTATGGCCCCAATGCAAACCCACAGCAACTCCAGTCCCATCCAACTTCCGAGCCTGCTTTGGGGAGATGCTGGGACACAATTGTTGTGATGGAAAGTGGCTACTGTCCATAAGTCGGTGTCCCCTGCTCCCCATTTCTCCAGGATCTCTGTGTTCAACCTTTCAAACAGCAGAGTTGTAGATCCATTCCAGGCCTGTTGCGGAATGCCCGTGACTGTTTTATCTTTATAGGGCTTCTGGCCTTCTAGGCTAGTTTTCTTAGATGACGCCAAGCCTTCAACATGAGCTGAGGCCATCTCTGGATGGGCGTGGGTGGAAAGAGAAAGGAAGGCTTGAGGGGTATGTTTGTGTTTGTGTTTGTTGGTGATCCCTGACTTAGTGATAGTCAATTAGGATTTTCCATCCTTAAGATGGTGCCCTTCTGAAAAACCACTTTTTTTTTTCTCTTTCAGGATAGGACTCAATAAACTGCATGAGCTATTGAGCACTGTATAGAATATATATTTTATATAAGTATAGAATAAGATTTGTGTTAGACAGTTTTCCCCAATGGTGGGCTAATTTAAGTATCCTGAGCATGTGTGTGGTAGATGCTGGGCTAGGCTATGATGTAAGTTAGGTTGAGAATCAAATGTCTTGCCACAGCCTTAGGCAAAGCTATTGTGAAACTTACTTACCAACTGAGATAGCATCCTGGAGCTAAGGCAGGCTTCAGACTCCTGATCCTCTGGACTCCACCTCCTGCATTCTGGATTGCAAGCATACCCTACCGCCTTTCTGTTCACGGAGTGATTGCTCAGAATTCTGGTTGAGTTTGTATCACACAAAAAGTTTTGTAGCTTGATGCAAATACACCTTTTTGCAGACATTTTTTTGGTTTTCTTTTCATTAGGTATTTTTATTTTTCACTGTTCACATGGACACCTCACATCTTTCAGTTTACAATGTTTTTATCTTTTCTTTGTCGTTTGTAAATGCTTCTTTACTGGCCTAGAGAGGTGGCTCAGTGGGTAAGATTGCTCTTACAGACATGGGTCAGATCACATTCTCCAGTAATGTAGATCCGGGGAATCCAACACCCTCTGGCATCCATGCACATGCACACATATGTAGCACATATAAATCCATGCGTGCATACATACACATAATAAGTGAAGATTTCTTTAAGTACTTACTGGTTTAGAAAATTCCTCCAAACCTATTTGTTAAAGAAAATATTAAATATCTTTTTACTCAAAGCCATTTAGAGTTTTTTTAAAAATTTTTAAAAATAATTTTAGCATATGATACAAAATATTGACTGACTGACTCTCTTCTAAAATAATACCAGATACCAGAAGCTTATCTGTATTAAGTGTTTATAATTTCCTACTGGGTCAGAGCTAAAGTTGGGTGCTGGGGCAATTAAAAAGAATAGGGAGGACCTGCTCCTGCCCCTTTAACTAGCTGTGATAGAGTAACAACAGAGCCAAGAGATGTCCTGACCAGTGTAGATGGTGGCAGAAAAGGATGGGACTGTCATCCTGTTACAGATGCCCCTTGCCATGCCCCCTGGGTCACCATCCCTCCAACCTGGCTCATGACTCCCTCTCAACTTCAGCCTCTACCCTTTCAACGTGGACATTTGGCCGTAGACTGACCAGCAGTGTAAACTTACGTGGTTACCTAACACATGCCAGAGCAGGTCATCCTGGTGACTTTTCCTAGAAGCATGAAGGCATGGTAAAAGTATGTTGCCCTGTGTGGCCCTTTCCTGAGGCCTGGGACGAAGCCTTTCTTATTCAGTAAAGGTGTGTGAATGAGAAGGTGTGTGTGTGTGGGGGGGGAGAGACAGAGAGAGAGAGAGACAGAGAGAGAGAGACAGAGACAGAGAAGATGGAGACACTCTGGCCCTTTTGGGAATGTGCAACACCTTTCTGGAGATAGCACGGCATGCCTTTGAAGGTGTTTTGCTCACAGTGCCTGTGTCTATGGAGATTTGTGGGAAATCTGTGGCCAGACATTGGCAGGAAGGTCTGACTCTTCAAGTTACACAAAAGGAAGCCATCTTGTTCTCAGGTCTTAGCTTGATGCTGACGAACACCCCCCCCCCCAACAGCACTCAGTGCAGATCCCATGTAAACTCTGTTCGGCTTTCTAAAGAAACTCCCTTGTGAGGGATGACATGCAGGGACCTAGAGGACATTGTTAAGTTAAACAAGCCAGGTACAGGAAAACAAATACTACATGATCTCACTTATAGGGTGACTGAGAGAAAGAAGAGAGAGGAGGAGGAGGGGAAGAAGGAGAGAGAGGGATAGGAGGGAGGGGGAGGGAGGGAGGGGAGAGTATGGCCACAGACAAGGACCAAGTGACAAAGGTGGAAATGTCTTTTGATGTTATTTTGTAACCTCCGTGTGGCGTAGGAAAGATGGTTCACACAAAGGGGCTCAGGGTCATTTTCCCCGAGCGGCATGTGTTAGGCATTTCCCATGGTTGCGAGTAGAACATGAGAAAGAAGTGTACCCTGTATGTCTCTGCCCGTTTTATGAAAGAATCTTAAAAGAGAAATTGTTGGGAGCTGTGCTAAGGTGCCTTATATAGAGGCTGGAGAGAGAGAGCTTGGTGCCTAAGAGCATGCACCTCTGTAGCAGAGGGACCCAAATTCAGTTCCTCTCACCACATCAAGGCCTGTGACTCCACAGCTGCCTGTGACTCCAGCTCCTCTTCTGGCCTCCATAGACAACCGTACTCGGATGCACAAACTACCACGCAGACACATGGACACGCACAGGTTAAAAATGGAAACACAAACAAAAACTGTGGGCAGCTAGAGAGGTAGTTTGGTGGTTAAGAGCACTTAACTATCATTGTAGAGCCAACCAACGTGGTGGCTTACAACTCTGTAACTCCAGCTTTGGGATATTCACTGCCTCTTCAGACCTGTAGGCACCATGCCTATGATGGTAGACATACATTCAGCCAAAACACCCCTGCTCATAAAATAAAGTGTTTTTTTTTAAAGACCCTTAAAAATAAAAGACTTCTTACATAAGGACTGTGCCTAAACCACAAGGAGAGCAGTCACCCAGCACACACACACTTGGGGAATTCAGAATGTAAAATGAATTAAACCAAGGCTGGCCGTCATTATCACCATCGGTAGTCTGTGTAAGTGAGTATCCGGGCTCCTTTAAAACAAGAGAGGTTATTTGCAATGTTGCTCACCAAGGATGGAAAATACTATTTTCTTGGGGTGTGGGTTTGACTCCGTGTCCCTCAGTTCTGTAGTGAAAAGCTTCTTACATGTTTAGAGCGAATACAGATTTGGATGCTATTAAGGACCTTTCTGGAACAACCTGCCCACGTGAGAAGTCATATTCTTTGCCCACCCAGGAAAGGCTTCAGCAATGGTGTGGCATCAGGGGAAGAAGCCCAGGCTGAGGGAAGCAAGCAGCACAATGGTGCACAACCGAACTCCCATCAGTGATGTAGCAAGGGTTTACCATCAACGGGCCCATTGTCGGAAAGCTGATCGTCTCTTCTTCTTCCTCCTAGGAAAAGCTCTGCCTGCCTCATCACATCCTTGAAGAGAAAGGCCTGGTCAAAGTGGGCATGACTGTTCAAGCACTGTTGGATGTCACCGTCACAAAAGCTCTATTCACATGAGACCAAGCCCTTTCCTCTGGGTGGGCTCAGACTCTTCCCAGAGCAGGGACTCTGGACTCTGCTCCTGGCACCTGTACCTGTTCCCCAACTCACCTCCCTGCCAGGTCCCGGAGGAGGAACTGCACTGGCATGGTTTCAGCCTAAGGGAGGACTCAGGACCTTTTAGAGTTGGCCTGCGGGTTTCAGGTTGGGCAGGTGTTACCTGACAGCGGGTAAGGGAGCTGGTGGAGAGCTGAGTAGCAGCACACCATTGCCTTTCAATCCCCTTCATCCCTTCCACACTCACCAACCGCCATTACCAAATGCCAAGCACAACCGTTTCACAGTGAGTCGCGTGCGTCTGTTTTATCAAAACCAAACTCCTTGCAGAACCAGTAGGGGAGGGGGATGCAATCAGGTTTATTTTTTTTTTGCCACCAAAATTTTTCAAGATGTTTCTTGAGACCATTGCCTTTCTGAAAAACTATTTTCAACATACAAAAATATTTATATAAATATTATTTATTAGCGAGTCGTTATTCATCCTTTGGATGCAAATTGTAAATTAGGAAACTATTTTATTACTGCTTTTTTGTGGTTAAACAATTTATTTTAATATTATAAATACTGAGTTATTTTTGAGCCTCTTTGGCATGTAGGAGTTCCGGGTCTTGGTGTGCATTCTGTGGTGAATATGATTCAGGAAAGAAAAATTAAGCAAGAAACACGTGCTTCTGTGGCAGACAGAGAGAGCTGTTTTCTGAGAGGTGTTATCCACCTTTTGGTTTGTGGAACATCGTTCTTATTTATATTTCTGCATTCCATCCAGTTTCCTACATTCCAGCAGCCCTCTTGTCCCCCAATATAATAAACTGACTGAAATCAAGAGAGCACCCCAAAGTTATTTGTAAATAGTTAATGTGGAAAAAAAAGACATATTAAACTTGAAGATAAAATGTGAAGTTTTTTTTTCTGGATTCATGTTTCTTTTGCTATGCACAAAACATTCACATTTTAACACAGAGAAGTGGGAAGCGTTCAGATATGTCTTGAAGTATAATTTTTGCACTGTACTTTGTGTCATTGAGGAGCATCTAGGACCAGAGGTAGATGTTGAAGAAAGGGATGAAAAAATGGAGCTGGTTGAAGTTGACCATCAAGCTACAAGGGCTGTTAAGAGCTCAAGTCAGGAAACCAACATGGACGTACAACTGCTGGTGTTCAAAGAACAAGAGATGCCAAAATGTAGACATACTCGTTTTTATTATTATCAAGCTGGTGAATTATTTTAAGAGTCTGGACTTGGAAGGGTCATGGTGTCTGGTAGGAAACTTGGGAAGTATGCAGCTCACAGGGCAGGGCCCCTGGTAGGCAGCTATGTGCACAGTGAGGCAGACTGAGAGAGGGTTAAGTAAGTGGAGTGTGTGAGCAGCTAGTAGGGGGCAGGGGCAAGCACATTAGGACCAGCAGGGAGCCAGCCCAAGAAAGGAGCACACCCCATCCTGTCAGTGGGTGAGCTTCCTTCAAGGAAGGCTTCATAGGACAATGCAGGGGCAGTCACACCCACACACACTCACCCTGTAGGTGTGGACAGATACCCCAGTCGTTCATCTGTCAAGTTTGGGAATGCTGACTGCACTTTGACCCCTGTACAAAGCCATTAGCAGTTTCTAGAGCATCAGTAGCCATGATGGGGGGACCATCAAGGTGGATACAAAAGACCTCAGGAGGGATGAGTGTAGTCAACACACACCGACACTGCCTCAGGGCATGGCAGATGGGTTCTGAGTGTGGGACTTCAGATTGGCAGCTAGTGATACTTCCTATCATGTGTACTGTGCACTTTAACATAAATATATTTGAATATTTTTCTGTACTGCACAAATGCCTGTTTTGTCAGATGGCGTAGCAGTGTAAAGATGAGAGGGTTTTTAACAGAGTATATTCAGCGGAAGCAGAAGTCAGAGGTTATCTACACAAGGATTTAGAGTGATGTTCTAGAATGTTGTACCTTCAGGGCTTTGCACCCCAGGGTCCTGAAGTATATTTTTACATGTATCTTTGACAACATGAAGCTCAGTAACCATTATTTTTGGATATTTTTTCAAAATTAAAATATTTCTTTTGATATTAATTTCCAGTATTTTCATGAAATTGGCTGTATCATACAAACGGCTTCAATATTTTGTAAAATGTTTTTTTATGCAGATCTTATATGATAAGATGTCTTCAAGATTCCTGTACACTATGTCTATATGTGCAATGAAATGTGCATGGCTGGCTGATAGTATGATAAGTAGACAGAATGTATATAATGCAAACCCTTTTATTATTTAACAGCCATTAAAATTTTAAACTTATACCAACCACCTTTGGATTGATTGACTTATCAGCCTGATGCTAATGTTGATTGAACACACACACACACACACACACACACACACACACACACACACACACGGTGCTGAAATAGATCACAGTAATCGTATATTGTGAATATTCATGAATACCACTGTGTATATAATGTTTATGTATGTGCAAGCTCTGTTGTAATTTCTATTTCAGTAGTTACTGTTAGAATATTACTAAATGATGCATAAATTAAAATTCCATCATATATATGAAAAATAATCTGCAGTACTGACTATAGTTGTAGGAGGTCTTTGAATGGCTGCTAGGTTTAGGATAAAACAGCATGGGGGGGGGATATGCATATCCATGCCTTCTCTCCCCCTAGAATTATACATTTTCCCCCCTAAACTAAAATTTAAACTTGTCTACAAAAAGCAAAAGAAAATTTGCTAAGATAAGGTTGGGAGTGAGGCTTCCCTCCGCTCTTGGCCCCAGAGGCATCTGGAACATGTTTTAGTTTCTTGGCCCAAATTATAAAAATCACAGGATTGGCTCTTCTCACCTCAGCTTCCTCATCAACTGGGGTCTGGATCACAGCTCTGCTGGGTTTGGGCCAGTGTTCTCCCTACACATCCACCCTTCCTTTAGTGAGAGAGCAGCTGCTCTGCGGACACAGGTGAAGCTGTGGGTTTACCTCTGCCAGCAGAGCACTTAGCACCCAGGAAGCCCTGGCTTCTCTCCTGTACTACATACAGATGTGATGGTGCACACATGTAATCCCAGGACTCCAGACATGGGAGTAGGAGAGTCTGAAGTTCTTACATAGTGGTTTTTTGAGATCTCATCTCAGAAGCAAAAATATATAGGCAAATGGAGGCAGAAACTCTTAAGAAACTCTTAAGTCCTGAGCAAGGACTGCAGGACCGCTGCTTAGGATCTGTATCTGCCTGGGCCAGAATGACCCATGGCAGTGGTGTGATTTGTCCTTGCTGCATCTTTGCTCCCAGCTTGTGCATTACAGAAGGCCAGTGCTTCAAGCCAACTGGGAAGTCTCTGGCTTAACTGGTGAGCCTTAGGCTAATGAGCAGCCCTGACCCAAGAAAACAAAGTCGACAGCTCCTGAGGAATCATACTGAGGTTGACTGTTGGCCTCCACATGTGTGCACACACGTGTAGCAAATCACGCATGCACAGCCCACATGTCCCCCCTACACACACTTTCCTGTTTCCCACCATGGGACAATGTGACCAGAAGGCCCAGGCCCATCACAACAGTGCAATATGAACTCTTAACACTCAGGATCATGATCATGCCAACTGAAAACAGAAGATATAAAACCTAGAGCATCGCCAGCTTTTGCTCTCTTGAGTCAGGAGGAACACAGCCTGTTTGGAATCAGTGTGCTACCCTACTGTCACTTCTAATGAATGAAGTCAATGAATGAGGAGAAACTGAGACTCCCAAGCTGGGGTCGCAGTCACCGCAAGAAAGAGTCAGATTCAAGATTGGGCATCAGGCCTGTGTCCTCCCTGTGCAGGAAGTCTTTCCCAGCAGTGCTAACCAAGTGGCAGCTTCTGTTGTCAAAAATCAAGTCCAACATGGCCGTGAGAAGAAAGGAAGGGAAGACTGGCCGATCTGAGTACTATTCAAATGATGAATGACAGAGATGGAGCCAAACTTAAAAGCGAATTTTTTGAAAACTACAGAAGATTCATTTTAGCTCCTTCCTCTGGCTTACGTAGATAATGGGTTGTAACCTGTAAGATCAAATAACCTCTTTCTTCCCCAAATTGATTTTGGTTAGTGCTTTATCACAGCAATGGAAAGTACCAAGGTAGTCAAGAATCCTTCCTGCTGCCTCCATTGTTGCACGTTCTTACCCCTGTCCCATCTCTGCCAGTGTGTTCTTACTGCTGGATTATGGGTAATATTCCCCTTTCACCCAACATTCCAGTTCTTCCGATTGTTTGGAAGCTGGTCTCTAAAAAGGAAAAGAAAGAAAGGAAAGAAAAGAGAGAGAGACAGAGACAGACAGATTGCACTTTTCATTTTAATGAGCTTTTGATTGTAGAAGTTCTACAGACAACATAGTCTGTTCCACAGGGTGTATCCCCTCTGTACCTAAATATGAGCTTGCTTTGGACAGGAAGGCCTCTGTGCTCCATGACACTAATATTTAAAGCAGTTTGTGTTGGTTGAACATGTCTATAAACTCCCTAAAATCTTATCCAGGACCAGTGGTATGGCTCAGTCTTGTGCAAAAGTCATTCTTGTTGTGAAGCCTGCATATCTAATCCCTGGAACCTACATATTAGATAGAACTGACCTGACGCCTCAGACCTATCCTCCATACATGGCCTGTGGCAAGCATGTTCACCCCAACCACCAAAATAAATAAAATGTTTAAAAAAAACAAATCTTTCCCATGCATCACACCTGATTGCCTGCACTTACAGATCTAATATTACTTTCTCAGGCTGCTGTGGCGGCGCAGCACTTAAGAGCCTTGGTCTTGCAGAGGAGGGGGTTTGATTCCAGGACCTTCATGGTGGCTCACAACCCTCCTTAGCTCCAGTTCTAGGGGATCCAATGCCCTCTTCTGACCTCAGCAGGCAGCCAGGAACACATGTGGTACAAATGTATGCATACAGCCAAAGCATTCATACACATAAATAAGTACCAAAAATACCTGAGAGTGTGGACATAGTATATATTGTAGTTTAGACATGTTGAATTGTAAAATTTTATGAAAAAAAATTCAACTCATTTGTATCTTCAAATTCAGTGATGTCACTCAAGCTACACCTAACAGCCTAGCACGTCACCATCACCTCTGAGGGCTTTGAGATATATTACAGAACCAATGAGTGAAGTTGCCTCTTAAAATTTAACCCAAGATTCTTTTTTTGTAGTAACATCAGGATTTTCAGTTCTTCAGGCACTAGTATCTATATGGTCTCTGCAGACTCACCACTCACTGTATTTCTAATGTTAAGCTTGCTTAGGTTTTTGTCAAGTTGATATAAACTAGAGTCATCTGGGAAGAGGATACCTGAACTGAGAAAAATGCCATCAGACTGACCCATATGAAAGTTTGTGAGGCATTGTTTTGATTGAAGTGTGAGAGCCTGGCCCACAAGGGTATGTGATCCTGGGTTGTATAAGGCTGACCAAGTGACAGGCTGTATTCCTCCATGGTCTCTGCTTCAGTATTTGTCTTAATTCCTGCCCTGCCTTCCCTTCCCTTCCCGATGACTACAACTGAAAGCTAAAAGCAACCCTTTTCTCCCCAAGTTTCTTTTGGTCATGGTGTTTATAATAGCATAGAAAAATTCCTAAAACTGGGGCTAGCGAGAGATAGCTGCTAGTAAAGAACTTATCTTACAAGCATGAAGGTGTGAGCTTAATCCCCAGACCTCGTTTTAAAATGCCCAGTGTGGTAGTGGGTAGATGATTCCAAAACTGAAGAGACAAAGCTGGAGGGCCCTAGAGAGGCCAGCTACTCTTAGTGAGCTCCAGACCAGTGAGAGATCCTGTCTGGAAGAGGATGGGCAACATTCCCGAGACCATGCCTGATGTGGTCTTTGGGCATTCACAAACACACACACACACACACACACACACACACATTTGAAAACACACACACAAAAAAATCCTGAAACTGCTCCTGAGACCATGCCTGATTGTGGTCTTTGGGCATTCGTATACACACACACACACACACACACACACACACACAAATTTGAAAACACAGACAAAAAAATCCTCAAACTGCTCCTGAGACCATGCCTGATGTGGTCATTAGGCATTCAGAAACACACACATACACACACACATACACACACAAAAGAAAAAAATCCTAAAACTGCTCCTGAGACCATGCCTGACATGGTCTTTGGGCATTCATACACACACACACACACACACACAAATCCTAAAACTGCTATGACAAAGAATTTGAGGTAGTATTTATAGCTACAGAAGTTAGCCTTTATTAGATTGTCCTGTTAGGCAAGACTTTTCTTGATTGATATGAGAGGATCTAGCCCACTGTGGCAGTAGTGCCCCTGGGAATGTGGTCCCGGGTACTCCAAGAAAGCAGGCTAAGCAAGGCACAGAGAGTAAACCAGTAAGGAGTACCCACTTGTCTATTACCAGCCCTGACTTCCCTCAGTGACTGACTATGAAGTGTCAGACAAAATAAACCTTTTCCTCCTTGTGTTGCTTTTAGTCATGGTGTTTTACCGTAAAACACAAGGAAGGCAAAATAGGACACAACCTTTGTGTTAACAGAAGAACTGGCTTCTTAGCTCGTTTCAAAAAGCATTGTCCATTAATCTCTTCCAGGAGCAGTGTGGGTATTTACAGAGACCAGTGACTTTTCTCTGTGAGCTCACCATGAAAAGCTTTCCCCTGTAACTAAGATGTAGTTGTTGATAGTAGTATACAGTTTATCTCCTTATGTTATTTTCAGATTGGGTCTTACTATATAATCTTGAGAGACTCAACAAACCCCCAAACAAAATTTACAACTGCGTTCAGCTCATCAAAAAAAGAAAAAGCTGGACTAGCGCCGAGGAAGTCTGCCACAGACAGTGTGCCTGGTTCTCCTGTGCCCGATTCCTATCCTCTTAATGACTGGCCATCATTGCCTTCTAGAAATCAGATCCTCGACAGACAGGAGAGAAAGGTACGCAGTAAGAAGAGCTAGTGGCCTAATGGGATGAAAAATTTGTGCTAAATTCCCTTTAAGTTCTCAAACATACACCACCAAGAGAACTGTAGTCACAGTCTATGGCTTGAGGCTACTTAACAGGGATTTTCAAATGACTCAGAAAACCTACCAAGCATTAAACTCCTAGGTGAATAGTGGTAAAATAACAATTTAAACCAGAAAGTTTGATATATTTATTCAGAAAAGCGATTCAGCGGCAGGAGCATAATCTTCTGAGAGGAAGTCAGCACTCCTGCTGATTCTCTTCCTGCCTCCTGATGAGATTCTCTTGGCTGAGGCTTCTCATGCATTCAGGTACTTAGCATGGTGTCTGATGTGGTCAGCGATGAAGGTTGCGATGAAGTAGTAGCTATGATCATAACCCTAGGAGACAAAGTGAGACACGGATCCACCATTCAGAAACTCCAGTACTAAACATCTCTCTCTTATGATTGTCTGGACCTCTCCTGTCATTCAAAACGTATATAAAATGTATATACAGTCCAAGTGTTAAGTATGGTTTCATCAAAATCAGAGTAGTCATCTTTGTACTTGATTTTAAAAGCAGCAAAACTATGAAGGGAAATCAAGCATTCTGCATATCCTAGCTTCTAAATGTTGTCATTAATGTGCAAGGAGAGGCAGCAATACAGTAATTAAATGTGCCAAGGAGACACTGAAGAAGCAGAATCAGGGCAGAAACATGGGCTAGACAATGTTAATTCTTAGAGGCAGTACACTTGACATAAAAATAATAGCAACTATTAAAATACAAAGGAAGTACATACAGACAACATGGAGAAAGGCCTTAAAGGCTTTAACACTGTTAAAGAAGTCAGTCATAGCCATCATGCGCATCACAATTAGGAATTCAATCTCTGGCCTGGGGAGATGGCTCAGCTGGTAAAGTGCTTGCTTTGCAATCACAAGGGCCTGCATTCAATGCCTATAACCACAAGGGGGTGAATAAAAGCCTGGTGTGTAATGGCTGTACTGTAATTCTAGTTAGTGTGAGGAGGTGAATCCCTGGGGCTTGCTGGCCAGCCATAGTAGCTTCTCTGGCTATTGCTACTATCCCAGGGCAGTGAGAGATCATATCTTTTTTTAAAAATAGTGACTGTAATTGAGGAGTGACACCTGATGTTCACTGTTGGCCTTTACAGGCACAAACACACATGCAATGTCCCCCACCCCCGAGAGAGAGAGAGAGAGAGAGAGAGAGAGACCACCCCAGCAACAAAACCACTGTTAGAGGGGATGGAGATGCAATCCACCCTAGATTTAACAGGAAATCACTTCCAGTGTAGATGACTCCCAGTAACGTCCTAATAGTAACTCGTCTTCAAGTGTGGAAGAGCATCAGATGGGAGGGTCTTCATGGTCAAGATCACACCCTGGAATTACTTGGTTTCCACCTCTCACTGGTTAGTTACGGCTGCTGCCTGCCATAGCGTTTTAAAACTCTAAGAAGGACTTTTACAAGGCAAGAGGGCACACTGAGCTGCTGAAGGTAGATAACTGGAGCTAAGTGTGCTATCCATGACAGGGCTTGGGTTCTAGTTATTAACCTTATTAAATGAGCTCCTTCTGCTACACTCTTGAACTAATTAGTCAGTTTGGTTTCCTAAGCAGCTTGTGCAATCACCGATATTGAGCAACTCTTAAAGGCCTTTTCCCCTCTCCTGCAAACCTTAGATGGGAAAGCGCTCAGTAGGAAGGGCTGGCAGTGGGAGTGCACACACACTCTTTCAGTCCTTACTGAGCTCTCAGGAAGGAAGCAACACTCCACTATACCATGCACCAAAAGGTAGTGCTTTCCTGCATGGCTCCTAGATCCAACTGCAAAAGCTCAGGCTGACCCTTGAGTTATCGAAGAAGACAGGTGAAAGACCTTCACTTGCTTACTAACAGTCAGAGTCTAGGTGCCAGGTAATGGCCTTACACACAGAGGCAGAGAAATTATAGAGTCCAAACAGTCCCAGGATCTTCAAAACTGCCCTGGAAGCAGGCTAGCGTTCCTGGATGTTCCCTCAGTACTGGGCCATGGTCGTTCCTCTTCATATTGTAACTTCAGTAACTAAAAACAGGTCGGCTGTTTACAGGTCTACTTTACAGAATCAGAGTCTCTACACACTGTCAGCTCTACTATATAGTGCTTTCTA
This sequence comes from Mus caroli, assembly GCF_978045245.1. Classification (NCBI taxonomy): domain Eukaryota; kingdom Metazoa; phylum Chordata; class Mammalia; order Rodentia; family Muridae; genus Mus; species Mus caroli. Next base: position 70,888,364 of record NW_028227267.1, on the reverse strand, counting down.
AAAATCCAATTTAGATGCCCCAGAGCCCCAGATTAAACCTCTATGAAATAAATAAGTCTCCCCATGAACTAATCCTCTCCTGTCGAGCAATCTTTTTTGGCAACTGACAAAGTACAAACACAAGCTGAGAATGTCCGACATGACAGATATACAGTAAAGGTGGGTGAATCGTGACAAGGCTGCAGTCATTTTTTTCTTCTTATATAAAACCTGTTTTTCAAAACTCCTATTTCATAAGAAGATAGTAATGCTTATAATCAATGATTAAATCAGTGATTAAAAAAATAGCAAGAATCCCATCAAGATAATCAAACCAAAAAACCTAACCAACAGACCAGCTCTCAGACCCGAGGGGCTCTGAGGTCAAGAAGCTGAGCAGCCATCTGTGAGTGACCTCTCTGCAGCCACCACTCTGCAGTGTCCACTCTGTTGATCCACTTACAGCACACGGAATGAAGTCTGCTTCACACTGCACAATTACTCTCCTGGCCTTTGCTGAGAGAAAAATGAACTGACACATTGTGCCTCACTTCCAGATTGTGGTTGGTAATTTTAATAAGCTCCTATGCTCGTAGAAGAATTTACTATTCTGCCTTGGCTCCTCCCAAGAGAGCCAAACTCATTTCTTCATTGCTTGGGGTTCAGACAGGCGTTTTAGAAATTAACAGACTGTTTTTTCCTCACTAACAGCGCCATTCATTCATGTTCTAACTCTAGGCTGTTGTTTAACAAACTCCATATATTTTCAGACTTTGCTGGGGCAGAGCTTTGTCTACAGAAACATCAGAATCTCCTGGCCCAGCCATAGGGGAAGCCCACAAAGCATCCAGCATGCCAGTGCAGTTAAGATCATCTGAACGAACTATGATTACAGCTTACAAGCACTGGTGATGCAGTTAAACACAGTGACAAACTTAGGGCCAAACTGGAATTGGGGTTTTTCAGGTTGGCTATTGAACTAAGTACAATTGTGATGGGAAATATTGAAGTAAACTTAAAAAAATGCTATTACTTAAGGTTGGAATACACATACATACACACACCTAATATATGGGGATAAATATTTGTGTGAAAACATATATCTATATATCTAGGAGAGACATACACACACACACACACACACACACAGATATCCATTTTTATGTATTGCACATGATCAGATTACTCTGGTAAACATGGAGTTACTAACCATGTGTAAGCTGGAGAGGGAACATGCTATGCCCAGTTTCCCCTGGGCGAGCTCTTACTCATCCCTTCAGCACATTGCCTAGACAAAGCTAGAAACATGACATGATATGACATGACATGACATGACATGACAAAAGTTGTGGTTGTGATCTTGGTTAACAGTCCTGGTTCTACTACAGAGCATGACGGTAGTGGTAGAACTAGGTCTGAAGACTACAATGAGCCAATGCTATGAACAAACAGTGTGAACTGCAGAGGACCACACAGCACACTGGCCAGGTCAGTCTCACAAGTTAGACTTTACGTAGACATCTCTGACACATTCATTACCTTGAAGCTTAAACAAGGAAGTTTTGATACATCATGATCTTACATGGTTTTCAGTGTTCATTTTTCACCTTGAAATGGACACTTTGGAGCCGGGTGTAGTGGCGCATGCCTTTAATCCCAGCACTCGGGAGGCAGAGGCAGGCGGATTTCTGAGTTCGAGGCCAGCTTGGTCTACAAAGTGAGTTCCAGGACAGCCAGAGCTACACAGAGAAACCCTGTCTCGAAAAAAACCACAAAAAAAAAAAAAAAAAAGAAATGGACACTTTGTTTATAATATATTCTGAACCTTACGAATAGTCTTTAAAAAAAAGTAAAATTTCTAAAACAAAAGCAGGATGAGAAGGTGAATTGTGGACAACCAAGAAAGTCTGCAAGGCAACCGCGATCGCCTCTTACGGCACTGGGACTACAGGCAGCACACTGGCAAAGAGAAGCAAGAAAAGCCTGTGAGACCAGACACACAGTCTCTGAGGCCATGGTGTGCACATGAGCCTAACAGGGAGCACGGCGCCATGCTGTAGGGTAGCAGTGGTGGGTCTGGAAGGAAAGACCCCCAATGACGAGGAAGCCAAAGCACCACTCTCTCAGGCCTTGAACTTCCTGCCCTGTGCAGCCTGATGATGGGCAAAACTGCTCCTACTTCTCACTGTCAAAAGCTTCCCTATTTAAACCCAATTGGCTTAGGTCTCACAAACTTCACTTCTGACACCTTAAGGGAATTAGAGGCTCTTACTGCCAGTATTACCCCATGTTTTAAAGTATCTACCATAAAGGTAAGAGACTTGCACACAATCTTGCTTTTTAACTGTTGCTATTTAGATCAAGCTAAGGTTTCCTGGTACTTGCCTCTTGTAGCCTAAAAACAACAGGGATTTTCTTCTCTGTGCAGGCAGCTATGAAGTTATCAGGGAGTAACTGCCCATTTGAAAGAAACTCGTCATCTTTTCCTTGATCAATTAGGATGTCAATCTGGGAACCCGAATAGGACTTCACGAGACAGGTCGCATCATATGCCTGTAAAATGAAGAAACAGTGAAAACTTAAAAAGTGTCCAGAGAGACATTTTCCAAGATAGACTGTACTAGAACCAAAATTAAATTAAAAATTACTTATTAAATTAATTTAGAAGTAATGGTAACTTAGAAATGTAAAAGCAATCACCAGCAGAGAATGTAGTTTCTGGAAACTTCCATGATCCGGAACCACTACAAACCAAGGTGGCTATTAAACAGTTGTCCCTGTGTGTCTGGGGATTGGTTCTAGAACCCTCCCAATAATCTCGACACGTGTAATGCATACATAACACAAAACAGTGATGCTTGCCTACAGCCCACACACGTCCTCATGAGTACTTTAAATCCACCATTGATTACCCTGGTTCCTGTTGGTATTAAAGTGAGGTAGCAGAGAACAAAGACGATGGGGAAAGGTCTGAACGTGTTAATGACAAACTTAACTAAAACTGAAGTTTGTTTTAGTTCAGTCTACAGATGTAGAACCCATGAGCATAGAGGAGTAACTATATAATAGTCAACATATACAATTACAGTGTGTGCGTGTGTGTGTGTGTGTGAACTTAAGAGTGAGAACAGAAACAGCAGTCAATCACCTACCTTCCATTTACTTTCATCTGGTCCCAAATATCCACTAAAAGCTTTTTTGCCCCAAGGACAGAGCACAGGGTTGCAAATTGGAGCAAATGCTGACACAGACTTCAGAGACAAAAGGAAATTTAAAAGTAAGTTATATTTTGCTAAATCAAATATGGAGGTTTGCAACTTCTGCCATCTGACTTAACATAAAAAAACCTGCATCTTCTTACTACAGCTTTGTACAACCTACTTCAAAACTTCACAGACCGAATTGTTGAATGCAAGTACGCCTTAAACAAAAGTCTGTGTTCAGAGTTTCTCCTCTTTAAGCTGTGATGAGCTATACACTGGTGCCTTCCTTAGTGAACCGGTCATGAAATGAGGCATTTCTCTTAATCATTACCACAGAAGCAAGGTCTGCCTCACCATGCTGGCATTTCCAACACAGCTTTCTGTTTGGACACTGGTTCTCAATGGGCCAATAAGGCATCTCTTAGCTTTAGAATTCTCACTGTATATAATTCACAATGCTATTCCTATATTTAAAAGACAAAAAGAAAAACAAAAAACAAAAAACCATCTAAGTTCACTTTTCCACTTTAGACCATAAATTCACCGACTCACTGTAAGAAAACTGGAAAGCTAAACACTGATGTTCTAGTACTGTGTTATGGAACTGCTCTGAGCAACATTTGTGCATCTCAGCACATGCACTCAGCAGCATGCCTGAAATGACTGCTGTCCTTGCAACGGAAAGGAAACAGATGAAACTCATCTAAGATGCTCAACAGCCTGGGTTTGAAAACATGCATCCCCTTTTTAAGCACACTTCATTTCAGTTGCTGAATTTAGTGTTTCAGTTGTAGGTTTTCAATCTTGGCTCATTAAAAGAAAAAGAAAAATCTACAAAGCCTTAAAGAAAGCGTGTTGGTGGATGGGGGATGCTGAGAGATATTTTTCAACCAAGCATCTCTCATTCAGAGCACTAAGAACATGAAACTCTTAAAATATGAGTGTTCTCCATTATAACCAATCCAATTCAGCACTACAAAGACATTTGTCATGAAAAAAGTCACATAAATGAACTGCAGATAGTGTTACATCCTAACTCTAACCATCTGATCAAGACTAACAGTCACAAGGAAAAACTATGTTCAAAAGTATAGTCTGAAAGAGCACTGAAAACATAAGTTATATGTTCTTGTACTTCTATCAGGCCAGCAAGAACCATTCTGATGGAATTCTTAGGCTTGAACCGTACAGCATCTGTCATGTGGTCAAGTTGAACGCCTTCTGCCAACCTCATGAAACCCCTCGCATAGAAATGTTTAATTCCCAATTCTGAGGCCACTTCAAATGTTTAGTCTTTGAAATTCCCTATTATCCCCAGAAGTGTTTTATCAATGAAGTTAGTGTTTCTTACTCTGTATTTTCCAGGATTTTTCAAAGCACAAATCAGAGCTCCGTGGCCTCCCATGGAGTGACCAAAAATAGACGTCCTCTGTGGGTCCACTGGGAAATTGGCATTTATGAGTTGTGGAAGCTAGAAAGAATTTAATAACATGATAAAAGAGCTCAGAGGAGATAAGTCAGACTTTTCCAAAGTACTATGTAATAGTGGCACAATCAGTACTTCAAAAGCAAAATTGTACAGGTGAAGACTAAAAGAAAAACCTCAGGTAGACAATGGCTTCTCATTATGTCACTGAAAAACACGTGTGCAGATGGGTTTTTTGAGATCTAACAGTGCGTACCATCTGAGCTCTGTAAGTATAAATACAGCTCCTGTTTGTAATCACCAACATTACAGAGGATACATGAAGCAATACTATGTAATAAAGAGAAATATATACATTTATGAGGCCACAGTAAAGAATAAACCATGCGTATCCGTGGATAAACAAACAACAAACAATAAAATAGCAGGAATTAATATACACTTTTCAATTAAAACATGTTCAGAGCTGGTGAGAGGGTAAAGGCACTCGCCACGAAGCCTGAGCCTGAGTCTGATCCTGGGACCCACACAGTAGTCAATACAGCAGAGAAACTTGCACAGCAATGTCTCCTGTACCACTGTTCACAATACCTAAATCATGGACTCAATCTAGATGTCCATCAACAGAAGAACAGGTAACAATGTGGTGCATATGTATGAAACTGTATTCGGCCATGAAGAATGAAATTCTGTCATTTGCAAGAAAACGGATCTAACTAGATTACAGAATAACATGTTAAGCAAATTAAGTTAGATGAATAATTTGTGTTTTTTCTCACTGTGGATCCTAGAGTCTATACTGATACATAAAATCACTTTTGTGTATATGACATGAAAGAAGCAAGTAGAGTGTCCAAATGCAACAAGATGTCGTTATCTACAGATCCACACGTAAGAGTGGGACTAAGAACAAAGGCACACACAGACCACACACGTTTTAAGTAAGTTTACTGTTCTGTGCTGGGCTGCGTTCAGAGCCATCCCAGAATGCATGTGGCCATATGCTGCAGGTTGGACATGTCTGAGAGAGGAATGACTAGCAATGAGGGAATGGAGAAGTTAAGGGGTTGTATACCTGTGTGGAACTGCTCGAACCTTCTATACTGTAAAATGAACATATGCTAACAGGAAAAAAAAAAACCACATCAACATAATCGATATAAAAACACAAATGTAAATAAATGTCAATAAAATGTAAAAGCCCCACCAAAACATAATTGCTGTCTAGGGTGTAAAAATTATGTGTGACTGGGTGCTGGCCTGTGCCTTAATGGTAAACTTCTTGCTTAGTATGCATGAGACCCTGAGTTTGACACCAATCACCAAAGCAACAAACAACTCACCACAAACTATATCTGATTATATTTTAATTGTTTCTGAGTTTTTATGATATATATGATTAACTCCAGGAAATGCATAAAGAAGTCATGCTTTGCCATTTACCCTTTCTAGTCAGGTCCTTCTTGCTACCTCAGACACGTGACTGAACCAGTTCTAGGACATGAAGGCCTGTTTTGTGTGCAATGTTGAGAGATAACCTGGGAATTATCACAGATCTGAATATAACTACAAAAATCCTTGAATCTACACTTACTATTAACTTAAACTGCAGGAGCTATAATATTAGGAAATCTTGGAATTTTCTCCAAAGTAAAATTGTTTTTCCAGTGCCACTCCTATATTAAAATTCTCAGGTTTGGAAGGCTTTTGTATGTGAAACTAAACTCCCAGTGGTTATCAGTTAATAATTACGAGATAAACGAGATTACCTCCTCGGTGACGTAAGAGTACATTCTGTAGTTAGCTTTCCAAGGATCTTCAGTGGCATTTACATAAAACCCAGCACCAGTGCCGAAGTCCCAGCTGTCATCTTCTCCTTTGATATTGCAGCCACCTAGCACGGAAGAGATTAGACTTTCACTTCCTCTACAGTAAGTCCCCATGTTTAGTATGCTAGTTTTAGTTGGGTTCAGTGGCACCTACCTATAATGTCAGCACTTGGGAGGCTGAGACAGGGTACTTGTTAGTCAGCCTATCAGCCTAGGCTACGTCGAAAAATAACCCCCACTACACATGCTGCCAGCTGCATATGTGCGCCTACACACAATGGAACGCTCACGAAACACTCCATTTTCTTCTACTTTTTGAGATACATAATGGGATTCAACTTTCTGTGTCCTTTAACCTTGAATGGTACGTGCCACTTGTGCTGGCCAACAAGGTAAGAGGGAATGACCTTCCAACCCGAGACTGCAGGGGTCAAGGTAAGCTCTCCTAGCTTGAACTTCCCCTCATCCTGACTCTGTTACAAGTGGCTTGTGTGCTCTTCACTTTCTGTGACTGTGTGGTGACGCTTTCCCTGCAAGGCTCCCAGACTGCTAACACTTCCTTAATTCTCTCCAGCACATGACCCTGAGGAGACAGACGTCATGGGTAAAGATCACCATCCTGAGGTGATAATGTCTCCTAGTGTTCTCTGCAGTGATTTCATCCTGTTTCCCCACTCTGCTCCCAGAATGGTATTTCAGAGTCGTGATGCTGCTCATATGACCAAAAGATAACAATAGCAGAAACTTGAGAGGAACTGTATAATGGGTATTATCCTACTTTTAAAACTTAGATTTGAAGGTTTAGTGGTTTATAAAGCATTTTGATCAAGGATACTTACGAGGGCTGGTATCAGGGGCAATGACCACAAGGCCGTGCTCTGAGGCAGCTTGCTGATAGCCAGACTTTGATATGAAATTTTGTTCTGTGCAAGTTAAACCTGAAGATGAAAAAGGATGCTATGTTAAGCTACACTGTGAGTATTCTACAAGCTTTAATAGTTTATTATTCAGAAGATCAGCTAGCTCAGCGTTATTAGGTACTTAACAATGATGTGGGAGTGGGCAAAAGCGAACTAGCAACGACGCTTGAGGTGAACCTAAAACACTTAGTTATTAGCCCACAACAGACTAGAGGTTAAGACTACCCACAGCCAGTAACATGAAAGTTGACAGCTGAATGCTCTCGGCACCTACAGAATTAATTGCCTTCAGACAAGATCCTTACTGACCTCCATTTGTTCCTCTGAAGACTAGAGACAGAACTGCCTGCCTCTTCCTCATAAGCAGATCATATATGACAACATGTAATGTCCCTTGAATGGTGCTTTGTACATAGTGAGGATCTGAGAAGTCAGGACTTCATTTCCAAGGTCTATTCTCAGCACCTCACTAACACGATTATCCTGTCATTTGATGTAAACAATCACTCACAAAGCCCAGATGGTATGCACTGCTAGATTTCAATTCTGATCTGGGTCTCTAAGAGAAGGGTACGACTTAACTAGCTCACTATAAACGAGAGGCAGGAAAAGCATAGGTCTGGACTCACTCTGACTAACGTGACTAACTCAGGTGACCTTAGACAGTACTTAGCTTCTCTGGGCCTGTCTTCTATGAATTATATGATTTCTACGATATCTTTAGCTGTACAATTAGCATGTTTTCTAATCAAATATCTAATTTTATTACTACTGCTGCTGGTATGTCGAACACACTTTTAAGAAAATCTAAATTTGTGGTGGTTTGACTGAGGAATACCATTTGAATACTTAGTCCCCAGGTGATGGCACTGTTTGGGTATGAGAGGCACGGAGGTCTCTGTGCTCACAGATAACCACTGGGGAACCAGGAACATTAAACACACAGGGTTGTCTCTTCAATGCACCCAGATGTTAACCTGTTTTCCACCCAGCAGGCTAAGAGCAGATTTGGTTAATACCCTGGTGACCTTGTCACTATCTCTGTGGCTGAGACCATACCACATCTGCCCTCAGACCTTTATTATAAGATTGTTTTTCTCCCTCAGATTATCCAAACTATATTTATGGAAGATGTCAGATGTAGTCAATCTATAGACCCCATCTTTATGGAAGATGTCACACATATTTTACAAAGAGTTTCAATGCAGTCATGTCTTAAGCAATGTTGTTCACACAGGATTGAGGTAATTATCATCAGGAAGTTTTTCACCATACTGTGCTGTGGTTAAATATGTCTCAATAGACTACTCAAAGTCGGACTCTGGCTGCAGGGTTGAACTGAATTTCCTTCTTGCTTCCCCTGGAACTACACTATGCTTGCCATGGTGTTTGCAGAGTCTCCACATCTGGGGAGGTTTAAGAGCTACACACTAGAAGAATTATATCACTGGGCGAAGCTTTCAGAGTATAAACCTGCTCTCTTCCTGCTTGATTTCTCTATTTCACACTTTCAGTTGAGAGTGTGACCTCACAGATTCCTGCTTCTGCCGCCTGCCGTGCCATGCTGCCTCCTCCCATGCTCCCCTGGCATTATGGACTCTCAGCCTCTCTGGAAGCCCAGAGAAACTCATCCTTCTCTGAGTTGCCTCTAGTCATCCTGTTTTATCACAGTGAAAGAAAGAAACTACGATAGAAATGCTCACTTTGTTGTTAAAGCAAACCTTATTTTCTTTTTCACACTGGCATTAGGGGAATCTCCTTGAAAGATGTCTAGGTAGGATTTGTCAACATAAGCAATAATTTTATGGCTGGAAAATGGCATCTGTGACAGTTGCCGTAACTCTCCGCTTACGTTTGCTTCTGATGCAGATGTGCTCACATTTTATGGAAGAGAAGTAAACACAGGAACTCAGAACTACTCTTGTGCATCCTGGCTCTCACCATCTGTTCTACAGTCTGACTGGAAATATTAACCATGGTTAAGAAGCGCTGTGTTCTTTGGACTGCCGCTGGGAAGTGCGCTGGAGTGCAGTATTCAGACACATCTAGGGAGTTACTTGTCTGTAGTTTCTGATGCACGAACGAATCTTTCATTTCAGTTCCATCTCATACTGTTCTCTTTGACCGCTGAGGTCTTTGCAAACTCCAGAAATGCTTAGGCAGGTACAAATTATGTGTAAGATTTCCAAATCTTTATCAGTGAGTGCTAAACTTTACATTTTCAGCTAAGTTACTTGGTCTAATTGAAAAGGAAATAAAAATGTAATTCTCTAGGTCTGAAGTTATTCTTAATAAGTTACAAAATAGAGTATGACAGCCTTTTAAATTTTAAAAACAATATTTACTTTATTACTTTTTAATTATGTGTACATACGTGTGCACGTGTGCGTACAGGTAGCTGTACCCTCAGAAGCTAGCAGATGGTGTTAGATCCCTGGATCTGCAGTTACAGTAAGTTGTAAGCTGCCTGACGTGGATCCCAGAAGCCAAACTTGAGTCGTCTACTAGGGCCGTACATGCTCTTAACCACTGAGATGTCTCTCCAGCCCCACCCGAAGGTTCCAATAAATGACCCAAAAAGTATATAAGTGGGTCACAATAAAAAGGTAAGGCAGAACTCCTTTGTGAAATTCAAAAGTGAAATACTTACCAGAAAGCCAGTAAAGCGCTGGACACTTTCCACTCTCGGCCTGGGGTGGTAGGTAGACAGCAAATTTCATTTTACATTTCAGCTCAACACTGTAATATCACAGAAAATATTAGTGCCCTTCATTAAGCAGGGCCAAAACTAATAATTTAGCATTTTATAACAAGGAAGAATATACAGTAAAGAATTTTTAAAATGTGATTAAACATTCAAAGGATGTACCAACATTTAAGATATGTACTTAGCTCCTTAAAAAGAGAATGAAGCCAGTTTAGTGGACTGAGCTATTCCCGGCCTGAGCCTAGCTTTGAGGCTGCATACATAAAAATGTTAAATGTAATTCTCAATGTAACACTTCTATTAAAATGTCTTTATTTCAGGGCTGGAAAGATGGCTCAGCAATAGCACTGAGTGCTCTTCCAGAGGTCCTGAGTTTAATTCCCAGCAACCACATGGTGGCTCACAACCATCTGTCATAGGATCCGATGCCCTCTTCTGGTGTGTCTGAAGAGAGCAATGGTGTATTCGTATACATAAAATATATAAATAAATCTTAAAAAAAAATCTCTGTTTCTATGAGATATGACACACAGATCCCAAAAAACATGTCTGTTCAGTTCTGTCTCGCTTCTGGGTACTAAAGTGCTCTGCACCTTTCCTCTGTCATCACTAATGTTTTATCAGAGCTACTTTGCCTGCAACTAGACACTTCTGTCTCTGGGTCCCTTGACTTCAGCTCTCAGTCGAGCCCCTCCCTCTGGGGAAGCCCCTCCCTCTGCCCAGCTGCTTCCAGAAAAGGCACATGGGAAATATATGAAAAATGCTTTCATTCTCTCCACAGGACGTGTGGCTAGGCCTAGATAGGGTCATCCTTCAGAAGTGAAGGCACACCATCTCCTTGATGCTGGTGTGGCTCACAAACTAACCTTATTTTCAAAAAGCAAGCAAACAAACAACAACACAAAACTTTAATCAATTTCCTCTCTAAATGTTTAGAAATGTTCTTTGTTCCCGATGATCTGATACTTCACAGCACTGTTAGTGCTTTTTGTTTTGTTTTGTTTGTTTTTCGAGATAGGGTTTCTCTGTATAGCCCTGGCTGTCCTGGAACTCACTCTGTAGACCAGGCTGGCCTTTAACTCAGAAATCCACCTGCCTCTGCCTCCCAGGTGCTGGGATTAAAGGCGTGTGCCACCACACCTGGCTAGTGCTTTTACAAGGGTGCTTGATAACCTTTCTAATCTGACCACATTTAAGAGTTCTAGAATTACCCCTCATCCATTTATTTATTGATCCATTGTGTTAGTGTGCACTGTGTACCCACCACACCATAGTATATGTGTAGGACTCAGGGTAGCTTGTGGGAGTCCCTTCTTCCCTTCTACCACATGGCCCTGGGCTGTGGTGGCTGGAATATGAATGGCCCCCACTGATTCACAGGTTTGGAATCTTAGTCACAAGGGGGTGGCACTATTTGCAAGGATTAAAAGGTGTGGTATCTAGTGTGGTCTGGTCAAGAAAATGTTTCACAAGGGGGTTGAGCCTTGGGGTTTCAAAAGCCCATGTCTATGGATCAGGATATATCTCTCAGCTACGTCTCCATCACCATGGCTGCTGCTGCCGTGCTCCCCACCATGATGATAATGAACTAAACTTCCCAAAGTCTAAGCAAGCTCCCAATTCAATGCTTTCTCATCTAAGAGTTGCCTTGGTCTTGGTGTCTCTTCACAGCAACACAACAGTGACTGAGACAAGGAGAACGCAGCAATCTGACCATCCAGAATGTTGAGACAATCTGAGAGCTCTCTGATTTTTCAAAATAAACGTCTAACTACTCATCTTCCTCCTCGGCTCCATGTTTGTCTTCCCAGTGTTTTCACTGTATCTTAGGAATTTATATAAATATGTCGCTTTTTGGTTTAGAATTTAGTTTTCTAGGCTTTGCTAATAAGTTAGATAACATGTGACTATCTGCATCTAAAATATTGTCCTCTGCTCCTGTCCTCTGCTTCTGTATCTCCTCTTGGTACATATGCACATGCTGAGGGGTGTGTGTGTGTGTGTGTTTTGAATGCATTTGTTTGTGTGTGTATATTTAATGCATTTGTGTATTTAATACATATACCTAAGGACATAAGATCAGATTTCAGGAGGTGGTGGCGGCAAATATGTCTGTGTATGCTGCCAATTTAATTTAAGTCTAGGCTTCTTTATTATTTTAGAAGATTCACAAGGAAGCTGTTGTCTGAATTTTCAATAACAACACAGATGGTTTTCCAGAAAAATTTAGAAGACTCTCAAACCAAAACCAAGACAGTCTCTAGGCTCTCCTTCTCCTATCTCACAGCGCCCAATCCAGAAACAGTTAAGTTTGGTGGCGCTGTCAGATAGACAGTGCACGTCGGGGAGAGAGAGCAGGTTCATAAGTGAAGGTTTTGTGTAAAACTACAACAAAGCAGATGATAAAAGCCGAATGAGAGGTATCTTATGCTTACCTGCTATGTTCGAAAACTTTTTGGAGCCCGCCAAAGCACCTGTTGCTGGAAATCTGTTTGAGCGCCATTCTCCTCCTGGGACGAAGAGGAATCCTGTTAATTTAAAGCTCCCCCACATCAGGATAGGGTTTCTCTGCGTAGCCCTAAATGTTCTCTTATTCACTTTATAGACTTGGCTGGCTTGAAACTGGGATTAAAGTGCTGAGATTAAAAGCACATGCCAACACATGCCTGGCCTATTAAAGGCCTCTGAAACACTTGAAACAGAACTGTTCTCAGATCAGTTATCTAAACACAACAGTTTTCACACTCGTACATACAGCACAGGCACAGGATTCTGGAAAAGGTCGGTACTGTGAGGTTTGCTGCTGTTATTGTTGTGGACTGCCTCACGACCTTTCAAAACAGATCCTAGTCTATTGATTAACAGACCCTAGTCTATTGATTAATTTAGAAAATTACAGAACACTTACAGCACCAGAGGCATTTTTCTATGCACATTTATGAGTTTTTGCAAGAAAGTGACAAGAGATTTTTGTTTGACCAACATTTCTCCTTTCAAACAAATCAACAAGGACACGTGAGCCTGTTAGCTGTGAACTAAGGAACAGCTTGTCGTCAGAAACTTTTGAAGCCTGGTAGTTAATCCCTTTTCTCTGAAGTCAATCTGTTGAGTCTCTATGAAGATAAATTTGAACACATATAAATATATTATCTTGCAATAGAAATAATATATGGAAAAAGCTGGAAATTCATTTTTTATCATAAATACCTATTATGTAAAGAAAAATTGAACTGATTCTGATGTATACCTGGCATGGAAAGATTTCCTTCCTACTCCTTGAAGCACTTTCCATATAATATAAAATATATGACAGACACCAGGAAGATGCGTTACCACGTTGGTGGTCTTATCAGTGAAGTCACTCACTGGGTGCTGGCTGGATGCTATTGTAGGCTACTCTTAGAAGTGTAACTCTAGTTTGAAAAGTGAATTTTGGAAAATGTTTTTGCACAATTAAGAGTAATCTCAGTCCTGTCTCTTAATCTGGATACTTAGTTGTACAGTGGAGAATTGTGATTTGAGCTTTGGTTGGCTACCATCAGAGATCTTAGCTGCTTTGTGGTCTGGCCGCCTAGAGGATCATGGAACTTTCTGTTTCCTTTTCTCTTTCGTTTAAAAAAAAAAAAAAAGATATTCCAGATGAGCCAATTCCATAGGATTAGGGTAGTTACACATTGATAAAGTACCCTCCATTCATAGATAGCTTGATTTGTAACACACAAAATATTAACTTTTAATGTTTCATATGTTACTGCAAATACTGCTTCTCTGTCACATGGATATTTGTCATATGAATATGACAAGTCTGGTCTACGTTAATACAGACAGACAGCACAGGGAGGGTTTAGTCAAGGACATCCTTCATCTATGACAGTGATCCTGTAAGAGTACAGTAGAGTTGAAAGTTCCTGTCAGCCAGGACACACATAGCTGCAGAGGGAAGACAACACTGAGTGACAGACTTCACAGAACCACTTGCAAAGCTCAACAAGCTCCTTAAATACTTTAAAAACATGAGACCAAATATCACATGGATTTTATCAATGGAAAGGAAGGCTCATGTGCACCAGTCACTTATAATCAAACTCAAGATGACAGAAATAAGTAAGCTACTGTCTGCGGGGGGTGGGGGGGTGGGGGCCTCCTGCAGGTGCTCACTATAGAAGGCGTTATGGAGAAGGAACTGTGTCTGTCGGGGAGGATAGCTCCATATATGTACCCTAAAGCGCTTCCATGGGATGAAATGTGGATGCAGAAGACAGTAATATTGATGGGAGTGGTCCTGTGAATCAACCCTGAAGATTGTGGGATTGTGTCTTCGTTTTTATAGAAAGTTTTTTGTGAAAACTAAAAACAGAAAAAAGCTGATAAAATTTAAAAAATAGTCTGCATGACTGTATAATGAATGTTAAATAGTTCTAAAATCTACAAAGTTTATAAAATAAAAAGTTAAAATATGAATAAGATATTTTAAAATAGATTTAGTGTAGCTTCGTCCAGGTCACTTACATTCCCTAACTCATAGCAAAATTGACTTACTGACTGGCTTTAGACTTGTAAGCTCTAGTTACAAAAAGCATTCTTTTACTGACATTCTATTTGTTGAAAATCTTTTATGCCGTAATTTACTCCACCTTCTTTGTGTGTAGACACACCAGTAGTTGCCATTGTGTTAGAAGTGCCTACCATATTCTATACCTTGTACAAGTTCACACTTAAAAGCACCATCTAGGTTGCATAAGCTGATTCTGGGATGCTCACCCAAGAATGAACTTTCTACTTTTCTCAGGACCTATGCTACTTGTTAAGATACAGTTGCCACCAGGCTTAGTTAGGGTTTAGTCACAAACCTTTGACAATGGCAACATACTTTTGCTACTTCACAATGAACAGACATATTCTATTCTGCTGCTTTGGGGAAGGCATAAATTCACAGTCCTGACCACCACCTACTCAAAGCCTGCCCCGCCCCCCCCTCCTTGCCTCTATTTCACTCTTAGTTCCCAACTCCCCCACTCCATGCCTCTTTCCCAGTTCTTGTCACATACTTTCCCCCTAACTCATAGTCCCTAAATTTCAAACACATCTTCTGAGCTGAAAAATCTAAATCTGTCTTTTCATATTCAAATTTTAAGCATTAGTGCCAAACTGCTATGCACTTATTTCGTATCGCTATAGCAAAACCCAACACATTTAAAATTAAACTTAGATCCTTGCCTGTACAGCCTATCTTATATCTGAAATGTCTCAAAAGTTGAACTTTAAAAATGTCGTTGCACGCGCCCTAAATCCCAGGAGAGCCAGGCGTTCGAGAACAGCCTGGTCTACAAAGTGAGTTCCAGGACAGTCAGAACTACAATGTCTCAAAAACAAAATCTCAGTATCATCATAGCAATTATATATAGCTAAGAGCTAATTAAAACCTTAGTCTACTTTCTTACTAGTATGTCCCACTACAAATAATACCGTTATAGAAGCCTGGGGTTTCATTCCTTTAACTTTTCAAAGAATGCCTATAGGTTGCTCACCTTGAGACCTAATATGGCCTACATAAAAAATAGTGAATTTTATTAATTTTTAATAACATAAATGCCATCTTTCTAACGACTCAACCACAAATTGACGGCAGCCTACACCTGAATTTTTACCACTGGGCAGGGCCTCGCGCGCGCTGCGGACGGCCCTAGGGACGTCGCCTGCAGCCCTGGCTGGGATCCGGGAGGGAAAGCGTTCCCGGGGCTCCGCGCGGGAATGCTCGGCGAAATGCTGCCCCGGCGGGCACTCCACCAACCGGAGCTTCCCAGCGAGCCTGGCGCCCCAGATCACACATTGTTTCCAGCTCCCCGAAGTTAAAGCGATTAGCAGGCCCGGCCGGACGAGGCCTGCCCTGCCGCGGCGGGAAGGGTGCAGAGATCGTCACCATTCTCCGCTGCATTCACCACCGCAGGTCTAGGCGTCCGCGCACAGCCGCCCGAAACCAGGTAGTGGAGAATGCTTGGGACTCACGACCTACTCCATCTTACCTCGGTGAGGGGTAGCTCCTAACACGCCAGGGAAGAAGGGTGGGGCTTCCGCCTCGAGCACTGCCCCTGGCTCCGCCCACACCATATGTCCCGCCCCGGCCTCCAGGGCGGGTCCCACGTAGAGGCTCCTCCCTTCGGGCCCGCCCCCTCCGTTGGCCGCTTACTCTGGTCCCTTCTCACGGCCCCGCCCTCACGTCCCTCCCTTTCTCCGCCCCTCTCCTCCCAGCCCGCCCTCCTGGGCTGCTCCCATTCTGAGACTCCGCCCCGAGGGCGCGCACTCTCCTAGCAGTCCTGCCCTACAGATACACCCCCAGGGAGACCAGGCGCTCCCTGGCCCGCCCCTCCTCCCAAGAGCCTTTTCGCGGGGTTTCGATTTGCGCGGTGTGTCAGAATGAGCCAAAAGTGTGTCTGTTAAGACACTGGACCTCTAGACCTCTGTAGCGTGCTTCAGATGCTTCCAGAAGGCAACAAGAGAGTGAGGCTCTGGCACACCAGCCGGCCTCCCCCTGTTAACTTGTGGAAAGGGCTTGTGTGGAACTCTGCAGTTGTTTGGAAACCTGAGCAGATATTTCACATTTGCACCCTCATTCCACATCTATGCTGCACCTGCTTGAGTTGGAGCTTCTAGTGGGAAGAGGGAGGACACATTCATTAACTCTTTTCAATGTGCATTTTTCTCCCCTCTTCCCTCAATAAAAGTTGAACTGTGTCAGGGTTTCTGGTTAATCATTTACAGCAGTTCTCAACTTCATCCAATTTAACCAGCAAGTGTACTTTGTTCGGAAAATTAAATATAACAAGTAGTTTTTCAAACCAGTATTTAGGCTGCTAGGTTGTGAATACTATGTATAACATGTAAGGTTGTCTGTTTTAATAATCACGCAGCCTGTGCATTTGCAACAGTCAGTCAGAAGGACCCAGTGCCTGCTCTGTGTGTATAAGCTCTCCATCTTAGTTTTGCTGGGGGACTTCAAGTTATGTGGCTAGTCATGCTAAAACACAAGTGGGTGAGCTGAACTCAATGGAATATAACCTTGTGTGGATGAGCTGCCACACAGAATGTTGCTTTTCTGTGTCATGTGGCAGGCATTTGTGTACCTGTTTAATGGTTAACCAAAGAATGTTATTTTGAGAAAGCATTAAGGTAAATTCTTAAAATTATCATTATTAACAGGGTCTTAAATGTAATTATGGCTAGCCTGGAACTTACTATGTAGACCGGCTGGTCTTGAACTCAGAAATCCCCCTGCCTTTGTCTCCGGAATGCTGGGATTGATGGTGTACTCTATCACTCCGAGGCTAACTACTTTTAAATGTAATTTATTGGAAAGCTATTTTTTTTCAAACTGAGTTTCACAACTGAAGTTATAAAAGATTACCAAGTCTGCAAATTCTTTCTAATTGTTAAATGCTTGAACAAAGTTTTAAAGGGTGTTCAATTAGTATCTTGACCTCTTTAAGGTACAAACTAACTCCAAAGAGTTCTTGTATCCATATGAGTGGTAATAATCATGATGACCGCTTCTCTCAGTCAGCATGAAATTATACTAGATCAAAACTTCTATTTTCAAGAACATTAATACTATATATTGTTATTTGGGTGTGAAAGTAAAGAAAACCGAATCTGAAAGTAATGTTGATATTTCTGATAATGAAAACGAATGAATAGTAATCACTTAAAGAAATATGTCCAAAATTACCTAGAGCAGTGGTTCTCAACTTTCCCAATACTGCAGCCATTTAATACAGTTCCTTGTGTTGTGGTGACTCCCAACTATAAAATTATTTTTGTTGCTACTTTATAGCTGTAATTTTGCTACTGTTATGAATCATAATGCAAATATCTGGTTTTGTTGTTTGGTTTGTTTGGTTTTTGTTGTTGTTGTTGTTTTGTTTTTTGTTTTTCGAGACAGGGTTTCCCTGTGTAGCCCTGGCTGTCCTGGAACTCACTTTGTAGACCAGGCTGGCCTCGAACTCAGAAATCTGCCTGCCTCTGCCTCCCAAGTGCTGGGATTAAAGGCGTGCGCCGCCACCACCCGGCAAATATCTGGTTTTTGATGGCCTTACATGACCCCTGTGAAAGGGCCATTTGGCCCTCCAAAGGGGGTGCCCCCCACCAGGTTAAGCACTGCTGACTGAGAATATTCAGTTTCTCAGTTTGAATGAATATGAGCTATGAGCAGGATGCAACCAATAAAAGAACTCAATGAAAATGACGAAAACTCCAATCTGCTTCAGATCTGTGGGGGTAGGAACTGTCTTGGCTTTCCAAAAACTTTATACACTGGGCTGGAGCATATCAGAAATGTATTTACTATGATTTTGAAGGCTGAAAATCGAAGATCAAGTAGTTGGGCAATTCTGTCCCTGGTGAGGGCTCTTTTTCTGGTTTGCAGAGGAGCATCTTGGTATAAGTTCACTGCAAAGAGCAGGAGTTCTGGTCCCTTCATCTTTTGCCAGGGACATTAGTCACACTTGTGAGGAGCTTGTGCTTGCCTCATAGTTGTCACCATAATTATCTACTTCCAAATGCCATCTAAGGACTTAGGCTTCAATTTTCAATTTGAGAAATGCAAATGTTGAGTCTGCATTAAACTAATAGGCTACAAAAGGATGCTGGGATTCTGGACATCTAGATGCCTGATTCTAAAATACGTGTTAACTGTCAAGTTAATGAACCTAGGTCTGAGTCTAGCAATATGCACCTTTTAGAACCCTGTCTCTTTCCTCCGTGAATGAATTTAATTTTATTCTCTACATAGGTCAGTGTGTTTACGTGTGTGTGTGTGCACGTGCACTCACACACATGCGCATGTGTGTATGTACATGCATATGTGCTTGAGCATATGATGTGAACCAATGTTTGTGTTCATGCCGTATACATATGGAGGCTGGAGATCAACACTAGGTACCTTCCTCAGTTGCTCTTCACCTTATATTTTGAAACAGGGACTCTCATTGAACAGAGTTCAACAACTGATTGAACTAGCTGTCCAGGAAGCCCTGGAATCCTTTGGCCTCCACCTCTCAGCACTGGGGTTACAGATGAGCACCCTGAGGTCTTGTCCTTACATATGTGCTGAGGATCCCAGCTCAGGTTCTCATGTTTATACAGCAAACCCTTTATCCCCAGGCAGCTCCCCAGACCCAGCAGTTCAGTTGGAAAGTTGGAAAGTTGTTGACTGCAAAGCATGACACTGTGTCATGTGTGTGTGTGTGTGTGTGTGTGTGTATTAGTGAGAGTTTTTCTATTTTGTATGGGATTAAGTTTTTGAGGACATTTTTATAGTCATTGTTTTTAAAGAGGTAATCTATTTTATTCATGCTACATACTAGTGCCATTTCCAGATGTGATTGATTTCTGTTGACATTTTCAAGATGTTCTTGGATTTATAGTGAACTTAAACATTTTTAATTTAAGATATAGTCCTGCAAGAGGAATTATTTGCTCAATTGTTCTGGACATTTTTATTGCTCTTGAGATCTACTGCCATATTTCTTTCTGGAAAGTTCATAAGTGCAGTGTTTATCATCTTCCCTTTCATACACTAGGGTCATATGCACTATTCTGAAATGCCCTGCTTTAAAACATTTTAATAGCTATGTGCTGTGTTAGCCTGTGGATGTGCCACAGTTTACTTAACAAATATCACATTGACTTAGAAATTAGTCCTCTACAAACTGTTGCAAAGCATGGGAATATGCACCACCACCTTGTTTTGCTTGTTCTATAGGATAGAAGTTAGAAGAAAGGTAAATGATCTCTGATCCATGGTGTCTGTGGACTTGGGTAATTGTGAGAGCCAACGGCTGAGATGAATCAAACGTTGGGGAATGGCATCATTGATAGATCTTTTCCCTCACAAACCCAGTGACCCACCATAACTAAATGATAAAGCCCTATGTCTAATGACTGGTTCCATATACTGGTTGAAGGATATCATGAAATCAAGATATAACTGGTCTAGAAGCTTCCCCTCTTCCAAATAGCTTTCCTAGTTTCAGAACTTCAATGCAGGCTTTTGAGAGAGAAAAGTCTTCAATATTGTTACTCATCTGTGAGGCCTGGGAACTGCAACACCAACCTTCTAGGCAAGATGTGCCCACTGGTGCAATAATAATATGAATAATATGGAGCTAACCGACCATTTCATGATTGTATGTGAGGCCCAATCCATGTGTAGAATTCATGCCTAATATTATAAACCAGGCCAAAAATCTATGTCTCTGGATGCTCTCGGCCCTACGGAGAAACATACTATGATTTGCTAAGTGGACATGGTGTCAAACTGCTTTCTAAATATTCATGTTTATATCCATAGTTAAGTATGTTTCTTAGCCTTGGTCAGAGAAGCTTCTGTTTGCAGTGGGCAGTGGTTAATGCAAAAAGTCATAACTAATTGAGTGCTGAGAATAATGGCTACAGAGTGCTCAGCTATAAATAGGGTCTTTATCACATCCTCCAAGGCTCAGGGGACATTTTGGAAGCAGTGTGGGGGAAGATCTAAGAGCTAGAGGATGAGAGGAGTCATGTGAAATGCTATCTTCTGGATGGAGATCATATACCCATGACCTCGCAGCACAGGTGGCTGCATGTTCAAGACCTGCATAAAACTAAGCCCATCAATACCCTGTCAAAGAATGGAAATGAGTTTATGAGCTGTACTCCACCCCTGAGCTTGGTGCTATAGGAAGTTGATGGTGTCTGGGGAAGGGGAGCCACATTCCTCAGTAATGTAGTTACTGGTTATTGTCCTTGCTCCATTAAACAACCCCCACCCATGGTTATGTATGTTACTCTAATTAAATGCATGTCACACACAAGCGTACCTGTATACATGTTCATCAATGCACAAATGCACACGTGTATACTCACAAGCACACAGGCTCAGTACCAGTGACTTTCCAGAGAACCTCTAGGCTTTCAGTGATGGATTGGAACTGCCCAGGTATCCAGGAGTTTTGGGTAGACTGCTACGGAGTTTCTCTCCAGTGTGCACACAGCCACTGTTTCTCCACCCAGCCCTCAGTGTGAACCCCAATTTTATACACACACACACTCACTCATTGATTCTGTTCTTCTAAAAACTCCTGTTCAATATAATATTCTCATGAAATTTAATACCTTTTAAAATTACAGATGAGATTGACAACTTTATCTAGGGACACATAGGACTTCACTTATGCAGCCTGGATATAATTTCAGCATGTGTTTCTCAGGAACCCAGGTTGACTGAGACAAATCTTTAGCCATCTGATAAACGTAGGAGCATAAAGAAGAACACAGTCAAGAACGGAACAGTTGAATTTATTATTAACTCAGGAGACGGGGAAGCAAACAAAGGCAGTAGATGTACAGATCCCCACAGTTCTCTTACCACCGGGGAAAATTTACTGATGGGAGGCTGTGATCAAATCACCCAGACTGCTGAGAGCAGGAGAGGTATGGCTTCCTTTTGTTTCTCTAGGAGCAGAGATAAATAGCTCTATTTGAGGGACTCGGGGCAGATTCTGCTGGCATTGGCAGGGAAGTACATTTGCCTCTGTAAATGTCTTTCCTGGTGATAGCAAACCTCTCCTGGTCTATAGGGACTTTAATGATGGTGAATATATCTTTTGAAACTTCATATATAGAAAAGCAAACTTAATACTTATTGAAATAAGGGTTTTGCAGAACATGTAAGCACAGGCAATACAAACACAGGAAGAATATTGAGAGGCCTGAAGGCTGTAGCTTTAGGAGCATGAGTAATAGGCTCTGAAGTGCCCTGGTCAGCTCACACATCACTGTTCCCTGTCTTTATTTATCTAATTCTTAAAAAGTTTGAGGTGATGGGGGGAAATGCGCCAGTAAACAGGATCAGCATGATAACATTGCAGATAAGGCAACATGGACAGGAGAAATTCCACGGGATCCCATCCCTAGATGAAGAGGTGGTCAATGGGCTGCTGAGGGGAGAGAATCAGTTTTCATCAGGGATAGCTCCCACATATGTTGTCCAATCCCAAGTTGTCAGCCCTGGACACCTGTACATATGAACAAAGCTGAATTAACTCAGGAGGTTGTATATACATGGATATGTGTGTGTGTATGTATGAATGTGTATGTGTGTATATATGCATACATTCTAGAAAGATATGAATTGTGTGATAAGGGAGACAGTGGGAATGATACAGATCAGTACTCATGAAGTTCTCAAAATATTAATTTAAAAGAATGGAAGCTTGAGTTTGCCCAACAAATGGACCTTTTTCAAAACTGCTTTTTAAAATTAAGAATTTGAATTGAAAATTACATTTCCTGTCTAAACTCCCTTGAACACTCCTTAGTTTTTTGGCTCTGTCTTCTTTCTCATTCTAGATGGTGATCGTTTCGGTTAGCCTCAGTTCCTGCTGGAGATGTGATCTATCTTCTTTATGCCCATTGTCCTCACTGCTCTCTGTTGCCCTGGTGTTTAAAATGAGTAGCAACTTTTGGTTTTTGACATATTGGCTTTGGAATTGAGGATAAAGAGTTTTGGGACTGTGGTCACAATACTCTGAGCCTGGAGCCTAATTGTTTTTTAAAGGGTTTCATTCAGTTGTCCTTCTATCTTCTATTTATCCTGTATATTTCCAAACAGTGTCAACATTTCCTACTTTAGGAAGAGCTATCATGCTCATCTCCAGCATCTTTAACTTCTACACTATGATTCCTCCGGTGTCTGAATAATCAAAAGCACAAATCTGATCACATGTGTTGTCCTCCACTAAGTTTGTCCGTGACCTCCACCACTCATCAGAGAGATTCTTAACAGGAAAACTTGGAGTTGTCTTTGATCCGCCTCCTCTCCATAAGATTCCACCTCATGCTCTGCCATTCTACTTTCTCTCTTTATGTTCAACACGGGACTTCTGGTTTCTCAGTAGTCTCCTGTAGCCTGAGGGTTATGGTGAATTAGTCTGTATTCATGGATATGACTTAGTCATTTCTTCCTGGTGAGACAAAATACCTGACAACTTAGGGGAGGAAAGGCTTATGTTAGCTCATGGTTTCATGGAGATTTCAGTCCACCACAGCTGGAAAGTCATGGTGCAACCCATAGGAGCCTGTTGAGGTACTGGTCTTTGTTTCTTTGTTTTTGTTTTTGTTTTGTTTTGTTTTCTAGGGTTTCTCTGTATAGCCCTGGCTGTCCTGAAACTGACTTTGTAGACTAGGCTGGCCACAAACTCAGAGTTCTGTCTTGTGAGCACCTGACTTGCCAGCAAGAACGATGCCACAACAGGATCCTTCCGCACACGTTTATTGGGAGAACTTGATTGCAGAGGCAAAAAGACCCCGAGCCCAGAACTGGTGCTGCTTATATAGGCCTAGGAGAGGCGTGTCTCACACCGGATTGGTTATGCTTTCCACCTCATTTGCACGTCTCACATCCGATTGGTTATACTCTCTCAGTACCTCACAAAACCTCATTAACATACCTCATTTGCATGTCTCACATCTGATTGGTTATACTCTCTCAGTACCTCACAAAACCTCATTAACATACCTCGTTTGCATGTCTCACATCTGATTGGTTATACTCTCTGTACCTCACAAAACCTCATTATCATGCCCAGGCCAGGCAGTGTCTTGGCAAAAAACTTTACTGCATATGTACACATTGGTTGTTTACCCAAACTTATGCATGGTGGCCAGCGGTAGCCAGCATCACCCTGCAACGCCATATGTGGCTTCCCACAGTTCTGCCTGCCTCTCCCTCCTAAAGGTTGGGAATAAAGGTGTGCACCACATCAGGACATCTGGTGCGCCACCACATCTGGCTCAGGATACCCAGCAGGAGCCAGGAAGCAGAGAGGGCAGCTGGACGAGTAGGGGGTAGAATCCTCATAGGCCTCTTGCATCTATTTAAGCCCCATCTTACAAATTCAGCACAGACTTCAAGTTACGTCTGCAAGATGGGAACAAGTTCTGGAGAGAAAGCCTCTGAAGGAAATTTCTGATTCCAATCATCACAACGTAGTCTTCTCATCCATGGGAACTTTCTAGTCCTGTTAAAGCATAGTTTTCCATTCCTGTCTGTGCCTTTGTTCTCAGCTAGGCTGTGTGGGCTTTCTCTGAGGCCCAGGCTTGAGCTTTCCACTGACAGTCTCACTGTAATGTCCAGGACCCCTACTGAATAGCTGAGAGAACTTTACTTTTATTTGTTTAGTTAATTAATTTTGAGACAGGTCTTACTACCCACACTTGGCTGGTCTTGGACTTCAAGTCCTCCTTTCTCTGCCTCCTGAGTGCTGGGGTTACCACCTGGATGCATGTTTATTTAAGTAAACATCCCCTGAAGGAACGAAAAGGGGGATGCAGTCAAACCTTTAGGTCACTGCTGAAAAGAGGTCTGAGGACTGTCTGTTACAGAAACCCTGTGCATTATGTACAATTTTAGTTTCCTAGGCTTGATCCTACACGCTTCCAAACAGAAGGGACCCCGTACTCTGCATTTTAAATATATTTTAAAATGTTTAAACATTGAGAGCTATTATTCTGGAGCTTTTAAAACATGGGTTTTGTTGTTGTCCAAAGTGAAACTATTTGATTCAGGGGATTTTCTTCTGCTGCTCACCTGTAGTCTGTCTACACCTTGACAACGGCCATCACTTTCCCTGACTGCTCTTGAGTCCACCGTTTCTGCCTTATTTTCTAATTTTCTGTTTCCTTCTAACTCATGATGGCAATGAACAGCACCTTGTCACGTGATCATACAACAACCCATAGGTAGCTGTGATCTCAAACTTATCAGCCGTGGGAACCATAGAGTTGCTTATTATCTACACAGGCTCCAACTCAGGGCATGACGAAGGTCTCTGTAGGACATGGGGCAGACTTGGGTGTGTTGTACTTCCTGAAGACTCCCTCAGGAATTCCATGGCTCTTTTGGTTCTTTTAGGAGTTCTGAAGGCCTGCAGCTGCTTGGCAGTGGGTGTCCAGTAGATGTCAGTCAGTGGTAGAGAATGCACTCTGCTCCAAGGATGGTTGGTAGGGGTCAGATGAGCCTCCTGCCTCCCCAGCCAAGATGACTGACAGTTTTTATAACATTTGAAGAAAGCATAACTTGATAACTTTAAATAATGGCATTTCAGAGAAAGTAATGTTTTTCTAAGTAAAATTCAGTCTATATCCAACTCCCTTTCTGCCTTAAAGGTTGATAGGAAAGTCCAAGAAGCTGCTCCCTTCCAAGAGTCCAAATAGCACATAGTCCCAAAGCCTCCTGGTGCTCTTGTCTGTAGTGCTGAGGTAGGGAGGTCTACCTCCTCTGCTCCTGGTTTAGGCTTAGAGCACGTTAGCCAATCAGATTTTTTTTCTTTGCTATCCATAGACAGCCGGGAGGAAGTCTTTTTGACTTCCAGCTCTAGTCTAGGATGGAACAGGCCATTGGTCCTTCTCAACTGTAGCAGTGTCAGCAATGTGTTTCCCCTCTCTGAGAAACATTGGTGGCAAGGGGTGGGAGAACATCATTACTACCTAACCACATTTGAAAGCAGGCTCCCATCCTCTCTGCATCTGATATGACACAACCCAGGGGCCCCGAGGGGCCTATTTTGTGATCCCCTTATGGGAAGAAGCCCTCAGACTTTTGGAAACTAGACAAGGTAGGAAAACAGATGCCTCCACTTTAAACTGTATCTTTAAAAGAACTCCAAAGAATGTCCCCCCACCCCCTTTTTTAAAAGTCAAATAGTTTCTTTGTTGCGAAATTCCTCAATGTAATATTTCTCTAAGCCTTCATGAAAGTATATTGGGAATGGGAAAGTAGATTGAAGAATGATAAAATGCTTTTCTCCCAGAAATCTCAAAAGCTCTAATGTGATGTAACTGACAAATGGAAACTGTATATAATCGAGATATTCCATGTTACGCTTCAATCTACACGTAAGTGTATAACGATTAACAGAGTCAAATTATCGCATCAACCACCACATGTTTGTATCTGGCTGTGTGAGTATTTAGAAAGAACACTTCAGATCTACTTTTCTAGCAGATTTTAAATAAGAGATACAATATCACTAACTGTTGTCATCCTGCTGTATATTAGCAAATTTATGGTTGTAAGGTTTTATTTTTTTGGCCAACATCTACTGACTCCCTGGTCTTGGGTAACCACGGCTCAATTGTAATTTTATGAATTAGATTGTTATATATTCCACATGTAAGTGAGATTGAGAAGTATTCATCTTTTCTTGTTACCTTTCCCCTTGGTAGTTCAATATATATATATATATATATATATATATATATATATATATATATATACATGCCAGAGGAAAACCCAGACAAGGATAGATTTGTGGGAAACCCTTGCTAGATTTCATATATGTTTGCCTTAGTCTTTTTAGTCCTACTATGAATAAGCCCCTGTTACGGAAGAACTCCCTATATGCTCCCTGATCCTTGCAGACAGGGACAACTTAAGGGAAGAGAGATTTGTTCTGGCTCATGGTTCCTCATGGTGGAGAAGGCACAGTGGGCAAAGCTGTTCAGTCCTAAGCAGCAGAAACCCGTGGTTTATGCGTCCCACAAGCAGAAACAGGACTGTCATAGCCTGGAAGACTCATCCTCAGTGGCCTGCTTCCTCTAGTCATGCTCTGTGCCCCAAATGTCCCACAATCTCGCACTATTGCACTGCATGCTGGGAAGGAGGTTCTGCAGAAATTTCACACCTTTTTTTTCTGTAGTGAAAAAAAAATTTTAAATTCAGTTATGTCATGTGAATATGTTTTGGCTTTAATCCCAGGTGTGGGATATAGGGCTGTTTCAGTTAGTCCGTAGCTGTTAACTATGATTGTCTCGTGTTCTAGGAAAGCTGTGATCTTTGCTAGCTGCAGATGGTTTAATTCTGGGGACTCCGGAGAGTGTATAAATGCCAGAGCCCCAACAGGGGCAGAGGTGTGCCTAGAAGGCAGCTACCTCTCCCCACTGCTGCTCCTGGATGCTGATGTTGCTGTTGGTCAAGTGTTTGTGAGCAGGTGGCGAGAAGAAGTTGGAGATATCCTGACATTGAAGATTGGACTGGTCCCAAGGAACCCAATGCTTCTAACCAGCAGAAAATAGTCTATTTTGTTGACTGAAAGAAGTCTATGACACTCCTCTCTTCCCGTAATATTCATTCTCTACTATGCAGTGTTGGGGGACTGGAAGGGATTAGGATGGAATATGGGTTAGAAGGGAGGTAAAGTTATAAGAACCTAATAAAATAATGAAAGAAATATGCCAACATTTTTTTTTTTTGAGATGTGGTTTCTCTGTAGTCCTGGCTGTCCTGGGAGTCTCTCTCTCTGTAGACTAGGCTGGCCTAGTTCTCCTACCTCTGCCTCCCAAATGATGGAATTGAAGGTGTGCAACACCACACATGGCCTACCTTGTTTTTATGTGTCTCATTCTCTAATTTATCTTAGTGTTCTGATCTGCACAGTCTGAAATCCATGTTTCCGGTATTGGCAGGTGTAATGCAGGCATTCTGGAACATACAAGTTTTGTAACACCAGTGGGTCTAAGGACTCTGTCAAACCAATGACATAGATGTTTCTAATTTAGTTACCAAATGATTTCCTCCTCCACTGAGGTTTGAAAGACTTTTTCTTCCAAAATTGTCCAATTTCCTGTAGATTGTAATGTGACTATTTTCATCACAGAACACTGCAATTGCTCCATAAAGGTCATCAAATCACAATTCTGAGGCAGGCATTGAAAAAGCATCATTGAGTTTGATTTATCTTCCATCCACTGTTTTCCTAGGGTTTTGTATTCAACCTTCTGGATTTTTTTTAAACGATGACTGTTTTGTAGATTAGACAATTTTTAAAAAGTTGGTTGATATGCTTCTTATAATGCCCTTTAAAGTGTCCACTACTGTGAAAGTTCAGTTTTTCAGAGGTTTGGATGGGAACTTGAAAATAGTTATATTAGAAGGGAAAATGGAAAGAAACAGCCATGCAAAGCCTTAAAGGGACAGCTACATGAATTGGAACAGGAAGAAGATGGAGTCACTCTGTGGAGAAGGTTTTGAGTGGCATGTTGACCTGGGGTAGATCTGGAGACTATTCCTGCCAGGGGATCCATCCTTTCTGAGGAACATCCCTCACAGCTCATCACAGATGACTAGATTGAGAAGGATCTCCAACTACTCTAGTTTGCATCCTCAGGCAAGGCTCAGAAGGAAATATCTGTCCTTCCGTGGGGAACCTGAACCATGATCAGCAGCCATTCCTTAAACATCTACACAAGGAAGTACAGAGAAGATCAAGTGACAATTGGGAACCATAGAGGAGGATTAAAGACCAGCAAATAGATATAAGTCATGGCAGATCATAAGTCAGCACATGTATAAGATGCTAGAAGACTGACTGGCAGGAAGATGGTAAAAGGAAGAGATAGGAGAGAAACAAGTTGAGAGAGAGTAGCAATGGATGTTGAAGTCTTCCATGAGTAAGGAGGATTTATGTACACATCTTTATGGAAGCCTTGGGTGTGGTAGGAAGTGGACTGTGTCTCTATTCCTGCAAGGCAATTCTGATGCTACTGATCCCTACTTATTCGTTTCCATTTGTATCCCGACAGTAAATTCTACATTCTCTGAAGAAAGTAGAGGGTTTGCAGTTTCTCTGATTAGCATGTCTACCAGTCATTTAAAACAGTACTTTCCAGTCAACATCCTTTTCTTGATTAGCTCAGGAAGTACAAAGAACAGACCAGAAAGTTATTTCTGAAGCTACTTACTTTATGTATAAAGGACATAGAGTTTTTTTTGCATTTCTACTTTGTTTGAGAGGAATGTGAGTATATATATATATGTTCCAGGCAGTAGAGCACCCAGCAGGCATTTCCGATCCAGACACCAGCCTGGCCAACTTGGATGGAGATGCACTCACACATATTTAGTCCTTGAAGTGGTCTGTGAAAACTGAGGAAGTAAAGAGAGGGTGTTGAAGATCTCCCACTAACAGACTATCAAGGAGTCCAGGGAGAAGCTGTGTCGGGCCATAGGATCTTGGTCAAAACTGGGTTTCAGGTTTTGATTCATCCTGTGGAGTGGGAGTTAGATCTAATGAAAAAGTGGTTGGTTACTTCCTTGAAATTGTACCACTATTGCATTAGTGGGCAAATCTTTCAGGCTAGTCATTGAGGCTTGAAGGGTTCATAGCTGGGTTTGATTGATGAGTTCTTTTCTCCTCTAATAGCTTGCATGGCATCTTCCAGTACTCTGAAAGCTATCCAGTAGGAGATAAAGCTTCCAGGTTAGTATCAGCTTGATTTCAGCGTGTTCTAGGATGCAAGCATATGGTATCTTCAGCAAGAGGGTCTTATTGTCAGGTTATGGAGGATAACCAAGAGCAATGACGATAGTTTGTGTTGTTTGGGGGTTACAGGTTCTCGCTGGCCAACAACTTCAGAAGAAATGGCTTAGTTATTTTTCTATTGCTGTGAAGAGACACGATGATCAAAGCAACTTATGAAAGAAAGCATTTAATTTGGGGCTTACTTACATTTTCAGAGGTTGAGTCTATGACTACTGTGCAGGCAAGGTGCTGGAGCTGTAACTGATCCACAAGCTGCAGGTGAAGAGAGAGACACTGGACCTATCATGGGAGTTTTAAGCCTCAAAGGTCACCCCAGTGACACCTCCTCCAGCAAAGCCACACCTTCTGATCCTTCATAAACAGTTGTACCAAAAGAACCAAGTATTTAGATATAGGAGCCTAAAGGGCCACGCTCATTCAAACCACCACAAGACTTAACTTCTACTTGGCATTGTTTTCTGTTTGTTTTTGTTAGTTATAGGGAAACTCCATTGTATGTGTGTGGGTGTCCATTCATTTGCTTCCTCTGCCCTCCACTTCTGACCCCTTCTTGTTCCATTATTCCTTTTTCATCCTTTATACCCGTGAATTCTATCTCCCCTCCCTTGCAATGTAGATTGATTTCTATTCTTTAGCTTGGTAAAGTTGGTAAAACTGTTTCCTGAGACTATTTCCTTGTTGGTTGATTTATGGTGATTACATTTGGGAGAGCTCTGCAGAAAATCCTTGCTCAACAGATTTCAGAATCACCACCATCCTGTATTTCTCTTACCTTTTCTCTTACTGTAAAGAAAGTAGACTGGTTAGTGCTGAGTCTAATATGCACACTGTAAGAAAAGGCTGAAATACTGCCAATTTCTACTTTGGTATGAATTACTTACCTACCCGCAAATGACTAGCAAGTGACTATAACTTACTCAGATTCTTAGACTCTAGTCAGACTACTCAGAATTTTTAACATCAGAAGCGATGGATGGTGGATATATTAATATTGTTGTCTGAGTGACTATCAAGTTCTCAGTCCTAAGTGTGACATCTATATCAGCTTCCCTTCTCCCCCACCACAAGGGAGTATCCTTCATAAGAGCTGAAGGATGGGACAGGTGCTGTTGAACACTGTCTCCTGGCCATGGCATGCTGTTGAGTTTACTGCAGCTGAGGTTACCTGCACAAGATCAAGACAAGATCAGCCACCCTTCAGACAGGCAGCACTAAGTCTCAGTGGTTGTTATTATTTTTGGAATGATATGGTGTGAATGGAGAGAGGAAATGGGAGTGTCCATGATCAAGATACATTGCTTACATGTATAAAACTGTCAAAGAACAAATAAAAGATGTTCTATTTAAACACTACTCATACCCAAAGAAGAAATAATTCACTTATCTTTTGACATCAGTAAGGGAAACTTCTTGAAGAATATTATGTAAATGTTCTTCTAACATTAGTGTTTTTATCTCTTCTGATTATTATTAAGATAATTTATTTATATCATGATTGTGATTCCAGATTTAGTTAATTTTTGGGGAGGCTGCTGAGAATAAAACCCAGGGTTTTGTGCATGTTAGGCAGATGGTCTTCTCTTAAGCCATACCCCACAATTCAAGATGCATTCTTTTTGAGTGGTCCTAGTGAGTTCCTGAACTTTGTTGGGTCTTTTGTGTATGTAGGAACAAGACCAAGTATGGGCCACAGCTCCTCATTCTGTTGAGAGAAGTTCAGAGATGACTTAATCAGTCATGTTCTCTGGGATTCCATTAGAAGCCTGACTAAACTATGACATTTCATACAAATCATACCAGTTACTCTCAGACACATTTTGTTGTTTTAATTTTGTCAAATTCACCTCACTCATGAATAGCTAAGTGCATATTTTCCTTCTAATTCATAAGAAAAATCTCCTTCCAGAGATTAAATAAACAGATCTATCCCATTTTCAGCGCACCAGAGATGGTAATGATTAAATATGTGTATGTTGAAAAGTCCAGCTTTGACTTGATTACTCTTCATTTCTTTTTTGACTCCATGGTTACTTTGAAAAACTCTTGTTTATGTTGGCTTATGGCCCCTCTCTTACACATGACTCTTCGTGTTGCCCACCATAAACCTGCTTAGGATGAAGACCATTAATGATGGAGTCAGGAAATAGTCACATCTAGTAGTTTACTTATCTTTTTATTTAAAGGACCTTTATGAATTCTACAACAATCTGACGACTTTTGTCACTGGCACATATACTTGCTTTTCAGCAATGTCTAGGGGAGCTAAAACAGCTCCGGGGTGGTGGCATTTCCTCAAGGGTCATCTTGTCATATGCACCCCTCAGGCTGGATATATCTTTTAAGCTAGCTGCATATTAATTAGGTTAATTTGTGACCAAGTTGGAGGGCTGAATAAATAAACACGCATTTTGTAATGTTCATTGAATAACCTCCTGTACGTGACCTCACTGCTATCCTAGACTTCTCACATGTAGTGGGGAAGAATTGTGTAGAATGGACACACTGGGGCTTTCATGAACAAAGCTGTTGAGAGAATGAACAGTGTGTTCAACATAGCGCCAGTGGGCAGCAACATGCCTAGCCCCCCACAATACCATATTCCCTGTCTACCGTATTTCCTTCCTCCTGTCATCTTGCATATTGGTAATTTGAACCTCACTCACTCTTGGCTCTGTTTTCAGAGTCACCCTAACTCAGACATGATGAGTAATGACATACATTACTGTTCAATATCAGAAAGAAATGTGGGACAGGACGTACATACTGTGCTGTTCTCTAGGAGGCAGAATAAACACCATCTGAAGAGCTCATAATTTTAATTATAAATAAAGACCTAAATGACCTTGGCTCCCTTTCAACAAGAATCTAGCTATAAATAAATAAATAAATAAATAAATAAATAAATGGATATTTGTCACCATGAGTTCTAAATCTATTTGGGCTTTCAATTTTTAACCCTCCAGGGAAATGGATCTCAAATAATAGGTTCAATTTATCTTTAAGAAGCCTAGAGACCACTAAAAAGAGCAACTGTTTATTTTATAGCAGCTATGAAACTGTTCAAAAGAGGGTCTGACTGAGAAAACACCCCAGCAAGAATCATTTATGTTTATATCTTGCTTTTGGTATCATAGCTTACACATTCCTGAGATCATTGATGATTTATCACAGGATTACTGTTATGAAAGTTTGAATTATGTGGAATTCATCTATAGAATTTAGGAGTTCCAGAATGTTCTTTGCCTCGGTTCATCGATGTCTGAAGGACCAGGATTTTCTACCGTTCAGATAAGTTGAGAACTAGAACAGGCTCCTCAGGGATTATCTCTGTCTTTGGTCTACTTTGTAGGTAAAGGAAACAATTTCCCAAGGTCAGACAAGAGCAGCAGACCAGACCTGAGTTTTCTGTCTGTCTTCAGCTGCAACTGGACTACACGAAGGAGGTTCTAAGTAAGCAGAAAGACTTCGTATGGTGTGCTGGCTCATGGGAACAGACTGGTGTTAGATTGTAAGGCTCTTACAATTCCTCTTGAGTGCCTACCAAGACTAGCTGATCAACCCTCTTGCTGAAGATGCTACATACCTTCAGTGGAACATAAAGAGAAGTCAAGCTGGAGTTGAGCTGGAAGCTTTACCTCTGCTAGATGGCTCTCGTAGTCCTAGAAGGTGCTACACAGGATGCTGGGAGAGTAAAATGGCTATTCTTGGTTGTAAACTTGACTAAATGTACAATTAAATAGAACCCAAGTGGCTGGCTACACCTGGGAGGGATTTTTATTAAACTGGGCCATTACCAGTAGGGAAACTTTAAATCCACATCACTTGAGGTCAGAGGACCCACCCTAATTCTGGGCCATACCTTCTGGTGGCAGCCTATGTAAAGAACAGGGATGAAAGAAGCTTTGACTCTTTGCCTGCTCACCCTCAGTTTTGTTTCAATGGAAGCCTACTTATATGGGATCTGATACTTACTGAAGACCAGCAGAGATATCCAGCCTTGTGGACAAAGCAAACTACTGGCTTCTTGGACTAAGGAACTCTAATAAATCCCTTAGAATTTACTATATATATAAAATCTTCATTCATTCTATCAGTTTTCCTCCCTCTAGGGAACCCTGGTTAATACAGAGAGAAAAGACATTAAGAGTCTTAATCAGCTGCAAACTCTATGAATTGTAATGTTAACCTGCCAGACAGTGCTCACTGGTGCAAAAGTGATGTGATTGTTATGGAAGGGTTGAATGAAACACCCTAGAAAGAAATTGAGCCTTCAACTGCACCTCTGCAAGGATGATTAACTGACTCGCACTTCAATGATTGTGGAGAGGTCCAGAGTCAATAGCATTTATCTTGGGCCATCTAGTCCCCTAAACAGGTCTGTGTCTGATCTTACAGTTGGTGACTATCAGATACCTTTGGAATGTACTCACTTAACAAAACCCCTGAGTATCATTGGATAGCATATGAGGTCTATAGCTGAGATTTTTCCTCTGTGCTGTAAACGCCAACTTAATTGTTTTCACCAATGTATTTTTAAAACGCTTGATTTACCTCTCCTTTTGTTTTACTACTGTATGTTACCATGTTGGAACATGGAATTTTGGGTAATCAAAATCAATGTTCCCAGGCTAGACTCGTTCATATTTTTTTTTTAGCTTCAAAATAAACTATTTCTTATTCTGTTCACAAAAGAGAGTGCTGTTTTTGTGTTGACAGGGTAGCCAGCTAGTCTCTGATTAGACTTGAGGTCCACTCCACAGGAGGGGATTCATTCCTGGCACAGTTATCCCAGTAAAAAACAATGCCAGCAGGTCTTAGCCCCTCGGTGGAAACTTCCTATTGTGTAACTGCCTTCTAATATTTACTTCTATAGTAAATTATACCCATACTAATCTTAGCCTCAATCAGAGAAACCTTTCTTTCCAGTGAGCAGAACTGAATGCAGAGAACCAAGCTGCTCTCCCTGCTGACGCTAAGTGATAGCTGAGTGCTGAGTCTTAAACAGAACATTTTTAAAATTTTAATCACCCCTGGAAAGACTTGGGGGAACACTGAGTAAAAGGAGAAGAAATAAAATGTAAGAGCCAGGTGATAAAGCAAAAGTCTTTGAAATGCTACTTCCTGGGAGTGACAGCCATTGCAGTCAGGATCCCGCAGCATCTGAGGCTGCCTCCTCTGGACTTGCACATCTCTAGATCTGACACTAGTCCATTGTGGGTCAGGAAGGAGCCCCCAGAGCCCATCCCTCTGCTGAAATATCAGCTACCTGTAGTTTCTGGACAAGAGTCAGTCATTGTCTTCAGAGCTGTGCCATGGATGATGAATCCACCAAGCTCCAGTAAACAGCTTAAAACCCACGCTCACACAAATGGTCCTGGTTAGAACCAGTGAGCCATAAAACAGAAGGAAAGACATACATGAATGTGGGAAAGGGCTTGAAGGTAAGAGGAGTTTGGCAGGGCGGGCAGGGGGAGGGTATAAGGGACTTTTGGGATAGCATTTGAAATATAAATGAAGAAAATACCTAATAAAAATTGGACAAAGTAAAAGAAGAAGAAGAAGAAGAAGAAGAAGAAGAAGAAGAAGAAGAAGAAGAAGAAGAAGAAGAAGAAGAAGAAGATGACTGGGGCTACAGCCCAGTGGCAGAATGCTTACCTAGCACTGTAAGATCCTAGATTGAATTCTTAGTATCATAATAATGAAAACAAAAACCAAAACTAAAGCAAGCAAACCCAGTTCTAACATGCCCAGTGTGTTGCAGGCTGTCAGGGATGGCTGTGATCTGCGGTAGCCATCTCTGTCAATTAGGCAGGGCATGACCCAAACCTGTGCACCCTAGAGACATTCCAATGAGGTACAGGGTGTTTAGGACGACTTAAGCTTATAGCCAGTGTATAACAAGAAGCAAATGTGGAAACAGGAGAGTTTGGGTTCTGAAACGTCCTTCTTCTCCCACTTGGATGAAGCACTTAGGGGTCGGAATCAGATGGCCCCGGCTTGAAGTGCTATATTTCTTATCAGTGGTGTGGCTTTTGACACATCACTAACTGAATCTCAGTTTTCTCATTTTCAAAATAGACTATTCCTACCTTTAGGCTAGTTGTAAAGGAGTCCATGTATGTAAAATGAGCAAAACAGCTGAACACATGGACTATACAGTAGGTAGGTGCTCAACACATAACGACCTGAAAAAAAAAAAAACAACCAAAAACAAAACTACTCTCCCTGTTTGTAATTATTTCTACACTTTTTTTTTCATTAAAAATTTTTTTTGGAAACAAGGTGTCATATAAAGCCTTGTAATCTGTAGGCATCCTTCCCCCCACCTTCTGATGCTGGGGTTACAGGCATAAAGCCCTGTTTTGTTCCTACACTTAAAGGTGCAATGATGAGTCATGTGACTTTCTGGCCTGTTTAATGATGTTACATGTCCCTGTTTAACTATGGTTCCTGTGCTGGTGTGTGTGTGTGTTTGTGCATGTATAGTAATGCATATGTACACCTATATGTGTGTGTCTCTATATTTCTGGGTTGTATCAGGAGGACACAGAGAACCTTATGACTGGAAGCTGACTCATGACCGTTAAGCTGATGCAGGGGATTCTAGCGTTGTGAGATAGTTGAAGCCAGAAGCATAGGCTGTTGCTTTCCAACTATCCCCAACTTGAAGACTTGGGAAGTCTGGGACAATTCCTTCTGGCAAACACAACTCTGGTGTCAACTTTTTTTTTTTTAAGTGGACTTTATTTGCAATTAATCATTCATTCTTGAAATATTTTAGAATAGATTAAAACCAGTACATAAAATAAATCTTCACTGTATTTGTTACATTATGGCACAGAATAACTTAACACTTTTATAAATATGTTTCATCAGTGCACAAAATGGGAGAAGAACCCTTTTGCTAAAAGCAGCCCGGTAGCGGTTTGGACTACAGTAGCATTTTTCAAAACTGACCATGAGATGGCGCTGTGGTCCAATAGATTATGTAAGCTTTAACTGAGGTTTTCTTCAATATGGCGTTGAATCCCTTAAGTCTAGTAGACTCTATCAATCAACTTAAAGAAGAGTGAAGTTTGTTACTCTTAATAATATTGACTAGAAGTGAATCCTTTCATCATGGATCCATAAATCATTCAATGGTTATTTTTCCTCCCCTCCTGGGGAGAGGAGTGTATCTAAGAAGCCATAGATGTCTAGAAGTACCAGACTAAAGAGAGGCCTAAAGTTATCATTCAACTTCAGATTAATAAACCGAATATAGACGATTGTTTTCAACACCCTGATAGAATCGTGTTAAACTCTTTCCTTATATTAAAGCATCTTCCAGTTTATTTAAAGCGTATCTCTGTTACACAGGAACCTCCTTTGGCAGTCATGGAAGGTCATGGGAACATTAGAACATTAATTCACATTTAGATCAACATGATTCAAACATGCACGTGTGTATGTTTTCACCACTTGCTCTTCTTCATATAAATATATAAATGTTGAATAAAGTGCATGGAACATGTCTGTACATATATATATACAGGTACACGTTTTCTTATATACACTTTAAGAGATAGTTACAGAGAGGGAAACGCCACATACACACTGGTAATATATGTGTAGTCAGAAGACACCTTTCGGCGGGGTTTGTGTTCATTCTGATGAAGATTAAGTTCATGGAATAGAATCTGTAACCCTTTGCTTAATATGCATTGGCATGTGCAGAGTTTCAAACTAAGGCAAAACACATTAGAGCAGGCTTCTTAACACTTCTATTTTTATTAGTCAGTATGGTCTAAATCACTAAGGACTAACTTCTTTTAAGTACAGACTTGGGACTGGTGACATGTTATAAATTTTGGACCTGAAGCCATGACGACCATCATTCAAAGTGTCTGTAAGACATACTTAGGAAAACCTTAATTTCCAACGTACATGATGAAGTTTTCTACATGCTTTAGTTCCTAAACCTGTAACATTTCCCAAAGGCTTGCAACATAACACCTTTGTAGCCAATAAGGATGTTTCAGCCTTTTACTCTGTCTCAACAGTAATGTGCAATTCACCGGTGTGTCACAGTGTCATGGTGGATTCACTATAGCTGGCCTTTGTTAGTCTGTAGTAGCCATTTCTACTGAACGTTATGGTAGCTGATACTTGATTTTTGACTGGAAGCTAGTGTCTGTCAGAGCAAAATGAATGTAGTTTTAGAGGGAAGGAACAAAAATATTGCTTTTACCTTGTATTTATGAATTGGACCCAATTTGTGGTGTTTATTTTTATGCATTACAAGCAATCTTTGATTCAATTGATATTTTCCCATTTCCTTGTTTCCTTGGCAAACATATATAACCAATGAGAATTATTTAAAAAAATTCTCAAGAGTTGATACAAACTCTTTTCTGAATCAGGTAAGGAAAAAAATGAACTGGTTGATTCTGAAAATGAATCTATATACTTTTTTGATAACAACTAATTAAGTTGTCGTTTTTAATGCAAAAATCTTATATATCTTTCTTAAAATATCCTTATTAACTAAGAAACTGCTCCACTCATAAGGTACAGTCAACAGATCACTGTGGAACCAAGCTAACCCATTTTTATAAATAATATAAATACATTAATCTAAAAGTATCATTAATAAAACCCCATATTTATTTAGTTTGGAGACAGAGTCTCTCATGCACTCCACATTGGCCTCATACTAGATAAATAGCTGAGGGTGACTGAATTCCTGATCCTCTCGCCTGCACTTCCCAAGTGCAAGGATTACAGCCATGCACCGTGGTGCCTGGTTATGCAGTGTTGGGCATCCACGCTAGGATTTCCTGCATGTTAGGCAAGCACTCTTTTATCAACGGAGCTACGTTCCCAGCTCTTTGAAAACACCAGTTTTACCTGATAACTGTCAATATGAAAGTCACTTGAGTTTTACAGAAATAGCCTAAGAAGCTACTGCTAACAGCGAAAAACCTGAGTTTAATGTTCAGCTGTGACAGTCAACTCTTTGTACTAGTCACTGCTCAAAGGGCGCATGCGCAACACAGTCATTTCCCTAGTGAGTTACCAAATACCTCCGGGATGCTGTTTCTTTGAAGCGAGTTCTAGAACTGTACTTGGAAAAGTAGAATTACCCTTTGATAGTTTACATAGAAGAAAAATATACGAAACAAGACCATATTGCAAATTCAGGTAAAGCCCAAGAAGCAGAAGAGAAAGCAGCGAGTTATTGAATAACATTTAAGACCCTTCCACGTCTGAGAATTAATGACAAATGCAGCAAATGCCAGCGGTCTTGTGAACATTTCAAAATGGCATCTATGAAAAAAGCAAGAATGAAAAATATCGTCAAGTATTTCAATGAATTGTATTAGCAATACAAATGTCATAATACTGTCTATTTTTCTTTTCAAAATATATGTTGTGGTGAATTTGAAACACTTGTTTTTTTTAAGAGGCTATTCATTATTTTCAGTATTTCTAGCTATTTTTATATACAACAATATGTCACCAACTCACTCCCATGCTACCCATCAACAACATGGCAGCCTGGTTTCTATTTGACAATAGAAGTTATTTAGATGGATTTTATGCCTCCTTACAATTGTACAATAAAGGCCAATGATTTTAAAGATCTCATTGGCAATGTTAAAAGCATCACAACACTCCTAGTTCAAATGCTGTCCGGAATTATAGTTGGTCCACTGGAGTAGTCTAATTTGATCTGAGCCTCCTTATCCCGCCCCCACACACGTGGGTGTAAACTTGTTCACGCGCCCTGGGCAATAGTTCCAGCATCCGGTTCATCACACACAGCTAACCTTTTCATTCACGGTTTCAATATTGTCTGTACACATCTCTTCCGAGTGTTGGTTCCCTAGTATAACCATGGAGCAGTCATTAGCTGTCGGCTCAGCATCTTCCTGTGAGTTCTTTTTTTGTCCCACCTGGAGCTGACTAGACTTGTAGGCCAATGTTGGTATAGTGTTCACTAAAATTAACTGCAGCGGCTTCCTGTTCTCTTTGTACTGGCACTGAATGTACCGGGAGAAGGCGGACCTGTAAGTTTTATTGAACAACGTATATACCAGTGGGTTGACCGCTGAGGAGAGATAACCAATCCAGACAAACACATTGAGCAGGGCTCCAATGACATTTTCGTTGCAGGATTCTTTGCAGATGACGGCCATGATATTGGTGATGAAGAATGGGCACCACATGACAACAAACAGAAAGAACACGATGCCCAGCACCTTGCATGCTTTTTGCTCGTTGCTGATGGACTGCATCGTCCTGCGGCCTGCGTAGGAGCCTGGCTCTCTGTGGATGGACCGCTGGAAGAGCTTTTCCGACGACAGAGAACTCTGAGGGAGGAAGCTGAAGGAGGATAATTTGGCCCGAGTGCTGAGGTCACTCACACACAAGGTGGCTTCTTTCTGAAGTGACTTGATAGTCAGGAAGTAGGTGATCACCATGATGGTTAGGGGGATGAAAAATGCCACAAAAGAGCCTATGAGGACAAAGTTGTCATCAGCGAGCAGGCAGCTCCCTTCCTTAAAGACCTTCGAATCGTCCTGTAGCCCGAAGACTGGGATTGGCATGGATATACCTGAAAAAGGATGAAAAGTGAGACAGACCATCAAGGGACTGAGGATATGAAGGTAGACGCATCACCACTTAATCCTGGCTGGTCAAGAAAGTGATGCCAACTTACTTTAAGAGTATTACTTCAATGAAAATTGGGCTAATTCTTATTCTGTTTTTTTTTTTCGAATTATATTTTACTTATTAACTGGCGAAAACACACGCAGAGGCAAAATGAAACAAATAAAAATGACCGCTAACACCATCATCTAGAAATCAACAGACTAACTGCATGGACAGTTTAACATGTATCACACACATGACACATGCAGGAACATACGCACGCATGTACTCTCCCCCACCCCCATGTACTCACACACG
The DNA here is from genome assembly GCF_978045245.1 of Mus caroli. Lineage (NCBI taxonomy): Eukaryota > Metazoa > Chordata > Mammalia > Rodentia > Muridae > Mus > Mus caroli. Next base: position 70,847,989 of record NW_028227267.1, on the reverse strand, counting down.
CGCTCACACACGTATGTACTCATGCACACACTGGGCAAGAGGACGAGGTTCTACTTTATCTACTTTTTTTTTTTAACTTTCCACTTCATATTATACTATCAGCATTCACGACTTCTTCTGTAAACTTATAAGCCTAACATATTTGCTTCCTAACAAATTTGAAAAATATAAAAAGGTAACAGTGAGTAAAGGAAAATCACACTTATTCTCACCACCAAGGTGCCTAGGTTACTTTTGTTTGCACAGAACTTTCTGTGCAGTTTTAGGTCTCCCTATGGCATTTAGTATTTATTATAAAACTTGTGCTTGTTGAGACAGGGTCTGATACTAGCCTGGGATAACCTCAGACTCACATTGATCCTGCTTCAGCTTCTTGAATGACATGAGCCACTATGGCCAGTTTTAAAGTTGGACATATTCTAAACTACTTTTGAAAGACATTTTCCAATATTAATTTCAAGTAAGTCAAATAAATGAACTTGGGTTAGTTTTAAAAAGTTTTTATTTTGGAAAAACTCTTACATCTGCAAACCCCCAAAAAGGAACAAAGAAAAATGGTATCCCAAGGATGCCTCTTAGCTTTTTATAATTGTAAATTCAAGACAAATATTGTGTCTTCCAGGCCCTCACCTGGAACCCTCATTTTGAGGCAAACCTCAGATATCATATGATTAAACATGTACACATATTCTTTTTTTTTTTTCAAGACAGGGTTTCTCTGTGTAGCCCTGGCTGTCCTGGAACTCACTTTGTAGACCAGGCTGGCCTCGAACTCAGAAATCCGCCACATATTCTTATGTAGATTGAAAGTGAAACACTTTCAGAGAAACCAACAATCACAGACAGGCTTTCTCCTGAAGAGGAATTTAGTGTTCCCTTCACACCATAACATATAGAATTTGTGTTCAGACTTCCATTGGCCCATAAAAGTCATATATTTTCATAGCAGAACATCTATAAGGATGAACTGCCAAAAAACAAGGATCTGCAGAGTCTATGGTCTAATGTATGAGTTAGATGCAGATTGCTATAATACATGGTAATGTGAGCTTACAGCTGGCCAGTCGCTGCACATTCTGATTAGGGGCCTACATAATGGGCCTCCAGGTACACGGCTCAGACAGAGGCGTATAGCTGTGAAGAAATTTCACAGCTGGCTCTAATCATGATAATTTCTCTCCATGGTGATTTGATCCTACTTAGTGAAGTTTAGCTTGACCTCGATGTGAGGTTTTTGTTCCCTTTTTGGAGCTATGGGGTTTGATGGAATCTGGTTAGGCCAAAGCAGTCACGGTATACTTCTTCTGTTATTCTCTCTGCCACAGAGGCAGAATCCTGTAGCTGAGAAAGGAGAAGAAACAACTGTACAGCTTAGTTCAAGCTTGCTTCCTTCACTCTAAGAAGCTCTGAGAAAAGTTATTTCCTGTCCACATTGGCTTGTATTTCCAGTTTCCTGACAGAGCACCCTTGGTTGTACTTCCAGCCACTCTGTAGCCCAAGATGCTGCTGTTAGGCCTGCTCAGTGGCCACTGTTTGACCTTTGTCTTGCCACCCAATAGGAAAATAGTTTCCTTTGAAGATATGTATGTAATACACACAGTCCATTGGTGGTGGTGGCGGCAGCAGCAGCAGTAACAACAACAAGGAGAAGAAAAAAATAGCCAAACTCTCCATGGTTAGAACAGTGTTTGACTATCTGCAAACACAGGTATGGCTGTCCTAACACCCAGTTGGTAGAAGGGACAGCAGCTGGAGCTTAGTGTAATATTTGACAAGAATGTCTCTCTGCTCTCTGCCCTGTGTGTTTGTGTGTATGGGTGTGTGTATGAGAGAGAGAGAGAGAGAGAGAGAGAGAGAGAGAGAGAGAGAGAGAGAGAGAGAGAGAGAGAGAGAGAGAGAGAACACGAGTAAGGGAGCAAGGGCTTGGCCATAATAATTTAGGCTCATGTGGGAGCTAGAGGCTAACATAACATCTTCAATCACCTCGCCACCATGTTTTGAGACAGGGTCCCTCATGGAACAATTTCAGCTAGACTGATGGCCAGTGAGCCCCAGATCTGTCTGTCTCTGTTCTGTCCCTCCCTCATGCTGCCCTGCCCAAGTCTTTGAATGAGTGCTTAGGATTCAAACTTGGGTCCTCATGCTTGGCCTGGAATGTACTTTGCCCCAAGTTGTTTTCCACAGGCTTCAGGGATGATATTTGTTTCTTGTCTATGTAAGGTTATGCCAGTTCTTGATGTTTTGTTTTTTGGAAGATAAACATGAATGGCATTATTCCTGTGTGTATCTGCTACATTACTGGGAACACCTTCTGAGCTAATAGCTGTGGCCATAACGGAGGCATCCTAGGAGACCATTTGAGAACTCATCAAACTTCAGGGACTTCAGAAAATTAACCATAAAAGATAGCCTCTGGTTTCTAAGAAGAGCGTTTTCTTTTTCTGCCAATATTTGAACTCATATTTTTGAGAGATGGTTCTTATATTCATCTAGACTTATTATATAGACTTCCTGCTTACTTGATCAGGAGGGGTGCACTGAGCATCTACTTCAGATGGACTTAGATGTGAGTCATGGCTATGGGTCTGGGCTCCTGGGGTGATGTTCAGCTCCTTGATGGGATGAGGCTGGTGCCAACATGCCCTCATGGATGGCGTGAAGATAAAATGGATCAAATATGCAGATCACCAGAATGGTGCCTGACTCAAGTGAGATAGCATAACAAACGGCAAAGCAGGTGGGAATAATTTTTTTATGTGTGGGAATTATTCAGAAAAATAATTATCAACATTATTTTGTTCTCATCTATTTGTTTTGTTCAGTGTTCTATGTTAGCCTTTATATAATAGACCATAAGAAGCGAGATCATGTTTTGACGGTTCACTATTGGCTATGTAATGATGATGTAAGTATTAGCTTCTGCCAGGGTCATGGGAGGTCGCAATCAATTTTAATTTGGTACAGCTAGCCCTGTTGATTGCTTTTCTAATGTGATGGATTACAGCCATTACTATTAGTCATGATGCATACAAACAAAATATCAACTGTCCAAAGAGGTGTATGATTTTGTTATTAAACTCTTGGGTGTTCATTTTCTTGATGAATACAAAGGAAGTCCCTTCCTTGAAAGACTTTTTGCCCTGTTATTTATGACCTGGTAATGAGTGGCTATTTTCACTGGACCAGAATGTAAGACAGCCGAACATATCTAATGGTTCATTCATTTGGACTTTGTAACTGTCTCTTGGGTTGAGAAAACACACACACACACACACACACACACACAGTATACACTCCCTGTGGGATATTTTGATTTCAGCAGCTGTGACATGAGAGGGTAATGGAATCACTCACATGGACACAGATTCTTCCCCTAAAATGTCTGAGGGAAAGACTTGCCTGACAGGAGGATATCCTGGCAGGTCATAGGCAGGATTGTTTTGTGCTTGGAGAGGACACCTTGATTTGGCTGGGGGAGAATCAAACTCATGGGTCTTTAAATGGCTAAATAAAACTCTCCTGACTACTGCTGCATACCATTTGTTTTCAGTGTTTCTTCCCGAGTAAGTGTGACCAGCAAATATTTGTAAAAAGACTGGTGGGAAAGTTAAAGCAGCACTCTAGAAAGGGGAAGAAACTTTTGTCAAGAAACAAAGGCATCTCCGTGGGCTTTGTGTGTTTGATGAGGGGCTCCGAAGTATGCTCCTACCAAGAGAAATGAGAGCCCTGTCTGATAGCCAAGAGTTTGGCCACAGTCATCTCAAGGGCATTAATTTTCTGGCTGCTTTCTTTGATAATAGTGGCGTTTGGAGACCTGACATCTTCTCTACCCTGAGATTTCTGCACATTAAGCATTTTGCTTTATGAACAAAGAGACGGTGGTTTGAACTTCTTTACTCTGCATTTTGTTTAATAATTTTTTTGCCCCGAGGAGTAGGAAACAGATCAAAATGCACTAAAGGTGTGAGATCTTCTGTGCACATTTCTTATTCCTCTGCATTAAAATTCAGACAGCGAAGTGAACAGCGGGGAATCATGGACACTAAGAACACAAAGGTTTTGTTGGGCATTCTCCTTGAGCGCAGCTCTCTGCTTGCTTTGCCCATAAAGTCCCCCAATCTAGTTAGAATCTTTCCATGGGCTAAAGGATCTTAATTCTGGACTACCAGTTATGACAGACAGGCTCTCCTTGTAATCCTACAGTTTCATGATTTAGGATCTTAGAACTGATGGTACTTTCCTTTTGAATCAAGCAGTTTGAAGTACTAGGTAGCAAGGGTCTCATGGGAAATGAAGCACTGAGAGTCACTGAGTCTTTCAGTGGATAGAGAGTGGAGAAGACGGAAGGAAACGGGCATTTCAGGACTCCGAGGAAAGTTTTGAGTTATGGGTTTCAATTCCCCTCAGATTGTTACCTTTCCTTTGCATTTGAACCCTTGCCTTTAAAAAAAGTGTAAGAGGGAATTGGTAGTAGTTTGACAGAAAGCATCATATAAGTCAGTGCTCCAGGCTAATCTTCATGCTGCAGGGAATAAGAATTAAAGATACATGGGAAAACTGGAAGTGGGAATGGTGCTCACTCATCAACCTGCCAGCTCCAACATGTGGCAACACTTCAAGATATGTTACACACATGCACTCCCTCCACACTGAGATATTTTACAGATTGGATAAACATTACTCAGACTACCCTAAGGGCTGATAAGAATTTCACCATATGGAGATGAAAAGTGGCCCTAGCAAGTTTATGCAACTTACTTAGAATTGCACAGAAATTTAGGAACAAAATTAAGACATATCAGTTTCTTAATTTTTATGGCATATATTTAAAAAACTGTATGTTATTTTCATAGTAGTTATAAAATTATGGCTGTATCAGAGCTTATTGATGTTAGTTTTAGAAAGTCCCCCAAAGCTTTAACTGACATAGATACATATTTATACACAGTCTATGAGAAATCTAGAACTTCCATTAATTTATCTGAAAACTTTTACCAACCAACCTTGTTATTACCACAGAATTACACTAATACTGCATACTCATGCATGCACACACATTCATATGCCTACATATATGTACGTGCATACACACATATTACACATTCACACACACACACACACACACACATTTCTCTTCAATGATTCTCAGAAATTTGAATCGTCATTCTTAATCTCCAATTAAGTTTCCTCCAGTGAGACATTACATTTTTAAGGCTATAAATTAGAAAGACAACTTAAAACCTTCTCTTGCTCTCTGTCACATGTAACGGTTGCTCTCAACTCTGGTTGCTGATTTTAGTAACCCAGGAAGCTTTAAATAATTACATTGCCTGTGCCTCATTCCAAGAGCAATTTACGGACTTTAAGAAATATGAATGACCAGGCTCTTTCCTGATACTGAAACAATAACCATGTCAGTGGCCTCCGAGAGCTAAGCTGCAGCATGCAGCACAGAGGCTGCCTCATCACAGATTCTGGGTTCAGTGGCTCCTGGCTCTTCTGGCCCCACCCAAGAGAAGAGGCTGTGGTTAAGAACTGTAATGGGGTCCCACTGAATTGTGACTTGGAGATGCAGGTTGTCAGCTGTCACTTAACACCTGTCCGCACTTTCCCAGGGAAGCTTTATCTCCATTTGCCAATTTTGCCCTTTGAGAATATGAGTGTCTGAATCATATGATATAGTTGAAATCATTGAAAGTTATTATTAAGGAATTCATCTGTTATGTCTGTGAGGAGGACACAAGGGCCATCTCATGTGTGTGGCAATCAGTGAATTTTGTGGAGTTGGTTTTCTCCTCCCACTGTCAGTTCTGGGGACCGAACTTAGGTCTTAAGCTTATTCTGCAAGCACCACTGTCTGCTGAGCCATCTCAGTGTCCCTGAGACAAGTTAGTATAACCTTGCTTTGCTTTTGAAACCACAAATAATAAAGGAACTTTGGGTGATGGCTATGTAAATTAATCTGGTTTAATTATCCTATACCATATACATGTCTAAAAGCTCACTTTATATCACACACTCATATCCGTTATGATTTTCTAACAAAGCATTAATAATAAAACTCAAAATTTTATATACTTCACTTTCTTTTTAAATGATCATATAGTTATCAAGCATTACCAAGTATTCTTTTCTTAGCCGAGGATTTAGCAACATGCTTATAAGCAACAATTTATTTAGATAAAGGTCATGCCTGGTCACATTATTGAACCCTTCTTTTTAAAAATTATAGCTTCTCTGAATTCCTACTGGGACAGGTTTCTTGAGAAAGTTTTACATGTGATATTTCTAGTTTTGACACACCCCATCTATAAGGTATGTGTAGAAACAGCCTTGGTGTCTGGAAAGCTAGGGTGTGGCCGCTATGTGTTCATACAACCCATGTCTATGGGAAGTTAAATGGGTTAACACACTGGATTTACCATACTACATATATACACAGTGTGGCATATACCCTCAATGTTCCTCGTGCTCAGGCATTACTAACCATTCAGCTCACCTTAGGAGGTCTTTGCAATTCCGTCTTCATGTAACTATTCACATTCTTAAAATTTCACATAACTGTGTCATCTTTTCTCTCTGACTCTGGAGATATTCAGAACAACCTTGCACACAGCTTGCCCTTTCAACTGGTTGCACAGTGATTTGAGATGTTATGAAACTTTGCCTCCTCTCATAAGTATCTTCTCCTAATGACTTGGTTGATGTATGCAGTGTCCTGTTGTTAGTATGAGGTGTCTCTTTTTGCAATATCTAGAATACACAGGAGGGGTGGCTTTAACCCAAATTCAAATGGCAGTGAATAGAGGTGGGTCTGCATGGACCTTGGCTGCTGTGAAAGAGAAGCCACAGGGAGAGCTTAGGATGTTAGGCTGAGAGTAAGATGATAAATATACTCTGGCATGTTATTAAATGTCTAGAGCATCAAGGGGCACTGTAAATACTAACGGGATACAGAGACTCACAGCTCATTTCCCTACTGATCCAGTTCTGCCAATGCTTTATGAACTGCTGTTTGTGGTTCCAGGATTCCTGCTAAGCAGGGGCTTGGGCAAGGCAGCCAGTTGAGCATCTGGGGGTGGGCCGCCTATCTCATGGATCCATTTGCATAGAGAGAACATGTGTTATTTTGTGTGATTACCAAGTATGCCATTGGGCTGCAGATGGAGACCGTGATTCCAAGATGCCCCCTCCACTTTTTTCAAGGCATTTCTCAAGGCAGATCCTTTGTGAAAACATTCCAAATCATTCTCTCTCTAACAAGGATGCCGTCCTAACTCTGCACTCCTTGTTGACTCCCTAAACATTTACACGGTGTTTCCAACACCTTAGTGATTTCTTTTTTAAATTCTAGAAATATCATTACATTCGTGGGATGGCAATCTTATTAATAGCAGAGATACTTTATCTGAAACACTTCTAAGTTCTGACCTCAGGTAAAAGCCTGTGGGGCTGAGGATCAAGCACTATAAATGGGGGTGGGGTGGAGGGAGATGGGCTGGGAATTGGCATACATTTTATAGACACATCTTGGAATTATTGAATAATTTCATAGTGTTTTCCTTCATTGCTGCTGAGGAAATGCAGTAATGAGGTGTGAAGTGGCCATTTATATGAGATAGGAGAGCTACCCACAGGATGGGGCAGCACAGAACAGACTACTTGAACAGCCCAAACCACTGGGGGTTGTGGAGATGGGTATAGGCAGAACCATACAGAAAGCAGGAATTTCAGTTTTCTTCCTTACTGTTCTGATTCCTGGCCCATTATTTTGCTTAAAGCTGTTTCTAAGGTATATTTATTAGTAGGAAAACAGAGAATCATATAGTGGGGAAAGAGTTTTTAAAAAAGCAGACTATATTTAAAGACAGTATTTAAAACAGAAGTTTGTCTCCTGACTGCTCATCTTTAGCTGGGTGACCTTAGGCTGTGGGATTTTAATGATTCAACCTTCAAGGAAAGGGATATTAAGGAGAGAAATCTGCTCTCATCTTCACGGAGATCTTTGATGAGGAAATAGTGATACACTGGTTTAGAATTATTTTTGTAAACCTCCAAGATTTATTTAAATGGAAGCAATTACAATTCACTTCACGCTGGGTGAAATTCTGTAGGTAATACAAAGGGCATACGAGAAGCTTCAGGAAGCCCCGGATCTTATAGAGAAAATTAAATGTGCATACATGATTTATTAAGGAGGCAGTGCAGGAGGAAATGAGATCAAGAGGCAAAGCAGAAGACACGGAGAAGCACAGCTGAGTGATGGTGGAGTGGGGGTGGCCAGAGTGAGTTCATAGTTCTGGGAGAGAGTCTTGTGGGAAACAGCTGCTGAGTTGTCCCTGTGGCTGAATAACATCTGGATGGGATTCTGAACCAAGGCAGGATACAGGATGGGATCTCTGTGCATCCTGGCTGAGGAACACCTGGCCTTGTGCATCCCAGGAGGCAGGCACCTGGCTGTGTTTATCTTGGCAATCTCCAGTCACCGTGTCACTGCAACCTCAGAAACATGTGCACACATTTCCTTTGTTCTGTTTCTGTTTTCTTTTTTGTGTGTGGGAGCCAATGTTCACTAAATATGTCCCTGATGACCTACATAAGAGTCCCACGCTTATGTCTTGTTTCTTATAGACTCCGAGTGGGTCCTCCCTCTAGGTCAGCAACGAGTGGGTCCTCCCTCTAGGTCAGCAACCAGTTTTGGTCATTTATTCATCAATCAAGTGTTTAATTGAGTCCCCACTGAATGAGATTCTTAGGAGTTCAAGAGGAAGAGGGAGCTTTACCATGATCAGTTACTTTATAATCCAAGACCTTTCGCTGTCATCAGTCCCAAAGAAGATTGTGGGGGAGGGAGGGGAGAACAGACAGTGTCAGGGTTACTATCAGCATCACACTGCTAAAAAAAAAATGATGCACTCAGGGGAATCTGCGCTCACCTTGAACTTAGTCACTGCTGAATGGCATATAAAGTGCATTGGGAGTGGATTAGCCATCCTGGAATATTTGGTCTCAAGACTCGCTTAGATACTTAACATTGTTAAAGGGTCCAGCAAGCTTTTGTTTTGGAGAGTTTTAAGTATCTGTTGCTTCAGAAATTCAACAGAGCGCTTTAAAAGCAGTTTTTGTAATTGATTCATTTAATAATAAAATATTACACATTAGCACAATTAGTATATTTTACCCACCCCCCCATATTTCTCCTCCAAAACATGGAGTGGCACTGTTTTAGAAGTGAGATCTGTCTACTAGTTTCATAGAACATGGTAGGTTGGCAGGGTTCCATCTCTCGGTTTCAGTCTTTGTGTGTCACTAATCCTTGTATCTGGAAACTGCCCCTTTTCTCATAAGAGGATGAACCGGGAAGAAGGCAACCCCGGTCTTGAGGATTCCATTGACCCCTTGGACTCCCTGAGAGTGTCCTTGGATTCTTCAGACCCACACAGCACCCTTGAAGGCCTCTAGCATAAGAGAGGAAAAACAGCTTATCTTAGAAAAGTCCATTTTGGCTCCCCTGTTATTTGAAGTGAGCCTCTTCATGTCTCTGAGTTTCTTCTATAAAAATGAGGGTTGTTCAGTAATGTCCCTTGAAAGGATTGTCATCAGGAATAGAAAGGAGACTTGCTGTACCATGAGTGGCAGTTGAGGGACTGTCTAAGATCTGGCAAAGACAAGAGTGCTCCATTAGCTCCCTTAACGCTCAGAGTCCTTCATATGGCCTGAAGTCCCTGCTGTAGCCCAAATCTCCAGCTGGAAACCCCTGCTGTAGCCCAAACCTCCAGCTGCCCTTGTTTGGTTCCAACAGAAATGCTATCATTTTTATAACTTGGTTTGGAGATGTGTGCATGGCTTAACTCCTCTGCACATGGGCTTCTATTAACATCAAACCATTAACCACCCAAGCCAGGGCCCTTCAGAGCAAGACTGTATTCTTGCAAGGCAACAGAAGTGCTGAACATATTGTTCTCTGGGGTGGGAGCAATGGAGTCAGCCTTCAACACTAAATAATGGGTGCAAAAAAATGGATATGACTAAGATAACACACGATGAGTCAGATTCGCAGAGCAAGGATAAGAGATGTCCACAGTGGCCTTTCTCTGTGGGCCTTATGTCAAGCGGATTCCTTGGTTGGCATTATTGTTCATGGGAATCAGCATGAGCAACCCTCTGTCTATGAAGCTTTCAATGAAAGGTCTGCATTGACATCGTTGCTAGTCAAAGTGTTTGGATTTAAGAAATGGAAACAGATTCTGGCTGGTGCAGCCGAAACCGAGCTTAATAAAGGGATACTGAGCACATCAAGGATGTGGGAGAGGGCTTAGCTCCAGGCTAAAATCTCGGAAGTAAAATTATACTGTAGATGCAACCTGTAGGTGAAGAACACTTCCTGCTCATGGAAGTGCCACTTCCGTACTTGGGTCTCAGGAACTCAGTCCTTGGCGATAGGGGGTCTTAGATGTGTGAAGCAGTACCTGGCACCAAGTGTGAGCCTTCCAACCCCAGGCAACTGCTTCACCTCATTTGTTCACTTCACTCCTTCCCAAGTCAAATTTTGATCAGTGTGGTCGCTTCTACTGGTTCCAAGTGGCTCTCAGGAAAAGTTGGCAGAGTTCTGGAAGGCTTTGGAGTTCTCATGTTCTTCTAAATGTTGACACCAGGCTGAGAAGAGCCACAGCTCTGGAGTGCAGGGGCTGGCACCCTCTGCCAACATGAAGTATGATATGTAGCTGCTTAAATGGCTTATTTCAGAAGTGATGATGCTAAAATTTCTGTTGTTCACCCCCACCATTTCCCCACATTTGTTGGGTTTTACTGTTTTTCTGTGACGTTTGCAATTAGAATAGGATCAAGTATTTAACAGTTAAAAAAATTAGGGCTAGCAAGATAGCTAAGTTGGTCAATTACCTACTATACAAGCACAAGGGCCTGAGGTAAGATCCCCAGAGCCCACACAGGAAAACAGGCACTAGACACTCTCACACATGTTGCAGTTGTATAGCTCGATCTTCTTGTGGGACTCCCAAAAGTGGGAGCAGGGACTGTCTCTGACTCAGTTGCCTGCCTTTGGGACTGTTTCCCCCTACTGGGTTGTCTTGTCTAGCCTTAGAAGAGGAGGTGCCTACTCTTACTGCAAGTTGATATGGTTTGGCTAGTGGATATCCATTGAGGTTGGACCTTCTGAAGAGAAAAGGAGGAGGAGTGGATGGTGTGGGGTGTAGAGGTGAGGAGAGACTGGAAGGAGAGGAGGGAGGGGAAACTGATGGTGGGATGTAAACAAAACAAAATAAAAGACTAGGCATAGTGGCACAAACTACAATCCCAGAACTGAAAGGTGGGGCAGAGATGAAAAGATCCCTGGAATTGGGCAGACCTAGATGAATCTCTGAGCTCCAGGCTCAATGACAGGCTCTGGCAGGGGGTGTCATGGTGGATGGCTTTGTGGCTAAGAACATTTTCTGGATGAAGACCTCAGTTTAAATTCCCAGTTCATAACTATAAAAGTTGGTCATGAATGCCTGGCATAATGTTGAGGATGGAGACACAATCACTGGGGCCTTCTGGCCAGAAGCCTAGCTTCAGGCTCAGTGAGAGAGACCTTGTGTCAAAGGAGTAAGGCAGGGAATGATAAAGGAAGATGCCCAAGGTCCTTCTCTCTCTTCCCTACATTCACATGGCATACATTCCTGGGCACGGACACACACACAGACACAGACACACACACACACACATAGACCAGCCCATCTGGAAACATAGACCCCTTCAATAACAACCATGAACTCAGATGCCTCCAGAGCCAGTGTTTATAATTCTGAAGCCTACCTGAGCTGTGTGGTTGGTGGAGGATGGTTGGGAGACCGGTGCCTGGTAAATGATAATATCTGTGCAATCAGATTCAATTAATAGGAGAACCGAGACACACTGTACAAGCAAAACAAAATGTGTCTGAGGGCTAGATACACGTTTCCATTTGGTTATTAGCTTGGCAGGCTTAGAGCTTTAGAGAATTTCTCTTGAGTTCTTTTAAATTCACACTCTTCATGGGCTTCTCACCTTGGCCTTGCTCTCGGGGTCATTGTCCCTGTACTGATAAACTGACACCATTTCTACTGCAAGGCTCAAGGTGGCTTTTTATTTGGTTCCTAAATCCTGAGATCAGCTGGACTTGCTCTCAGCTTCATTCCAGATTCATGCCCTTGGCTCAGAAAACACCACTTTTACACAGATAGGTAAATTCTCAATTTGACAGGGCCATCTCAGGACCCAGGAAAGTCCCTAACTAGCAACTTCATCTTCTAACCCCAGCCACACTGCCGTATTCCCCTTCTGTCTTAGCTGTGCTTGCCCTCCTACCATTCTGGAAGCTTCTCTAGGATTTCATCTTTCAACACCTGTCTAATTAGCTCAGACCCTTGCATATTAAATCCAGCTCAGGAGAGCTCAGGATGAAGAACTCCGAGTTTTGCCTTTTCTCAAGTTGTATTTGCCATTCGCTGAGGAACAGGAGAACTGCTACCCAGCCACGAGTTTACCACCTCTGTCTTCCACTCTGACACCTTAGCTCTGGGATTGGGAGGAAGATTTATTTACTTATTTTTTATACCAGAGAGACTTTCCTGGGCTCTCTGATACCTACTTGCGCATGCTCTAGCTTCTCCAGACTAAGGATGGCCATTAGGCTTGCAGAGAGAAGCACCGGCTTCAAGTTACAAAGCACCTTTGATAGAGTTTATCTGGTTGTTACCAAGAAGACCAAGTAGAGCTTTCTTGTAAAGAGCTCAATAGCACTTAAAGGTCATCGAATGAAATGGCTTTCCTTTATATTCAATGCTTTGTGCAAACATACACTCAAAGGTAACAGGCAGGGAGAAATGATTCACAAGGTGTCCAGCTCTGCATAGGTCATCACAGATGGTCTACCGAATGAGGAGACGACAGGGTAGGAGGTATTCTTCCTATTTTATGAAGAAAACACAGGTGCCAATATAGCTTATGGCTTTCTATTACTCTTATAGCTAACCTACGGATGAACTAGAAATGCAAGCTAGATCTGCTCTATTTCATTTTCCCATAATTCTGATGCTTATGGACCTTGGCCTGGTGGATGCTAGTCTTGTCTGGTTTAACTAGGCTGTTGTGTTTATAGGGCCATTGGAAGGAGTTTTCATAGATCCCTTGACAACTTGAGGTTTATTAGCATTTTCATGACTCTTGTTTTATAGCCAATACTTCTGGGTTCTGAGGATTAAGTGCATTCCCTTGTGGGAGCATTGAGATGCACATAGAAATTATTCAAGATTTTACATTACTTAAACATGGGCCAAGGAACAGAAAGAAGAGTTAGAAAACAGAAACAAATCAAACCTCTAACCCCAGGGCAGGGCACTGCCACAATCAGGAAGATGCACGGACCTAGCTGCCTGCTTAGCCTCTCGGTTTTGCATCTCCTACCTTTGGGTACTCAGAGCAGTGCTATGGACTGTGTGCCATCGCCTGGTCCCCTTAGGCCAGGAAACGCCACTGACAGCATCCTAAGAAAGCCAGGAACTCAGACACATTCTACCCTGCGGGGTACTTAATGACCAAGGCTGCCTTTCTATTCCCATTGCTTGGCCTGCACTGCAAGCCTTTTGGACTCATGTTTGATCTTCCCCACTGTTCTTACTGCTTCAAGTCCTGTCTATGTACCCTTGGGCCTCCATGGCATGCTCCAGTCTTCCTCCTTCACTGTTGGCTTCTCTGTCCTTCAGCCCCATACATTGCTTACTTCATTATGGTTGTGAGACTTACTGGGCCCACTGCCAGGATACTTTCTTCATTGATAACTCACATAGCTGTGTCCTTAGGATTGCCTATCCTCACAAATATCCTGTCGTTAGAGGTTCTCTCTTGACTAGTTAGCCTGAACTGGCTCAGATCACCCCCTGAGCTTGGTTTCTGGTTGGCCTCCTCTTAAGCATTCACCATACACTGAGGCCACTCTATTGGTCTCTTTGTTTATCTGGTGGGTGTCATGAACGTGCGCTCCAGTGGAACAAAGAGTCTTTCAAGGTCATGCCCAGCACACAGTGCTTAAATAATGTTTCTGAGATAACCGACCAAGAAAATGAGGCAAAGCAGTTATGACTAAGTCGTAGACTTTCTCATCTTAGCAACAGACCTAAGAGATTGCCCAAATTTAGGACTTTTGAGGGTTAATAATTTCGGCAGCTTGGGCTTCGTAGAAGATGCAGATAAAGATATTAATTTGAGAATCCTCTATCTAATCTCTCTATTAGCAACTCCTCTAAATTGTGTTGTCTGTAATGTTTCAGCTGATAAAATTCTCTTAATGCTTCTGACCTAACACTATACTGGGAGAACTTGGCATGGGGTGGTCACAACAACCACATACCCACTTTAAAGCAGAATGGGGATAACTTAGGGACAAAAGACTGGATAATGGGGGTGACAATGAGCAAAATAATGAGATATATACACATGTGTGTGAGTGTGTACAAAAATGTCATAAGAAAACAGCATTTTATATGACCAAAAATTAAAAATCAGATTAGCAGCAAATATTATATAAAACTAGACTGACCCTAAGTGCTTTTTGCAAATTAGCTCGCTCATTCCTCATAGCAACCCTGGGCAGTAGCATAATCTCTATTTGCTGATGAGAGAATGGAGAGACAGAGGGGCTAATCAGCTTGCTCAAGGTCACACAGTGAGTGGCTGAACTAGAATTTTGACCTATACTCAATCTGGCTCTGTAGTCTTTGTTCTTTAACACAGTGTGGCCCCAGCACAACAAGTTTAGACATGAGTTGTGCAGGTTCAGGGGCCAAGTTCTCTCCCTTTAAAGAGTTGAGGTGGTCTGGCCTCTCTCTTGGATCCTGAATCCTCAGGTTATAGGGGCCTAGAAGTTATGTCATGCCCTGTGCAATGTTTTTTGAGCACACACCTCTTTCGTGTACTTGTGCCACAGGGGAGATCACCTTAGATTTAGAGCCATGAAGATGCAGTTGAGGTGAAAGCAGGGTCATAGCTTCCCAGAGGAAACATAAAAATGAATGCAGCATGGGGTAGCCTCTGGACCTTAGTGTGAAGGGATAATTGCCTTTTACTATAGACCTTTAATGCACAATTTGCAGGCCAACATTGTTTAAATTACCATCTCTTCCACTATTTCTTTTCTTTTTTTTTTTTTTAGATTTATTTATTTATTATATGTAAGTACACTGTAGCTGTCTTCAGACACTCCAGAAGAGGGCGCCAGATCTCGTTACAGATGGTTGTGAGCCACCATGTGGTTGCTGGGATTTGAACTCTGGACCTTCGGAAGAGCAGTCGGGTGCTCTTACCCACTGAGCCATCTCACCAGCCCTCTTCCACTATTTCTTATAACGTTTAAGTTACGCCATTGAATTCCCGAGAAGTGGTGCCCTAGCCCTGTACTGTCATGGATTCTCCCCCAACGTAAGCTGTGGAGGATGTTGGGGGGCGGGGGGGGGGCAGAGATGAATGCAGACGTTTACAGTTGTGTGTCCAAGTTCAGAAGAGGTGGGCTCTGCCAGTACTCTCATACATAAGACATGTTGGATCCCTGGGCCTAGATGAACAGTGAATGTGTTGGATATGTGTGGTCTGTGTGCACACATGTTCATCCCTGTTGGTAAAAACAGGCTCCCTGCTTCCCTGTTCTGCTTTTGCTGGACAGTGCTTTCTTGAGAACAGGAAAGTTCCTTATAATTAGGAAACATCGTAAGGAACAGAAGTCACAGTCAGAAGTAAATGAGTCAGATCTTTTATGAGGAGATGCAGAGGAATGGCGATAAGCTACTGGGGAAACATGGCGCCCTGACATCCCGGAAGGAGTTCATTTGCTGGGTAGCTCTTCCAGGTTAATGCCAAAGGACCTATTAGAGTCTGTCAGGTAGGAAGGGCTCTGCAATGTGGGAAATCTATAGGATGGAAACAGAAACTTCTAGAAAGTTGCTATAGTTTTCCATTTCATAGGGGTAGGTTTAGAATAATGAGATCATCCTTATAGCTATATTGTGGGTACATGTGGTGTGTGTGTGTGTGTATGTGTGTGTGCATGTGAGGTGTGTTGTGTTTATATGTGGTGCATGTGTGTGTATGTGGTGATTTCATGTGTTTGTATGTGTAGTAGGTTGTGTGTGTGTGTGATCAAATCAATATTCCTGCCTCCTGCTTCCACTTCTAAAGACCTCTATGATTACATTGGGCCCACCTGGGTGGTCCAAGGTGTACAGCCTGTTTTTAATATCAGCTGATCCGTGATATGAGCTCTCCATATCCGTATGAGAGAGAGAGAGAGAGAGAGAGAGAGAGAGAGAGAGAGAGAGAGAGAGAGAGAGAGAGAGAGAGAGTGCGTGTGGTATGTTGTATGTGTAGATCCTGCTGATCAAGTTGCCAACATCTCTATAATGTGCAAGCTAACTTTTAGATTTTGTGAGGATAACAGGAAGTTGTTTAGTTTTTTGCAGCCCATTAAACATTTGTACCTGATTTATTTTGTGGTAGGCAGAATAATGGTGTTCTAGAGGTACCCTCACTAGGCTCCCGGAATGTATGGCTATGTTCTAGGTCACGTTCCACAGTAAAGAGGAGTTAAGGTGACAGTCAGGAGTAAAGCATACGGATCAGTTGATATTAAAAACAGGCTGTACACCTTGGACCACCCAGGTGGGCCCAATGTAATCATAGAGGTCTTTAGAAGTGGAAGCAGGAGGCAGGAATATTGATTTGATCAAAGCAACTGAGGGAGATGAAGGCCCACCTGGTCCTGCCTGGCTTTGCAGATGGAGCGGATATATAGGCCTAGCTTGTGTCTCTCTTGTGTTTTGAAGGAGGAAAACTGGCTTCCAGGGAGATCATACTAAAAGGTATCATGTGCTGATATCCTGCCTGGATACCTTTATGAACATCTGCATGGGCTATCACTCTTCCTCAAAATCCTCTGTCTTCATGCTTAGAAACAGAAGAGAAGGTTCAGAGACCAGCTAATGGCTCTTAGTCCTCTTTGCAGTATTATTGGTTATTGGATGCACATTGGGACCAATGTGCAACTTAAAAAACAAACAAACAAACAAACAAACAAACAAACAAACATCTGGCTGCATCCATATGGAGTCTGACTTTGCATTTTAGGTAAGTTTGAGGGCATGGGCACAGGCTTGTCCCATGGAGCCCCCTAGGTGATTCCAATGTACTTTGCACAAGCTCTCCATTCCTCCTAGGCTTGAGAAGATGCTGGGCCACCACTCCTCTCTTTGTTTTGGGCAAAAGGTGGGTGGTCCTTGGCCAGGCAGTGTGGACCCTATACTAGGGCACTGTCTACCATGTGGCTTTCTCAGTATTCCTCTGCTCTGGGCTGCCTATGGTTCCTACAGATGAATTAATGATCTGGTGTGTAGATATTTAGTTTTTCAGTTGAGTCTATTGTCTTCCCCTTATTGGGAGGAATAGTCTGTAGTCCCAGCTAGTGTACCTTCAGAACAGGATAAGGTTATTTATTTGTTTATTTACTTATGTGTATAAGTGTTTGTCAGCACATCCCTGTACCACCTGTGTGCCTAATACCCGTGGAGGCCAGAACAGGGCATTGTACCCTCCTGGAAATGAAGTTACAGATGGTTCTGAGTCACCATTTAGGTTTTGGGTGTTGAACCCAGGTCCTCCAGAAGAGAAGCAGTGCCCTTAGCTGCTAAGCCATCTCTCCAGGCTTCTCTCTTGTGATCCCCAGAGAAGGGGAAATGAGCCTGACTCAGGCAGGTGGTTGTGGACATTAGCACCTCTTAACCCCATTGTGAGCTTATAAAGACCTCTGTTCCCTGAGCCATGCCTCCTGCTCCTCCCCTCTAAGATGTTTTTGTAGACATGGTCAGAAATGACTTTATTAGCCCATCCAGACAGTTCATTTGTAGGTTGGACCAGTTTGGGACTGTCATAGGGAAGCCATCTAAGAGGGGTCGGAGAGTGATACTGAAGAAAATACTACCATTCCAGAACTAGTTCTTTCTAGATTAAAAATTGCCCCAGGCTTTTATGATCCACAGGACTACTGACTTGAGTCAAGAAAGACTCCTGGGCACAGGGACGTGGAGCTCTTGGTGATCAACTTGACATACTTGGGAAGAGGGAGCCTCTGTTGAGTAATTGCCTCTATCAAATTGGTCTGTGGGAATTTTCTTGATTGATTTGGAAGGATCTCAGACTTCCAAATGGGGAGTGCTAGCCACAGGCAGGTAGTTCTTGGTTGTATAGGTAGAAACAAGAGGTAGAAAGGCTGAATGCGCCTGTGGTTGCACTCCTCATAGGCCTGTGTTCCAGCCCCTACCTTGACTTCCCTCAGTGATGGACTGCAACCTGTAAGCCAAAAGAACCTTTTTCCATAAGTTGCTTTTGGCCAAGGTGTTTCATTACAGGATCCAAAGCAAACTAGAACAGGAGTAATATAATTAACGTTCTTTTTTTTTTCCCCCACATTCAAGGCATCAACAATTTGTGGCCAGATCATCAATCTTGAGAGCTCTCTTCCGGGCTGGGGTTGGCATGCTTTCTATAACCTGTTCCAAGTCCAGGAGCAAGTGTGATCTTAATTGGAAGTAGACTATTTGCTGATGACCAAGATAAAGTCATGTCATGAGGGTGGCCCCAATCTAGTCTTACTAATGACCTCATAAAAAGAGGGGTGTTTTGGGCCCAGGAAGACCTGCACATGGGGATAATGCTTTATGAAAGTGAAGACAGAGATTAGGTGACTCTCTAAAAGCCAAGAGACATCAGGAATCACTAACATAGCCCCAGAATCTAAGACAAGGGCATAGAAAGGACCCCAGAGGGAAGTGTCCTGGCTGCTACTTTGATCCTAGTCTCCTGATGTCCAAAGGGAGATAAGAACCATGCTGCACCAAACCCAGGAAGTTGATACACCCCTGCACTATCATTCAGAAGGGATACTGTAGGTTGGTCAAACTCAGGGACACCTACACAAATACAGACTAAAATACAGACAGTCTGATAACCATTATGATGTTCCAAAACAGAAATTTCACAGGACTTAACCTAGTATGTCTTTTAGCAAAGAGATCTTTGTAGACATCTCTTTGGAACCATATATGGTCATGTCGCTTTCAGTTTGCAGCTCCTCAGGGAGTGAGAAAATGGGGAAGGAATACCCAAATAGAGACATTTTTCTTTGCTTTTTATTTTTTTTTAATGCTTTTAGAATGCCCTTCATTCCATGTAGCCAATAAACATGTAAACATAGGTAGAATCCCCACATTCTTCTCCCTAACGAAGGTGGCAGGCAGGCAGGTGGGAATCTATGAGAATTTTCAGTGCGGAAAAATGTATCATCCAAAATACGACAATTTGCAATCTCAGTATTAATACATTTAAATATCTGTTAAAATGTTTCTATTCATTGGACATGCCTAATAGTTAAACATCTAAGTTATTTAGCATAACACATTTATATATATATATGTAAGTAGGCTCTCCAAAAATAAGAAGTACCAAAGGTCTGAAATGGCACTGGATGCTAGGACCTATGCTGCCTTCTGATCCCACCTGACCTTCTTATAAGGGACCTGCTTCCTAGCATCCAGTAGGGGGAAGCAATGATGTGATGTGAGTTGAGGACAAAGTGGGTAGATGAAAGTAGTCCCTTCCTGTGCTTTGTCTTAGAAAACTGAGGCATTTCACAGAGGGCTGAGAACAAGACTCAAGACATTCTTGGGCCCCTGCCAGTACTGTCTCATCCCTTGTGAGAGTACACAGTTGAAATTTTTCTCTGTAGAAACTCATTAAAATAAAAGCAAGGCATCAGTCCCTCATAGATTTATAATCAAACTAATATATCATTTTGAAAAGACAAAGTCAAGGCTTAGGCACAGAATTCTATCTTTCCGATGGAACGTCAATAAATCTAATTACTTCCATAATTTCCTAACAAAGGCAGGTGGGAAGGGACATTATTTAAGAAATATTAGTGGAAATGCCATAAGCTTCAGAAATTCAAGAGGTAGAAAACACAGCAGGATTTCAAATAGCAAGAGAGCTTTAAAAATGTATGTGAGGCTCAGTTGCTCCCAAGGGGTTCAGGTCTTTTAAATGGACATGGACCCTGTAGTGGTTTGAACGAAAATGGTCCACATAGGATGCTTCAGTGATTCTTAGAAGGGTGACCAAAACACTCACAGAAGGAAATATGGAGACAAAATGTGGAGCATAGACTGAAGGAAAAGCCATCTAGAGACTGCCCAACCTCGGGATCCATCCCATATACAGCCATCAAACCTGGACACTATTGTGGATGCTGGGAAGTGCTTGCTGATGGAAGCCTGATACGGTTGTCTCCTGAGAGGCTCTGCCAGAGTCTGACAAACACAGAGGTGGATGCTCTCAGCCAACCACTGGACCGAGCATGGGGGTTCCCAATGGAGGAGTTGGAGAAGGGACTGAAGGAACTGAGGGGGTTTGCAGACCCATGGAGGGAGCAACAGTGTTAATAGGCCAGATCCACCGAAGCTCCTGGGGACTGAACTACCAACAAAAGAATACACATGGAGCTACCCATGACACTGGCCACATATGTGGCAGAGGATGGCCTTGTTGGACATCAGTGGGAGGACACCTTGGCCCTGAGGGTGTTCAATGCCCCAGTGTAGGGGAATGCCAGGACAGGGAAACAAGAATGGGTGGGTGAGTGGAGGAGCATCATCACAGAGGCAGGGGAAGAGAGGGAGGGGGCAAGGGATAGAGGATTTCCAAAGTGGAGACATTTGAAATGTAAATAAAGAAAATATCTAATTAAAAAAAAAAAAGAAAAGAAAATGGCCCAAATAGACTCATAGAGAGTGACACTATTAGGAGGTGTGGCCTTGTTGGAGCAAGTGTGTGGCTGGGTTGGGCTTTGAAGTTTCAAGTGCACAATCCATCCAGGCCCAGTCTCTTTCTCTTTCTGCTGGCTGCAGATCCAGATGTAGATCTCTCAGCTCCTCTCTAGCATCATGCCTGCCTGCATGGTGCCATGATGATAATGGACTGAACCTCAGAACTGTAAGCCAGTCACAATGAAGTGTTTTTCTTTACAAGAGTTGCTGTTGTCATGGTATCTCTTTACAGCAACAAAACCCTAAGACAGATGCTGAACACACATTCAAGTCTGTGGCAGTGAATTCCTTAAGCCTCATGAGGCTTCTTGAACAGTCCTAGGCTGGATAGGTCACTGAGGCCATCGAGCATGCTGGCTATGTATGATTATTAGATTCCTTATAACTTACATTGAGAGACATACTGTTATTCAATTCATAACGGATTCATGGAAGGGTATATTTTACTGAAAGTGTGTCATACATGAGGTTCAATCCTGAGAAATATACCCTTTGTCCAAAACAGCAACGGTCCCTATCACTAAACAGCTTACAGGTCAGTAGGTAGCATTTGTATCACTATGATAAGTACTAGCAAGAAGACAGCACAAGGTATGAGGCACACTGGCATCTTAGAGCCAACAGGCTGCTATAACAAAATACCACCAGCAATGTCATTTATAAATCACCCACATTTATTTCTTACAATTCTTAAGGCTAGAAAATCTAAATGGGAGGTCACAGTAATTGGGTGTCTTCCTTATTTATACACAAAACTATATTCATGGCATCTTCACATGGCAGAAGGGCCCAAGCTGCTCTCCAGGGCCCCTTGTACAAAGGTGCCAACCCAGACATGAGAGTTCTGCCCCCAGGATTTAATCAGCTCTTACCAGTACATTGGTGATTGGATTTCAGTACACAGATTTAGAGATCTACTCCAATATTCAGACCCTATGATGCAGGGAGGGGCCCTTGACTTGGATTTGAGAACTGATTAGGAAAGATTTCTGTGGAAAGTGATAGCCAAGCAAGCCATCAAAAAAAAACCACCAAGACTTTATCCAGACAAATTGGATAAATGCCCCAGAGGCAAGAAAGCTCAGCACATAATCAGAACAGAAAGTAATTCAATATGAGGTAAGGGTGCTCGAGAGACAGAGCTGGGCTCAGATGAAGATGTGAGAGGTACAACTTGAAGGGGTTTGCAAGCCATTTAGAGAAAATTTAACTTTATCCTAGAGGCAATGGGTAGCTCGAAACTGATTCCAGGCAGAGAACAGAAATGATGTGATGCATAGCCTGGCCATGTGGAGGATGGATTTGGGCTAGAGGGGCAGAGAGGATGTGAGAGCAAACAAGGTGGGTGGTGACAGCAGTATTGGGGACAGGAAGTAGAGGATTCCTAAGATACTGAGAGACAGAATTGGCAGGACTTAGTAATTAACTAGGAATAGGAGCTAAGGAAAACACTGGAGGTTTCTGGCATAAGAATTTGTGAAGGAAGAGACAAGTTTTAAAGGGAAGGTACTGGCTTTGTATTGTACATCCTGTGTTGGAAGTAAAGTGTATCTAAGTTGATATATGTTGTCTTAGTCAGGATTTCTATTGCTGTGATGAAACACCATGACTGAAGCATCTTGGGGAGTTAAGGGTTTATTTGGCTTACACTTTCATATTGTAGCTCATTATTAAAGGAAGTCAGGACAGGAACTCAAACAGGGCAGGAACCTGGAGTCAGGAGCTCATGCAGGGGCCAAGGAGGGGTTCTGCTTACTGGCTTGCTCCCCATGGTTTGTTCGATCCTATTCCTTATTGAACTCAAGACCTGTCCAGGATGGCCCCACGCACAGTGGGCTGGGGCCTCCCCCGTTGATCACTAATTGAGAAAATGCCTTGCAGCTGGATCTTATGGAGGCTTTTTTTTTTTTTCAATTAAGGTTTCTTCTTTTCAGATAACTCCAGATTGTGTCAAGATGACAGAACACTAGCCAGCACTTATGCTTGCTGAGTCCAGAGCAGGGAGATGCTGGGAATTCATCTAGAATAGGAATCTTCCTCAGTCAACTCTTGGACCTTTAAGAAGAGAGTGCTGATGGAATAGAATTGAAGAAATGAACCCACACACCTATGGTCACTTGATCTTTGACAAGGGAGCTAAAACCATCCAGTTTCAGAAAAAAGACAGCATTTCAACAAATGGTGCTGGCACAACTGGCGGTTATCACATAGAAGAATGCGAATTGATCCTTTCTTATCTCCTTGTACAAAGCTCAAGTCTAAGTGGATTAAAGACCTCCACATAAGACCAGAGACACTGAAATTAATAGAGGAGAAAGTAGGGAAAAGCCTCGAAGATATGGGCACAGGGAAAAATTTCCTAAACAGAACAGCAATGGCTTGTGCTGTAAGATCAAGAATTGACAAATGGTACCTCATAAATTGCAAAGCTTCTGTAAGGCAAAAGACACTCTCAATATGACAAAAAGGCCACCAACAGATTGGGGAAGGATTTTTACCAATCCTAAATCCGATAGGGGACTAATATCCAATATATACAAAGAGCTCAAGAAGCTGGACTCCAGAAATTCATATAACCCCATTAAAAATGGGGCTCAGATCTAAACAAAGAATTCTCACCTGAGGAATACCAAATGGCTGAGAAGCACCTGAAAAAATGTTCAACATCCTTAATCATCAGGGAAATGCAAATCAAAACAACCTTAAGATTCCATCTCACACCAGTCAGAACGGCTCAGATCAAAAATTCAGGTAACATCAGATGCTGGCGAGGATGTGGAGAAAGAGGAACACTCCTCCACTGCTGGTGGGATTGCAAGCTTGTACAACCACTCTGAAAGTCAGTCTGGAGGTTCCTCAGAAAATTGGACATAATACTACCGGAAGATCCAGCAATACCTCTCCTGAGTATATATCCAGAAGAAGTTCCTACTGGTAATAAGAACACATGCTCCACTATGTTCATAGCAGCCTTCTTTATAATAGCCAGAAGCTGGAAAGAACCCAGATGTCCCTCAACAGAAGAATGGATATAGAAAATGTGGTACATTTACACAATGGAGTACTACTCAGCTATTAAAAACAATGGATTTATGAAGTTCTTGGACAAATGGATGTATCTGGAGGATATCATCCTTAGTGAGGTAACCCAGTCACAAAGAAGCTATTAGATATGCACTCACTGATAAGTGGATATTAGCCCAGAAACATAGAACACCCAAGATACAATTCTCAAACCAAAAGAAAATCAAGAAGAGAAAAGACCAATGGGTTGATACTTCAATCCTCCTTAGAACAGGCAACAAAATACCTATGAAAGGAGTTACAGAGACAAAGTTTGGAGCTAAGACTAAAGGATGACTATCCAGAGACTACCCCACCTGGGGATCCATCCCATAATCAGCCACCAAACCCAGACACTATTGTATATGCCAGAAAGATTTTGCTGAAGGGACCCTGTAATAGCTGTCTTGTATGAGGCTATGCCAGTTCCTGGCAAATACAGAAGTGGATGCTCACAGTCATCTATAAGATGGAACACAGGGCCCCCAATGGAGAAGCTAGAGAAAGCACCCAAGGGGCTGAAGGGGTCTGCAATCCTATAGGTGGATCAACAATATGAACTAACCAGTACCCCCAAAGCTCATATATCTAGCTGCATATGTAGCAGAAGATGGCCTAGTAGGCCATCACTGGGAAGAGAGGCCCCTTGGTATTGCAAACTTTATATGCCCCAGTACAGGGGAATGCCAGGGCCAAGAAGCGGGAGTGGGTGGGTAGGGGAGCAGGGAGGAGGAAGGGTATAGGGAACTTTCGGGATAGCATTTGAAATGTATATAAAGAAAATATCTAATATAAATAAATAAATAAATAAATAAATAAATAAATAAGAGAGTGCTGAACCAAGTCTTGAAGGATAAATGTTAGTGGTTAGGAGGTAAAAAACAGAAAGTGCCCCAGAAACAAGTGTGTTGATGAAGGAGAGTAAGAACTGTGAGGAGCTGGCACAGAGGGAAATAGACTCAAGGCTGGTCGTTCCTGATTGACCTTGTACATTACAGTGTTTGAGGTTTTGGAAAGAGCCAAAGACTTCAAATGAGAGAGAGAGAGAGAGAGAGAGAGAGAGAGAGAGAGAGAGAGAGAGAGAGAGAGAGAGAGAGAGAGAGAACAACATCTGTTTTTGAAATTAGACTAGTAGAGATATGGCCTGTCAACGGGGCTAAAGCGGGGTGATGTAGAGACTACAGTAAGACTGCATTCAAAAGATCAGCTCCCAACCTGGGCTGAAGGCCAGGGGTTGGAGAGGAAGGAATGAGTTTGAGAGAGATGCATGTGGGAGAAATGAGAATCACAGCATTCCAGTAGGTATGGGGGAAGGTGGTAAGGACAGTGTCTGGGCTTTGCTTCGGTCACCCTATTGGATGGGCAACACCAGCTGGGGGCTAGGGAACCTTAGGTGCAAAACATCATGACAGGTTGATCATAAACCTTGGTTTTTTCATTTCAGTCTAACCTTATTAGTCTCTGAAACAGTAGAACTTGTGTCCCTACAAGAAACAACCATCAACCACTTTGATCTGTACCGAGGCACGTGATGTCACTTATTCACCCCCCCCCCCGCCCCCCCAGTATTAGGGCTTAGGAATTAGTCCTGTATTTGTGAAATGCTTTGTCTTAGAAAGCAATAGCACTTGCATATTCAATGTTGATGAAACTGATGAAATCCCTCTAGGATTTTAGCAATTGCAGGACACTGTTGTTCAATAACTCTAAAGAAGCAGGCGCTTCTCTGCAGCAGTGACTTTGAAGTTTGCTCAAGTTCTTGAGATGTCTTATGTGGTGAAGGCGGCTCTACCTCCTCCTCCTCCTCCTCCTCCTCCTCCTCCTCCAAGACTCAGTGGACATGAAGATGGCCAGCGTGGCCTTTTTAGAAACATCTCTCCGTTCCATCATTGAAGCGGTGGCACCAGAACCTGGGCATTCACAGCACGGCCCTTGCCACTGTTCAAGCATGTTTGTTTACTGGCTCATTGTCTTTCTTTCCTAACACTTAAGGTCGTGGGTGGGGGTAGGTGGGGTGCTGTTCAGCTTCTGACCTGCACATAACCAATAGCAGCGTTATGTCTGCTGGGAAATCACTGTTCTGTAAACACTGACTCTTGGAGATCCCCGTTGGCAGGTGCTTGTAACCAACACCACTTTTCTGACCACGCTGATGGTTAGCAGCTCAATGCTTTTTGTGTTCCTTACCAGCCACGACTCAGAGCCCTGGAATCCTTCCCCATTACTGCATCACAGCTCTCCTTCTCCTGGGAGTCTTCAAGTTGTTTTTATTTTTTTCTTTTCTTCCAATAACCCACCACTTCAAGCTTAACAACCAGGTCAAGCAGGCTCTTGCCCTGCTACTAAAACTGACATTTGGTCAAGCTGGTGTCTATGTGTACATGCTCATATTTTGACCATCATCCCTTACTATCTTTAATTTGTTTTGCTGTGTAATGCATGGAAAATTCCACAGCAATTAGATCAAGAAAGGATTCCTAATATTAGCAAGGAACAAGCTCATTTATGTTAAAGAAAAACAATTCCAATGCTATAGTGGGTATAGACAGGTAGGTCTATATGTGTATATGTGTATATGTGTATATGGTTGTGACAGGCAGTATATACAGGCTCTGGAGAAAGGGGTGGGGCGCTAGAGAATAATTACATTTATTCTATTTTCAATGGAAGACAATGCTTTATTGCTTTCAAAGAAAATTAAGGCTTAGTGAAAGGAGTCTAACTTGAACTGTGTTGATTATTCAGTATATTCTTAAGTGGAGAATCTTGAATGAACCTTCCTCTTTAGCTGCCTTAATTGGATTCCAACTGGGCAGAATGGGGTCTTAATCAGAATCTATTTTATTTGCTTAAAATGAATATTACTACAGTGACCCCCTATTTATCAACAGAGTGGTCATTAAGAGCGATCCGCGGCTGACCTTGACAGATCCCATTATGAAAATAATGAGACCTGATGGGATACTATTATTTGCTAATGGTCCCACATTGCAAAGAAAGCACCAGACTGGGGTGAAGGAGAGCTACTTATTCAGGCAGGCTGACCTAAGGAAAGAAACTAATGAAAAGCCCAGAACTTGATGGGAAACAAATACTTCCTAGGCAGAATTCTACAAATGAAATGCAAATTTAGATATATATCTCTTAATCGCCAGACCGAAAAGGTTGATTACTTAAAATTAGACTCTCCAGATGCTCTGGTTGGAAGCAGGAATGGGAGGCAGATTAAGATAAGAATGCGTCCTTTGAAAAAGCTCTTGTTATTTTTTAAGAGCTGCTGAGACGCTGAACTGATAAACTGAAAGCATCCAGGCTTAGGAGGGGAATGTAGGGGGAAACCCCAGAATAAGATGGGAGGAAAAACCAAGCTGAAATCCTACCAATCAAGTCAGCTGCCAGCATTTCTGGAATCTGGAGGCTAGAGTTGATGGATAAAAGACATGCTCTTCTTAGTTTTGTTCAAGGGTACTCACAAATTAGCCTTGTTGAGCTTGTCAAAAACTCCCTTCAGAAGTGTTAAATTTTCATCACCTTTAAATATTTGATCCGCAGAAAACAACCTGCTCTTTCCTTTTCCTGGGCAGAACCAGCAATGTACACTGTAGTTTCCTTTCTTCCATGATAACTTGTGGAAAGGCCTGTTCTAGCTCAGATGTTCCCAAAACCTTGCTAAAATTTTGCACCACACATGTATTTCTTCAGGCCCACAGAGACTTTTGGCCTTTCTGCCTTCTCTGTTGAAAGCACACAAGGGTCTGGAGGAGACAGAGGCTTACAGCCCTTTTGTTCTTAGCATGTGGAGGTTCAGCCTGAAGGAAAGTCTTGCCCAGGCTGAATCATGTGGGGTGGATTATTATTATTATTACTACTACTATTATTGTTATGAAATTATCATCTAGATGAGGGAAAATAGCACTTGTGGGATTGGCAGAAGCCACCTTATCTGTCTCATGCTCTGAAGATGGAGGAATTAGCTCTGGCTTAGCCAATCTCAGCTACCCAGACTTTGTGGCTCACTGATGCTCCAGCCAGAGGACAGCTTAGGGCTTTTTGTGCCTGTCTATTGCACTGGAGCCCAGTGATGAAAACTGAGCACACACAAGAGCAAGTGCTTAGTTTATCTGGAAGGCAGAAGTGGACTCTGTCTTGCTATGCTTGTCTCCCTGAGTCAGTGGCCTAGGTTGTGGGTGATTTCCTACACAAGAAATTAGCTGTGGACCTCAAAATGACCCCTGATTAAGCATGCAAAATACCAGATATGGTTGGATTCCTGGCTGCCACTGCTCAATTATAATTACACAAGTGCAGTATCATCTGTAAATATTCTTGACCTTGATTATCAGGGCATAGCATATAGGAAATGCAGATGCAATTTTAGACACATCATACTTTAAAGCAACTAGCTCCTTTAAAAATTCATTTTTTTTCTGTATATCTCCGTGGTTCTCACATCCTAAGATTACAAAGATGATCACACTGCAGATTATGGGTCTGCAATATGTGTGCAATTGGGTGTGTTATTAGGGGATCTTATGCTATGTTGTATTACCAAGTTGTTTATTTTAATATTAAAAATTATTTTATGTGTATGGGTGTTTGGGCTTCATGTATGTCCACACACCATTCGTAAGCCTGGTGCTGGTGGAGGCCAGGGAGGTCAGATCCCTGGAACTGAAAGTGGCTATGTAGGTGCTGGGAGTTAAACTCTGGCCCTCTAGAAAAGCAGCCAGTCTTCTTAATCACTAAGCCATCTCTCTAGCTCCCATACTACTAAATTTAATGAAATTTATTTGGCAACAAATTGTAGCACAATTATTTTTGAGATAGATGAAAAAGGCTTTGGGAACATAGTCCCCCAGTGAGGAGTCCTGGAACAGGAAAACCAGTGATTCTTGCTTGTGTGATAATTAACAGCAACGTCCATCTGTCGATACAAAAACCTCAGCTCTCCCTCAAAAGGAGTAAGGTAGTGTATTCTAGAGCCAAGTGGTCATGGCCCCGGGGACGTAGATTCTGGCCACCCCAAGTAACCGTGTTCCAATGTGACAACAGTTGCATGGGGTTTTATGGGAGGCCATGAAGTAAGACACTTTTCAAGTATAATGAGGGAACAGCAGGAAAGGGGGTCAGAGCAAAGTGAGGAAGTCTCTGCTCTAGGCTTCAGATCCTAGCCGAAGACACTCCAAACCTTTGTGTTGGTAGACGCTACACTATTTATTTCCATTCTTGTTCATTTGAAAGAGATCTACCTGATTATTGTAGGATGGCAGGTCCAACAGAGCAAGGAACAGCTCCCAAGGGGACAAATGGTAATTAGGCTCTTGGACCCATGACATTCCAACTCTGTCCCACCGGGAGCTCGTGCTTACTTGGCTTTTTAGAATCTTTAATTTTTCTGCAAATCACAGCTTACATATCAAATGAACTGTTTCAGACAAAGTCTGACTTATGTTGTATTGGTTAACTTGAAAAACATCTTCTGGTTCCTAATAAATAGATCGAGGGTTAAAATACACCACTATATAAACTTGGAACCCAGGCCTGAAGGAAGAACAGGAAATGAAGTACACCACTATATAAACTTGGAACCCAGGCCTGAAGGAAGAACAGGAAATGAAGTGGATGGAGGGTATGAACAGAAAGTCAATTTGAACCCCTTAAAACAGCAAAAATTGGTAACTGGAAACAGTTCCTGTCTGCTTTAAAGGAGGGATATGAGGGAGAAGGGTGCAGTGATGGGGGAGAGAATGGGGGGAGGGGCTCTGAAAGACCTTTTAAACTGTCCTAAGGGCAAGGAAAGATTACATTTCAAACAATAGACAGCTTCAGAAGAGATATAATTCCAACTCACATCTCTGAAAATTTCGTTGTCTAAAATAATGACTTAGCTGCTATATATGTATTCAATTCCAAATTAATGGGATAAATGTATATGTGTGCCATATGTGTGTATATATTAGTATAATATTATGTATGGTATATGTGTATATACAGTTTTTTTTTTTTAACATGGAATTTTACTGTCTAGTCTTGGCTAGCCTGAACCTCACAATGTAAACCAGATAGATCTTAAACTGGTAGCAATCTTCCTGCCTCTGTTTCCTGAGTGATGGCATTACAGACGTGTACCACCATACCCAGCTGTCTAATTGTTTTGTATGGCTATTAAAGATCTTGGCACGGCTCTGATCACTGAAGAGGGAAATAGACAAATAATACAGGAACTGTAGCCAACTGATCCTTGACATGAACGATGGGGTTCGTTTTTCAAGTCAGAATCTTAATAAGGATTGAAATCATTTTTTTTTCCAAACCATGTGAAAGGGAGTTTTCCTGAGCTCTAACAGAAGTCTGCGAGAGCGTAACATGGCTACGTGCAATATTTTCTAGTAACTCAATGTAGGAGGAAAAAAAATCTAAAGCAGGGCAATGAATCTAAAAAAACAATTAAGTTGTCTGATTTGTACGGATTTATTTGAATATTAATTACCACTTCAGAACATACAAAGGTACAATTGTGCCACCTATAAAATGAAAAGTTTAAAGAAAAATAGCGTAAAGTGAGCTTTGGGGAAGGAAATTGAACGGTGAGACCATTTGCAAGCCCTTGCCCGTCACTTCTGATGATGTCAGCTACTAATTAGAAAAGGTTCAGTTTGGTCTTGATAGAAGACACCCCAGCAACCTCTGCCCACTGATGTTCCTTTTGGCAAACTAGTTCCCACGTGCATTTGAAGGTGTGAAATTTCTAAGGCCATTTGTTATCTAGAGTAATTCAAGGTTGATTCAAGGTTGATTTTCTCAGATTAGTCAAACGAGGTGCCATTCTATAAATGGCTGTATAAAGCCTTGAATGAATGTAGTTTGTGAAGATTTCTGTATGACTATGGACATAAAGCAAAGGAAGCCACATGCCCGCGCTTTGCTGACAGCATTTTCCTTTGTACTCTTGTGATTATAAATTGCTTCTCTGCTCTTGGAGGCCGAATCTTTCTTGGAATTTCTGAGTATCTTTCCCTAAGGGCCAGTGAGCTAGTGTTTGACATGAAATCAGCAGAAGGACAGTGCTCCTATATCTCATGTTGAGAGGGCAGGTAGGAGGGAGCCCAGTTTTTTAGAGGTGCCCCCCCCCCAAATTACAAAACTGCCCTTTGTCATTAAGATGTCTTGTTCCTTTGCAGGAAGCCAATTAGTTGATACAGATGGCTACTCCGGTTTCTAGGAGAATCTAAAATGGACCATGTGTGGCAGATGGTGCTGTCCGTCATCTTTCTTAAGGACTAGCTAGTCTTTTTTTTGAAAATGTGTGTCAGGCTGGAGAGAAGGTTCAGCAGTTAAGAACACTGACTGCTCTTCTGGAGGTCCTGAGTTCAAATCCCAGCACCCACATGGTGGCTCACAACCATCCATAATGAGATCTGATACTTTCTTCTGGTGTGTCTGAGGCCAACTACACTGTACTTACATATAATAATAAGTAGATCTTTAAAAAAAAAGAATATGTGTGTCATGGGTTGCATCTTCAAGACTCTCCAAAATAATGAAACTTCTTCCTATCTTTGTAAACTCTCATCTGTGCCTGTGTGTATCATTCCTGATAAATTAAGTGTCCAACAACAACACTGTTTTCTGGACTATTCTTGAGAAGAAATTTTCTATGTTGAAAATGATTTTGTTTGGAATCTCCCCCGTATGACCTTATATTGATCATGTTGATGGGTCTCCATGCTCTTAAGACCTCATGTCAGCCGATGTTAAGACTCTCAGTGTCTGGATTAACGGTTGGTGTCAAACTACTTCTAAAGCTCGCTGTGTTAATCTGTAGCTTATGCTTTACTGTCCTCCCCACCCTGTTCTGACCTTATCTTTAATAGCATACTGAAACTTGAATTTAAATATAGAGGGTTAATTTTAAGACACTCTCAAAAGGAGTGAGATAAAGAACAAGGCAGGTTATTTGGGCTCTGGGAGGCTGGGAACTATCAGGCAGCTGAGAGAAAGGGGACTGATTACAACCGCCTCAGAGCAGAGAGAGGCTCAGCTGTTAGTGGTTCAAGGTCAGCGAGTGTAAGACAGAATATAAAACACTTCATGGTCCCCCAAGGCAGACTAAGATGGAACAATGGTGTACAGTTCACAGGAAGAAAAGAAGCCAGGGGAGATGTTACATTTCATCCCTGGCTACTGGAATTATGGCCGCATCAGGTTGAGAGCAGGCCCAAACCAGCCCTTCATGTTCATGCAATACCTGTTCATTGGTGACAATGACCAATGGCATGGTGTTTTGCCATTCCTTTAGACAGGGTCATGCTAGGTCCTTCAGAGCATCTGGCCTCCAACAGGAGATCTTCCACCTCGGCCTCCTAAATACTGGGATTACAAGTATGCTCCCTCTGCCCATACCTTGACTTTTCTTGGACCTTCAGAAGTGAGGGAAGTTTTATAGCCCTGTGTTGTTCCTTGTGGTAGCTACCAGCTGTGTGTGTGTGTGTGTGTGTGTGAGAGAGAGAGAGAGAGAGAGACAGAGAGAGAGAGAGAGAGACAACTCACCACTGCATGTGAGCAGTGTGACTGGAGAATGTTAACATTTTAATTAAAAAATTATGTTTTTAATCAGCTTAAATCTATGTCATAATATGATACTTAGTGTCTGCTCCCGTGGGCAGCACAGAATTCGATAACTCAAGGGAAAAATTGAGGGGCCATTCACTAGGGAACCGTTTTACAGCACCCATGCTGTTGAATGTGAGTGATTTTCAGGTGTTGGCACTGCCCATCATCCACCCTGACAGGAGCTGCCCAGGACTTAGACCCCCTGAAGGTTGATCCTGCAGGGATGAGCTAAGCTCTATTGGGCTCTGTGCAGCCATCGCCTGAGAACTTTCTGCTCTTTTGCTTTCACATATTCCATTATTTTCAAGTTCTACTATCTTTATCTTGCCTACATCCCGGGACTCCTAAGAGGATTCATTTGTGAGAGTCTTAGACATGGCTTTGTAGATTAAAATTCAGTAGAAAGTGTCTATTACCACTGGCAGTCCTGACTTAGAGAGATTAGACTTCTGACAGTTGGCTGTTACAGGGTTCAGAGGGAGGACTCTGTGTCATTAACTCAGGAGACACACCCTCCGAAGAGGAAATTCCTACCCAGAAAGCTAGCCATCCTACTGCCGCAGCCTGCCTTCACAGCCTCACAGTCTCTGCCTGACACTTGCCTGGGGGCTCTGTCAACTGGTCTGTCTGGGGCTTATGTCATCAACTCTGTCTGAGGGCAGGGAGAGGATGGTCACAGTGATAATAAGCATAGCACAGTGAAAGCCTGGTCATCTTGAAGTTGGAAGACAAGTCTTTTGAGCTTTGCTGCCCCGTGTGGGTTATGAAAGCACAACCAGGTACATTATCTCTTTGAGACTTGGCATGCTCATTTAACACATTTTGATGACCAGTGACAGGCCAGGTGTTATTTCCTTGGGGACTAGAGGCATCCTGTGAACAGCTACCTCATAGAAATTATGTTTCTACTTGGGGAACCGAAAAGAAAGCATAACAACTGCCGGGCGGTGGTGGCGCAGGCCTTTAATCCCAGCACTCGGGAGGCAGAGGGAGGTGGATTTCTGAGTTCGAGGCCAGCCTGGTCTACAGAGTGAGTTTCAGGACAGCCAGGGCTACACAGAGAAACCCTGTCTCGAAAAACAAAACAACAACAACAACAAAAACAAAACAAAACAAAAAAGAAAGTATACCAAATACTTTATAGACATACTAGAAAGTAACATGATAGGGAGAAAAATAATCTGCAGAAAATGGGTGGGAGAGGATATAATTTCTGCTGTGGAATCAGGGTAGATTTCTCAGAGCAAAAGCTGGAAAGAAATGAAGTATAATCCTATATGGTCAAGCTCTTCAAGTAACACAGGCTTGGTTCAGAACAGGGGGGCTCTGAAAGTACAATGGGGTTGGTCAATCTCACTGGTGATAGTAACAGCTACCCTGGAAGTGTCTAACTGCTAAATGCCAAATAATTTAAAACTCTCTCTCTCTCTCTCTCTCTCTCTCTCTCTCTCTCTCTCTCTCTCTCTCTCTCTCTCTCCTCTTGCCCCCACTTTCTCTTCCCTCTTCCCTCCATCTCCCACTCCTTCTTCTCTCCCTCTCTCCATCTCCTTCTCCCTCTCACCTGTCTCTCTCCTCTCACTCCTTTCTCTGTCTCTGTCTCTCTTTCTCGTGTGTGTGTGTGTGTGTTACTGGGGATTAAAACTTTGAACATTCTAGGTACACACACTGCCATATACCTAGCTCTAAATACTTCACATCATAAGGCCAACTGTGAAACTTTGAACTATCAGTCTCAAGAAATGGGTATTTTCAACTTGAATCTGACTCCATTTATCATTGGAGATTTATCTCCAAATTAAGAAATGGCTAGGTATGAAGAGGTGGGAAATAGAACATAAAACCACTAGGATCTGGCAATCCCTGGGACAGTCAGTAGCTACATTTCCCCGATTTCTTTCTGAGCATGTCTGAGGAATAGGATGAATCACAGATGGTGTCTGTACCTGGAGCAAAGGGCACATTTGCTTATTGTTCATTATGAAAGAGCTGGTTTCCTTAAGCTTAGCTTTCATTTCTCTAGGGCAGTGATTCTCAACGTGTGGGTCATGACCTCTTTGAGGTCCAACGACCCTTTGGTGGGGGAGGGAATGTTGAAACACCCTTTTCAGGGGTCAACTAAGACCATCAGAAAACACAGACATTTACTATTCATAACAGTAGCAAAATTACAGTTACAAAGTGGCAATGAAAATAATTTTATGGTTGTGGGTCACTACAACAATAAGAACTGTTTTTAAGTGGTCACAGCGTTAGGATGGTTGAAACCCACTGCTCTAGCTAGTGCCATCAGGTGTCTATAGCGATGGGCAGTAAGACTCAGGTGCCTAGTGGAAACAAACGACTACAGTGCTATTACTGGATGAATCTCTGACCCAAAAGTCATGCATCTGTTGCTAGTCAAGAAAGAATGACAGGCCAACTCACCAGTTGGCTAGTGGAATAAATTTTAAAGATATAATCTGGGAACCTCTGCTCTGGATATCTATGTGAATTAGATTTTCAAGGGTAAAATATAAGAGAATTTAAGGAGGAATGATTTAAAAAAAAACCTTATAAACATAATGAATATACTGAACTCTTTGTGTAATGAATATCTGGATTGTAAAGTACACAAGGAAATAATGGCTCAATTATTATCACAGCATAACTATTTCAATAATATATTTCAACCTATTAATTCTTCAGACACTCTCAGATGAGATCAGGGAAGCACACCAACTTACTGTCCTTAGGAGAACCAGCACCTTGTGGTTTTGCTGTGGTTAAAGAGGCTGTTCTAAAGTCGCAGGCTTCTTTAGGTAATTGGAAATATAGAATGAATGCATTAGGCCATTGTGACAACTTCTGTTTCCATTTTCAAGCATCTATCCCACTTCTACCACCCTGCAGCTATGGGAATGTTTTCTTTAAAGGGACAGGCCTTAGGGAGCACTGGACATTTGAATGGCTGGAGAGCTTAGCATCCCAGCTTTGGTGAGCTGCCAGAGTGAGCAGGATCAGAGTCAGGCTGAGAAGTGCAGGTAACCTGGATGTGAAATGGACAGCAAAGCCCTGGGGCAGACTGGGAGCTGAGCCTTAACATTTATACAAAGTCCTGGAGGGTAAAGGCATGGGCAAGAACAAATACAGCGGTCAAGATAATGGTTTCCAAGACTCCCCCATATGATCAAAAGTAAATGTCAGGGTTAGGGCCATCCAGAGCCCAGAAAATATCACTGGTGATATTATTTTCTTAAAATGAGGGGACTTGCACCCGACAAACAGACCGTGGCTACTCCCAGTTCTTGGCAAGAACCTCTTCATTGGGAGTCAATTTGAAATTCTGTAGGTCTCACTTAGTTCCTGTTTTATCCCATGGAAGGCGTGACCATGGTTTATCTTCAGGTGCTTCAGGCATATACTCATCTTTGAATAAGCATGAGTGCAAAACATGCCCAGCTTGCTCGGCTCACTGTGTGAGGGTCTATGTTCTGTCTCCAGAAGTGCACAGGAGAGTGAGGCATAAACTTATCCACATTTACCAGCTACTGAAAGCTTCTCACTATTTCTAAAAGTAAGTATGATAGTATTAAATAAAAATGTCCCCATAGGTCTATAGATTTGAATGCTTGGTCACCAGGGAGTGGCACAATTTGAAAGGATTAGGAGATGTGGCTTTGTTGGGGGAAGTATGTCTCTGGAGTTGGGCTTTTGGGTTTCAGAAGCCCAAACCAGGCTTAGAGACTCTCTCTCTTCCTATTGCTTATGGATCTGGATATAGAACTACTTCTTCAGCACCATGTCGGACTGCATGCGGCCATGCTCCCTGCCATGATAACAATGAACTAACCCTCTGAACAAAGCCCAGTTAAATGCTTTCCTTGATAAGAGTTGCCCCGGCTATGGTGTCTCTTCACAGCAATAGAACACTGACTGAGACAGTAAGCAAACGATTTTTTTACTGCTACTGGCACACAGGAGACTGTCAAAATGAGGTAAATACTTTAAAGGAGTGGTAGAAAAATAAAACCTTTTGAAAGCCCTTAGTTTTAATTCCTTGATATATTACTTAATTAAAAGTCATTGCCATAGTGGTTGAGTGTATCATGATAAATTGGCTTTAGAGAGTCTAAAGAAGGGAAATTGAAGCAACAAAGTCAAGGAGACCCCAAAAGCAAAAGTAGAAGTACATGCATTTCCCATTCCCTGGGGGCTCTTGTCAACCTTGCTTTTCTCCCTCCATTCATCTGGGTCAGCTTCTAATACCTAGAAGAACTTGCTACCTGGGATCCCAGTGGTCACCCTGGACTTGGATTCAAGTAAGCGATTGCCATTCTCCTTCCTGCCATCCTTATGATCTCTTTAGACTCATCCCCAGTACACCATCTAAAAAATATCTAAAAACAAAACAAAACAAAACAAAACCAAAACCAAAAAAAAGGTAATTTTCTTGATAGATATCACTTACCAAAGTTAAATAAAGATCAGATAGACAATTTAAACAGATGCATAATCTCTAGTGAAATAGAAAAGGTACCTAAAATTCTCCCTTACCCCCCAAAAACAAATCTCAGGTTTGTACATGTAAGTGCAAACTTACAGGTGTGGCTATGAAAATCAGTGTGGCTGTTCTTCCCAGGGAGTGGGGAATAGATCTGCATCAAGATCCAGCCCTACCACTTTTAAGCATATACCCAAAGGACTCAATACCCCACTACTGAGACACTTGCTGAAGCATGCTCAATGTTGTGATTTTCATCACAACCAGAAATTGAAAATGGCCTAGATGAAAATACACCTAGATTCAGTGCAGAATTGTACCAGATCTTCAAAGAACGCTAATATGCCTCAAATTATTCTATGAAATAGAAATAGAAGGAACATTTCCTAATTCTCTTTTATGAAGCAACAATTACCCTGAAACCTAAATCATACAAAGACCCAGCACAGAAAGCAAATTACACACTAATTTCCCTTGTGAACATAGATGTAAAAAAATTCTCAGTGAAATACTTGCAAACTGAATCAGTAACCCATCAGAATGATCATTCACTATGATCAAGTAGGCTTCATCCCAGAAATACAGGGATGATTTAACATATGAAAATCTATCAGTATAGTCTACCATATAAACACAGACAACAGCCACATGATCTTCTTATTAGATTCAAAAAGGCCCTTGACAAAATCCAACACCTTTTCCTGATAAAAGTCCTGGAGAGTTTAGGGATATGAGGGACATACCTAAACATAACAAGGCAGTTTACGGCAAGCCCACAGACAACAACTTCAGTGGAGAAATACTGAAAGCATGCCGACTAACAGCAGGAGTGAGACAAGGGAGACACAGGCACTAAGACCAACGTTAGTAAATGGAAACTAATGAGATTTACAAGCTCCTGGATGGATGTTTACCAATTATACATCTGATAAAGGATCATTATCTAAAATATGTAAAGAACTAAAAAAACAAAACAAAACAAAACCCTGGACACTAAACAAAATAATAATAATAATAATAATAAATAGTAAACCACAAATAATCGCACCAATTACTTGTAGGAGTGCAAACTTACAGGAGTGGCTAGGGAAATGTGATACAGTTATGCAGCGGAATATTATTCAGTTGTTAAAAAGAGAAAATCAGGAGCTGGTGAGATGGCTCAGTGGGTAAGAGCACCCGACTGCTCTTCCGGAGGTCCAGAGTTCAAATCCCAGCAACCACATGGTGGCTCACAACCATCCGTAACGAGATCTGGTGCCCCCTTCTGGAGTGTCTGAAGACAGCTACAGTGTACTTACATATAATAAATAAATAAATCTTTTTTTTTTTTTAAAAAAGAGAAAATCATGAAATTCACAAGTAAATGGATAAGGCTGGGAAAAAGTCACCTTGAGTGAGGTAACACAGACCTAAAAAGACAAATATGTTATGTCATCTCTTTCATGGGATTTTAGCTTTCAAGCCTTCTATGGGCATGGGAGGACTAGATGGAGAGAGTGAGGGAAGAAGTAAGTAAGGGAGGGAGTATGGAGAAAACCAGATAACACTAAGGGCCATTGGGAGAGTCATATGGGAACCTAGAGTAGACACGCCTTAAAATATATACATATATGAAAGAAATCTAAATGAACTCACCAAATAATAGGGGAAACAAAACCCTAACAAGACATCTCTTGTCACCAAGTAGAACCTCCAGTGTCGGAAATAAGTGACATATAATTGAGATGTTGGCCAAAGGTCCTCATGAAAACCCTCAAACAACTCAGGCTACTGCCAAGGCTAGCAGTGGATCTCTGTAAACTGATGATAAAATATGATTGCTGAAGACAAAACTTACAAATCTCACTGAATGTGGAGAATTCAAGTTGGTGCCCAACTAGAGCCTTCACCTCTGCTGACTAGTGTTCAAAGTACTAGGTTCTCTGCACACTCTCAGAGGAGACAGATAGATGCCCTACTGGAAACCCTTTGATGTACAATGGTGACCTGTCTGCATAATATGCTGGTACAATAGAGGCACAAATGTGGGGGGAAGCTACACAGTTCCTGATTAGATTTAAGGCCCATTGCATGGGATGGCACCAATGGCTGAGACAGTTTGAATGGCTAGGAATCTGAGACTAGACAGGCCATGGACCTAGGGGAAAACCAACTGCTATTGTTCTGCTGAAGGAGCATAGCAATCAAATAACTTCTGAAGACATTCTGGTTATACCCATAGATAAATGTCCTGTTCAACCAGCATGAGCTGAAGTGCAGCTTTCTCTTGCATTAGATGGGAATTAATATGGAGAACCACAATTGGACAATAGGCAGAGAGTGAGAGGCCTTAGAACACTCACTCCTAAAGAAGATGTCTCTGCGAAATCTCTTGCCTCAGGGTTTAGGGAATTATGCAGAAGAGGAAAGAGTGTAAGAGCCAGAGAGGATGGAGAACATCAAGGAAAAGGTGTCTTCTAGACACACCAGGACAGGCAGGTATGTGAAGTCAAAGAGACTGTGGCAGCATGCATAAGGCCCACACAGATCAAAACCTCTCAGGGTCCCAGCGATAAATTGAAGAAGTAGACAAGAACTCCCATCACCAAACAAGAAGCTCTCTCCAATTGACAACTTCTTTCAAAATAAAAAATAGTTTCTCTAAGGGAGTCTCACTGTGTTTACAAACCACGCTTAAGGTAGGCTCTGTGCTCAGTAATAGGTGACCAACATAGAATGAACTCAAAACATTTTTTTGGAGATTTTGGTTTTGGGGGGCTTTAAAAAACTTACTTTATATTTTATTTTACCTCACTGGTCTTTTTCTTGTATATTATGGTTTTGCAATTTTCCATTTTTATAGGTTTTATTTATACGGATATCTCTGTGTGTGTTTAGCATTCTTTCTTTGTTTCCTTTTTTTGTTTCTTTGTTTTTTTGTCTCTTTCATTCTCATTTGTTCCTTGTTTTATTTGCCTGTTTGTTTTCTTAACAGAGAGAGAAAGGAGGTGTGGATTTGGAAGGTGAGGAAGCCAGGGGAGGACCTGGGAGGAGATCAGGGAGGGGGCCGTGTCATCAGAATGTATTGTATAAAGAATCTACCTTTACTTTCAATTAAAAAGTTTAAACATTAGAAACAGAAATAGTCATATTAACCTCATGGAAAGTAGAACCCTTTGCATATGAAAGGGCATTGTCAAGAACATTAAAAGGGTTTATGGAGTGATGTGTAAAAAGAAGGAAATATTTGTCAATCATATCAGATAAGATTACATTTCCAGGCTAGACAAAGAGGACCCAAAACTCAACAAGATAAAGCCACCAAGGAAAGATGGGCAAAGAACTCAGATGTTTCCTCAGAGAAGACATGAAAGTGGCTAATAAACATATGGAATAATTCCAATTACATTAATTGGTAGGGAAATACAAATTAGTACCACAAGGGCATAACAGTTCATATGTAATTCAGCGATCAGAATAAAAGCAACTGGAAGCAGGAATGTAGATGAGGGCTTGGAGAAAAGAGTAGCTGTGGACATTGATAATGGGGACCCAAAAAGATACAGTTGCTTTAGAGAAGATACCAGCAATTTCTCAAAAAACAAAACAAAAACAACAAAAAAAGAATAAACCTAAATCTATTAAAGGGCCCATTAATTCCACCCCTGGATACAAACCTAAGTTTTAAAAACACGAATCTAAATAGTTATTTGTTTGCAAACATTCACTGTAATGTCCCTCACAACAAAGGGCAGAAACAGCTTAGCTATCCATTCATCAATAAGCAAGATGTTGCACCCCTGCAGAATATTATTTAGCAGTTAAATGGTGATCTAAGGGGAATGGCAATAGCTGAATACTGAAAGGGCGAACATTGTACAATCCCACTTACATACAATGCTGAGAATAGACAAACCATTGGAAAGTAGGTTAAGGACAACCTGGGAGCTTGGGTGGAGAGGAGAAAAGATTAGTGATTAAGGGAGAGGCAGTTTCTGTTTAGAAGATGGAGGTCTGGGAATGGTAGTAGTGATGGATGATCCTGGCCGTGAGTGCCATTCAAGGTCACACTTAAGAATGGTTAAAATAGCAAAGTCAGTGTTGGATACTTCACTATGAGATTTGTTTTTAAGATATACATATGTCTTTGTCTGTGATTTTGAAAAATGGGAATTCTAAATTCCCATTTATTATAAACAGGTGATAAAATGTATTGCAACCCAAACAAATACACCTGAGCTAATCATAAGCAGATAAAACTAAAAGGACAAATGTAGACTTCTGTGGGGTGGGAGTGGACTAAAACCAGACCAAAAACGCTGTGTGACTACATTACTTTAGTTCACTTTTGCTGGTTGACCAGAAGTAGATTGGGAACGACAGTTAACATACCACTCTAGATCTACATGACGGGAAGAATTTGTAGTTTTGGGGTCATTATGAGAGAAAGAAAGGTGTTAGCAATACAAGATTAACAAGATTAAAAGGATCAGAGCATAGACCAGCAGACAGTGTTCTTGCAACTTTAAGCTACACTACATGTGACAGACAAAACACAAAATGGAAATAGCTATGCTAGGATTAAAATATTTCAAGTGCTGTTGTACTATTCAGTTTTTTTAAAAGAGAAAATGAAGAGAAAAAGGTTGACTTAGTACCTCAAAGCTCAATGTTGACTCAATACCCAACTAAATAACTTGGCGGATTCGGGATAGATTTACTGTATCTTATCAGAATTGCACTGAGAATGTAAACTTTTAGTCTGCAGATCACGTCTAATTGAGGTGATGACACTGGAGTTAAGCCAATGGTTTGGTTACAGTTTTTAAAAATTCCACATCGTGTTTTGCTTGACAGCTCCCTAAATATCCTCACTGGTAAGACTTCAAGACTCAGTTTGTACAGCTAAGATTATGGAGCTGGGAATGAGCTTAGGGCTTTGGTAGCCTGCAGAAGCCCGGGTCTCCCAAGTCTTAGTCTTCTACTCACTATAGCAGTGTAACCTCTCATGTGTTCTCAGATTCCACAGCACTGCTACAGAGACAGGGCTGGATGAACTCAGTGCTTGGAGACAACACGGAGTGATACCAGCTTCTTGTTTTAAATCTATACTATATAAACCTATACTAACTAAACTAACAGAGTTATCTCAGTCAGTAAAGTTGTCCATGTGTAAGGACCTATGTTTGATCCTCATGTCTCTGTACAAGAGACAAGGTGCCTGGCTTCTGCAGCATAACACCCACACTTACCCTCTGGCATCCACAAACACATGCCTACATACATGCATCCATACACATGATGCATGTGCTTGCACACACAGATTAAATGAACCAAATTGGATAACTTGTTGTGCCTTCTCATATTACAGGAGTGATTTCATTTAGCTATTCTTTGACTTTGAAAGAGAAGCTAAATATGGTCCTATAAATACAGCCTGGTTTGGACTCCTTATATCTGCCCCAGAAAAACATGTTCCCAACACATATATTATTTGGGTCAATCTTAACTCAGAAGAAGTAGAAGGGAGTAGAAGGAAATCAATGTGGAAGCCGCCCCTGGGGCTGCTCTCCAGTTTCATTTGGAGCAGGAGGTTGGGGCAAAATAGAATCCCTCTGTCCCTTCAGGCTTTTCCTGGCCTAAGGCCATTGCTCTCCTGTTTCAGAGTTGTTAAAGAATCAATTTTCTGCTCTGCCTTTGACTATTTTGGAAAAGAAAAGAAATCCAAGAAAATCAGCTTGAAAATGGACTCTTAGCATCACTCATTCAGTTAGGTTTTTCTACAGCTCAGTGTATCCAACCAGGAACTAACCCTACTTGAAAATAATCATGTGTTTGTAAGCTCTACAGTTAGATGTCCGAAGGCAAAGCTGTGGCTCGTCAGACCACCGAGGAGAGGCTGTAGCATCCTTGTGTGTAATGATGATAACCAAGCACTTTTGAGCATGACTCTGAAATTTTCATGGGTCCTGTGCCTCAGATTCTATGCTGTTGCTCCAAAAATCCCTTTATGAAGCTTGCTGAAAGTCTTAAGTGTGGAGACCTGACAGCTAATATATAACAGGAATACTGAAAAGGATTATCAAAATGTTTCATTTGAGGTAAATTCCCTGTAAGACTTGTGGTGTTATAAGCTGTCTCAGAACAGACCAGGGAAATTATTTGACTTTTCCTTTTGCTTTTCTATTACAGGCTGGAAATAATTATTAATGGGCAGGGCATATTTAACATATTGTGGTGCCATTTATGATGAGAGGAGATACATTTTATCCTTCTCATTAACTTGGAATGAAAACCTCTCCTTAGCACAAACTCCAGATCAAAGGGAACACCAGAGGAAATTCTAAAACAGGAAGGCCAGCACACCTGCCTGAGGAAGTCCTGATGGATTTATCACAGAACATCTGTAAGTATGGGTTAAGTGCTTCTTGTGTCTATGAGAGAAGCCCAGTGAGATGTATCCTTGTCATAGCT
Source organism: Mus caroli (assembly GCF_978045245.1). Classification (NCBI taxonomy): domain Eukaryota; kingdom Metazoa; phylum Chordata; class Mammalia; order Rodentia; family Muridae; genus Mus; species Mus caroli. Next base: position 70,804,474 of record NW_028227267.1, on the reverse strand, counting down.
GTAGTGAAGGCCCATGACAGGAAGATGCTTTTGTTCTAGTTAAGAGACTTGGGTGGAGACCTTTTATCCCAGAAGCCAGTCACCTGGCTAAGGGACACCCCTTAGGAATATGGATCTACTTTAAGACCATGCTAAAGAGAAATGAGGAATAGTATCTCCCTCCCTCCCTCCCTCCCTCCTTCCCTTTCTCCCTCCCTCCCTCCCTCCTTCCCTTTCTCCCTCCCTCCCTCCCTCCCTCCTTCCCTTTCTCCCTCCCTCCCTCCCTCCCTCCCTCCCTCCCTCCCTCCCTCCCTCCCTCCCTCCCTCCCTTTCTCCTTTCCTTCCTCCCTCCTTCCCTTTCTCCCTCCCTCTTTCCCTTCTTCTCTCCTTCCTTCTCTCCCTCCCTTTCTCTCTCTCTCCCCCCTCCTTCTTCCCTCCCCCTCTCTCCTCCCCTATCTCCCTCCCCCCCTTTCTCCCTTCCTTCTTCCCTTTCTCCCTCCCTCTTTCCCTTCTTCACTCCTTCCCTCTCTCCCTCCCTTTCTCTCTCTCCCTCCCTCCCTCTCTTTCTCCCTTCTTTCCTCCCTCCCTTCCTTTCTCCCTCCCTTTCCCTTCTTTCCTCCCTCCCTTCCTTTCTCCCTCCCTTTCCCTTCTTCTCTCCTTCTCCCCTCTCTCCCTTTCTCTCTCTCTCCCTTTCTCGCTCTCTCCCTTTCTCTCTCTCTCTTCTTTCTTTCTTTCTTTCTTTCTTTCTTTCTTTCTTTCTTTCTTTCTTTCTTCCTTTCTTCCTTCCTTCCTTCCTTCCTTTCTTTCTTTCTTTCTTTCTTTCTTTCTTTCTTTCTTTCTTTCTTTCTTTCTTTCTTCCTTCCTTCCTTCCTTCCTTCCTTCCTTCCTTCCTTCCTTTCTTTCTTTCTTTCTTTCTTTCTTTCTTTCTTTCTTTCTTTCTTATGCTAGCTAGAGCCCAAGTATGTCTTTTCTGGTACCCGGGGCTTCCTTTTTCTATCCCTGAACCTCCATGCCTAATTCAAGGTGTATGGCTTTCTTTCTTCCTTCCTCTTAACCATCTCTGTCCTCTGGGCAGCTGCTGAGATTAACAGTTTGCCTGCTTTAGTTTTCCTCTTAAACTGTAGTAACATTGTCCTAAAGCTTTCTTCTGAGCCCTTTCTTAAGTTACTTCACTAACAAGATTAAAATTCCCGACAGAGGACCCTGGTTTCTACTAGTATGTGTCACCTCTGGCCACAGCATTCCCCCACTCCCAATTTTCGATAACATCCATTGCCCCAAGAGCCTAAAGCTCTATTCTGCTCTATGGCATGGTTAAGTTGGCTACTCTGCATGTTGCTACTGCATAGTGCTTACATAACAAAACACACGGACTGGAGAGAAACCCTGTGAGTTTAGACAGAAGTGTACATAGTGTATGGCTCCTGCAAAGCCTGCTCAAATCTCTCACCAAACGTTTGAGGCGCACCTCTGAGTATATTCTATCTCGGGCTGCTCCTCAGCTCCTATTGAATCAGATTCCCTGGGAATGGCCTTTAAGAAAATGCATTTTCCAGTAACTGCTATGAACTTATCAGAAAAGTCATGCTTTGAAAAGATAAATGTTTTCACCCAGAGGTGCAGAGGTCCTCAGGGGCCATCATTTTTGCGTCTGTGTCCCACTCAGACTCGTCTGGATCATCAGCGTAAGTCACATTTACAGTTCAGTTAGAGTCTCCTCTTGAATCTCTGCCTTAAAAGGGTGTTTCCAGACTTAATAGAGAAAATGCTTTAAAACAGCCAGGTGAGTGAGAATGGCTACATATCCACCATGGGAAAGGCTTGAGCCAGGAACCGTGAAGGCTGTAACTGGAATCTAAGTTCTCCATCCCCCTGAAGAGCAGTCCCTGTGCACACTGTCCCTGCAATTGCTCCCACTCTGATGCAGTGGTTGGAGATATAACATTCACACAAGGAAGACAGTTCTCGGTGGAATTAATATGTAGCTCTCCTAAGCCTAAGAGAGAGACGGTGCAAGGAGAGCGACAGCGTACACCTCGCTGTCTCAGTGCAAAATCCTCCTGCTATATGATTTTTCATTCTTGGCTTCAGTCTGCAGCCAGCTTTGCCAGAACTATCTCCAAGGAAACCGACATTAAATCTGTGAAAATACTGGAAAAGCCACCGTGGAGATGTTCATCCAGACTCATTTGTTGTACTTTTCCAAGTAAGGTCCCATATGCACCCAGGCAGGCATAGGCAGACATTGGACTGTTGAAACAACTTCCTTATCAGGGAAACACACAAGGGCCTCTGGGGAAACATTCTCTCCCTTCTTTCAGCTCTTGGTTGGCCCACTTTATTTTGCTCTCCTTTCGTTCCTCATTTGTCATTTATTCAGCAACATCAATGTGTCCCCATTTGTGGTTAAATATGTATGTGCATATACTTCTATTTCCTCCTGTCTAGCTCAGGCTCGTGATACATAGTTTTCAGGGAAGCTAATTGACAAAGCTGCCATGTTTGAGCATATCTAGGAAACCTATCTATTAAACAGATAGTGATGGGAAGGGAAATTTGCTGTTTTTGTTCCTTATATCCTACACCTGACAGCACTGTGAATATATCTTCAGTGTGAAGGGGCGATAGAATGGCTGAGAGACCAGAGTAGAGATGCTTTAGGGAATTAGGGATAGTGAAGAATACAAACGCTTTTTGGTAGAGCTAGAGTTGGTAGGGACCTAGCTCACTGCCTTCTTGCAGTGATCTCAATAAACCATTAAACAACAACAACAGCAGCAGCAGCAACAGCAACAACAACAACAACAACGGATGTTTGGTTAGGTTAACTGAAAAAACCTCCAGCATTAAATGCATCGTGTGTCTGTGTGTGTGTGTGTGTGTGTGAGGGGGTGGGTAGAGATGTAGCCAGATATAGAATACAATGTCTAAGATAAAAGCACTAGGCATGAAGTTACCATGCTTCCTGCACACCTGGTAACTGGAGATCCTTTCTCTTTATTTAAGATAAGCTTGAATATTTCTCTTCAGATGAAGCAAAACTTTAGTAAGCATGTTTACAGATGGATGAACTGACCTATTAGAGAGTAGATAGGAGGCAGGCAGTCCTTTGGCTCCTGTATCACACTGGTGATACCGATCAACCTGGTGATGTATTTAGCTTGGGGATGTACCCTGTTAAACATGACCATCCACATGAATCTTTACAGTGGCTGACTTGGTACTTAAAAAAAAAAACAGCAAGGGGCAGGCGGTGGTGGCACATACCTTTAATCCCAGCACGAAAAAAAAAAAACAGCAAGGGGCAGGCGGTGGTGGCACATACCTTTAATCCCAGCACTTGGGAGGCAGAGGCAGGCAGATTTCTGAGTTCGAGGCCAGCCTGGTCTACAGAGTGAGTTCCAGGACAGCCAGGGCTACACAGAGAAACCCTGTCTTGAAAAAAACAAAACCAAACCCACTCAACCAACCAAACCAAACCAACCAACCAAAAAACAGCAAGAGTTGAAAAGGTGTCATAGTGTATCTGCTCCACAGAAGGCAGTGAAGAACAGAAGACAATTCACATTTTAAAGAGTGATAGGCCAAGTATGGGGCTTGGGAGATGACTCACTGGGTAAGATGCTTGTCACATGACATGAGGATCGGAGCTTAGATCCCCAGGATGCATACAGAGCTGGACATTGCAATCCTGTCTGTAAGCCCTGCACTCTTAACTGAGACTAGGAGGTAGGGCCCTAGGAACTCACTGACCACCTAGCCGGATATACATAGTAATGAACAACAAGAGACCTGTCTCAAGCAATGTGGGAGGCAAGGACCAATACTCAAGGTCCTCATAATATGACTTCATTTACACATACTTATACATCACACACACACACACACACACACACACACACACCCTACACACACCCTACACATACAATTTGATAATACCAAGAGCAGCAAGCACAAATGGTTCTATACCTCACTACAGCCAAAGGACCTAACGACTGGAGCCAGATATCAGTAATAAATGAGAAAGGCAAATTTGAAAATTCACTTCCAAGATGCCACTTTTAAAACACGCCATTGTAATTTCTACTTCTTACAGTAATACCAGTGAGAGAGGCCCTAAATCAGGGTCCTAGAATGTCTCCGAAAACTGCCTCCTTTTGAGAAGAAACAGAGGTTTATCACAGACCCATGAAACTGCTCATCTGCTTTTTTCCTACAACAGCCTGTCCAGAAGAATTCTGCAAGTTTTCTGATAAAAATATTTTGCTCTCTAGATGTCATCAAGCAGGAATTTACAATGTGACTGGTATGAGCCAGGGTTAATCCTGGAACTGGGATATAAAAATAGCCGATGCCCGATGCCCGAGAGGGATACGTCTGGCAAGTTGGGCCTGCACGTGCCAGGGGAACAATATTCGGGTTTTAGATAACTGGGTTTGTGTAAACGACCACTGATACCCATGGCAGAGGACTAGAGAATATTGGAGTTATAAAAGACTTCTTTAAGAGTGACTAAGAAAGTCCGTTTTTTTTTTTATACTATATTTTCTGATTATAGATCTTCCTCCCCCGGCTCCTCTTAGATCCTCCTCACCCATCCAAATTCCCACCTTCCTTTCTCTCTCTCTCATAGAAAGCACAAATATCTAATAAAAATTAATAAAACTAAAATAAGTTAAAAGAAAAAGAAACAAAACAAATGGGGGTGGGGTAGGGTGGTGAGGTGGTGGGGTGAAGAGCCAGAGAAAAACACAAGAAGCATATATAGATTTAGAGACACACACATTTGTATGCCCAGAAATCCCATAAAAACCACAAAACCAGAACCCATAGTATATAACACCAATAAGGTAACCAGAACTCACGGTATATAAAACCAGTAAGGTAAATACCAAATGCCCAGACAATGCAATATGAGACTAAACACCTCCCCAGAGACCGTCAAGTCCATTTTGTGCTGGGCCTGGGCCCTGCCCTGAAGTGTGGTTTGTATACCCAGTGAGACTCCTTTGGACAGAACTGATTTTTCTTTTTTTGAGAATCTTTTTTTTTTTTTTTTAATTTTATAGAGCTTTTCAAATCTATTTTCTTGGAGTGAAATAAAATAAATCTGTAACAATTTAATTTTTCACTGTTAATGATTACTTCCTTGTTAGTATTTATCACTTATGAAGAGTATTTTTATACTTTTCCTAAAATATTAATTTGACTACTAGTAAGGCCCTACTTCCCCCCTAAATTATAACTTATTTAATTTCAGCTTAATCATTAATTATTTATTTACATCTCAAATATTGCCCCCCTGGAGGTCCCCCCTTCCCAGAGTTCTCCACTCTCTCCCCTCTCTCCTTAGCCTCTGAGAAGATGCCTCCTCCCCCACCCTACAACCCCCTTCCTGGATGCATCAAATCTCTACAGGATTAGGTGCCTCCTCCACCAATGTCATCCACCATATAAACTAATGCAAAGAAAAAAAATCATATGATCATCTAATAAGATGCCTGCAGGGGCTTGGGGGAGCCTTTGACAAAATCCAACATCCCTTTATGTTAAAAGTCTTGGAGAGGTCAGGAATTCATGGCACATACCTAAACATAATAAAAGCAGGACACAGCAAGCCAACAGCCAACATCAAATTAAATGGAGAGACACTTGAAGCAATTCCACTAAAAGCAGGGACAGGACAAGGCTGTGCACCCTCTCTCTCTCTACCTATTTTTTGAGAACTTTAACTCTTTGTGGTGCTTCTTCCCCGCAGCAGTCTCCTCTTCCAAGTTCTCCCTCCATCTTCATTTCTTTGGCCAACATCGTGCTCACCCTTCAAGATTCAAGTTTAACCTTTCGCTGTTAGGCGGGCTCCCCTGATCCCCAAACCCTGCCAGAGTTCCATATATGTCAATCATAATGCAATTCTACTTTCTACTGCACGGAGCTGTTTCTCCAGGCTTTAGTGTTTTTTATATATTTACTATAAAATTTTTATTAAAGATTAAGTTGCAACAATTTTATACACAGATGCAGTGTTTTGCGAGCCTATCCACCCTGTGGCCCTCTCATTGCCCTCCCATCCCCACGGCTGGTTTTTTATTTTAAAACAGTCTGTGAACATTTCCATGTCAAACCTGATGGCTGCTCATTTGTACCCTCACGTGCTTGCACAGTCCCGCCCACTGCAGGCTTGAACTCACTTCTCACCTGCAGTGTTGTTTAATGGGACCTTTGAGAGGACTCCCCTGCTGGGAGGACGGCTCTATGGAAATGAAGGACGCTAGAAAATAAATCTCGGGGACTCCAGATTCAAAACGCGGAAATTTAAATGTCATTTGCTATGTAAATTTCCGTAGAATGTGACAATCCCTGAATAAAGGAAGCCAGTAAGAGAGGAGTAACCTAGACATGGACGGTTTATGGTAACCAATGGTACCATGGGCAGTGGAGACCCCCTAAGCAGAAGCAAAGCGTGGAAAGCCTGCGTGGGAGACCCACTGCGGCCCCTAGCAGATACAGAAGCCTGCATGCCTTTTTCTCTCGTCTCTGATTCTCCCCTCACCTGTTTGCCCAATTGAAAAAGAAACATCTCTTAATTCCAAACTTGGAAAGGAACGATTCCCAAATGCTTTCTGAAGAAATTTCAAAATCTCAAACTAAGGTTTACCAACAAACGGGAAGCACAACAGAGCAAAGCGCACAGAGGGGAGGGTCCTTTCCTAACAGCCTCTACTAATTCGGCGTTGTTGATAAGTGTACCAGTCTGATGCTAAGTAGGACAATAAAACAAGTCCTTTCTTGCATAGCTATTAGTCTTTATTACTTGAAGTATAGGGAAACATTCTAAAAATAGTTTTGAAACAGCACAGAGAAATACAATTTCTTTTAAAGGTGTCTCGGTGTCAGACTGCAGAAATGAGTTCTCATGAGTGCTTGGATAGATGTTTTCTATTATCATAGGGGCTGGGAGAAAGATGAAGTACACTTTATTTATTTATTTATTTATTTATTTATTTATTTATTTATTTATTTATTTGTTTGGATTGCTTTCTATTTCTTGTTCTCTGGGAACTTGTGACCTCGCGGGGGGTGAGGGTGGGGATAGATTATTATCACATAAATGGAAGAGGTGAAGAGATAGGGGCGTAGAAGAACCAAAGTAGGGCAATACCTAATTTCTGGAGAGAAGAGAAGCGTCTTAGAGGTGGCGGATAAAGGTAAAAATCCTCTAAGCCAGGGGAGGGGGAGGCACTGCGGGGAGGCGCTTCATGGTGCCCCGTAGTAGCTGCAAAGTGAATCCTGGGCTAGGCTGTGCTAGGAGATACAGCTGCGGTCACAGCCTGTGGAAGTTTCCTTGAAAAAAATGTGAACACGCTGTCCCCAGCTGGTAGCTAAGCCAAAAAACCCGAACTCTTTGTTCCTTAAATTGCTTTTGGTCATTGTCTTAGGAATTGTCAGTGATGTTCATTTATCGGAAAGGCTGTTGTGAAGGTATTTTCAGATCCAACTTCCCTGTGAGCATTCCGTGAGCATAAAGGGCAAAACCTGCTGTTTTTTTTTTTTTTTCTTTTTAAATCGAAATTCTTGACGGATGTAAAGACGTACAGAATTCTCTATTTGTGGGGTGTCGTGATATCTGAATGTGTGTATACACTGTGTGGCTCAGTGTGAAAAGATGCTAAGAATCCCCTGTGAAAATAATGATGAATTAAAACTGGTTAGCTGAATAGTTTTCCCTGTCCCTAAGTGTCCATCCTGGGAAGGGAGGCTTTCCTTCTGACTACAGAAGAGGCTTGATCCAGGCACCTGGGCTCTGGTTTAGTCTGTGCATGAAGTTCTTGAGGATAGAGGACTTGGATGCCACCCAGCCTGCCTTTGTCTGTTACAGAAACAATAACACAGACAAAAGTGGTCGTGCTTAGCCTTGAGGGGCAAATCTTTCTCTTTAGAAGCACTTCGAAATCACCCCATGAGTTGCACACGCATTTCTGCAGTGAAAGACTATTTATGGTGAATGGTCAGGAAGGGGCTCATCTGCTTGTCATCAAAGGACAACGTGCAAGCAGACACTTTCCCCTTCTTATCCCGTGCTTATCTTGGCTAAGAACAAACAGTCAGGGAATTAAATGAGATATATTTCTTTCACCATCAGCAAGGCGATCAAGGAAAGAGTTCACTCGCTGTACACATTAGAGCTGGGTCACAGATAACCTCTGATTGGGTTGGAGAAGGACACTATAGTGCAGACAGTCTGGGATTATTCATTCGATATCTCTTCTTCAGTCAGAGAAGTCACAGATGGGACACGGGATTGATTTGTAATTATGCTCATTTCCCTCAGAAGTTGAGGCAAGCCTAGACAAGCATGAAGATAGCCATGCTGGTAGCGTAAGCGAGGGGAGAAAACAGAGAATGATGGGATTCACCTAGTTCAAAGGAACCGAAAGGCTCTGTAAACAGGCTGCGGAGGCTGCCATTTATAATATAAGCCCCAAAGGTTGGCCACCACCTCCAAGAAGTCTGATTCATCATGGAATTGGGACATTTCATCCCGAGTTATCTAGGACACCTTGGAAGTAATGGTCATGGTGACTACAACTGTATGATGTGTATGAAGGAAGAGATGGTGGCTCTGCCACTCTTTGGGATTCCAGTCTCTGTAAATGGGAAGTTCTTCAACAGCCCTCAGTTTTCTGTCTCCTGTGACCACGACTAACACATCAGTGTTCTTAAAATCAGAATCGGGTCATAGCACATGTGCTCCCCATACATGACTTATGCATTTAACCCCATAGACATGTCTCCTCTGCTTGAATATCCAACGTCCTAGCTTGGTGACTTTTAGAGCTTCAAATTGTTTTGAAATAGAAAAATCAATCCACCAAACCTTAGCTTAGAGATGCTGAACACATCTCTAAGCTAAGCTGAACACATCTCATCATACAATCACTTTTATTTTTCTAGGAAAAAAAAATCTGTCTAGCAGGGCAGGTGTCTGTGTTTAATAGCCTTGGCTGGATTGTCCAGGAGCTAATCCCTTACTTACTCTGTCACACTGGGACTGTGGCTGTACACACGGTGCCACGCTCGACATAGCATGTGCAAGGGCAGGGGTGGGGCATCTTTGGTGGCTCTGGCTGGCTGGCCATCGAGTGAAAAGCCACACCACACTCCTGCCACACAGTCATGTCTCCATGACCCCTGAGCCATGTTCCCAGGCCCTTACTGTTCATTCCAAATTACATCTCTGAAAATTGCCTACTTATCTGGCTTCTTTCTTCCCTTGCTGGATTATTTGTCCTTAAAATAAATCAAGATATAAGAGTATTTTGCCTCTTAAAAAAGCACATTTCTTGGTCTGTGATTCTCAGAAGTAGTTTTGAGTTTGCCCATGATTTTAGCCATCCCAAACATTTTCCACAGAATTTGCTATGCCTCTAATTATCTTTGCAGTCCCTGTACTTTGTGACCTGTGTTAAAAGGCCTGCTGCACCAGTAAATGAGCTAAAAATGCTTAGGAAAACAAACAAACAAACAACAAACAAACAAACAACAGCAACAACAACCAAATGATGAACTGGAGATACAGAGCAGATGAGAGAAATTCAGACTCTTACTTTATGTTCCTTAGTAGAAAAGTTGGGATTCTTACCGGGGATAAAATTTTAATCAGGAGAGGAATGAAAAGAAAAATGCTATAGACATTATAGTAAGTGAGAAGGGATAAAGGAAATAGAAACATAATTTGCAGTTCAATAAAAAGGGGAAGGGGACAGCTTAAAAGAATGACAGGAAAACAAACTCAGATATAACATAAAACAGACAACAGGAAACCAGTTACACCAACTGTCGCGGTGAATGTGGACAGGCTGGAGTTCAGGTTAAAAGGCATTGGCTGTCATATTTTGAAAAAAATAAGTTTCACCTCCAAATTGTGAAATGTATATCAGGCAATGAAACAAACTGTTAAAATGAAGAGACAGGAAATACACTGGAGAGGACCAAACAGAAGGAGGCATGCTGGCATTGATACAGAGCAAAGAGGAAAGCAAGCGTGCAGATAGTCTCTGTGAGTGCTTCCAGGGCAGGAGGGGAGGGCATGGGGAGCCAGGGATGGGGTCCAACTACTTTCTCAAGCACTCACTGATCGGTCAGAGGCAGGATGAGTTTGCAGCCATCTTGTGGGCTGAGGATGTGAGAGCTGAGGTCAGAGCTCCTAAAGTCAAGACACATCAAGTTTTCACCTGGAACTGTAGGGGATACAGAGAGAGTGTAAGGCAACAACAGGAAATCAGGCAGTTCTTATGAGATCACTGCTTAAAATAAGTAGAGTCTGATTGGGTTGAAGGACACCTGCCCATGCATGCATACACATGCACATTACACACACACACACACACACACACACACACACACACACACACACACATCTGCTAAGCTCATGGATTCCCCTGTGGTGAAAGCTAATATCAGCCCACTGCCTACTAGGTTTTTACATAAGATAATATAAAGCAATTTAAAAACATCTACTAGGTACAGAAACTCAGTAAAAACAAAGAAGGCCAGGGAAAACCAGGGGACAGAGGTATCCAGAAAGCAGTGATTGATGTTTGATAGATGAGAAGGTAGAGAATGTTTGGAAAACTGAACTCTACTAAATAATCAACCAGGAAAAAAACCCTAAGAATCTGGTATCTGAAATACATTATATGAGAATATACTAGACAGGCTTGGCAGTAGATTGGAAGTAGCTGGTGGCAGAAGACTCTGTTACATGGATTGAAGCAAGAAGAAAGTGGGAAGCGTGGGCCAGGGTTTCATGTCCACAAGCTGGAGCCTCAGAGCGAGGGCAAGGGAGCAGGGGGTAGGTGTGGTAATATGGCTAAGGAGTTTTCCATAGTGACGACAAGGTGACGTTGAACATCCAAGTTAAGGATCCACACAAATCAAGTTCAGGATGAAGACAAATGTAACCTATGTCTGGGCAGCACTTAAGAAAATTTCTAAAATACAGATGAAGACACTCTATAGGAAGCCAGGGTGACATGGTGGCTTCTGTAGACCCAGAGAGCTGAACTCTTTATAAACAACAAACTAGAATAATCTAGAGATTCAGAAGGCCATGGAAAAAGTTCTGGGAGAAAGAGACTGCTTACTTGTTTCATTTGTTTGTCTATCTATCTATCTATCTATCTATCTATCTATCTATCTATCTATCTATTGGACTGGGGGTTGTTTGTTTGCTTGTTTATTGCGAAGACTGCTTTCTTCTTGCTTCAATTCGTGTTACAGACTCTTGGGCTACCAGCCATTTCTAATCTGAAATTGAACCTAGAACCTCACATATGCTGGGCGGGTGGTCTACCATTGAGCTATAGACTAAGGTGATTTTTAAAAAACTTTTATTTCATGAGAAGGTCTCATTAAGTTGCCAGGTCGGCCTTGAATCTGTGCTCTTCTGACAACAGAGTCTCAAGCAGCTGAAATCATGGGTCGGCGTCACCAGGCCAGTTTGGGTTCTGTCCTCTAGAAATGGGTCCTTTCAAAGAAGGTAAAGTAGAGCAATCTAGAGTTAAGGAAGCAGAGAGCAAAGAAAAAGCATCCCGTGCAAGTCAGTGTGCAGCAGTGAGGACTGCAGACCCAGGCAGAAGGGCAGAAAGGCGCGCATGGCAGCAGAACAGTTTGCATGTGGAAAACACACGCCCTGGTCAGAGCGCAGCTGCAATGACCTCTTGGGTCTTATTCACCTCTGCGTACATACACTGAAGGATCACAAGGCAAATGAGGTTCAAACGTTCTCATTCTCAAGTTCTTGCATTTCCAAGAAGTGTAAAATCATTTGTTTTAGGCTCTTTATGATTAAAAAGTTAAAAAAAAATTTGCTCTTGCTAAGAGAATATAAAAGAAGAGATAATTAATAAGCTTACAGAGAAGGGTAAATGACAATTCTGATCATTCCAGAGGAAGAGCAGAAAAAGATTGACTGACATCAACCATAAAAGAACTAAATACTCCAATTGGAAGACAAAGGTGGGACTGGACATCAGGCTTAGCTGTTGCGAGCAATTGCTGGTCTTCCAGAGGACCCAGCTCCCAGCATCCATGTCGGGCATCTCACAATTGTCTGCAACTTCAGCTCCAGAGGATTCCACGCCTCTGGTCTCCATAGGCACCTGTACTCTTATGCACTTATACACACACACACACACACACACACACACACACACCTACATGTGAATAAAAATTGTTTAAAGATGAAGATGAATTGCATTTTTAGAAATTGTGCTTCCATCCTGGTAGCACATTTAAAATACAAAGTCACAGTTCGACAATAGGATAGAGCAAAATACAGTCAGACAAATGATAATCAAGAGAAATCTGGAAAAAAGGCATAAATATAGTATCTACAGAGTTGATTCTTAAGGCAAGAAGCATCATTAGAAATGAAGTGAGCATTTGGTAACGATTAAAAATAAGTATGAAAGATAAAATTTGTGTGTGGCTAATAACCCACAAAGTGGTAGAAAGTGTAAATGAAGGCTAAAGATAATATATATATATATATATATATATGCACCAGAGCATTAGGACTAAGTTCTATACATACTTCTACCTTACATAAAGACCTCAAAGAAAAAAAATGGCAACCTGTGACTTTCACTTAAGGAAGCTGGAAAAAAAAACCCACATAAATCTAAGTTTAGCTCTGTAGTCATCAACTTATCCAGAAAATGGAATATATCAGTAAGCTGGAGGAAAGTTCTACAATAGATTCTGTAAAATCTTTAACTGTTAGTTGAAAGCAAAGTAGGCCATATACAAATAGAATTCTGTACTACGCAGCCATAGAAATGAAATCTGCCCATTTCCCAAAGTGTGACTAAGTCTTGGAAGCATAATAAGAACACATGATCTCACTCATACATGGAATCTAAGGAAGGGTGAATGTATAGAAACAGAAGGATGACATTTCCCGGTAGCAGGGATTTTAGGGTAAAACTCTGGACTCCTGCAGCCTCCAATAAGCAACCTGCCTGTTCAAAAGAACTAGCCAGAGACACAGAGGAAGGGAACTTGGTCAGCATGGATGCCTTGGGAAGGATAAAGATGTCCAGTGACGCCCCAGTTCATCTTTGGGATCCTGCCATGAGCTTTAGATTTCAATAGAGGGTAAAACGTATCATTAAACAGTTCTGGTCAAAGCCTGGTACACTCAGCACTGAGACTTGTTGTCTGGCTCTGGTCTGTCCTGCAGAGTGGTCTGCTAAGATGTCAGACTAGTGTGAGCTCTCTTCCAGAGTTGTAAGTTCTTTCTCAGCCTGGTACCAGGGCTTCTGTCTTTCCCTTCCCTCAGCACAGGACTCTGGGAAATGTTGAGTCACTGAGTTTAATGTTTAAATAGTCTGTTAGCCAGAAGTGAATGTAGAACCACCTTAGAATATTTCCTCTCTGGCAAGGCTGGCTCCATCACTAGAGACAGATGGGGGGAGGGGAGACGGATTAGCTCAGAGGACTGGGTGAATGATGTGGTATCTGCATTTGTTAATTCTGAGTTTTATTCTTGTAAGTTTGCTCTGAAAACTACAGGGCATCTTGGTGAGGGGATGGAGAGATTAACTAATTGAATTACAGTATTTATTTTACAAAACATTTATAGTTTCAACCACCACAGTGTGCATTTTGAAATCAGTTTCATTTGTTGACTATATACGATTAAAAAACAAAACAAGACAAAACAACAGGAAACAATTCCAGTTGGACTAAGGATCCAAGCATAAATCCACAAACTGAAACCTCAAACCCAAAACAAAACAGTAGAACCAGAAGCAAGAGCAGAAAAGTCAGCAGGAAGTGAGTCCCGAGCTTCTTCAGGACCCAGGGTAGAACTGACTTTTTGTTTTTAGCATTTCTTATCTGATTGCTTCTCAGAGCATCATCTCACAGGTAGTTGCAAGGTTGGGCGACCTCTAGTTTTCTTAGATTTAAGTGTCTTCTACCACAGTTGGAGAGGTACTTGAACACACACTCTAGTCATCTGGTTTACTCTAGCATATCCACAGGACAGAGGGATGATCATTTCTGAACACTTCTTTGTAACGATGTCCATTGGTTACCATCCTTACAACCATTCTAACCTGTCTCGCTCCTGGGATGACAGCCAGAAAGAGCTAGGGCAGACAGCCTTATTAGGTAGTAGAAAAAGTGCAGATTTTAGAGCTGGATTGGCCTGAGATGACTCTTGGCTCTAAGTGTTTCGATCCTGTGTAAGGGACTTACCCACGAGGTGCTCTGTACAGGACTGGGTCTGTACATTGCTCAGAATAAATGTCTAACTTCTGTTAATGGTGTCACTATGAAGGTTGACAGAGATGGAGAGTTGTTTTGGCCATGGGTAAGGTAATGAACTCTGGGTAATGAACATCTGAAGAGATGGCTCTGTGGGTCCAAGTCCTTGCTGTACAATCTGAGGGCCAGAGTTAAATTTTCAGCACTCACGTAAATGTGATGGGCTTCCTGTAACCCTAACCCTCAGGAGGCAGAAGCAGAGACAGGATCCCTGGAGCAAAGCAGCTGGCTAGACTGCTCAAATCGACAAGCTCTGGGTTCAGCAAGAGACCCTGACTCATAAAGTATAGATAAACTAAAGAGGGTACTTGGCATCAACCTTTGGCCCCCACATTGAATATACAGACACATGAACACACACACACACACACACACACACACACACACACGGAAAGAAAAGCTGATGGGTCACTTTAGTTCATGCTTGGCTAGCAGGACAGTATGCAGGGAAGACAGTGTACTTTGCTGCGTGAATTGCACTTGACCCTTTGCCCTTGTTTCCGTCTCTGATAATCTGGCTAGTGGTCCTCAACCATGGACCTCTCTTTGGAACACTCAGCCGTTTAAACCTAAGAATTCTCCAGAGTGGTGACAAGCAGCTTGGATGGACACCTGCTGGCCACTTTACCCTCCTGTTCCAGGTGAGGAGGAGTCCTAGGTTGCGCAGAACAATGCCATCAGCCTTTTCTTGGATCTGAAGTTGTCAGCTGAGGGAGGTGTGCTACACTCAGCAGAAAGAGGAGGGCTCCGTGCCAGCAGGCTATAGCACTTGTGAGTCAGACCTGTGACCCAGGAAACCACAAGTCCTATTTCCCGAGGTCCCCCGACTTATCAAACAAATACAACGGTATCGGGTATCGTCTGTGCTGCTGACCTCTAGTGATAACTTAAGGCTCAAGGTGGAAAACAGGTGAAGTTTCCCCAAAATGTGCAAAGATGCTGTGTAACCATAACCCGTCGTTGTTACCATCAGAGCCAGAGAGTGCTCACTGTGCTCACGCTCGCTGCACACGCCCCTCATTTCCCTTTTAGAACACTTGTTCCTCTTCTACAAAGTGGAGATGACGTCACATTAACTCCTGTTATTAGCAGGAAGGAAACCAAGGAGCACAAACTGTGCTTGCTGATAAGTATTTGAAAAATCGCTTTTATTTTATGTGTTATGGATGTTTTGCCTGCCTGTATGTTTGCACACATGTGTCTTTGCACACATGTGTGTTCCTGATGCACTAAGAGGCCAGAAGGGGGGGGGATGAATCTCTTGGAACTGGGTGGTGAGTCACCCTTGTAGGAGCTGGAAATCAAAACAGATCCTTTGCAAGGACAGCGATAGCTCTAATGTTAATGTGTCTCTCTGACCCCCACTAATAGGTATTTTAAATTACAAAGTAGTAAGTAGCATTAAATGAGTTCTGGAATTTTAACTTATCATCAAACCTTGCAGTCTTTCCAGCAAGTAGATACCCCAAGGGCCTTAGCAAACACAGCGTTTCCATTTGAGAAGCTTTGAGACTTGACAGCAGGTCTCAGGGAATGTTTGATTACAAACTAAGTATTTTGAGGTGACAGGTAAAATTGACTTTGCTGCCTGAGAGCTGCTCCTTTAGATCCTATTTATGGTGACAGGAGATCAATGCTAGCCAGAGGTGAGTGTGTGTAATCGGGCCTAACAGAAGTGGGTTGGAATCCTTTGGTGTGGATGTCACAGCAGGAAGAAAGGCCACAGAGGTACCAGGCAGCTGCAATGCCCAACCCTTTAAGCCATTTCCCTCTGTCGTCAGCTTCTGCCCCTTTCTGGATCCTCCTTCAAGGCCAATGCTGTCTGGGTCAAGTGCCCATATTCCTTAGCAAGCGCAGTCCAGTAACGACAGGTTTCTGGGAGACCCAAGGCTTAGAGTGTTGAGCTCAGATGTGAGAAAGAACACAGGCATTCCTGCCTTAGGATCTGCTGGTGTGCTTTTTCTTATGTGTGCAAAACAATATGGACAGATGCCGTCAGCCATTGGCATCTGCAGATTCTCCTTTCCTAGAACGACTCCAATAACCATGAAGTGGAGACATACCTTACAACACATGAAACCACAGACTCAGAGAGTCTGGTTTCACCACAACCATGTGGAACGTGTCTCTCGGGAAGGGACAGACTCTAGTGTCAGATGCCACCCTGCCAGGTGGTTCAGCTTACCTACTGATATGGTCCACACAGCAATGATTTTCAGGAAGGCTTTGGTTCTGGAGTTGAAGCGGCTATGGTGAATGGGGTTCTGGATGGCCACGTAGCGGTCCAGGGAGATGGCACAGAGGTGCATGATGGACGCCGTGGAGAAGAGCACATCCAGGTAAATCCAGACAGCGCAGAGCTTGCTGGGCAAAGGCCACCGGTACCCTGTGGGGCAGAAGTTTAGCATTAGTGAGTAGCTAGCTTCATGCTTTCTGCAGCGTGTAATCTATACCCCAGGACTTACAACTTGGGGGCAGGTAGAGGTGACAGGCAAGGGAACTACAAGAGACTTTCAATATTTAAACCAACAGCCAGTGTGCACTGTGATGGCACGGGCAGGGGAGTGCAGGGTTGAAGGTTTCTGACCTGTGGAATTACATTAATGAAGGAGGAATTTGCTTTTTCCTCTGGAA
Organism: Mus caroli; assembly: GCF_978045245.1. Taxonomy (NCBI): domain Eukaryota; kingdom Metazoa; phylum Chordata; class Mammalia; order Rodentia; family Muridae; genus Mus; species Mus caroli. Next base: position 70,787,527 of record NW_028227267.1, on the reverse strand, counting down.
TGGAGTCTCTCTCCTCCTCTACCTGGTCAAAGCCACTTTTATTTAGCAATGTGTCCAAAGTTATGTTCTGAGCCCTTTAATTGATGTTGCCGGTCACATACAGCCTTTATTTATCCACATAATTTTCTTTGGAGTTAGGGTCCCTATGGCTAGTCTAATCTTAGTCACTCTTAGACATGTCCAGTCACACATAGACAGGCAATTAGTAGCTGTGTGACAAAATGTCTTCAAATCTCTTGAATGTCTTTTCTTATGGTGCACAGTCCCTTAATGTCTTGTTACATTTGGGGCATGTGAGGAACATTGAGGATGGTTAAGAATATCAAGGATATCTGGACTTGGAGCTTTGTCCCAGGGCAGTGTTCAAACTACAGGTGACAGCTGGTTTTTGCAGGTGGCTCCTTAAAATGGAGACCCGCCTCTGGCAATTCTGCTTCCGTAAGTCTGGAACAGGCTGGGAAATGTGCATTTTCCAAAAAAAAAAAAAAAAAAAAAAACTTAAGAAAGCATACTGCTGAAGCTGGTATTGGCACTCAGGGAACAAGCCCTGCTTAGGGCAAAGGTGACACTCGCCCCCCTCCTATGTCTCCCTGAGCATCACAATCAAACAGTATAGCTTTGGGCCCAGTTAAATCATTCTCTCTGGAGGGTGGCTAGAGATGAAGCCCCAATGGCAAAGGATTTTAAAACTTCCCAGAGTCCAAGGCAGGAAGCTTGGCAGGTTCTCTGCCGCCTTAGGTGCCTTGGTGACATAAATGAAGTGCCCTGCTCTTTCCTGAGTGTTTTGGAGAGGACCAGATACTTGGATAGATTGTCGGTTTGTTCTGCTAATGTGAGGAGCAACGATATTACATCTGCCTGCGAATAGGAAGGAAGATTAGAGATCAGTACTTTCTTTAGGATAGTTCAGAGCTCAGGCTGAGCAGACCCTCCTTTTGCATAAGTCTTATTTCTACCTTGCCGCCTCCAGGGGTGTTCAGAAAAGGAAAGGAAGCTGGACCTAAGTCTAATCCCAAATCTTCTAGCTTTAGTCTCAGGAAAGAAACTTCTCCCCTTAAAGTTTCTTACCAAAGGGTAAGAAGAGAATACTTGTGCAAGACAGGTTTGTGAATTGTGTGCTAGGGCCAGCCTGGCTAAGTGTCAACTAGACTCTTGGCGAGTGTAGGCTGCATCCCCAGAAGTCGTCACTAGGGGGCAGCCTTGTACCCCAAGCTGAGTCCAGGGACCTGCTGCACCTCCTACGTGGCCAGGGTTACCCCTGCTGCCCAGCAGGTCCTTCTGCCTTCCTGCTGTGGTTTGGGTTCTTGCAGAGTCACCCTGCTCACCCCATAGTAGGGTTTGCCTCTGAGGATTGGCCAGGGTTTTAGGAAGTGAGAGCCTCTCTCCCGTGGCTGAGAAATGATAAGCAAATTTAATGGAATTATTTGGGTGTGTCATTTGAATGGTCAAGCCGGGGCAAATGGATGTTTGCTACTCCTGGCTTGCTTCCTTCTTCCTTGAAGCTTTTCGGGGCTGGATGGACATGTTCATATTGTAGCCTCTAGGACTTGACCAGAAAATTTCCTTGTAAAGGTGCCCCTAAAACTGTCTGTAGCTCGGGTGACTGCCGAGGGCATGTGCCAGTGGTGCGAATATTCTTTCATTTACTCATTGTTAGGAGGGATCCGGCTGTCTTAGTCACACTTTGAAAGAATCTCACATTCTGCTCCTCCATGAAAGCCATCCCAGTGTTTGCTGACTTCCTGGGAAGTTTGACACTGTCAAACGGTGGCAAGGAAAGCAAGACTGAGAGCTTTCAGTTTGTTTTCCATCCTGCAAAACCAGACAGGAGTTTATGTGTGTGCATTTTTAAAGAATAACTCAAAGGTTTTCTTCCATATTGTCTTCTCTGGGCTGGTGGGAGGGGGCAATTAAAACCAGAGTAATTCATTTATTCTAATGGAGACTGAATATTTTAACATTAAACCCACTCCTCCAGCACTAATGCTCTCTCTGCAAATGTTCCAAGGTAATTGGGAAGGTTTTACCACTCCATTAGAAGTGCTGAGAACCCGGTGAGAAATAGAAAACTGTTCTGTCCCGAGGCTTAAATAAAAGCAGGAAAAAAAAATTGCATGGGCACAGAATGACAACTAAATTATGCTCACAGAGTATTGGAATACAGATAATAATTTCTGTGCAAAGATGTATCCATTCTAAGGCACACAACTCACCAATGACAAGGTACTAGGCTGTCTGACTTTTTTTTTCTCTCAAGAAAAATAAAATTTTAAGACTAAAACAAAGCTTCCTGTCTATTTCTCTCCTGGAGCCCCAGTCCCTCCGCTAACAGCATGCACAAGCTCTTTGGGACTACGGTGAGGACAGCTGACATGCTAACACCACTCACCATACAGGATGGTTAACATGGACACGGGCATGACAAGGAAACCCAGCAGCATATCAGCTATGGCAAGTGACATCAGGAAATAGTTGGTGGCATTCTGCAGCTTTTTCTCTAGGGACACTGCCATGATGACCAGTATGTTTCCCGCAATGGTGAGAATAATCACGACAGTTGTCAATAAAGCAGACCAGTTTTTTTCCTGGAGATGAAGAATGGAGAGGCATGTCGGTGGGAGGTACCCTTCGCAGGAGAGGTTGGTTCTGTTTTCAGCATCAATTGTCCAGTTCGAGGCTTCAGAAGTGTTAGCATCCCTGGAGTTGAAGTCATTAGGGTAGAGCCTCGAGTCGTCACCTAATTGCATTAAGGAGTTTGGAATTGAGCTCAGGGAGATATTGTCTTCACAAAGAATTTCCATGTCTAAGCCGGAAGTTGTAGCAGATGAAGTGTGGAGAGACTAGCGAGTCATAGCTGGGGCTCACCATTCATCTTTACGTCCTGGAGCTAGGGCGTGCTGAAGCGGAGACCATGTGTGGCTCCTCTGGCTGCCTTCTCCTCTTCCATAGTAAGAGTTACAGAAGTGTGATGGCTCTTGATTATGCCTCGCTTCACAGTGCTAGGGAGAGTCCACGGCTGAGCTGTAAGTTCTCACGGAAGCAAAGGCAAAAAAAGCAGTGTGGAGCATTTGGAGACACAAACGTGTTCCTGGTTAAGGAAGAAAAGTTTTGTATCCGGTGAGAATCTTTCAGCTAATTCTCGGGTTGGATATGCTGCTTCCAAGAGTTCAGCCATCACAAAGTTAAAACAGCATGAGATCCAAAACGAGGAGGGAGGGCTGTGTGCCCTCTATATTAATTAAGGAAGTCAATTAAAAATGTTAATGCCATCATAAGGGGATATACTTGGGTTAACCCTTCTTAGTCTCAGGCAGAATCGCCGCAGCGGTGGTCAGGAATTTCAGCTTGTATCTCTGGCTCAGTTAATGAAAGGAAAACGCATCCCGAAGCGCAGCAGAGAACTTTCCACATCAGAAATTCTCACGGCAATGACGGCATCCTAGCCAAGCGTGACTTTAAGCAGAAAGAAAATCCCACAGCAGTAAAAGACAGCAGCCGAGGAACTTACATTCATTGTCGCCAGGGTCCGCTATCCTGTGACTCGCCTGTCGCATGGTGACTAGGCCAGTGTGGAATCCCCTCTCTTTGAGCTTCTAGCAGCATAAGATGATAGTAATTTGATTTCTGTTTCTGCTGACTTCAAAAACCGCATGCCGGTTCCAGCATGGTTGAAGTCTGTGCTGGCTGCTTCTGCCACTGCTGAGCTTGGTCCGGTCCTCCCTCCCGGAGCCTGGCTGCTCGCTGAGGCGAGAGCACAGAGAGGAATCAGTCACTAGGGAGCCCCTCTCAAAGTCACACAAAAGAGCCGCAGGGAAAGTAGGAAACGCTGTCTGTATCAAGAGGCTCCCGGAGCTCCAGAAGAATAAGCCCCTCCTGGTTGCCTCCTTCCTCAGACCTCCCTCTGTCACTGTGTCATAACCTGCAAGGTGGCAACAGCCAGGAAGGGCGGACCAAACAGCCCCCTCCCCCGCGCGCCCCCATTCTTTCTGCTACAGGTTAATTAGGAGCCTTTCCGTAAAAAAGAGAGAAGGAGGAGACAGCCTAGCGGACAGCAGGCAGGAGGAGGGGTACATGGCAGTCATATTTTAGGCTGAGGGTTGAAGAATGAGAAGATAAATAAGGCTAGAAAACTGCATGTCCTGGGATCTGGGAGCGTCCAGCACTTCTATCCAAGCCAGTGATATGTGTCCAGGAGGGATGGCTGACCGTGGCGACATGAGTTCAGATGACTCAGGAAGTCTGTGGCAATAACTGATAAAGTATCAGAACAATTTTTAGTTACTTAAATGCATTTAAGCACACACACTATGGCTATGTGTATGCATCCTGTAACTTGCTTACTTTTCTTCATGTCAAACCTGTCGCCAAGAAGTAATGAAAAACTTCATGTTAGAAAGCGAAGGGTTTTGTTCTATTTTGTTCTATGTTTATTTTCTTTTTCTAGAAGTGACCCTAATGATAAGGCGACTCACATGCAAAAGAAGCCCTCTCCCAAGTGGTCCTTAAAGGAAGATAGATGCACTCATGATAGATAAGGAAATGGATTATTTCCTGGACACCAGGGGCTTTTGGAGGGGTTCTGTCCATCCCATTCTCTCCATCTTTTACATTCTCAGTTCAGCCACTCCTGTGCCTTCGATGTGTTGTCAATTCTCATGGCAGTGAGCTAAATGTCCAGTTGCCTTCTAGATCCGTTTGTCTATGACCCAGGAGACCTTCCATCCTGACCCTCTCTTTGAGGCCTGGCTCATGAAATCATCATACGGTCCACCCAGTCCTTCATCCCTTCTTCCTGCCTATGCCCAGAGGTTCCCAGCATTCCCTGCCCATCCCACGCAGAGTTCTCAGCTCTCCTCTGCTCAGCCCACAGTGGGGAGCCCTTCTGCTCTTCCTGGGCAGGCACATAATTTCCCAGATTACCAACCTGGGACTGGGCTGCTGGTCTTGTGAGTGCAGTGCATGCCGTGTGTGTGTGTGTGTGTGTGTGTGTGTGTGTGTGTGTGTGTGACTCAGTTGCCTTTAGAGTCCAGTGCTCTCTCCTCCCAGGGTGGTATTTAGTTCCACCCCTGGGTTACAGTGAGGTATCAGACAACATGCGCAAATGTTTAGCCTATGCCTGGCTTATAGGATGCTCTACATTTTACACTAGCCATTTTATTCCTATTAAAATTATTACTGATTGAAGGAAAAATACATCACTACCCTCTTACCTATATTCCTTATCTCTTCTTTGAGGGACACACAACCATTTTCTCAGTCCACTCATTCTCTGGGGCCCCCATGTTCAGGCCTAGATTCTCACAGCTTTTTCAGGGGCAGCCTGGCAACAGCCCGAATCTTCATGATTCTGACATTTCTCATATTTTGCGTGCTTGAAGTTCCTCGAGACTGGAGTCTGGACTGCTCGCTGCCTGTCTTTCTGTATCCTCCTTGTGGATTTCCAGGGTGCAGCTCCCAAGTTGAGAATCCCAGGTTTGGCACCTGTTAGTTACCTCTGTGACTTTGATTAAAACTCTTTAATCTCCACACCTGGTTTCCTCATCTGGATGAAGAGGAATGGGATTAGCTATGCACCTACTTCAGAGAGTTGATCTCAGAGCTAAGTAAATTTATAGATTTGCCTTGCATATTACAAGCCCATAGGTTTTTAGCCTTTCTGCTGTTATTGGATATTTCTTTCAGGGAGCTTGCTGGGTGCCATCCTCCCCCAGTGGAGGCAAAGTCTTCGGCATCCTCTGCAGCCTTTCGTTTGGATGCTAATCACATTGAGTTCAAGCCGCATGAAGGAAAGAAGAGGGGTGTGTGTGTGTGTGTGTGTGTCTTGTTCATGGTTGGCTGCATGATTTTCATTTAGAAACTCAGGAAATAAAAATGTTAGTCAATGTCTAATGCTTTTTGAAGGTGGCACAAGCCCGTGATCTCAGGGTAGGTTCAAGGCTACCCTGGGCGAAACTAAACTATAAAAACTGGGTTACTTGCAGTTTTTGCGGCTTAATGGACAAAACAGTATAGACATGATCTCTCTAGGTTGTTGACTACTGATAATAGGATATGAGTCAGACTGGGTAGGAAGATCGTTGCATTTCTATGTTTTAGATAATAACAAGACTATTGTGACATTTTAATATATGTGTAAATGTGATATGTTTTGATAATATTCAACCCTACCGATTCCAAGTTAGATAGTCCTTTTGAGTTTGCAGTGTGTTGGTGGCTGTGTTGGACACTGAATGTGCTGTCCAGCACCCCCTGCTGGACTCTAGTGCTGAGCTTTGTTACTGTGGGGACTATTAGCAGATGGCTCTCAGCTATGACAATTACCCTCAGCCAAAGAGGCCCCTTGACATGTGGCGTGGCAATAATACTTTCTTGGGGTGGGGGGAGGTATGATGACCTTTGAAGGCTAGATAGCTGTCAGTGACCTCCTTAGAGGAGCTTTGCATTAGATGTGCTGAGACTCCCCCTCCTCTGCAAGTTGTGCCCCCTCCTGTGAGCCCCGCCCCCACAAGCCTCGCCCCTCTCCATCTTCTGCTATCCTATAGGCTCTGATCTCTGTAAGCCTTTCCCAGTACACCCTCTTCCACAAACCTGCCTGATTTGGCTTCCTGGGGAACTCAGCCTAAGACTTAACTTTCCCAACTCCTGTTTCAATGTTTATTTATTTATTTTCCACCCCCTGGATGAGTCTGTCCTACAGAGAGCAGAAGTAGAATGGTTGCTCAAGTTAGTGCATTCTTCTTTAGAATAAGTTTCCAGTTACCAATGGACAACGGCTGCCTTATTATTGTTGGAAGAATCAACAACTCAAATCAATTTATTATTTGAGGCAGAATTCTCAAATGATTGGGCTTTACATATGGGGGCGCCTTTTATAATTCATTTGTTTTGAATAGGCCGACAGAAAATGGTTGCTTAAAGTTGCTTTAAAAATTTGCTGGAGTACCAGTAGAAACCCTTGCTGAACCTCTTTTTTCCCTCCCATTCTATAGTCACTTGGTTCCTGAAATATTAATGCTTTATAGTTGTTGAAATATGTGAAGAAAAAGTTCTGTGAGTAAATAAATCTAGAACATATTGCATCTTTATAGCCTTCTCTTAAAAATACACTGTGTGCATTAGCATTTTAAAGGCTATGGGAGATGCTGTAATAAGGAAATTTGCTTCTATTTATCTCTTTTCTCCCTTCTTCCAAAACATTCACTGTAGGTCAATTTTATTTTCTTTCAAAGAATTGAGTTATATTTTGCATTCATCAAAATATAAAGGCCTTAAATATGTAATTTAGTGAGTTTTGAAAAATGTATACACCCACACAACCATCACCCAAATCAGCAAGCCTACCATTTCCATATTTCCATTACTTTTGAAAGTTTCTTCATATCCATGGTTGACCTCTGCTTAAGTCAGAGACAGCTGGTTTCCTTTTACTCCATGGAATGTCTGTGAGCTCTATACAGTTTGCTACTGTAAAACTCTCTCTCTCTCTCTCTCTCTCTCTCTCTCTCTCTCTCTCTCTCTCTGTGTGTGTGCGCATGTGAGAGAGAGAGAGCAAACAGACAGACAGACTGAGAGACAGACACAGACAGAAGGTGGGTGGGGTGTGTGGTGTGGTGAGACCAAAGGAGGAGGATATCTGGTGTCCTACTCTGTCACTTTCTTCCCTATTCTCTTACAATAGGTCTCTTACTTCACCTGGAGCTCACTGTTTCTTGGTCAGCTGGTTAACCAGAAGGCTCCGAAGGGTCTCCTGATCCATCTCATATCAGCGACGAGACTAAAGGTCCACGTGGGTATGTCTACCTTTTATGTGTGTGTTGGGACTCTAAATTGAGGTGCTCATGTTTGCTTAGCAAGTGATCTTAACCACTGAGCCATCTCCCCACAACTGTACCCACCCCCCGACTCCTTAATTTAAAAAACAGGTGATAATTCAGTTAAATCTTCAAAAGTCTATACATGAATATAGACTGGATCTATATTCTGTCTGTCCTTTTAAAATTTTACCTTTCCAAGATGGTGCCAGCATTAGTCTCTATTTAATCAACTAAATCTAATTTTGTCCCGAATTGGCAGCATGGAGTTCTTTTAGTCCATGTCCTTCCTTAGGAATCTGTCCCTGAGATTTCTGGGACATAGATTTTACTACTGGTCTAAGGCTGACAACCTACTATTCACAGGAGACTTTGTTTGTTTGTTTGTTTGTGGTACTCAATCTGCCCTTCCCCCTTAGATGCTGTAATTCTCAGGTTTGAAACAAGCTTACCCTCTTTTAATTTTTTTCTTTTGTTGAAGATAGACTTTTTCATTTGATATATTCTGATAATGGTTTCTCTTCTCATAATGCCTCCCTGTTCCTCCCCACCTCTGCTCTCATCTGGATCCACAACCTTTCTCTCTCTCATTAGAAAACAAACAAGCATCTAAGGAATAATAAAATAAAGTAGGACAAATAAAAAATAAACCAACCAGAATATAACTAAACAGCCAAACAAGGAAAAGAGCACAAGAAACACATGTAGACACACAGACACACACACTTGCACACAGAGGGATCCCATAAAACTCCCAAACTGGAAACCATCATATATATGCAAAGGACCTGTAAAGTTAAGAAACAAAAGCCCCGAGTTAACGTTGTACGACAGAGGACCTCTGAAAATGCCATTGAGCTCTTTTGGGTTGGCCATCTATTGCTGGGCATGGAGGCTGCCCTTGAGAGTTTTTTGTTTTCCCAGTGAGACTCCCTTGTAGAAAACTAATTTCTTATTTGTGGGTGGTTTTTAATTGCAGATAGCTTCTGGGTTTTGGCTAGAGGCATGTATTCACTTTTTCTTGCAGCTCTAGGAGCCCATGTGGTGTAGGCCCTGAGCATGCTACCGTAGTCTCTGTGAGTTCCAATATACAAGCTAACACTCTTGACTGCTGTATGTCTGTAATGTACAACTGCCATTGCCTTTATCAAAAGAAGCAAACGTTTGAAGTTAGCGAACGACTGTTAAGCTTTGATTTTTTTTTCTTAGTGGATACTTAGTTTACAGTGTTTATTAACTAAATCACTGTTGAGTACTGTGTCGATTACTGTGCTAGGTGCTAAGTACACCCTTGAAAGTAACCAGCTTCTAGCTCAAACACTTGACAACAGCATGGATGACTATTGTTTTGGGGAGAAGAAATAAATTTGGCAATCAGCGACACATTGATGGCATTTGAAGTATGACACTGGGTGAGATCATAGTGGAATCTAGAGACAGAGAAGGGGAAAAAAGGACTGAGGTCTGAACTCTGGCTTTTTCCAGTATTTGGGGGTCAGGGAGAGGCAAAGTAGTCAGTTAAGTAGGTTGAGTTTAGATAGCACTCAGTTTACAATGAGGTAAACTTCTCATGATGAGTTCAAAACCATGAGGATGGAATACCAACGAGCTTGTGAGAATGGCAGCAGTGGGTAGGGTAACCTTGTTCTAGTGGGGTGCTTGGAGCAGACATTCAGCTGAGTGGGTTCAAGAGAAAGGTGGGAGGGATGGGGGTATTGGCAATGAGTGCAGACAGCCTTATGGAAGATACCTGGGGAGCACCCCTGGGAGCGCAGAGGTGGGTGAAGGGATGTTGGGTATGATAGAGCATAGCACCCGGAGGTGAAGACAAAGAGGACCAGGCATTCAAGGCAAGCCTGGAGTAAGTACGGGGACAGGCAACTGATACTAAAATGGTGTTGGATACGTCTTATGACAAAATTCTTGGGTGATGACAAGGGGTTGAAAAAAATGTAAAAATATAGAAACAGGGAGATAGGACAGGTAGGTACTGATGATAGAGATGGTGAAAGATGTTTCCATTTCTTCATTAGCTTGGCAAAGCAGTGGATGAATGTTTTCACAAAGTGCATACATTCTGTGAAGGTGGTTAACAGGTTGATGTGATCAAGTGCTAAGGGCCAGGAACGGCTTTTGGTAAGATGGTCTGAGACCATCTTCCATGAAGGTTGCATCTGTGGTGAAGTCAGAAGATATCAGATTCAGAATTTTGCAAGCAAAATGAGTTACATGTGGGCATCTCTTCAGTGGAAACTTCTGGTTTCTTTGGAAAGTCAATTATGTCACATGATGTTTTGCTGGGCCACACAGGATGTTTTGCTAAAGCAGGCATGTGAAAGAATTTTTCCTGAAGCAGACACAGGTGAAAGGATGTTTTGCTATAGCAAACATGTGAAAGGACGCATGATGAGGGAATATAATTATGACCCGACAGACCATGGGAGCTAGAGCATTGATCTGCTTTGTTCTGCCTTGCTATTCTTTGATAGTGACACGCAAGTATTGGTTCACCTGACATTGTGTTGCTGAGCTCCGTTTGTGGTGATCTCAGAGAGAAACTCACCAAAGACCTTCTTATGAGGTTCCGTGACTTCTTGCCACTTCGATGTCCTTGGGCCAGCTAGTGAGCCTTGTAGTTTCTTGATGATTGAACTGCAGCTGCTGATTCACGCATGATGTTATGCATGTCCTGAGAGGACTGGACTGAAGCTGCTGATTTGAATTTGGTGTTTCTACTGTACTGAGCTGCTGATATCCTGATAACAAAGATTGGACTTGCCCCCAAAGAACTATTTCTAAACAGGTCAACTTCCCTTATGCCCTAATAACTTTTCTCTTCCACTGCCTCTTGTGGGCGATGGGCTAGAGGAGAGATTGAACCCTTATTAAAGTAGGTTGGAGAAAAATTTATACCTATGTTTTCCCAAGGCTAGGCTGCTCTGGAAGGAAGACTATTCATTCTGTTAGTGGAAGGTGCTGTTTGACACTTAAGTTTTTACTCAGTCACACTGTCTCTGGGGCCTTAGACATCTTTAGGTTTCAGGAGAAACATCATATTTAGCTACATTCTTCTGCGGGAGCTAAGTAGCCCCTCCAGTCAGGAGTGACCTAAAAGTAGTGTAAGTATATTTCCTCAAGTATTTAACTTATTATCAGCCATGGCCTTGGTTTGAGAGAAATTAATATATCACCACCTAGACTCTCATTTATTTTCTTACATGAAAAAGAAAACTTTTGGGGGAGATGATCTGCACTAGTCCCAAAGCACCACTCTTTGAAAATATTCACTGTTTTTTGTTTGTTTGTTTGTTTGTTTGTTTTTTTCCAAAATTTGAAACTTTCTTGCAGGAAGATGTTTGGTCAGGATGCCTAATTTTGTTTGAGTAAGAATGCTGGGTACTCCTCATACACTCATGAAGAAGTAAGACTTGCTTCTCACTTCTAAGCAGGGTCTGGAGTGAGCCAGAGTTGTCCATAGGAGATGTGAATTCTGTTTTCTGTTCAGTGTCACAAAAACACTTGTTGGATTTGTCTGCAGAGCTCAAACCTGCCTTCCACTTTCTGTTTAAGGGGCTATCAAGAGTAATGGCTGAAGCCCTCTCCAAGTGTGAAGAGGCCTCTAGATCAGCTTTATCAAACCAGCATCATGAGAAAAGCAGGCTTTGGGTAGGAAGAAATATACCCAAAGAGGAGGAAACACGTTTGTGTTTGGAGAAGAGGTGTCTTACTCGTTTGCTTCTTCCATAGGAGGCTGCTTCTTTCAGAAGAAAGACCTTGACCTAGTTTAGAACTTTGCTTCCTTTGTAGTAGGAGGGCACCAGGAGTTAAAGGAAGCCTCGAGCTTTTACATGATTAAATGGGTAGACTGTATTATCAGTTTCCGTGTTTACTACCGTGAGTCACTGTGACTACAGAGACTTGCCTTCCCTGAGAGACACCAAGATAGCAAAGTCAAATTTGCACCTTCAGGAGGCTACTTTTCAAATCCAAATGACTGTTCTTTCTGTCTACCTAATATGATGATTCATGCGGTTAAGCCCTCAGGACATTTTATAAATATCTCAGATGGGGTACTGGGAACCGTTGAAATGGCTCAGAACATGACTTCAATTTGGTTTCTTCTAAGGCCACAGAAAATTACTCTTCTTGTTCAGTAGTTCATCTCACATTAGCTCAGTGCTGCTCTCCAGGATGAGGTAGCATGCTTCCTTTAGGTATGTCAGCTGTCTTCTAAGGCCTGGGGTTAACTTGCAGTGACAAAAATACCAGAGGCAAGTGACTTAGAAGCAGCAAAGGTTTACTATGGCTCAGTTTCAGATGATTTCTGGGGAGTCACCTGGCTCTACTGCTGTGGGCCTGTGGTGGCTTAGTGCCACAGGTTAAGAGTGTGTTGTGGGGGCAACTTTAAGCCTTACAGTAGTTTCAAGATCAGGAGACCATTAACTTACCTTCCTTCAGTTAGCCTCAAGAATTCTACTTCTCAAAGGTTTTTCACTACTTTCCAATAGGGGCATGGCTACGGGCCAAGTCTTTACCACATTGTCCTTTGAGGGACACAGTTCAAATCCAAATCACAGCAGACTGGCTCTGTGACATTGAAGTAAAAATGTCATAGTCTTTACTTGTCAAAATTAATCATTTGATCTTAAGAAGCCTAGTATCCCCTCTTTGAAGGCCATTATTGTTCCCGCATCTTTGGATGCTGTTGAAACTCTCTAGAGCATTAGACCAAGGAGGTTCATCTTGCTTCAGACCGCATCTGGGGGAAAGAATTGCAGTAGGTTCATCTACTGCTTGGTCCCACACTGTGTCTGTGGGGCTTTTCTACCCCTTGATAAAAGCCAGCCCTCAGTTGTGGAACCACTCATTGGTAGTCAGTACTCATGAGGTAGCCAGAACCATTTTTATATTGCTCTTGTGAGACGACCATTGTCCCTGGAATCATGATTGTAGTTTGGTGACTTATTTTAGGGATCCTCTTGGCAGAACCACACGCACACACTTTGTCCTAGAGAGGTTGTGGATCTTCAGGTTATAGGGGTTGAAGGAGATAGCATTGTGCGTTTTCAGGGAGATTCATTTCTAGATTACAACTTGATTTGTTTTTATTGCTCCTTACCAACTCTGATATTGTTTGATCTAGGGAATCTAAATAAATTGCAAAAACTATTGTTGATATCTTAATTTTAAAATTCTGAACTACAAAAAATTGTATATAAGAAGTTTTGACATTAAGGATTTCTTTTCTAAACATAAGCCCATATTGAATGTATTTCACTAGATATTTTCTTTGTCCACAAATGTGCTTGTGTATAATTACGCATATATATCATTTATATGTGATATGGATATTGTATATAAAATTAGAAATACAGAGTGGCAATAGAATTTTCCTGACAGATACTCCATAATTCATTTAATTGAACTTTTTTTTGACAACCAGGCAAAATGTTAGCATTTCAGGTGCCAAATTTCCAAGGTAATTTAATAGCCCCTTAACATTATATGCTAATGTACACTCCCACAAGCAGCTCATTTTTTATTTCCCTTGTACCTACCTAACAAAGGATCCTTTATGTGGGCATCTCTAATAACTTTATAATTTGTTAATAACCAGATAGCTACTTAGATTTGTTTCACTGAAAAAAACAGAATTTCATTCCTTTTCAATTGATGCATTTATGAGAAAGTTCTTATGTATGAACTTTTAAGGCATGATATGTAGCAGGGTTTTTGTAAGTTGCAGTGCTTGAGACTAACACAGTCTTTCTTTTTATAAGGAAAACCTCTACTCCCCACTCAAGCGTTCCCCTTCCACTGTCCTTTCCTGGACATCTCGACTACAGGTTTATAACCATTTTCTAGACACTTTCTTGATAAAGATAAAGAGCCTCTTCCCATATTGCTCGCTATATAATAATAACTCTTAATAATGTTGGGAAAAATACAAATTGTCAATACCATTCTCCTGATGGATATGCCATAATTCACTCAATCAGGTTCCTTTTAATAATTAAAGTAATTAAACAAACACTTAGTTAAATGCAATAATTAAATTAAATACACTGTAATGTTGTAAAGAGTGCTAAATTCAAAAATCACTGAATAGCTCTCACAAATGCTATGCTAATTTATGGCTCCAGCCACAGCCTAGATTGTGAATCAGGCAGGGTTGTACAGAGCTGGGGATGCATGCAAGTTTTTTTTCAGTCTTTCTGCATCTTAGATTTGTGCATACTTTTAGCACTTGCTTAGCCAGCTTTAAACTATATCTATATCTATCTATATATATATATAGAGAGAGACACACTCTCATTATTAGTCTTTGCAAATTTGCAAGGTATCATGTCGAAGCTCTTCTGTTTTGTTATCAGAATCTCCATGTTGCTTCTCCCCTTTGCCCTGTGCTTTGATGCTTAATGCTGTACATGTTGCCATAGGGTAGCCTATGACTGATCAAAGAATGTTCTCCAAGGCTTCTTCAAAAATAATCATGTAGCCATGCTCCCAGAGTGCTCAAAAGCTAAGAGAAATTCTGTTGCCTATATACACAAGCAAAATTTGATCAGTTAAAAAAACCCTGTGTCATATTCTATTTCTGTAACAATGCTGAAGCTATTGAATTAACCATCCACTGGACTATTCATATTGCTGTGGAAAAGTTTTGGTTCGAAGAGGCCGCTTATGCTTCATGTGTTAAAACTTTCATCTAGATCAGTGGTTGGAGACCTCTGGGTTGAGACTCGTTTTGGGTTATCAGACACCCCTTCCACAGGGTCTCACATACCAGATATCCCAAATATTAGATATATACACTGATTCATAGTAGTAGCAAAATTATAATTATGATGTAGCAATAAAACTAATTTTATGGATGAGGGTCACAGCATGAGGAACTGCGTTAAAGGGGTCATAGCGTTAGGAAGGTTGAGAACCACTGATCTAGGTTCTTGAAGGATCTGTTTCCACTTTAGCTAGTATGTATGCTTTGATTGCCTGAGTAAAATATAAATTTAGTACATATACACCTCCATCGTCTGTCAGGCTTTCCTGAAACACCATACGTCCTTTCCGTTAGCATGCTAATTCCTTCCTGAAGGTTCCCAGAGGTTTCTTGAATTCTATTTAGTTAAGTCAATTTATTAATATTTGGGTTAGAATAAAAAACAATGGGTTTCATTATGACATTTCAGATGTGTGTCATTGTGCTGTGCTTGTATTTCCTGACCACTGTGTTTGTTAATCTCTCTCCCCTGCTGTCCCCATTGATCCTCACATAGTCTCTCTTCTGTGTGTGCAGCATTCATATATATATATATATATATATATATATATATATATATATATATATACACACACACATATATGCACACACATATGTATATATATACACACATATGTATATATATATATACATGAATATACATATGTATGTATATATATTGCATATGAATGATGGATATGTAGTCAGAAAATATATTCTGTCCATGTGAAAAATTCTGATATTTACCTTTCTTCCTTTTCCATATCTTCCTCCATGCTCCCTCCCTTAGAACCATTTTTCCTTTATAATGGTTCCTCTCATATTTTATGTCACACACATATATATATATATATATATATATATATATATATATATATATATATGCCTGTATGTTACATTTAAATCAGGATTCTAACTATGATAGAAAACACATTGTTCTTTGAACTTGGCTCACTTTGTACAGCATGATTTCTAGTTTTCTTGTAAGTGGCATAATTTTCTTCTCTTTATGGCTCAGTTTAGGTTGGCCCCTTAATTGATCTACTGCAAACAGTGCTGCAATAAAAATTGATGTGCAAGTGTCTTGTGCTATATTTGCTAAGAGTCCTTTAGGTAAATACCTAGGGGTGGTTCAGCTGGGGCACAGGAAAAAAAATCTATTTTTTTTTCATTTCTGATTTTAGAGGAAATGCTCTCCATTTCTCCCACTTAGCATAATGGTGGATATAGGCTTTCCATATATACTCTTTATTATCCTGACGTATGTGCCTTCTATTCTTTGTTTCCTTAGGTCTTTATCATGGAGGGATCTTAAACTTTGTCCAGGATCTTTTCTGTATGTGATTTATGCTTAAGTCTATTTGCATCTGAATGTCTGTGCTGTGTTTATTAATTCATTTATGCTTATGTGTCTTTGCATGCCTGGAATGAAGTCAATGCAGCCACAGAGGCTGTGTGATCATCGCTTTAAAGGTGCCTTTGGATTAGGTTTGCAAGGATTTTATTGAGAATTTTCATATCTTTGTTTATCAGGCTCATTAGTATATGGATATCTCTGTCTCTCACTGTGTCTTTCTCCCTCGTCCATCTCCTCCCTCACCGTGTGTGTGTGTGTGTGTGTGTGTGTGTGTGTGTGTGGTCCTCATTTGGTTTTTGTGACATGGTAAACTGAATACTGTGGAGTGACTTTGGTAATCTTCCCTTCACTTTCTATTTATGGGGTCCCTGAGGTGCTATGGCTTTAATTGTTATAGCAAAGTCTGGGAGAATTCAGCAGTGACTCCATTTAGCCTGGGGATTGGTCCAGTGGCATTCATTTTTGTTTATATATCTATTTAAGTTGTTTCTGTCCCCTTGATTTAATTTTGGTAGGTCACATATCACTTGGAGTTTATTATTTCTGCTAGGCTTTCCATCTGTTTTTAGAACATATAGTATTTTCTATTGATTCCCCAAATTTAATTGGCACCAGTAGAAATATCTCTCTCTCTCTCTCTCTCTCTCTCTCTCTCTCTCTCTCTCTCTCTCTCTCTCTCTCTCCATCTCCAATTTTATTAACTTGTGTTTTCTCTCTGACTTTTGGTTAGGTTGGCCAATGGTTTGTTGATTTAAATATATTTTATGAATTCTTTGAGAATTTCACACAATGTATTTTTATAATATGCACCCATCCTCGCCCTTCCCTTGAACCTTCCAGTTCACATCACTGTTTGTTAGAGGGCATCACCCTGCTGCAAGTAGTTGGTGTAGATGCTGTGTTGTAAATGTGCATTGATAGGGCATGGACCCTCTTTGGTTAGTCCTCTGCAGTTTGACTGCTTGTGACATAGATAATGGGTTCTTTCTATTGCATAAAGAAGCTTCCTTGAGAGGCAAGAGCTACACTTACCTGTGGATATAAGGAAAAGTAGTTAGAATGGAGTTAGCAGTTAGTACTGGTTAGGACAGTGGCAGTAGTGGGCTCTCCTCTGGACTCCATGGCCTTACCAGCCATAGGTAGTTGGTTAATCTTACAGTTCCAGATACGGATTCCTTCCTAGTGAGACGGCATTAAGTCTCACTAAGTGGCCATTAGTTATCCTCCGAGTATAAATGCCACTATTTCGTCTTTAGAATATCTTGTTGCTCTGGTCATTGTTGTGGTTCATAGGTTTTACAGCTGGATAGGACTCCTGACTGCTGGAGTATACATAGGCCCTTCTGATGCTATGTGAGCTATACCTCACTATGTGAGCTGTTCTCAGTGAGAAAGCTTCCAAGTCAGATCATATCCAGATTGATTCCTCCAAGTCTGATGTGTGTGATGTCTTACCTGCAACAGCAGTAACTTGTATTATTTTTGGGCCTCTTGTATTCTGCTGACCAACAATTTAAAAGGAGACTTCCTATGCCTGGCAATGGGGGGGGGGAGTTGCTAAATAGTCTATGGCGTTCGGGGGGACCTTATCATGTTCAAGTGGTATATGAAAAATTTCAGGGAAAATTTGTGTATATGCACACACGTTCTTATTCTATATGATTTTCAGTTAACATAAAATGTCCCTATGACTTTTAAAAAACGTCCTTAGAACTATTTATTCCTTTTGCTTCTCTCTATCTTCCCCTCTCTCCATTCCCAGGTTTGTTGATGATCTTTTGCTGATTCTTCATTCTTTTGGTAATTGTTTCATTATTTTTTATTGTGCTCTTTATTATTTATTTCCATCTACTCATCTTGAGTTTGGCTTCTTGGGTTTCTTTTGGGGTGGGGGATTAAGTTACATCTTTGTTTATTAGAATTTTCTCAATATATTTTGAAATTAAAATCAATGATGTTTATCACATTGAAATTATCTCTCTGCTGAGTCATTCAAATACGATTATTTCGTTGTTTATAAAAATTCTGTTTTTCTATCAATTTATAATGGGTATATTTCCATGTACTTCCCATAGCAATCATGAGTCCATCTCCAAACTCTTTTCCAGAGTTGTAAAACCTCACCATGGTCAGATCAGTTCAGTTCCCTTTCTTCCTGCCTGGAGTTGCTTCTCTTTGTGGCCACTATCATTCTGCACGAGCTCGAGCATGGATGTGATGAAAAGCCAAAACATGAGATGAATAGAGATGTGGTCTCAGAATTAGAACAAAGGGCTATAACCCTGCAAAGAGTAGTCTTCCCTAGCTTCTAATTAATCAACTGAGTTTTAAATTATTCATGTTAATGACCGATACATAATGTTTTTGACACTTGCATACATTTTAGAATGGCTAAGTCAATCTAATCCAAGATACTTTTATGTTTTTCATTTTTTTTTAATTCTAGGATAATTTCAAACAATGTATTCAGATCATATTCACCCCTCACCCATCTCCTCCTAGACCTATGCCCTTATCTACTGTAAAAAGCAACTTCTCTGGTGAGGGTTGGCAGATATACTAATTTATGGGTATACTGATAAATCATTAGAAGTTGGCTCAACACTATGTTTACCTAGCAGGATAGCAATAGGTTCTGTTGTAGGGCATATCACTTGTCTAGGTTCTTGCTTCAAGTATCTATACCAGGTTTGGGCTTCAACTTCTGGAGCAGGACATAAATCCAATCAGTAAATATTGTTCCTATAATATTTGCGCCATTATGGCAGCAACAAGCATGGCTTATCAGGACAGTTGTTATTGTAGCTCTCAGGGTTCAAAATTGGATAAGATTGGCGCTTATTTTTATCCTTTGGTAGGGTGCATAGAACCTTCCAACCCAATGAAAGATAGCCAGGGGGATGAATCTTGCAGGGTAATACCCATTTGGTTTCTTCATGTTATATGATTCAAGAATGTGATCTTTTTAGCAATAGGATATGACTGGTAGGTTCTAGAAGGTAAGTAAGTGGTCATACCCTGTATTGTTGGAAGGTCCTATGGGATTGACAGGCTAACAGCTTCAAAAGAGGAAACCCATTCCTGTTCTTATTTATGAGCCTTGCTGTCTAGTATGGTCACTGCTACCCCGTTGTAAGGTAACATCCTTTAAATATTTTATATAAATGTAGGTATACATTTTAGAAAGCTTTTACAATAGTAGCTTTTCATATGATTTAGTGTTTTCATTATGGTTTGAATACTTTTAGATTTATTTCATTTTATGCCTATGTATGTTTTACTTACATGTTTTGTTTATATATAAACAGCCATATATATATATGGCTGTTGCCCTTGGAGGGGAGAAGAGGGCATCAGATCCCTTGGGACTAGAGTTACAGATGGTTGTGAGCCAGGAAGGGAACTCAGATCTTCTGGAAGGACAATGTGTGCTTTTAATCATCGACTCATCTCTTGAGACCCACCTTACTTTTTAACATAGGCATTCATAGCTCCGAATTTCAACCATGAACTGCCTTTGCCGTAACAAAGTATTCTTTGAGCTTCCTGCCAAAATTCTTCGACACATTGATTATTCTAGAGTGTATTGCTCAAACTTCACACATTTGTACAGCTTTATTCCAGTCTGATTTGATATGGGAGAAGAAATTATTGTCATCCTTTCGTATTTATTAGAGCTTCATTTATGACTATAATTCAATTTGCATTAGAGAAAATTCCATGCACTTCTAGGAAGGGTGTATTAGAGGAGTGCTAGGAGATGTCTGTCAAATCCATTTGGTCTAGGCACAGTTTAATTATAAAATCAAAATTAACACCACACACACACACACACACACACACACACACACACACACACACACACATGCAGAGTTTGTATGTATGGTTCTATTCTTTCATCATACAGGTCCTGGGACCCATGGTCATCGGTCTTGATAACAAGTACCTGTACCTGAAGACCCATCTTGCCAGCCCAAAGTGTTTTGTTGTTGTCAATCTTTAGATAACTAATCACTTAATGCTGGAGGAGGGTTGAATATCCATTATTTTGTTTAAATGTATCTGTGCTTTATATCTAGTAATATAAAATTGGTTGCACCATATATTCATAGTATAGATTCATATATATTCACAATTGTTAAATTGTCTTGATTGATTGACCTGTTTGGTAGTATGAGGTGACCTTATCTATTACTACTCTCAGCTTCAGGCTTATTTTGTCAGATATGCATACAGCTAGGGCCAGGGATACAGCTCAGTTGGCAAAGTGCTTGTTGTCCAAGCATTGAGAATTTGAGTTCTATCCCAGTACTCATATGAAAGTTAGTCATGGTCCATACCTGTTATCTTAGCACTAGGGAGGTGCAGACAAATGGTTCCTGGGTTCCCTGGCTAATGAGTGTAGCTGATAAAAAACAGACTTTATTTAAAAAAAAATGGGGAGAGCAACTAAAGAAGACATCTGCACACTTCAATTGTGATTTAACCATACTCACATGAGCAAACACACACTCACACACACACACACACACACACACACACACACATACACACACACACACACACACACACACACACACACACACGTATAGAGAAGACATGAGTGTAGCCATGTTGGTTTGTGTTTCAGCTTTCGTTTCCTCGTAAATTGCTTGATACTCTTGTTATTCTTGGTGTGCGTGCGTCTTTGCCAGTGAGATATGTTCCTGTAGACAATGATTTCATTGGTTTTTGACACAGACATCTGGTCTTCAGTTTGTGTGTGGGAAATGAAAGCTGTTTATCTTTAGAATCACTGACATAAATTTGTTAATTCCTGCAATTTTGCTAGTTGTTTCCCTATTTAGTTCAATTTCTGCTCCTCCCGCCCCTTATATTATCAACTTGCTGATTTATTGAGCTCGGCATGGTTGATTCTTTCTCAGTTCTCCTTTGACTGCCTGTTTCTCTTATTCTTTGCTGTGATTGAGACTTGATGATTGATGTGTGTCTTGACTTTAAGAGTAGTCTATAGTCCTATCTGGCATGAGCTGATATAGTTTGTGCCTGTCTTGACATGTCTGTGATGATTAAAAGCAAACAAACAAGCAAGCAAGCAAACAAACAATCAAACACATCAACAACTTTGCTGTATATAGCAAACTTGGCTGACAATTGTTTTGTTGTACAGCTTGAAATGTTTCATTTCATGATTTTCTGGATATTAGGGTATCTGTTGGGAAGTTTGACACTTTAGTAAGTTGATTTATGTCTAATTGAGATATGGTCTCATGTATTTCATATTGGGCATGAGCTCATCATCTAGCCAAGACTGGCCTTGAACTTCTAAGCCTTCCTCCTCCAACCACTGAGTGCTGGGACTGCAGGTGTATGGAGCACTGTGGTTGGATGTTAGTGTCTTAATATTATAGCTTTTACTACAGCTTTTGTTTTGTTTTGATTTTGGTACATTGACAATAACATGCCATGGAGAGATCCTTCTCTAGCCATGTTCTAACTGAGGTTGAGTCTCTAAGTTGGAGTTCTGACTGCCTCTTGTGTTGGGTAACCCTTTCTTTCCACCAGTCTGGGGAAAGTCTTGTTCTGGTTCTAATTTCATTGATTTGATCTCCATGTCATTTGTTTTTATCGTGGCTCCTCCCATCTCCTTCTGTCCTTTGGACTCTTAGGCAGTTGTGCTTGGTTGCCTATTTTTCCTTATCAATATGCTACTGTAGCAGTTCTTCAACCTTGTCTTCTGTCTCTGGCATTCTCTGTCCTGTTAGCTCTAGTCTATTGGGGGTACTTTTCACTCTGACTTTGTACTTTATTAGTTTTTTTATTTCCAACATCTGTTTTCTCAGGATCTCAAAATTCTTACTAAACTTCCTGTCAGTGTGGCTGACATTTCTTCCTCTTTCTGACTTTCATATTTACAAAGAGCATTGAGCTCCTTACCTTATCCTTCTGCATATTTCCTTGTTGAAATTATTATTATTTTAACAATACTCTTTGAATTCTCTGTTGAATATTTCAACAAGAAGTTTTAGATTTGGCAGTTAAAGAGTCCTGATTTTTTCTTTTCTTCTGTCTCTGTCTCTCTGTGTCTCTGTCTCTCTGTCTTTCTGTTTTTTAAGACATGGTTTCTTGTGTAGCTCTGGTGGTCCTTAAACTTGCCCTGTAGATCAGGCTGGCCTTGAACTTCCTGCCTGCCTTTGACTCCTAAATGCTGGGAGTTCTGGTCATCGTCTTCCTTCTCCTCCTCTTCTTCTTCCTCCTCCTCTTACTCTCCCTCCTCCTCTTCTTCTCCTTTTCTCATATATTATATCCTGACTGCAGTTTTACCTCTTTCATCCCCACCCAGCCCCTTCCTCCATCATTTTCCTTCAGAAAAGGGTAGACTCACCAAGGATCTCAAATACACATGGCATATCAAGTAAGACTAACCCTGGATAAGGCGACCCAGTATGAGGAAAAGGGTCCCAAGAGCAGGCAAGAGAGTCAAGGATAGCCCTTGCCCTTAGGGTTCTTGTATCTTGAAAGCATCACCTTTCTTCCTTTATCTCTTTCTTTTGCATTTTTCTATAGTGATTCATTTATCTGCTAGTTTAGGCACTACATTTGGTTTATTGGGGGTTCATCTTAGTTAAAGCCTCTTTTTATTTTTTTCCTATCAAGTTTTTAGGTGACCATACAGAGTAATGGGTTCCATAGTAGCATATGTATTCATATGTATCCTCATTTCTCCCTCTCCTTCTCCTTCCCCCAGGTTCCCTTCCCCTGGCCTTTTGCCCATCTGCTTTTATAGCAAACGTACTACACTGCCCTTTCTCCTTACCACTTCCTCCATTCTCACAGTCCCCTTTATGTGTTCATGAATCTCCACATCACATATATATATATATATGTGTATATATATATACATACATATATATATATATATGTATGTATATATATATATATATATATATATATATATATATATATATATATATACATGCTTCATTTTATATTCAGGCAAGAGATAGCTATACAACATTCATCTTTGAATCCAGCTAATTTCATTTAACATACTGATTTCCAATTATATGTTTTTTTGCAACTATTACTATTTTAGTTTTATTTTGGGGCTGTATAAAATTTCATTTTGCATGCCTAGATGTTCTAGACCTTCTTCAGACATGTATTTGTTGATAGTCAGCTAAGCTGGTTCCATTTCCTGCTATTTGGGAATAGTGAGGCAATAAACACAGATGTATGAGTATCCCAGGGGGGGATGGGAACTGAGTCAGTCCGCCAACTACGTACCCAGGATTAGACTAGTGAGCAGCCTACTCGCAGCATCTCAATCCCCAGTCTCCTCAGAGAGGAGAAAGAACATGCTGAAGGAATGACACAACTCATTCAAAACGAAGCAGAAATATGCTTAAAATTGATCGAAGCCAAGTACTGCCCTGCCGATGACCGCAGAAGAGGAAGTAGAAGAACTGAGGATGAGAGTGAGGAGGCTAAAAAGTGATTAGGTCTGTGCAGAAGTAGCCATGAGTAAGACGGAGGAGGTGGCAAGGAAAGCAGAGAAAGCAAAAAGCCGCAGGGTGGTAAATAAGGCAAGAAAACTAGGAGCCTGGAGAAGGATAAGAAGAGGGAGAGGTACCTGAGATACAATGGTACTGCTCTATCAGGAAAAAAATGTGTCAACAAAAATGCAAGGGAAGGAAAAATACACAAAGGATCATGGCGTTACAAACAACTACTACCAGACAGAGTTTACAAGGGAGGGGCTAGGAAAAAGAAGCAAGGGAAGACAGAAACAAGTGCTGCGGCACCTTCTTTCTGTATCGTCCCAAACTGGAGTCTGTGAACCAGCTGTATGGCAGGCAAGAACACCCAGGCCAACCTGGAGACTAAGACTAGACTAGTCTTTTAAAAATTTATTTATTTATTTTTTTAAGGTTGTATTTACAATTTCATTTATAAACACTTGTATACACATACGGTTACTTAAATGCATTTATAATCCCAGTAGACTCAAAGAAGAGATGATTTAGGATTGGCAGATTAAAAAAAAACATTAAATAAGATTCCTATGAGCTTTATTTGTGAATGAAATGTATGATATTATATGTATGAATGGTGTGTATTGCATCATTAACTACTAACACTATAACTATTTAATACTAAATCCTTGCAGACAGAAAATTTAGTTGTTTTTGTGTCACTCATCAAACTTATTCTATTTACAGGTGCTCCATAAATATTTGGGGGATGAGTATCAGAAACTATTCACAACTGTAAATCTCTAGTTTTGAATTACACACTATCCTCACACTCAATACCAAGTTAGCTCTGAAAAAGGAGAGAAGTTCCCAAGTACTGACTGGGAACAAGTACTGACTACGTGCCACCACGGCTCTGCTCTGCTTACACATATCCGCTCATATGATCCTCAGAGCATCAAG
Organism: Mus caroli; assembly: GCF_978045245.1. Taxonomy (NCBI): domain Eukaryota; kingdom Metazoa; phylum Chordata; class Mammalia; order Rodentia; family Muridae; genus Mus; species Mus caroli. The sequence continues at coordinate 70,763,158 of NW_028227267.1, read as the reverse complement.
GTATGCACATTTCTGTTTTTGAAGAAATAACTGATTACTGACTCTTACTCTGCAAGGTCAAAGCAGTCACCCAACCCAGACCCAGATTGTCAACTGTTTTCACTTTACTGGCTTCCCTTTGCACACCAGGGGCCCCTGCTGGTCACACTTAGCTTTGCAGTCTGTAGACTTGTCAGATTCTCCATATCCTCAAGTCTCTTCAGTTTGTATACACACTGATGTGGCTAACATCTTAGTAGGGGTGCCTCCCAAGGCACGGGGATGGGGGAAACATAAACATAGCACTGGAACCTGTAATTATGGGTTCATCCAGTACTTTAAAACCCACTCCGCATTGAATAATTTGTCTACTGGAACCCAGGACTCTCAGGTGTTGAACCTGAGATAGACAGATAGGCAGAGGCTGTTCTGGATGCTGACTAATTACTATCTCATAATGAGTTAAATGCCAACTTGTTCCTGGTACCCTTCACACCTGAGAAAAGCCCCTTGCTTCCTGACATGGAGTGACTGGTCCTGTCTCCCTTCACAGTTGCTTCTATGGCTGTCCTTTATTCTGGGGAGATGATGGTTGAGTCTCAGCTTCCCTCTGAGGTCCCCCTTTAATCCTAGATTTAGATCCAAGCCTGCAGCCTTTGTTCACATGAGAGATTGCTTCATGAAGGTCTTGATGGTCTCATCATAATGTTTGATCAAAATTCCAATCTCCATGGAATTGTTTTTGAGAGGATACACTTTTTCTTGGTATTGAACCTTTCTTTTTGTCTTTATTGTGTTTTCTTCCTATTACTTACAGATTTTCTCCATAAGAACAGAACGTGGTCCTATCTAGTGGATGTATGTCTGGTTTAGATAAGTTTCTTATTTGTCCAGAGTCATTCTTTCTTCCTTTCTTCCCCTTCCTTCCCTATCTCTGTCCCTCCCCTTCCTTGTCTCTTCCTCATCTCTCCCCATTTCTGCCCTCCCATCCCTCTATACAACTCTCCCCTTATCACTCCTGCATCTTCCCATCTCACTGCCTCCCCCTATTCCTCCCTTTCTCCTCCCTCCTCTCTCATTTCTCTTCTTCTCTCCCTCCTTTTCTCTCCCCTTCTTCCCCTTTCCCTCTTACCCCTCTATTTTTCTCCATCCCTCTTTCCTTTCTATTCTTCCTTCCCCTCCTCTTCCTTTTCTCTTTCTCCTCTTTCATCTCTTCCTCTTCTCTCTGTCCTCCTCCTACTTTTTTCTTCCTCTCTTCCTTCTTTCCCTCCATTTGCTCTTGCTATCTCTCTATCCCACTCCCAACCCGTGTCTGTGGCTTCAGTCTCCCTAGCCAACAGACACTGATGCTGGAAGGCTGTGATCGATGCAAACACAGTTGCTGCCCTATAGTCACTCACCAGGACTTATTGATAACCTTTCAGAGCCTTTTCTCTTTCAAATGGGATAAGAAAGCTCATGCCTTCCTCAGTCCTCCTCCAAAAGGGGACGTCAGCCTTCCTTCCTCAGTCTGTGACCTTGGGGAGAGATGGATTCTGACAGCTTCATCTTCGATCAGCAGTGACAAGGATGTTCTCGGCCTTGTCCCTCTGACCTCCTCAGATCTTGGAACTCTATACAGGCAGGTCCTATATAGCAATGGTGAAAATGAAGACTGCCTTTCTTTCTAACTCACAGCCTGATTTTTTTAATGGCGCCATTGAAAGAAGGCAGAAGCATAATGATCCTGTTTACGTGTTTTACATTAGAAGTGTTATTATGTTGGGATGAATCATGCTTAAATTAGTCTCGTAGACTAGTTGTTCTTCTAAGAGTTACACTTTGTATTAAGGCTTCCTTTCATTTGTCTTAAGTACTGAGATCAGACACTTAAGAGTGGGTGTGCAGCTTTCAATATCCCCATGAGAGCAGACATCTTCCTCTGACTAGGATCAATGTGTATTCTCTACAGCAGAGGGCTGCACACGATGGCCTGCAGACTACTACTTGTCTGTTTTCTATGTGATATTTTATTAGAGCCCAGCCATACATACCCACATATCACCCATGATTTGTTTCATGTCACAGTGACATAATCGAGTCATCACAAATTGTGTGGAAATTTCCTCCAAGATACCCCCCCAAGGAAACGCCCCCCCCCAACTTGGAGGGAAGCTCATTAAAACACAGAGAAACTTGTTAAACTTCAGGAAGTCCCTGAAACTGACGAGGTATACTAGACATCCTTCCTCCACAAGCATATAGAAGCAAGAAGGGCTCTGAGGTACGTTGTCACACCAGCACATCTATCTGGAGAAAACAGAGACCAGCTCAATAGCCTGGAAAGGACATTCTCCAAACTATTGAACGCCTACAGGCTGTGTAGTGTGCTCCAAATTTCCCACTTTCATGCTGGGGTGGGCTTTCATATAAAAGTTTTGAGTCATTTCCATTCTTATAAGTAATGCCTCACTCACATTCCCACAAGTAGCCAAGCCAGTCTTTGGCAGTATTCTCCTTGGTCTACCACTGATTCCTTATCTGGGGTGAGTGGATGTGTGTTCATGATTCCACAGAAAAGGTGTCATAGTGTTGTGAAAGCAATCCTGTGCTATTGAGCTTTTTTTTTTTTTTTTTTAACAGAAAAAAAAATTACTGAGCCCTGATTAGAACAATTGTCTATCATCTTGTAATTCTTTGAATTCCTTTCTATCAAGGTCACTGTAGAGTAAATCAGAAACCCTCTGCTTCTGGTTTTTCCTCCCAGGAAGTAGCATGTGGGGTTAATATATAAGCAGATCTCCTCTGTTGTTTCTTAGATACAGGCAGAAACCATTTTGGCAAGTGATTACTTTTTGGAGAATGGCAGGAAATCTGAAATTTTAGAGACTTAGCAGAAATCTGTAAGATCCTTGCTGTGTTTTTTTTTTAAATTATGTTTAGAAGACTCTCCTGTAATATCACCTTTCATGATTGTATAACTGTCTCTAAATTTTGTTATCACCTATTCTGAGGGTGATCATAACCCATGGCTTCTAGAATCAGTTGCTATTGACCCCAGAAACCAAAGACTATAAAGAAAGATTGCAGTGTATAAAACAATTTTATTTATCCACATACTCTTTTCTCATCTACTCTGCTTGTTGTTTTTATTTTATTACCAGATATATTTTTTCTCTATAGTAAGAAATTATAGCCATTGTACACCAACTGTAGTATTCCAAAACTTAAAACAAGCCAGCAAAGGCGGTATAGTTTTTGACCAGAGAAGTGATCACGCAGTCCATAGCCAGTGCTGAGAGCATGCCACAAGAATCAGTGTGCTTCGTTTTTCAGGGATGCACTGGTGATATTTTTTCCTGCTGTCCATGATCTTTTGACTCAGACATAAAGATCTGTCTCAGATTTCAACCTTCATTTTCCCCTCGAGATCTTCTGTGAATCTTGTTTCTTCTGGAGCCTGGAGGGGAAATGCGGAGCAATGGTGGAAGCTTCGGCCTGTAAACTCTTGGTCACTGTGCTATGGATGTGACTGTTCCAGTCCCTCCTGCGGCATCTAATAATAGGATGCTTGTGAATGGAGACTCGTTCTTGCTGAGTCCTGTTCACCTTGAAACCAGAAATACTTGATAGGAGTTCTTTTCTCCTGCCACACTTGAATCTGGCTGCTGGAACTTGATCATCACTCACTCTACTGACACATAGGTTAGTGACACCCAACTGAGGCAAGGGTGCAGCTCCACATTGTTAACCAAGACAGCATAGTCAGGCTTCTTCAAGATGTCACATTGTGCGTTATGGATTGGTAGCAGGAGATGCTTGTCAGTCTGGTAACTCATTTGCCAGCCACCATTGCTTGTCCACCCCAGAAAAGCATGCAAAATTGGAAATGTCTAAAAACTCTGAGCGCTTTCCTAATTCTGAAAATGCTATGGACATTTCATTGTAGTGTTTTCCTATTGGATGATACAGTCTTTCTGTGCCATCATGGCATTAAGGACAGAGCATTGGCTCTGTATGGAACACATTTCTATCTTGTTTCAGAGTCAAGCAAGGGAGATGCATGGATGCTAGTAGAGCCACGTACTTCACATTCATACCACACAGTGCTGGTGACAGCTCTGCATGACAGAGGTGCAATCTGTGACACACAAGCCTTTTGGAAAGTAAAAAGATGCACCCAAGATTGCATCATGGTCCAGTGCTTGTACCAGATCTCAGTGCTTACTTCTAGTCATTTTTTCCTATTATGTCATCTACTATTTGGCTATGCACCTTTACATTTTATTATGTCTTGGTATAAAATTTTTTAATTGATCAATAACCACTATATGTGTTGTTACAGATGTTTTAGATTTGCTTTAGGTTTTAATTATGTCACATACAGACACATAGAGAAACACATACACACAGACACATGCATATGCATGCATGCATCCAATGGAAGTCAACAATCACTGATATTTTATGACAGAACAGTGTAACAGTGTTTAAATATCTTTTCTGCAATTTTTATTCAGATGAGCTTGTAAACATGTATATATGTTACTCAATGACACTTTATGATTAATTACAGAAACACGTTATCTCTTTTTAAAATTTATTTTGTTTTTTAAACAAAATAAAATAGAGTAAGCTAAAGCAACCACACACAAAAAATAACATTAAAGTTGAACAAGGTGATCTCACAGAAAGAAAACAGCTCCAAGAGAAGGCACTAGAGTCAGAGTAGAGTCACTTGTTCACACACTCAGGGGCCCCATAAAAATCCTAAGCTGAAAGCTACAATACGTATGCAGAGGACCCAGTGTAGACCTGTGCACACCCTCATCCTGATGCTCCAATCTCTAGGAGTTCATACGAGCTCTGCTCAGTTGATTCAGAGGGGCTTTGTTCTCCATCCCCTCCAGCTCTTCTACTCTTTTTTATCTCCTCTTCCAGGGGGCTCTAGAAGCTCCAAGGGGAGGGATTTGCTAGAGACATCCCATTTAGAGTTATGACAAACACATTATTTTTTAGAGACTTTCTGTATTTTCTATTTTATCTTTCATTTTGAAAAGTAGAGTATTTTAAGCAGGTTCAGTCCTATTTAGTGTCTGCTTCATCCTTTCTATGTGTTCAGCACTCAGGGAACTCCATGTTTTTTGTTTTGTTTTGTTTTTGTTTTTTTTTACAGCAGGCATCTAATCATATCAAAGGATCCAATTTCCATTGTAAATGTAACCCATCCTCTCAGAAAATGGGAATCAAACAGTCCAGAAACCTCAGGATTTGGGTATAAAATGTCCCCAAAGGCTCCTGTTTGGAAAGTTTGGTGCCCCTGCTCATGGCACTCACTATTGAGAGACTACTGGATCTGACTTCACACTACTGACACCCGCTGATGCCACAGGGCTATCAGGAGGGAGGACCTATTAGTAGCCAGCAGGTCAGGGAGGGTATGCTTTTGATGGGTTTATCTTGTCCCTGTGCTTTTTCTGTTTCCTAGTCATAGCAAAGTGAATGGTCTCCATGATGTTTCTGCCTTACCTTGGGTCTTAAGCTAAGAAATCTGTTGGAGGTCGGGGCTTGGGGGCTGACACATTGGCGCCCAGAAAGACCTCTCCCTTTAAGTTACTGTCTTGATTTTTCATGTATCTCATCATGTATAAAAAAAGCTGACCTGCCAGGCATGGTGGCACTCATCTTTAATCTTAGCACTTGGGAGGCAGAAGCAGGCAGATCTCTGTGAGTTCAAGACCAGCCTGGTCTACAAAGCAAGTTCAGAATATCCAGGGTTACACAGAGAAATCCAGTCTCAAAAAAACCAAACCAAACCACTAACCAACCAGCCAACCAACCAACCAACCATAAACCACAAAAATTTAGGAGTTAAGCTCATGTGTCCTCCAATGCTGGCTTCTGAGGCCTTAACACCATCTTATCCATTTTCCAAGCACAAGTCAGGCATTTGTTTGGATATTTTTTTAATGAGAAGTTTTTCAGTTTACTTTGAAAGATTAGCCTGGGCAAACTATTCTAAGCCTCGGTTTACTCTTATATGAAATGGGATAGCAGTACCTTGTAGGTTGTTTTCAGGATTAAAGGCAGCATTCAGAAAGTGCCAGGTTTCATATCTGACAGGTGATGGGCCATCAATAAATGGAGCAATGATGGTTTTGATTATGATGGTGGTTAAGGATGTGCTTCTAGGACAAAGCAGCCTTGAAGGAAGTATGGCATTCTGGTAGCATGCAGGTTTGTCAAAATGTTCCTTCCGCTCCAATCTTCTTTCCACGTGAGGAGAAGCAAGATGAAAGCTTGTCTTGTTCATAGAAAATGTCGGGGATAAGGATCTTTTATTTCACCCAGTTAAATATGCCAAGCTGCCAGAAGACAACATTTCTGGGATCTAGTCATCTTTTTCTGTCAAGGGACAATCAAGCTCTCTGCCTTGTTTATAGTTTGTAATGTAATGCTGTTGAGTTGGTATGCTACCATTCAGAAGACACCTTTATTCTGATGGCACAGAACACAATGTCCCTAACTTTTAAACCTGGTGGATTTTCAGTGTGATTCATTCATTGCCTATTGACTCAATTCCTGACACTTGCCTGAAAGGAAAAGAATTCTCAGAATATCTTTGGCATCACGTTGAGAACTAGGAGCTACTTTTCTTAGACTCAGTACTGATGAGGCCAGACTTGTGCAGACAGCCCATTCTATCTCTTAATATCCAGTCGCTATAGTCACAACTGTCTTGGCACTTGGCTATTGTCTATGAGGGGCTGCCACTTTGTGCTTACCCTGTCCATGCCACAGCATCCAGGCACTCCTGCTCTTTCCCCAAGGACCCATCTACAAAGCAGCCATAGACACACAGACCCACAGAGTAGAGAGGGAGCCATACCTGTAGTCAGCTCATAGACTATACAAAACCTCGACTCTTAATGAGCAGGAGTCCATGGGAAATCAGCAGAAATTAAAATAAGGTAAAGTGACTGATGCTACATTTTAAGTTACGTTTGAGGGCATTTCTTTTAAATAAAATGATTTTTGTTTTATTATCATCATCTTTTGTATTTGAGGATACAAGGATATACTTGAGCCCCTGCTCAAGCCAAGGAAACAGGTTTCAGGCTGGTTTACATAGCCCAGGTATGGAACTCTATTGACACTCATGGCATCCCTTGAAAAACAATGTCCTCTTAATATGCAATACTCTTTGTCTTCCTATGTATTGAACAAAAACCAATATAAGGAAAGTTACAGAGGTCTACGATGGATGATTCAACTACCAAAACAATATTTCATAGATTTCTTTTCCACTGAAAATGGGTTGACCTAATGCAAGAAAAGAAGTATTCACTACATCTGAGATGTATTATGATCAGTGATTATTAATACGAATGTTTTTGCACCCTTTCTACTCCTGTTATATGAGCCTTAGTGTTTTGAGTGAACTAAAACAGAAATGAAATTGGCCTGTGATATGCCCTATATATCTTTAAAAAGGTATATATTTATAATTAGAGCAAATTTAGGTTATTTTTTTTCTTTGTGACAGTTTAATACATGAACACAACACATTGCTATTACATCTATGTCTCCTTCTCCTCACCCCAGTATTACCTCTTACCCATGCTTCTCTGGTCTTCCTCCTCAGGACCCTTTCTTCTTACCAAATAGACCCACTCTTGATGAGATGGCTTTTTGATCCCTGAGTCATGCTAGATTGTATAAGCATGGGCAGAGGTACTGAGTTGCAGCAGGGACAGTAGCTACACAATGGCAGGAAATGACTTTGTCACTCAGCGTGATTCTCTGGAGCTTTGACATGTTCCGTTTTTCTTGTATAAATCAACATGTTTTTTTTTAAAAAAAAAACAACTAGAGTATATTCAGTAGCATAACTGTGCTACAGGATTTATTTATTTATTTATTATTTTTAGTGAAGCAATATAGCTTGCTTCTACTATTTTGATGACACAAATAAGAGATCCATAAATATCAATACAAGGACATTTGCATGAATGTTAATTTTCACTTCTCTGGGATTAATGCCCAGGGACAAAATGGCTGAGTGAAGCCTCCAGCTCTGTGAATAGCAGCTGTATAATTTTCAGTCCCGCTAGCATCAGCTAAGAGATGTGGCTTCTCTACATTGCTACAGCATTTGGTTGCTGTTTCTGCTTTTCATTTTAGTAGACAGGATTGCAGTGGCATCCCTTCATGTTACTAATTTCTAGTTCCCTAATACTTAGTGCTACTGGCCACCTCCTCTATGTCTACCCACTGCCCTATATTATGTTAACTGAATTGTCTTTATGTATTTTTTCCATTTTAAAATTTGATTTTATCAAAAGTACTGGGTTTTAATTATTGCTTACTTATATTCTAGATGGTGGTTTGTCTTCGGATTACAAATATTTCCCCCACATTGTAGTGTTTCTTTTTATATTTTCCATAGGGTTCATTTAAAGAACAAAAATTTGTAATTTTGATGGGACTCACCACTCAAAAATGTATAGATCGTGAGTTTGGCACTATGGTTAAGCGTTTTCGTAGCTCTACCTAGACGTCAAAGCTTTCTCACTACTTTTTAGGAGGTTCCACAGTTTTCTGTCTTCCTGTGGTGGATTTTGGGCAGTGTTTGCATAAGGTGAGGTTTCCATTCCTTGACTATAGATCCCGAGTGCTCTGGCACTATTCTTAAGGAACACTACAGTTCCTCTATTGGCTTTTCTGTCTTTGCAAACAGCAAGTGAACCATTTTACACGGACTCCTTCCGGGTGCTCCCATTTGGATTTCACTGCTCACTGATAGAATACCCCCTCAGGGTGGGATCTTTACCTCTATCATGGATGCTTGCTAGCCTCTCTTCCTCCTCCCTGCTGTGCTTTATGGAAATCCATTGGGAGTTTTCATCACACACTCTGCAAACAGAGATGCTCTTGTCTCTTCAGTTCTGTTGTCTCAGTTGACTGAAGTGGCTACAACTTCTAGCACTGCTTGGAGTGAGAATGGGAGAGGAGATAATTTTGCCTTCTCTCTGCCACAATTAGGTGTAATGTTAGATATAGGTGATTTTTTTTATTCAACGTATGCAAGTTGCCTCCTACCCCTAGGTTTTGAGACATTTTCAGTGATCATGAATTGATGTTGAAGTTTGTCAATTTTTTTTTCTGAACCAGTTGATATGACTATGTAACTTTTCCTTCCGCCACTTAATAAAGCAGATTTGGTACAAGTGAAAAGCACGAGGAGGCCGGAGTGATGGTCCAGCAGTTTAAAACCCCGGTTGCTCTTGCCGAGAACTTGTCTTGGTTTTCAGCACTGGCTCATCACCATCGCAGTGTGGGTACTTTGGGGTTTGCTTGCTTTGGGACTCATCTCTTGAATTATGAAAGTTACCGTTCTGCCAAATTTGGGAAATTTTAACCATTGTATCTTGGATTAATTTTTTTTTCAGATTTACTCTTTTCCTTCTTTCTAAGTCTTCAAGTGTGTGTCAGTAACATTGGGTCCCTTGTTACCACTTCACAGCTCCCAGAATCTCTGTGCATGTTTTATCAGCATTCTCTCTCTCTCTCTCTCTCTCTCTCTCTCTCTCCTCCCCCATCCCTTCCTATCTCTCTCTCTCCCTCCTTCCCTCCCCCTCTCTTCTTATTTCTCCCTCCCTCCCCCTCCCTTCCTCTCCCCCCCCCCCACCCTCAGGATGAGTGGTTTCTGACTGATCTGCTTGGTCAGCAATTCTTTATCCATTCTCTCTAACCTGCTGTTGAGGCCATTCACTATCTTTAAAAATATGACCATGGTTAATTTTCAGTTTCTCTCTCTCTCTCTCTCTCTCTCTCTCTCTGTTTTTCTTTTTGTTTTGTTGTTTTTTTTTTTGTTTTGTTTTGTTTTTGTTTTTTTGAGACAGGGTTTCTATGTGTAGTCCTAGCTGTCCTGGAACTTTCCTTGTAGATCAGGCTGCCTTTGCCAGAGATCCATCTGCCTTTGCCTCCCAAAAGGTGTGTGCTTCAACCACCTCTTGGCTTTATTCTTTACATCCTCTACTCCATTGTCTTGTTGATTTTTTTTTTTTGTATTCATGTGCTTATGCTTATATTATCTCTTTACAGTGTCCACACGCTGGCTGTTTTCAAAGCTCTGCTCATGATTCTAAATCCTGATCTGGTGTCCGTTCCTGTTTTATGCTCCTTCTTAATCATTCTGAGCTCTTTCTGTAGGAATATATGGCTTTTTTTTTCTGTTTTGTTGTCATTGAAAACTGTTATTTGTATATTTGATTATGAGATTCTAGGTCTTATTTAAGTCTCCCATTGTTGGCACCTATGAAATTGTCCTACAGGGGAAGATACGTATTTGCTACCTTGTCACTGTCAGATGGGAAGTAAATAACCAGGCTCTTCGCTGGGTCGAGGCCTGAGCTCCCCCTGTGTTTTCTGCTGACACTGATGTGGGTGACTTGCCATCCGGCAGTAATAAGCGTCCTGGAAACCTTGTAGACCTTGGATCACACCCTCATAGGACTTTGGGTGCCTTGGTTTTCTCAGCAAAGGTAGGTGTATAGGTTGACTTGGTGGCGGCGGGGGCTCATTCTCTGTCGTTGGGCTGGAAAAGAGTAGCTGTTAAGATCTTGGTTTCTGAGTATCTTAATTACGTTTCTTATGGCTGTGATAAAATACCCGGCCAAAGCAACTTAAAGGAAAAAGCTCTTCCTCTTTTCCACAGCTCCCGGGTGTGCTCTGTTACGGCAGAGCATTCACAGCTGTTGAAGCTTGAAGCAGCTGGTCATATCAATGCACAGTCAGACAGAAGAGCAGTTGAAGGCTAGCTTTCTCCTTTTGATACAGCCCAAGACCCAGGCTCAGGGAAAGGCGCTACCCTTGCTTAGGGTTTGTCTTCTCAACTGAGTAAGCGTAACCAACACAATCCTTACAGGTGCTCCTGGTACCTGGACTTCTAGGTGGTACTAGATCCTGATAAGAACACCCATGGAAGGAGTTACAGAGACAAAGTTTGGAGCTGTGACGAAAGGATGGACCATCTAAAGACTGCCATATCCAGGGATCCATCCCATAATCAGCTTCCAAACGCTGACACCATTGCATACACTAGCAAGATTTTTCTGAAAGGACCCAGATATAGCTGTCTCTTGTGAGACTATGCCGGGGCCTAGCAAACACATAAGTGGATGCTCACAGTCAGCTATTGGATGGATCACAGGGCCCCCAATGGAGGAGCTAGAGAAAGTACCCAAGGAATTAAAGGTGTCTGCAACCCTATAGGTGGAACAACATTATGAACTAACCAGTACCCTGGAGCTCTTGACTCTAGCTGCATATGTATCAAAAGATGGCCTAGTCGGCCATCACTGGAAAGAGAGGCTCATTGGACTTGCAAACTTTATATGCCCCAGTACAGGGGAACGCCAGGGCCAAAAAGTGGGAGTGGGTGGGTAGGGGAGTGGGGGGGGGAGGGTATGGGGGACTTTTGGGATAGCATTGGAAATGTAAATGAGGAAAATACCTAATAAAAAAATAAATAAAAAAAAAGAGGCAAACCCTGGCCATCACACCTAGTCTGTGCCTTTGCTGGCCCTTTTGTTAGGAAGAAGCTTGTGTGTGTGTGTGTGTGTGTGTGTGTGTGTGTGTGTGTGTTTTGGTCTGTTCTTCCTTGGATTTCCCAGTTGCTCTTTCTGAGGCACTCATTTGGGGGATATATGAGGCCAAAATAAACCCTAGAAAAATCACTACTGTGTTGTTCCTTATGTTAAACATTTCTTATCTTCTTCCAGAGTTATTACATTCTATGTATGCATATGTGCACATGCATGCACACACACACACACACACACACAAGTAGAGGGTTTAGGAGAAAGTACATCTCTATTCTGTATTTCTGAAAGTACAGTGGTTTCCTTTGAAGTTTGTGAAGACCATTTTAGAACAGAGGGCAGAGATTGAGAAACCTGTGCAGGGTGAGTGGTCTGGTCTACAGGGAAGTCATCTGGGCTGTGGCATGGGAGAAACGGAGCCTTAGAGAGGGAGTTTGCCTAGCAGGGTTTCTAGTTGATGGTTTATTATAGAGACTCTCACAGTTTCTAAGAAATATTTCCTAGTTCCAATTCATTTGTAAAACAAAGACGCCAAAGATTTATTTCTACAATATTCAGGTAGTTTGAACACCACATGAATGAGCAGATTAAATATGAACAGAGCTGGGAAAATAGAATGAATACCTCTCGGAAGTTTATGACAAAATTTTAAATTATAAATAATGGAGAGCAATAACCTTTCATAATAAGTAAGAAGAGGAGAAATAACATGAATTTGTAAAGATAACTGAAAACATTTAAATTCCATATGCATTGCTTACATGGTAATTTGAGGTACAATTTATTAATCGCAGTCTCCTCAGTCATAAGATGTTCATTACATATTCCTGACAAACTTTCAACTGTCATTTTCTTGTCAAGAAGCCTGACATTCCCTCCAGTGTATGCTGTGCCTTTTAATGGTACTTAAAAAAAAATCAGATTCCTGTGAACATAATTAGGTTAGAGATGTTCTGTCTCTGATAAAAACTCTCAGATTGAACGGACCGTTATTTTCTGAAACCTGTTTGCATTTCTAGTTACCTTGGCAGGCTTTTTATATTTCCCCCATCCCCAACTAGTTTCTCCTAAACTGCCTCTGGCATTTCCTTGTTCATTATCAATTTATTTGGGGCCTCCAGTTATCCAGACTCTAGGCGCTGGGCAGACAGAAGTGAGCTGCAAGCAGTTAAGCATCTTCTGTGCATTTCCATCCCATTTGAGAAGATAACTCGTAAACACATATGCAAAGGAATAGCCAAGATTTGGCACCATGATGTTGAGTTCTTAGTGAGGCAACTTGGCAGAAAGGCAGAGGCTAGAGGGCGATCGGTGGTGAGGGATAGGAGAACAGAGGATGCTCGAGAAAGGCTTTTCTGAACAACTAATATGGATGGCAAGGAGCCTCTGAGAACTGCAGTAAGGCTCTTTCAGGCAGAGTCAAAAGGAAATACAAACGTGCTTATGGAACAGCAGACATCTAGGAAGTTAGACTGAAGTAGGTGAAGGTGCATGGTGGATGAGGTTGGAAAAACCGGTGGCCTGCATATTACACAGGGGCCACAGCTTCGATAAGCGGCAAGGGGATTCAGCAGAATGTTTTGACCCCTTCCTGTAATCCGGACTGAAGAAGCAAAAGTACTTCCAGTGGACTGGAATTATCTGGAGAGGAAAGACCTACCCTGAATGTGAACAGTCATTCCATGGGCTCGGGTCGCAGACCGAATAAAACAGAGGAAGCCTCGCTGTGCACCCTGACTGTGGGCACGGTACCCTCAAACTGTGGACAGAAATAAATTGTTTTCTAAAGTTGACTTTGTCACCATTTTGTCACAGCAGCAAGAACAATGACCAATTCAGAGTCGAACAAACCTGGGGTCAATTCAATTTCTTCTGCTTACCAGGTAAGAAAAAAAAAATCACTTACTTTGTGCGTCATTCAGCTTTAGTCTAGGGATAATTAAGAAATCAGGAATGTTTTTCTTACAGTATTATTGTGAGAATCAAAGTCATACAAAGACATTCTTCATAGTTCCAAAATTGTGGGAGAAGGCTTTTGTGTTCTTTGGAAATATCTTTAACACTGCTTTTAAAATGGAAAAAAAAGTGAGATACGACTCACTGTATGTGTTAGGTTTTGTTTTTGGATTTTTTTTTTGTTTTTGTTTGTTTTTGCTTTAGCGTAAGAAAGTGCCAGGAAGTGGGAGGCTTAACCTGTAGATGAATATTCTGAATATGAACCCTAGTAGGGCCAGAGCATGGCATTCAGCTTTCTGTGATTGTCACGAAACAAATAGCTAATTGAGAAGAAAAGTTTGTTTTGGTTTCTGTCATTCTGGTCTTTGGTTGCTTGTGCCTGTGACACCACAGTAGGCCATAGTAGTAGGAATGGGCAGAAAAGAGCTGTTCTCCAGTGGTGACCAGAAGGAAAGACAAACAGGCAGGATCCCAATATTCCCTTCAAATAATGCCCCAATTGCACAGCTTTCTTCCACTAGGCCACCTCTGAACAGTTCTGTCACCTTTCCATAGTGTCATAGGGTGACAATTTTAAACACCCATGAAGAACACTCCAGACTCCACCTATAGCCATGAGAAGAACGAGTTGATGACACATCTGTAGGGTCTTTTTTTTTTTTTTTTTGATGGAAACAATTAGAATTGCTATTTATCGAGTTGTGAAAGACTGTGGGAAAGCAATTTTACTTTTGAAGAGTTCAAGTATTAAATTCCAGTTTGGTCATGCAAAGTCGGGTGGTTTTTGAGACATTTAAGTGGGGATATTAAGTAAATGATTGGCTACATGAGCTTGCAAACAGGAGCTGGGGCTGGAGTACAGCATTAGATGGTTTTCAGAGCAGAGAGATTAAAAGAAGCTGTCTAAGGAGCAATAAGGGTGAAGAAAAGAAGATGGAGGCCTGGGATGCTCTGATATGTAAACTGGTTAAAATGAAGACAGCAGACAATACAGACAGTGAGGCTGGGAAGAAGTCTAGGAAATTGAGAAATCCAAGAGGCCAGAATTCTCCAAGAGGGCTGGAATGTGCCAAAAATTATTTAGCAGGAACAAGGAGAAGAGAGTGAACTGCTCATAAAAATACGCAAAACTGAGCTTATTCCATGACCTCGTTGATGGAAGATTTTGAGAAAAGCTGGGCTGGAAGTCTGACTGGGATGAATTTAGAACAGAATGCCGAGAAGGAAAGAAGAGTCAGCAAGGAAATAGAATTTCCCTGTGAAGAATGATGGGAAAGTCAGGCGGTGACTGGGGGGAGGGGGAGGACTGAGTTGGGGACAGTGCTTCAGGTGTCTGTTAACTGATGGGATTGATGCATTGAGAGAGGCATGGAAACCCCGAGGCAGAGGAGAGGCAACTAGCTACGTGGATGAAGTAATAGAGTAAGTCACCAATGAGAATGGAAGAAAACAGATAAAAGGTTAGAGCGACATAAAAAAAATTCCACTTTAAACTGTCCGAGTTTTTGAAAGTATTTTTCCTATCATCTCCTTCAGTGCTGAGCTTCCAGCATCCAACACAGGATGTGTGATGTGATGTGCACATATGTTGCTCCACAGGCTCAGCGCACACAGCCTCAGAGCAGGATCTGCTCTCTTTGAGTCTAGACATTCTAGCAAACCTGGTATTACTGTATACCTGGAAGGTAAGCCCAGAACCCGTGCGGGCCAAGGGACAGAGAGCCCTGTCTCTGTCACAATCTTATCTGGTCCAGCTGTGCACAGAGAATGCAAGAAGACAGACTGGGGAGCAAGTGAAATTTTAAACGTAGATGCTAGATGGTAGAAGAACTCTTTTGTCTAGAGACGGACATGGAAGCACCAAGTAAGAAAGAATGGGGCAAATACCCAAAGAGGAACAGAGACAGAAGACTGATGTGCCGAGACAGAGAGCAACATTCAGGTTCTGTGTCTGTTTATTCTCGATAAACATTTCTCCTTGAAGTTGCTAATTGTCTGAGCCACTTCTCTTTGCTTTGCTTTGAGCATCTATTAACTGTGCCTGGAGGGTCCTGACATGATTTTCTAACACACAGCTAACAAAATGATGAGAGTTAAAGGAGGTGCTATATAACATGATGCTAGTAAGAAAAGAATTGGGCTTTCTGATGGATTTTCATGTCTGCATGGAGTGGGGGTGGATAACTCACAAATGGAGATTAGTAAAGAAATATGTAGGTTGTATCCAAACCTTCTGACTTTTCCCACCTCAGATTGCTGTCTCTGCCCACATCCAATAAAAGGTGCACAGTCATGCTTCCTGTTTTCTGGTGCTCACATTTCGGTCTTTACTGTTTGAATGTGTGTAAAATAATTGGGTCTGTGGGACTACACACTCAGGCTGTGTCTGCTGTCTGAGTGTGCTGGCATTCATCTTAGCAACCCACCCTGATATTTTCTCACGAAACTAAAGGGAAATAGAAATTCTTTATCCTCAACATTGGATGGTGGTGTTGGAACCAGCAGCGGCATGAACACGCACATTAAGGACTGACTTCCCTTTTGCCATCTCCACAAGAGATCACCATGGCCACATGGTTCTAAGCCTTGGCACCCTTTCTCTGGAGGAAGAGGGCATCCACAGAACAGAAGTGGAGATATATATCCTCCGATTCTATTTTCCACTCACAGAATTATGAGGGCTCCAGAATTTTCTCCTGGGGACCCTTGGGGTTTGGGAGACCTTTTTGGGCTGTGGTAGCTGTGTGAGGTTAGCATCACCTCTCCAAGGCTGTGGAGAAGCCCTCGTCTGCTACTGCAATGCAGAATGGAAGCTCAGAGCTCAGATTGCTCCAAAACACTACATGGAGCAGTAACAAGACCACCCACCCAGTGTAAGCTGTGCCTTAAAAATCAAACTGTCTTCTTCCTCTCAACATGCTGAATTCTGTGTCCGTTTTCCATCGCAATCCCTCTCTTCATGAAAACATGTCTATATGGCCAGGATCTGACAAAGTTTCAATAGTATGTCAATGTTTATCTTTCTTCTCAAAAAAAAAAACAAGTAACTGTCCTTGAGAAACTGGATTGTAGATGTAGTCTGAGAAGGGATGCTAAACCAGTCCCGAGTCTGGCCACTAGGGGGCTGCAGCTCCTGCTGATTGTCTCTTGTAATCAGCGGTTCCCCACCTTCCTGATGACCCTTTAATACAGTTCCTCACGTCGTGGTGACCCCCAGCCAGAAAATTATTTTCCTTGTTACTTTACAACTGTCATGTTGCTACTTTTTACAAGTCGCAATGTAAATATCTGTGTTTTCAGATGGTCTTTTAAGGTCACGAGCCACAAGTTGAGAACACTGTAGCACACTGTCTTGGAACCGGAGTGTAAACATGTAGTGTCTAATCTTTGAACTGAGAGGGAGGAAGGGAGGGAGAGAGGAAGGGAGGGAGGGAGAGAGGGAGGGAGGGAGGGAGAGAGGGAGGGAGGGAGGGAGGGAGGGAGGAAGGGAGGGAGGGAGGGAGGGAGGGAGGGAGGGAGGGAGGGAGGGAGGGAGGGAGAGAGAGAGACTCTTAGACTATGTAGAGAAACTGAGAGTCCCAAGTGCACTCAGTTTTCTAGCCACCCTCACCAAAGATATAGGAAGCTGAACATAGACACTTTGGGACATTCATACGGAATCAGACCAGCAGCTAACTGGCACTGAAGGATCACATGCAGCAGAGCATGGAGCACACAAGAAATGCCCAAGAAGCTGAGTGTAGTGGTGCACATCTGTAATCTTAGCACACAGAAGGTAGACACAGGAAGATTACCATGAGGTCAAGCCTAGACAAGGCTCACACGGTGGGACCTACTATCACTTTCTTTTTAACTGTGGCTGCTCATACCATTTCATTAAAAAAAATTCTCTTAAAAGATAAGACTAGCAGTCAAGAGTAAAACGTCATGCAAGAAGCCATTTAAAGCCTCTATGTGTTGGGTATAATTGTTACCTAGCAGTTGGTAGAACAGGAAACAGCTCTGATGTCTTTGAAGAGTTTACTCTCCTCTTGAGACCCTTTGGTTTTCAGTGCAAGTAGGTTTTCAAAGGTCCCTTTGTTAGTATCCCTGCCAACCTAGGCAGGTGCCTGGAGTTAGCTGCATACTGAAAGGCCTTCAATGTAGGTTGCAAAGGACAGAAACAGATTGTTGGAGGTAAGGAGTTGAAAGTTGTGGATGGAAAGACAGCTTGGAGGAATCTCTGAGGAGAGGAATCAGGACCCACAGGATAGAGTCTGGATCCTTCCTTAAGGCTGGCTGAAGAAATCTGGTGTGTGTGCCCAAATGGGTAGTAGGGAGGCATGCTTCACAGCTAGAGCCTGCTTTAGGAGGCAGGGAAGAGGGTGGGGAACAGAGAGTGTGGCCCCCACTTTTGCTGTAAACTCGCTTCTGGAAGTGTGATGTGCTGGCCCCGCATGTTCCACTTCCTGCTGCTGTCTTTTAGCAAAGCGCTGTCTTTGTCACTTCCACACACCAACCTCCCCCAGCCCCCAGAATAACCCTTAATCCCATGTTTCCTGTGGGTATATATTTTAGGGGAGAGAGAACTGAATGAGAGAACCACATCATACCCAGCATGGCCCCAGCTAACCGAAGTTTCCTGTAGAACTCTGTTCTCTGTCTTTCTCATCCACCCACCCTGTCCCTCATCTTTGTATAATCCTTGATTTATCCAAAGGAGTTCAGCTGTTCTCCTGGACACTGAACCATTGGGCTCCCGGACAAATGATTGTGTCTTAACATATACCTTTCAGGAGACTAGGAGGAAAGGGGACTGTTTAAGGGAGGTCTGTGCAACATCTACTGAGTATCCCTCCACCCCACCCCCACTTTCTCTTTGACTTAGATTCTTAGGGCTTTGCTTACTTCCTCTCATCCATGTCACTGGCTCCTCCAGGGTCAAACATGGTTAAGCTAAGTCCATCTTTCAGGTGATTCCTTTCTCAGTCCTGATGTTGACATGCCCTTGACCCTGAGACCTCTTGGAACAGCTTAAGCAGACCAGTGTCCTTGGCTGAATCAATGTCTTGGAATGCTTGAGAGATGAGGGGTTTGTAATGAAGTGTTTTTAGGTTAAATTCATGTGAACAGTACCCTATCTTGGCTGCCTTTGTAGTTTCATCAGAACTCAGTCTAGCCTAGTGTATCTAATTCTCTGTTATGGTCTAAACATGTCTCCTTATTCCCTAAATTCACATGTCGACATCTTAACCCTCAAGGTGATATTAAGAGATGGAATTTGCTGTGTGGAGACTTGGCTCAGTAGTTAGAAGCCCCCACTGCTTCTGCAGACCTGAGTTTGATTCCCAGCTTCCACGCAGCAGTTGTGAGCCACCTGTAACTCCAGTTCCATGAGATCCAATGCCTTCTTCTGACCTCTGTTGTCATCAGGAACAGACATGGTGGATATGCATCTGTACAGACAAAATACTCATATCCTACTACTTTAGCAAGCTAAAGAAACATTGAGAGCAAAAGAAACCTATGTTAGGGTTCTCTAGAGGAATAGATCAAGTAGAATGTATGTATATTATAAAGAGAGATTCCCTAGATTGGCTTATACCATGGGGGCTAGATAGTCCAACAGTGTCCATGTGCATCAGAGAGGGGCTGTGAACCCAGTAGCAGCTCATTCCATGAAGTACCAAGGTTCCAGGAAGTACCAAGCTGATGCTGAAGGTATTGATGATTCCTGGAGAGTCACTGGTTTCTAGTCCATAGCAATGATGGAAGCAGTGTCAGCAAAAGATGGCCACAGCAGCTGGGATAGCCAAACTCACTAGCAACACATAAGGAAGACAAGAAAGTGAGATGCTGTTTCTTTGGATCTCTTTACACCCTGACAACTCACCAGAGCATGCCATCTACTCTGAGAGAGAACCTTCTCTCATTTCTTATTCCTTCCTGGACATGCCTATACACATATATTTAGAAATGTCTCTTACTTGATTCCACATTCCTTGAAGTTGACAATCATGACTAACCCATGACAGTGCCCACTGAACAATTCCAGTTGTCTACCCACAACCTTCTACCAGGGAAAATGACTCATTAGTTTGTTGACTAGATTCTTTATGGTGATGGTCTCATTATATTCCTTCTTACAGATCTTTCCACCCTCCAGCATGCTGGACAATTCCAGCGTTGATCCACAGTTTGTCCCATATTAAGGAAATCTGAGGGAGCTTAAGTTGTCACTGAGTTGACCATATTTGTTATTTGCCACCAACCATGTCCCAATGAGGTATATTATGGAGCCTCATATCCTCTCTGACTCTAGGTAGGTCTCAAGGGCTTTTGTTGCTAGAGTTGGCAATAAAGAACTGAATAATTCTCCTGTATCTCTGGCTCTCTAAGACTGCATTCATCTTGCATGCAGGACCTGAGGACCACCAGATCTTCCCCTCTACTTTTCTGAGTGTTTCTGGTGTGCATTATAAGTGCGTTCCTGTGCTCTTCCATATTCTATAGACAATGGTCCTGTCATTTCAGTACCTTTCTCTTTCATAAAGCCTAAAGGAAACTCTTGACATTGTCAAAGAACTCTTTCACATACTGTTTGTCTTCTTTCCAGAGACACAGGTGTTTTATGGGCCTGAGACAGCTTTTAATTTCTAATGTCTAAATTCTAACACTCTAGTAATGAGAGAACAGCACCATGAAACTCACCTTCCTTTCTTATTTCTGGCCATGTTTATGCTGAAAGGGCCCAATTAATTAGTATTTTTAGGGGTGCAGTATCTTTCTCAGTAGCTCAGACTTTCAAACTTTCTGCCTCTGACACCCCAGTTGCACACTACAACAGGCAGCTTTGATAAAGTTTCTGAATGTTCACTTCTTTGCCAGTGTTGTCTATGGTTGTTGTCTATGAGCTCCCATGTCTTAGTTACTCCTTTCTTGGAGTGATTAAATACAATTAGTAAGGCAACTTATACAAGGAGGAGTTGATTTTGGTTCGTGGTTGCAGAGGGAAAAAGAGTCTATCCTGGTAGGCAGGTATGCCATCAGGCATGCCAGCCAGTGTCAGGAACAGGCAGCTGAGAGAACAAAGAGGAATTAGGACAAGACTATAACACTCAAAACCTGCGTGTGGGGATATTTCTCAGTCAAACTACCACACTCTTCAGTGGTATTCTCTTTGGGAAATTCCATCTTTTCTGGGTTAAATTGCTAGGAACTGTGGTTCAACCAACATATCAGTGCCAGTTGAAACTGGGTTACATAGAGATTCACAAGGAGTCTTTAAGATGTTGCCAATATGGTAACTTACACCTTATATCATCATCTGACTTTGTATCTGGGATACTTAAATCTTAATCATCATAGCATATTGCTCACAGCTTTATTGCTGATGATTAGTCTCACAAGTGCCATCGACTTGAAAGTGACATTCCAGGAGTCATCATGACTTGAGGTCAAGTTGATTTCTGGGTGTTCTAGTTCATATGTTTGGCAATGATATTGGAAATTTATTTTTGGCCAAGTCAGATTTGCCTAGATCATACCCTACTGATCCTTGGCCAGGTTCATGATTGAAAACAATGTTCCTAGGAATAAGAACTGATAGACCCAACACAAAGAGTCTGAGAGACAGCCTGGGAACCTTTCAGAGGAGAAAACTCTCTGAAGAGGAGAGACATAAAGTGTAGGGACAAAGAAGAAGTGTAGAATGTGTGTAAATGTAGTTCCAAGAAAAGAGAAAGCAGCACGGGGAATTCTCAGATGCTGCTCTGTCCATAACCAGGAGCACAGGTGAGCTCCCTATGACTGAAAAAAGCATCCCCCAAAGTCTAACAAGAAAGCTTGATTTCCCCTCTGCCATGCTTCTGGGAGGTGGTGGGATACTTAAGAGGAGTAACCCAGTGTGATGTCTTCTGCTCATTGAGGGTGTGCCCTTGAAATGAATGGCAGAACACCAGACCTGGCTTTCTTTCTTTTTCTCTCAGTGATAGTGAGCTGAATGGACTTCCTTCATAATGCCCCCCCCCCCGCCACCATTTCCTGAGCTTCTCCAAATCCCACATCAATAAAACTAATTAGCTAAGGATAGATGCTTCCAAATTGTGAGTACACAGCTGAGACTTAACTTTTAAAGAGATTTTAGGTTTTAAAAGAAACTTTGGATTTTTAAAGTGACTGAATTTTAGAATGTTCAAAATTTTAATGACTGATAAATTTTAAGTTTGTAAAATATTTTATATTGTGATGTTATTAATGCATGATCTTGGGGATGAACAAGAAAGAAAAGATGGCTTAACAGTAATGTGTTTGTGTGCCAAATTGACAAGAGGTCAATGTGCTAGATAGTTTTATGTCACCATGACACAAACTAAAGTTTTCTGAGAGGAGGGAATTTCAGTTGAGAAAAATGCCTCCATAAGACCCAGATGTAAGCCATTTTCTTAATGAAAGAAAATGAAAGGATACTTGAGTTTGGAGCCTATGTCTGAGGGATTTCCAGCTTGTGCCTATTGATAGCCATGGTTATAGACATACTAGTCTGTGAAGTGTTCTTCTATAAAGTGGATATTATAGTAATATCCATACATAAAATAAAGTAGGCATTGCTATGGTTTCATAATCAAAGTACAATATGGTTTGCTATGGAAAAAGACTAACGAGTAAGCCAGACCTCATTTAGGAAGGTTATTTAAGAATCACATCTATTTTATAGGCTAGCATAGTTTCCTTTTGAAGTTTTTAGAGAGAATTCTGGGAAGGTACAATATCAGTTACTATATGGAAGTCAAATGAAGACATTAGGGTTCATGGCGAATAAATGCTCTCATGTTAAGCTGAATAAAATGGAGACAAGTCTGATATATCTGTCTTGCAGCATGTGAACAGTTTGTTCATTCCACCAACACATAATATACTAGCATTACTCCGTCTAAACGGAGTGTGTGCAGGTTTCTGGCATCTTACTCAGAGAATTGAAAAAGAAGGTTACACGGACTGCAAGATGGCAAGGAAACTTTACTAGAAAGAGAGGACATGCAGGTCAAATGTGCCGCTACTCAGCAATGGGTATGAGAGTACTCAGTGCTTACGGTTTGGGGTTTTCTTCTTATGGAATCTTGAAGAAAGAGGGGTTGCTAACTGAGGGGGATAATTTGGGTAGTTCTCTATTTTGATTAACAGGTTTCGATCGTATAATCTTTGTTTTCTACTGCATGTTCTCCTTCCCAGCATGCATTTGATTTTAAGCACACATACTTCCAATTATGCATAGGCAAATTCTCCCAAAAGTCACTTGGAGAACATACTTAGACTTATTATATCTATCCCAAACTCCAGTAGGAGTCCCTGGTGTATCCAGGAACATTTTGAATAAATACTATCTATGAAAGGAGAGTTCGTGATGGTGATTCTGGGAGGAGACCATTACCCTATTGTTTTAGTGATGTGTGTGTGTGTGTGTGTGTGTGTGTGTGCTCATGCAGATAAGCTCCCCAGGCTTCCAAGTGCTTTGTAAGAAAAGGGATGTGTGTATAGCCCAATACAAGTGGAGTCTCAAGCTTTCTCAGCTATTCCTTCTGTTTGATTGCCTCACTATTGCCTAACAATGACAGGAGGAGAGTTTGTAGACAGTAACCCTAAGGAGAGTTTCCCCGAGGATTTCTTAAGTCCTTTTCAGAACCCACATACCATCTTGATTTCAAAGCATTTAATTTTCTGGACAACACTATATGCTAGGTACCACAGAAGCACAGATGCTGAAATAACCTGTCCAAAGTCACCTGACTAGTGAATGTGGATTTCCTGGTTGATACTACATCTCTAAGATTAGACGTCTCTCCCTACACATTTTAATTTCATTCTATACCTGTCCATCAAGGCATTTATCAGTAAGTTATATTTCCTTGAAGGATTTATCTGTTTTGTTTATTATTCTATCCTTGTGCTTAAGAAAGGACCAATGCAAAAAAGGTATTTAATAATTGCTAGATGAATGAACAAACCAGGTTGACAGGACATAAAGGCATCCCAGGAAGATGAAATGCTAAGACTAAACTCTTAGAAGCATGAATGACAGGGCATGGTATTCTGGAAGAAATGGTAGTAACTACGCATGTTGACCACACATCGTACTCTAAGCTACTAGTTTGTCAATATACCACATACACACATCTTCTCAAAGTCCCTCAGGGCAGCCATTGTTACCATGAATGTTTTATACATAAGATTCTAAAAGCTAAAATAGAGTAAATGGCTGTTAAAATTGAAGCAGTTAATCGTGGAGTTCTGGGTACAGATGTAGGTATAAAATCCTGACCATAATTCTTTTTTTGTAAATAGAGAAAACATTTATTTTGACTTATACTTTAACAGGTATGCTGGGTAGTTTTATGTCAACTTGATGGAAGTGAGAGTTATCTGAAAGGAGAGACCCTCCATTGAGAAAATGCCTCCATAAGGCCTGGCTGTAAAGCATATTCTTAATTAGTGACTGATGGGGGAGGGTTCACCCCATTGTGGATGGTGCCATCCCTGGGTTGGTGGTCCTGCTTTCTATAAGAAAACAGACTGAGCAAGCCATGAGGAACAAGCCAGTAAGCAGCACCCCTCCATGGCCTCTGCACCTGCTCCAGCATACAGGTTATTGTCCTGCTTGAGTTCCTATTGTGCCATCCTTTGATGATGAAATGTGATGTGGAACATATGTTAAATAAACCCTTTCCTTTCCAAGTTGCTTTGTTCCTGGCGATTTATCCCAGCAATAGTAACTCTAACTAAGATAAGGGGAAATAGTACATTATGACAGGGAAGGCATGGCAGTAAGAATGGGAGGCCAGCTGGTCACATGACATCCATGTCAGAAAATTAACAGGAAGTGAGATTGATCTACAAAGTCTTAAGGCCAACATTCAGTGACCCACTTCCTCCAGGGAGGTGCCACCTTCTAAAGACTCCTCATTACTCCCAAAGTCCTCTACCCTCTGGCCACCAAATCTAAACATTTCTTAATGGGCTGTTCTCTGTCTATTAGCAATCAATGATGATATTAGTTAGCAACTAATTAGTTTCTCCTTCTGAACCCAAGGCCCTCAGAGAGCTCAGAACCTAAAATCTAAAGTATTCCACAACCATGATTTTTTAATCAGTCCATCATAAGCCACTGCACAGTTCATAAGTGTGTACTATATATGTACTATATATTTCTCTGCTATTGGGTACATAGATACGTGCACTATTTTGCTGTCTGTAGAGAGACTGAAAAAATTTTTTTGTCAGTTTCCTAAGTTGGTACCTCACGTTCAGATATCAAAGTAACTGTGTTGTGGTGGATTTTGGGATGCCTGCCTATTGAGTTCTTTAGTGATGTCACTGAGTAGGAGGCCAGGGATAGTCCTAATAAATGCCCACTGCAGGAGAGAATGGTTATCAAACTGGAAACATGAGGTTGGGAGGTATACACTGAATAAGAAATGAAAGAGTTTATGATCCCTCTCTTCTTTTCTTGGATTTTATTACTTCAAGGCATATTTGTGGGAATTCCTGGTGTGTTCGGGGTGGGGGGGGAGCGAATAATTCATACCATCTGGAAACAGACATGAGGTGGGTTAGAAAGTCCTTGACTGAATATAAATGTGAGGAATCTTGCATGTAACCCATACTGAACATTGGCTCTCAGGATGGAGCTAAACATCATCTGAGGAGTTCTTATAAAATCCAGCTGCCTGGGTCACAGACCAGTATGTGAGACTACAGGTTGGAATATCTGGGAAGTTTAAGAGCTACTAATCCACTTACCTATTTATGGGATATGGAATCTGTTTGTTTGTTTGTTTGAATCTATTTTTTAAGCCACCAATGAAAACTTCCAGTGGCAGGAATGGGTTACATCTCATTGGGTCATTGCATAAAGGGGTCCCATAGCACCTCCCAAACATCTCAGTCTATTGTTAAGCTATTAACTGCTCTTTACAACCTGATGGTATGGCCCTATTGCTGGGGGCCTTGTTTATATCACAGAACACAGAAAAGTCAAGCTTGTGCCTAACTAGAAGCTTCACATCTAGTGACTAGAATTTGTGGAAATGGAAGGTATTCTGCATGTTACCAGAGAAGAAAATCACTCATCAATCCAGCTACAAACCCTGTGACCTACAGCAGCAATGGGCCTATAAGATATGCCAGTGCCGACTGCTGGTGAGTGGAACACAGCTTCTGCTCCAATCCAATTGCGCGGGACCTGAGACTGCATTAGTTAGGGAAGCAGAAACCGGCCTGAGTAGGGCCACAGGCCTCATCCGGCCAGATCAGCACCGGGATAGCGGGAGCGCAGGGTTGCCTGACACCCGCCAGCTACCCACGACCCCCTCCGCAGGATTTTGGGACTGCTGGTGAGTGGAACACAGCTTCTGCTCCAATCCAATTGCGCGGGACCTGAGACTGCATTAGTTAGGGAAGCAGAAACTGGCCTGAGTAGGGCCACAGGCCTCATCCGGCCGGATCAGCGCCGGGGTAGCGGGAGAGCAGGGTTGCCTGACACCCGCCAGCTACCCACGACCCCCGCCACAGGATTTTGGGACTGCTGGTGAGTGGAACACAGCTTCTGTTCCAGTCCAATCACGTAGGACCTGAGACTGCTCTGGTTGGGGAGAGAGAAATCCGGCCTACATAGGGCCACAACCCTCTTCTGGTCAGAAAAGCACCGGGGCAGCTGGGGCGCAGGGTCTGCTGACACTCACCAGCTACCCACAACACCCACCACAGGATCTTAAGACTTCTGGAGAGTGGAACACAGCTTCTGCTCCAATCAAATTGCACGCGGGACCAGAGACTGCATTAGTTAGGGAAGCAGAAAAACGGCCTGTGTAGGACCACAGGCCTCTTCCGGCTGGACCAGCACCGGGGTACCGTCAGCTACCCACGACCCCCGCCGCAGGATTTAGAGACTGCTGGTGAGTGGAACACAGCTTCTGCTCCAATCTTTAAACAGTGACAACGATAACAACTAACCCCAGAGATTACCAGATGGCGAAAGGTAAACGTAATAATCTTACTAACAGAAACCAAGACCACTCACCATCATCAGAACCCAGCACCCCCACTTCGCCCAGTCCAGGGCACCCCAACACACCGGAAAAGCTAGACACGGATTTAAAAGCATATCTCCTGATGATGATAGAGAACTTCAAGAAGGACTTTAATAACACACTTAAAGAAATGCAGGAGAACACTGCTAAACAGGCAGAAGACAATAAAGAGAAAGCACAAAAATCCCTTAAAGAATTGCAGGAGAACACTGCTAAAGAGTTACAAATCCTTAAAGAAAAACACGATAACATAATCAAACAGGTAGAAGTCCTTACAGAAAAACAGGAAAACACATCCAAACAGATGATGGAAATGAACAAAACCATACTAGACCTAAAAAGGGAAGTAGACACAATAAAGAAAACCCAAAATGAGGCAACACTGGAGATAGAAACCCTAGGAAAGAAATCTGGAACCATAGATACGAGCATCAGCAACAGAATACAAGAGATGGAAGAGAGAATCTCAGGTGCAGAAGATTCCATAGAGAACATCGGCACAACAATCAAGGAAAATGTAAAATGCAAAAAGATCCTAACTCAAAACATCCAAGAAATACAGGACGCAATGAGAAGACCAAACCTACGGATAATAGGAGTGGATGAGAATGAAGATTTTCAACTCAAAGGACCAGCAAACATCTTCAACAAAATTATAGAAGAAAACTTCCCAAATCTAAAGAAAGAGATGCCCATGAACATACAAGAAGCCTACAGAACTCCAAATAGACTGGACCAGAAAAGAAATACCTCCCGACACATAATAATCAGAGCAACAAATGCTCTAAATAAAGATAGAATACTAAAAGCAGTAAGAGAAAAAGGCCAAGTAACATATAAAGGCAAGCCTATCAGAATTACACCAGATTTTTCACCAGAGACTATGAAAGCCAGAAGATCCTGGACGGATGTTATACAGACACTAAAAGAACACAAATTCCAGCCCAGGCTACTATACCCAGCCAAACTCTCAATTAACATAGATGGAGAAACCAAAGTATTCCACGACAAAACCAAATTCACACATTATCTCTCCACGAATCCAGCCCTTCAAAGGATAATAACAGAAAAAAAAACAATACAAGGACAGGAACCACGCCCTAGAAACAACAAGAAGGTAATCCCTCAACAAACCTAAAAGAAGACAGCCACAAGAACAAAATGCCAACTTTAACAACAAAAATAACAGGAAACAACAATTACTTTTCCTTAATATCTCTTAATATCAATGGACTCAACTCCCCGATAAAAAGACATAGACTAACAAACTGGCTACACAAACAAGACCCAACATTTTGCTGCTTACAGGAAACTCATCTCAGAGAAAAGGATAGACACTACCTCAGAATGAAAGGCTGGAAAACAATTTTCCAAGCAAATGGCATGAAGAAACAAGCTGGAGTAGCCATTCTAATATCTGATAAGATTGACTTCCAACCCAAAGTCATTAAAAAAGACAGGGAGGGACACTTCATACTCATCAAAGGTAAAATCCTCCAAGAGGAACTATCAATCCTGAATATCTATGCTCCAAATACAAAGGCAGCCACATTGATTAAAGAAACTTTAGTAAAGCTCAAAGCACACATTGCACCTCATACAATAATAGTGGGAGACTTGAACACACCACTTTCACCAATGGACAGATCATGGAAACAGAAACTAAACAGGGACACAGTGAAACTAAGAGAAATTATGAATCAAATGGATCTGGCAGATATCTACAGAACATTCTATCCTAAAACAAAAGGATATACCTTCTTCTCAGCACCTCATGGTACCTTCTCCAAAATTGACCACATAATTGGTCACAAAGCAGGCCTCAACAGATATAAAAATATTGAAATTGTCCCATGCATCCTATCAGATCACCATGGCCTAAGGCTGATCTTCAATAACAAAATAAATAATAGAAAGCCAACCTTCACGTGGAAACTGAACAACACTCTTCTCAATGATACCTTGGTCAAGGAAGGAATAAAGAAAGAAATTAAGGACTTTTTAGAGTTCAATGAAAATGAAGCCACAACATACCCAAACTTATGGGACGCAATGAAAGCATTTCTAAGAGGAAAACTCATAGCTCTGAGTGCCTCCAAAAGGAAACTAGAGAGAGCACACATTAGCAGCTTGACAACACACCTAAAAGCACTAGAACAAAAGGAAGCAAATTCACCCAAGAGGAGTAGAAGGCAGGAAATAATCAAACTCAGGGGTGAAATCAACCAAGTGGAAACAAGAAAAACTATTCAAAGAATCAACCAATCAAGGAGCTGGTTCTTTGAGAAAATCAACAAGATAGATAAACCCTTAGCCAGACTCACTAGAGGGCACAGGGAAAGCATCCTAATTAACAAAATCAGAAATGAAAAAGGAGACATAACAACAGATCCTGAAGACATCCAAAACACCATCAGATCCTTCTACCAAAGGCTATACTCAACAAAATTGGAGAACCTGGATGAAATGGAGAAGTTCCTAGACAGATACCAGGTACCAAAGTTGAATCAAGATCAGGTTAATGATCTAAACAACCCTATATCCCCCAAAGAAATAGAAGCAGTCATTAATAGTCTCCCAACTAAAAAAAGCCCAGGACCAGATGGGTTTAGTGCAGAGTTCTATCAGACCTTCAAAGAAGATCTAATCCCAGTTCTTCACAAACTATTCCACAAAATAGAAACAGAAGGTACTCTACCCAACTCATTCTATGAAGCCACAATTACTCTGATACCTAAACCACAAAAAGACCCAACAAAGATAGAAAACTTCAGACCAATATCCCTTTTGAATATTGATGCAAAAATCCTCAATAAAGTTCTTGCTAACCGAATCCAAGAACACATGAAAACAATCATCCATCCTGACCAAGTAGGTTTCATCCCAGGGATGCAGGGATGGTTCAATATACGGAAATCCATCAACGTAATCCAGTATATAAACAAACTCAAAGAGAAAAACCACATGGTCATCTCGTTAGATGCGGAAAAAGCATTTGACAAGATCCAACACCCATTCATGATAAAAGTCTTGGAAAGATCAGGAATTCAAGGCCCATACCTAAACATGATAAAAGCAATCTACAGCAAACCAGTAGCCAACATCAAAGTAAATGGTGAGAAGCTTGAAGCAATCCCTCTAAAATCAGGGACTAGACAAGGCTGTCCACTTTCTCCATACCTATTCAACATTGTACTTGAAGTCCTAGCCAGAGCAATTCGACAACAAAAGGAGATCAAAGGGATACAAATTGGAAAAGATGAAGTCAAAATATCACTTTTTGCAGATGATATGATAGTATATATAAGTGACCCTAAAAATTCCACCAGAGAACTCCTAAGCCTGATAAACAGCTTCGGTGAAGTAGCTGGATATAAAATTAACTCAAACAAATCAATGGCCTTTCTCTACACAAAGAATAAACAGGCTGAGAAAGAAATTAGGGAAACAACACCCTTCTCAATAGTCACAAATAATATAAAATATCTTGGCGTGACTCTAACTAAGGAAGTGAAAGATCTGTATAATAAAAACTTCAAGTCTCTGAAGAAAGAAATTCTAGAAGATCTCAGAAGGTGGAAAGATCTCCCATGCTCATGGATTGGCAGGATCAACATTGTAAAAATGGCTATCTTGCCAAAAGCAATCTACAGATTCAATGCAATCCCCATCAAAATTCCAAATCAATTCTTCAACGAATTAGAAAGTGCAATCTGCAAATTCATCTGGAATAACAAAAAACCTAGGATAGCAAAAACTCTTCTCAAGGATAAAAGAACCTCTGGTGGAATCACCATGCCTGACCTAAAGCTCTACTACAGAGCAATTGTGATAAAAACTGCATGGTACTGGTATAGTGACAGACAAATAGACCAATGGAATAGAATTGAAGACCCAGAAATGAACCCACACACCTATGGTCACTTGATCTTCGACAAGGGAGCTAAAAACATCCAGTGGAAGAAAGACAGCATTTTCAACAAATGGTGCTGGCACAACTGGTTGTTAACATGTAGAAGAATGCGAATCGATCCATTCCTATCTCCTTGTACTAAGGTCAAGTCTAAGTGGATCAAGGAACTTCACATAAAACCAGAGACACTGAAACTTATAGAGGAGAAAGTGGGGAAAAGCCTTGAAGATATGGGCACAGGGGAAAAATTCCTGAATAGAACAGTAATGGCTTGTGCTGTAAGATCGAGAATTGACAAGTGGGACCTCATGAAACTACAAAGCTTCTGCAAGGCTAAAGACACCATCAATAAGACAAAAAAACCACCAACAGATTGGGAAAGGATCTTCACCTATCCTAAATCAGATAAGGGACTAATATCCAATATATATAAAGAACTCAAGAAGGTGGACTCCAGAAAGTCAAATAACCCCATTAAAAAATGGGGCTCAGAACTGAACAAAGAATTCTCACCTGAGGAATACCGAATGGCAGAGAAACACCTGAAAAAATGTTCAACATCCTTAATCATCAGGGAAATGCAAATCAAAACAACGCTGAGATTCCACCTCACACCAGTCAGAATGGCTAAGATCAAAAATTCAGGTGACAGCAGATGCTGGCGAGGATGTGGAGAAAGAGGAACACTCCTCCATTGTTGGTGGGATTGCAAGCTTGTACAACCACTCTGGAAATCAGTCTGGCGGTTCCTCAGAAAATTGGACATAGTACTACCGGAGGATCCAGCAATACCTCTCCTGGGCATATATCCAGAAGATGTCCCAACCGGTAAAAAGGACACATGCTCCACTATGTTCATAGCAGCCCTATTTATAATAGCCAGAAGCTGGAAAGAACCCAGATGTCCCTCAACAGAGGAATGGATACAGAAATTATGGTACATTTACACAATGGAGTACTACTCAGCTATTAAAAAGAATGAATTTATGAAATTCCTAGCCAAATGGATGGACCTGGAGGGCATCATCTTGAGTGAAGTAACACAATCACAAAAGAACTCACACAATATGTATTCACTGATAAGTGGATATTAGCCCAAAACTTAGGATACCCAAGATATAAGATACAATTTGATAAACGCATGAAACTCAAGAAGAATGAAGACCAAAGTGGGGACACTGTGCACCTTCTTAGAAGTGGGAACAAAACACCCAGGGAAGGAGTTACAGAGACAAAGTTCGTAGCTGTGATGAAAGGATGGACCATTTAGAGACTGCTGTATCCAGGGATCCGTCCCATAATCAGCTTCTAAACGCTGACAGCATTGCATACACTAGCAAGATTTTGCTGAAAGGACCCAAATATAGCTGTCTCTTGTGAGACGATGCCGGGGCCTAGCAAACACAGGAGTGGATGTTCACAGTCAGCTATTGGATGTATCACAGGGCTCCCAATGGAGAAGCTAGAGAAAGTACCCAAGGAGCTAAAGGGATCTGCAACCCTATTGTTGGAACAACATGATGTACTAATCAGAACCCTGGAGCTCTTGTCTCTAGCTGCATATGTATCGAAAGATGGCCTAGTCGGCCATCAATGGAAAGAGAGGCCCATTGGACTTGCAAACTTTATATGCCCCAATATAGGGGAATGCCAGGGCCAAAAGAATGGGAATGGGTGGGTAGGGAAGTGGGGGGCGCTATGGGGGACTTTTGGGATAGTATTGGAAATGTAATTGAGGAAAATATGTAATAAAAAAAAAAAAGATATGCCAGTGCCACAAAGGTTATGGGACTTAATGCTCACTCCACGATATAGAATCCATACTTGATGCCATACTTGATGCTGCTAAAGTATCCAAGAACCAGAGACGCAAGATAGATCATGGGATTGAGGGAAAACCTAATATCATAATTCTGCTAAAGGGATGTAGAAACCAATGACTCTTAACGAGAGAGATCAGTGCTCACATCACTCAACCCCACATCAGAGAAGCAGCTTCTTGCAGTAGATGGAGTTAACATAGAGATCTACCTCCAGGCAACGTGCAGAGCAGAGAGATCCTTTGGGGGAACTTAGCCCTAAATAAGACGCTTTCATCAAATGCCCATGCAGAACATTGTAAAAGCCACAGGTGACAGCTGACTTTAAGAACAGTGTCTTCCAGACCCCACAGAACTCTTATACTTTTATGAATTCACAGAGACTATAGCAGCAGTCAAGGGCTACAGACATTCAAGCCAGATGGAAGTCCATTACTGAGGGTGGGAAGAAGACATGAGATTCCCACCATAATCTAAAAGCTATTGGCTGCCGATACCTGCGGGCAAAAGAAAAATCAGCTTTGTCCAGTAGGGTATGACTCGGTATACCAGCTACACTCCGGGGCGGGTCCCGTGCCAGACTAGTTGGCCAAAACAGAATGAACACAATGGTATTTCTTGTGAACAATTTATTTGGTTTTGGTATATTTAATCTTATCTCCCCCCAACTGCCATTTTGATTTTCATTTCTTTGATTTTTATAGAGTCAGAGAGAGAAAGAGGAAGAAAAAAAACCATAAAATTGGATGGGAGGTGAAGTGGGGAGGATCTGTGAGGAGTTGAAGGAGGGGAAACATGTTTAAAATATATTATCTGAAAATTTCTAATAGAAACAAGTAAAAATTACATCTAGTTGTTTTCTTTAAACCACTTCTTTTCATGATCCTAATATCTTAACAAATTTAGGAACAATATCCATAAACCAAATGAATTAGAATATGAAGATTCTCAAGTTTAGGATTTAAATTTTAGTTAGCAATTAAAGTGTGGGTTCTGGGCCCTATACAGAGCATGCTCTGACTCAGTAATGTTGGAGTTGGTGCCTGCAAGTTTGTGTTTGATTCCTGACAGATGCTATAAGAGGAATAGAATATAACATGAAGCAGTTGTCCATGGTAGGAAGGCTAATTTCTGGATAAGAGGTGGTTAAGAAACCAATTATTCTTTCCCTAGTCCCTTGGTTTTCTGCATTAGCAGTGAGGGACTGAGCTTTGATTTTAAGAGATGAGATGGCTGTGCCTTTTAGTAAACATTGGCATTTATGACTATAAATAAAAGTGACTTTAAAGAGAACTATGCATCTGGGCGTTCCGCCTGCTGTTTGCTTGTATACCATGTGTATGCCTGGTGAGTGTAGAGGCCATTGCATCCTTGGAATTAGAGTTAGAGATGGTTATGAGACACCACGTGGGTAAAAAGAAAGAAGATGGGTCCTCTGCAAGAGCACCCTGTGCGCTTCACTGCTAAACCATCTCTCCAGTCTGAGCAATAGACATATTTTAACTCTTTAGATCACATACCTAAAAAGTGATCCTTCTCAAAA
Source organism: Mus caroli (assembly GCF_978045245.1). Taxonomy (NCBI): domain Eukaryota; kingdom Metazoa; phylum Chordata; class Mammalia; order Rodentia; family Muridae; genus Mus; species Mus caroli. The sequence continues at coordinate 70,729,298 of NW_028227267.1, read as the reverse complement.
TACTGACATTAAAAGAACAATTAGTTATACATTTGAGAGAAACTATAAACAAGCTCAAATCTTTTTTCTCATTTTTAAACATAATTTCATTTGGAATTTAGCTGACAGATTATGTAATATTTTCATGATGTTTATAATGGAATGTTTAAAAAATAGTATATTTGTGACACAGTGATTAATCTCTACATTTTCAATATTTAGACTAAAGTATTAGACTAGACTACATGTTAGCTTGTATTATGAGTGACACAGGAGTAGAGAAATCTAAAATCAGTTTTACGTACTCAACATCAGCATTTTTGTGTTAGGATTTTCTCATACTTGTAAGTTTGGAAGTGTTATAAACTCTGAGGCATCATGCCATTTTATATTTTCATATGCCATTGTGGGTCTCTAAAAATGATGTTGCTTTTTTCTGTGATTACAAAGACATTATAATACTCAACAAAATGACAGATAATTATTTAATAATACCTAATGCCATTATCTCAAAGAGTTATCTCCTGTCTTTTTTTACCTTTCAAGTCACAAATCAAACAATCCTTTTACTCTGGTTCTGTTGTTGTATTTCCTAAGATTCTTTGATCTTTACTGTCTTTCTCCCCTATTTTAAATGACATTTTAACATACTTAAGCATTTCTGTGGGAATCTATAGAAGGTATTAATTTTAGCATGGTTTCCTTATTTTCTTGTGATTTCTTGTAATGTGTGTGTGTGCATGTGTGTGTGTGTGTGTGTGTTTATGTGTGTGTTCCTGTGTGTCTTGGATGTGAACATTAATGCAGGATAATTGATTTTATTCTGGTGTTATGTTTTAGTCCTTGGGATACTGAATATTAAATCTCCCCCCTCTAAACCTCCCCATTACTATCTTGTCAAATGAGCTATTGTCATTTGGTACCCGAATCAATTATTTCACTTAGGGGCTTCCTGATCATTCATTTCTAAATCTACTCTTCTTTCTGCATGAATTAGCTGATATATGTTTAATTTCAAAGAGTTCCAACATTAACTAGGTCTTGAGCTACTTAGAAGAGGAGTCAGGATGGCCATTTAAATTTGTATTCTTTGTTTTTAGCCAGTAACTTCCAGGATAGATTTATTTCCCATTTCCTTCCAAGGCTTTCCAAGGATCTTCCTCCTGTTTCCTCTTTTACAATTAACAATAGTCACGGGTGTTAAAATATTGCTTTGCTCAGGCATACTAACTCTTTTGCTGAGTGCTTGTACCTTCTCAACACAACTCATTGTCTTTGATGAATGTCTTCTGATTGGCACATACTGCCCCAGTGCACACGGGAAATATTTGAGACATGTGTTTCAGAAAGCTTCATTGTCTATGGTGGTGGGCTGAGATTGGTCATACTCATTTTGTTTAAAGAAAGCAAGTAGACAAGCCCAGAGCATACCCAAATTGTGCAAAGAATAAAGTTTTTGTGGTTAATAAATATGTCTTTGAGGTAATTTTAAAGGACAGTAATGGAGTACTAGAAAATGTTTGTTTAATCTAAGGCTCAGAAATTATAAATTATACTATTTTAGTAACTGTATATAAAAGTCCTGTCTTGGCATCTCTTAAAGGTTTAGAGAGAAGAGATTTAATTTTCAGTATCCCAAGGACTAAAACAACAACACCAGAATAAAATCAATTATCCCACATTAATTTTCATATCCAAGACACACAGGAACACACACACACACACACACTCACACACACACTCACACACACACACACTACAATAAATCACAACCATGAGCACTTTGTCTTGAATTTCTTTTCATTTTCATTATTACACTCACTATGGACTGAAGGTTTGTGTCACTTGAGAGTTCATGTGCTGAAGAGAAAGCCTCAATGTGGTGACATTTGGAAGGAGGACCTTGGTGTGCCATTAGGTTCTGAGCTCTTCTAAATAAGAGGATACTACGATGGGAGTGAACCTCACTCTCCTCCTTGTGTAGATACAATGGAAAGGCAGAGATCCACAACCCAGGAGGCGTTAGATGTCTCAGACTCATCCCAAATTACTTGCCATTCAAAGGGCCAGGAGTTTCTCATTTGCTGGGGGAAGAGACAGCTAAAGATGTTGACACTAAGGTGAAACTGTCTTGCCAGACTTTGTGTCTGCCCATTAGTTCCCTGGGTGTGGATATCTTTATCTATAGAGCTTGAAGAAACAGACATCTCTTCTTTAAGCTACGCAACCCATGGTCATTGGATACCACAGCCAAAACTAAGAGACTTCTTTCAGGTATAAAATTTTATTTTGTTCTTCTTATGCATCCTGCTTAATTTTCTCAATACTTCTGTCCCTTCTACTTGTTTGAGGAGGGGTTACAAATAGTAACTCACTTTTTCATAACAGCAAAAGTCTTTGTAGGTCATCTTGGTCTTTAATCTCATCTGCAAACTCTGATTCCAATTCCTTTGGTGAGTAATTTTTTTTTTCAGATTAGGACTAACCATTGCATAAGCTGTCATTGTCTCAGTTACTCTTCTTGTTGATATAATAAGAATGAATATTCTTTTTTTTGATACTTATTTTTTTGGGTATTAAATTCATTTACATTTCCAATGCTATCCCAAAAGTCCCCCACATGCTCCCTCACCCACTCCCCCACCCACCCACTCCCATTTCTTGGCCCCGGCATTCCCCTGTACTGAGGCATATAAAGTTTGCACGACCAATGGGCCTCTCTTTCCAGTGGTGGCCGACTAGGCCATCTTCTGATTCATATGCAGCTAGAGACATGAGCTGGGGGGGGGGGAGATATTGGTTAGTTCATATTGTTGTTCCACCTATAGGATTGCAGAGTAATTTTTTTTTTATTCTAAGTTACTTCTTTTTCAATTCTTTCTGTATTTTTTCCATTTTTTAAAAATTTTTAATATTTTTATTACATATTTTCCTCAATTACATTTCCAATGCTATCCCAAAAGTCCCCCATAGCACCCCCCACTTCCCTACCCACCCTTTCCCATTCTTTTGGCCCTGGCATTCCCCTATATTGGGGCATATAAAGTTTGCAAGTCCAATGGGCCTCTCTTTCCATTGATGGCCGACTAGGCCATCTTTCGATACATATGCAGCTAGAGACAAGAGCTCCGGGGTTCTGGTTAGTACATCATGTTGTTCCAACAATAGGGTTGCAGATCCCTTTAGCTCCTTGGGTACTTTCTCTAGCTTCTCCATTGGGAGCCCTGTGATACATCCAATAGCTGACTGTGAACATCCACTCCTGTGTTTGCTAGGCCCCGGCATCGTCTCACAAGAGACAGCTATATTTGGGTCCTTTCAGCAAAATCTTGCTAGTGTATGCAATGGTGTCAGCGTTTAGAAGCTGATTATGGGATGGATCCCTGGACACGGCAGTCTCTAAATGGTCCATCCTTTCATCACAGCTACGAACTTTGTCTCTGTAACTCCTTCCATGGGTGTTTTGTTCCCAATTCTAAGAAGGGGCACAGTGTCCCCACTTTGGTCTTCATTCTTCTTGAGTTTCATGCGTTTAGCAAATTGTATCTTATATCTTGGGTATCCTAAGTTTTGGGTTAATATCCACTTATTAGTGAATACATATTGTGTGAGTTCTTTTGTGATTGTGTAACTTCACTCAAGATGATGACCTCCAGGTCCATCCATTTGGCTAGGAATTTCATAAATTCATTCTTTTTAATAGCTGAGTAGTACTCCATTGTGTAAATGTACCATAATTTCTGTATCCATTCCTCTGTTGAGGGACATCTGGGTTCTTTCCAGCTTCTGGCTATTATAAATAGGGCTGCTATGAACATAGTGGAGCATGTGTCCTTCTTACCGGTTGGGACATCTTCTGGATATATGCCCAGGAGAGGTATTGCTGGATCCTCCGGTAGTACTATGTCCAATTTTCTGAGGAAACGCCAGACTAATTTCCAGAGTGGTTGTACAAGCTTGCAATCCCACCAACAATGGAGGAGTGTTCCTCTTTCTCCACATCCTCGACAGCATCTGCTGTCACCTGAATTTTTGATCTTAGCCATTCTGACTGGTGTGAGGTGGAATCTCAGGGTTGTTTTGAGTTGCATTTCCCTGATGATTAAGGATGTTGACCATTTTTTCAGGTGCTTCTCTGCCATTCGGTATTCCTCAGGTGAGAATTCTTTGTTCAGTTCTGAGCCCCATTTTTTAATGGGGTTATTTGACTTTCTGGAGTCCACCTTCTTGAGTTCTTTATATATATTGGATATTAGTCCCTTATCTGATTTAGGATAGGTGAAGATCCTTTCCCAATCTGTTGGTGGTTTTTTTGTCTTATTGATGGTGTCTTTAGCCTTGCAGAAGCTTTGCAGTTTCATGAGGTCCCACTTGTCAATTCTCGATCTTACAGCACAAGCCATTACTGTTCTATTCAGGAATTTTTCCCCTGTGCCCATATCTTCAAGGCTTTTCCCCACTTTCTCCTCTATAAGTTTCAGTGTCTCTGGTTTTATGTGTAGTTCCTTGATCCACTTAGACTTGACCTTAGTACAAGGAGATAGGAATGGATCGATTCGCATTCTTCTACATGTTAACAACCAGTTGTGCCAGCACCATTTGTTGAAAATGCTGTCTTTCTTCCACTGGATGTTTTTAGCTCCCTTGTCTAAGATCAAGTGACCGTAGGTGTGTGGGTTCATTTCTGGGTCTTCAATTCTATTCCATTGGTCTATTTGTCTGTCACTATACCAGTACCATGCAGTTTTTATCACAATTGCTCTGTAGTAAAGCTTTAGGTCTGGCATGGTGATTCCACCAGAGGTTCTTTTATCCTTGAGAAGAGTTTTTGCTATCCTAGGTTTTTTGTTATTCCAGATGAATTTGCAGATTGCACTTTCTAATTCGTTGAAGAATTGAGTTGGAATTTTGATGGGGATTGCATTGAATCTGTAGATTGCTTTTGGCAAGATAGCCATTTTTACAATGTTGATCCTGCCAATCCATGAGCATGGGAGATCTTTCCATCTTCTGAGATCTTCTATAATTTCTTTCTTCAGAGACTTGAAGTTTTTATTATACAGATCTTTCACTTCCTTAGTTAGAGTCACGCCAAGATATTTTATATTATTTGTGACTATTGAGAAGGGTGTTGTTTCCCTAATTTCTTTCTCAGCCTGTTTATTCTTTGTGTAGGGAAAGGCCATTGATTTGTTTGAGTTAATTTTATATCCAGCTACTTCACCGAAGCTGTTTATCAGGCTTAGGAGTTCTCTGGTGGAATTTTTAGGGTCACTTATATATACTATCATATCATCTGCAAAAAGTGATATTTTGACTTCATCTTTTCCAATTTGTATCCCTTTGATCTCCTTTTGTTGTCGAATTGCTCTGGCTAGGACTTCAAGTACAATGTTGAATAGGTATGGAGAAAGTGGACAGCCTTGTCTAGTCCCTGATTTTAGAGGGATTGCTTCAAGCTTCTCACCATTTACTTTGATGTTGGCTACTGGTTTGCTGTAGATTGCTTTTATCATGTTTAGGTATGGGCCTTGAATTCCTGATCTTTCCAAGACTTTTATTTTTTTTTTTATTTTTTTTATTTTTTTTTTGGGCTGTCACTTTATTTATTTATTTTTTTATTTATTTATTTTTTTATATTTTATTACATAATTTCCTCAATTACATTTCCAATACTATCCCAAAAGTCCCCCTTAGCGCCCCCCACTTCCCTACCCACCCATTCCCATTCTTTTGGCCCTGGCATTCCCCTATATTGGGGCATATAAAGTTTGAAAGTCCAATGGGCCTCTCTTTCCATTGATGGCCGACTAGGCCATCTTTCGATACATATGCAGCTAGAGACAAGAGCTCCAGGGTTCCGGTTAGTACATCATGTTGTTCCAACAATAGGGTTGCAGATCCCTTTAGCTCCTTGGGTACTTTCTCTAGCTTCTCCATTGGGAGCCCTGTGATACATCCAATAGCTGACTGTGAACATCCACTCCTGTGTTTGCTAGGCCCCGGCATCGTCTCACAAGAGACAGCTATATTTGGGTCCTTTCAGCAAAATCTTGCTAGTGTATGCAATGCTGTCAGCGTTTAGAAGCTGATTATGGGACGGATCCCTGGATACAGCAGTCTCTAAATGGTCCATCCTTTCATCACAGCTACGAACTTTGTCTCTGTAACTCCTTCCCTGGGTGTTTTGTTCCCACTTCTAAGAAGGTGCACAGTGTCCCCACTTTGGTCTTCATTCTTCTTGAGTTTCATGCGTTTATCAAATTGTATCTTATATCTTGGGTATCCTAAGTTTTGGGCTAATATCCACTTATCAGTGAATACATATTGTGTGAGTTCTTTTGTGATTGTGTTACTTCACTCAAGATGATGCCCTCCAGGTCCATCCATTTGGCTAGGAATTTCATAAATTCATTCTTTTTAATAGCTGAGTAGTACTCCATTGTGTAAATGTACCATAATTTCTGTATCCATTCCTCTGTTGAGGGACATCTGGGTTCTTTCCAGCTTCTGGCTATTATAAATAGGGCTGCTATGAACATAGTGGAGCATGTGTCCTTTTTACCGGTTGGGACATCTTCTGGATATATGCCCAGGAGAGGTATTGCTGGATCCTCCGGTAGTACTATGTCCAATTTTCTGAGGAACCGCCAGACTGATTTCCAGAGTGGTTGTACAAGCTTGCAATCCCACCAACAATGGAGGAGTGTTCCTCTTTCTCCACATCCTCGCCAGCATCTGCTGTCACCTGAATTTTTGATCTTAGCCATTCTGACTGGTGTGAGGTGGAATCTCAGCGTTGTTTTGATTTGCATTTCCCTGATGATTAAGGATGTTGAACATTTTTTCAGGTGTTTCTCTGCCATTCGGTATTCCTCAGGTGAGAATTCTTTGTTCAGTTCTGAGCCCCATTTTTTAATGGGGTTATTTGACTTTCTGGAGTCCACCTTCTTGAGTTCTTTATATATATTGGATATTAGTCCCTTATCTGATTTAGGATAGGTGAAGATCCTTTCCCAATCTGTTGGTGGTTTTTTTGTCTTATTGATGGTGTCTTTAGCCTTGCAGAAGCTTTGTAGTTTCATGAGGTCCCACTTGTCAATTCTCGATCTTACAGCACAAGCCATTACTGTTCTATTCAGGAATTTTTCCCCTGTGCCCATATCTTCAAGGCTTTTCCCCACTTTCTCCTCTATAAGTTTCAGTGTCTCTGGTTTTATGTGAAGTTCCTTGATCCACTTAGACTTGACCTTAGTACAAGGAGATAGGAATGGATCGATTCGCATTCTTCTACATGTTAACAACCAGTTGTGCCAGCACCATTTGTTGAAAATGCTGTCTTTCTTCCACTGGATGTTTTTAGCTCCCTTGTCGAAGATCAAGTGACCGTAGGTGTGTGGGTTCATTTCTGGGTCTTCAATTCTATTCCATTGGTCTATTTGTCTGTCACTATACCAGTACCATGCAGTTTTTATCACAATTGCTCTGTAGTAGAGCTTTAGGTCCGGCATGGTGATTCCACCAGAGGTTCTTTTATCCTTGAGAAGAGTTTTTGCTATCCTAGGTTTTTTGTTATTCCAGATGAATTTGCAGATTGCACTTTCTAATTCGTTGAAGAGTTGATTTGGAATTTTGATGGGGATTGCATTGAATCTGTAGATTGCTTTTGGCAAGATAGCCATTTTTACAATGTTGATCCTGCCAATCCATGAGCATGGGAGATCTTTCCATCTTCTGAGATCTTCTATAATTTCTTTCTTCAGACACTTGAAGTTTTTATTATACAGATCTTTCACTTCCTTAGTTAGAGTCACGCCAAGATATTTTATATTATTTGTGACTATTGAGAAGGGTGTTGTTTCCCTAATTTCTTTCTCAGCCTGTTTATTCTTTGTGTAGAGAAAGGCCATTGATTTGTTTGAGTTAATTTTATATCCAGCTACTTCACCGAAGCTGTTTATCAGGCTTAGGAGTTCTCTGGTGGAATTTTTAGGGTCACTTATATATACTATCATATCATCTGCAAAAAGTGATATTTTGACTTCATCTTTTCCAATTTGTATCCCTTTGATCTCCTTTTGTTGTCGAATTGCTCTGGCTAGGACTTCAAGTACAATGTTGAATAGGTATGGAGAAAGTGGACAGCCTTGTCTAGTCCCTGATTTTAGAGGGATTGCTTCAAGCTTCTCACCATTTACTTTGATGTTGGCTACTGGTTTGCTGTAGATTGCTTTTATCATGTTTAGGTATGGGCCTTGAATTCCTGATCTTTCCAAGACTTTTATCATGAATGGGTGTTGGATCTTGTCAAATGCTTTTTCTGCATCTAACGAGATGACCATGTGGTTTTTGTCTTTGAGTTTGTTTATATACTGGATTACGTTGATGGATTTCCGTATATTGAACCATCCCTGCATCCCTGGGATGAAACCTACTTGGTCAGGATGGATGATTGTTTTCATGTGTTCTTGGATTCGGTTAGCAAGAACTTTATTGAGGATTTTTGCATCAATATTCATAAGGGATATTGGTCTGAAGTTTTCTATCTTTGTTGGGTCTTTTTGTGGTTTAGGTATCAGAGTAATTGTGGCTTCATAGAATGAGTTGGGTAGAGTACCTTCTGTTTCTATTTTGTGGAATAGTTTGTGAAGAACTGGGATTAGATCTTCTTTGAAGGTCTGATAGAACTCTGCACTAAACCCATCTGGTCCTGGGCTTTTTTTAGTTGGGAGACTATTAATGACTGCTTCTATTTCTTTGGGGCATATAGGGCTGTTTAGATCATTAACCTGATCTTGGTTCAACTTTGGTACCTGGTATCTGTCTAGGAAATTCTCCATTTCCTCCAAGTTCTCCAGTTTTGTTGAGTATAGCCTTTGGTAGAAGGATCTGATGGTGTTTTGGATGTCTTCAGGATCTGTTGTTATGTCTCCTTTTTCATTTCTGATTTTGTTAATTAGGATGCTTTACCTGTGCCCTCTAGTTAGTCTGGCTAAGGGTTTATCTATCTTGTTGACTTTCTCAAAGAACCAGCTCCTTGATTGGTTGATTGTTTGAATAGTTCTTCTTGTTTCCACTTGGTTGATTTCGCCCCTGAGTTTGATTATTTCCTGCCGTCTACTCCTCTTGGGTGAATTTGCTTCCTTTTGTTCTAGTGCTTTTAAGTATGTTGTCAAGCTGCTAATGTGTGCTCTCTCTAGTTTCCTTTTGGAGGCACTCAGAGCTATGAGTTTTCCTCTTAGAAATGCTTTCATTGCGTCCCATAAGTTTGGGTATGTTGTGGCTTCATTTTCATTGAACTCTAAAAAGTCCTTAATTTCTTTCTTTATTCCTTCCTTGACCAAGGTATCATTGAGAAGAGTGTTGTTCAGTTTCCACCTGAAGGTTGGCTTTCTATTATTTATTTTGTTATTGAAGATCAGCCTTAGTCCATGGTGATCTGATAGGATGCATGGGACAATTTCAATATTTTTGTATTTGTTGAGGCCTGTTTTGTGACCAATTATGTGGTCAATTTTGGAGAAAGTACCATGAGGTGCTGAGAAGAAGGTATATCCTTTTGTTTTAGGATAGAATGTTCTGTAGATATCTGCCAGATCCATTTGATTCATAACTTCTGTTAGTTTCACTGTGTCCCTGTTTAGTTTCTGTTTCCACGATCTGTCCATTGGTGAAAGTGGTGTGTTCAAGTCTCCCACTATTATTGTATGAGGTGCAATGTGTGCTTTGAGATTTACTAAAGTTTCTTTAATGAATGTGGCTGCCTTTGTATTTGGAGCATAGATATTCAGGATTGATAGTTCCTCTTGGAGGATTTTACCTTTGATGAGTATGAAGTGTCCCTCCCTGTCTTTTTTAATGACTTTGGGTTGGAAGTCAATCTTATCAGATATTAGAATGGCTACTCCAGCTTGTTTCTTCCTACCATTTGCTTGGAAAATTGTTTTCCAGCCTTTCATTCTGAGGTAGTGTCTATCTTTTTCTCTGAGATGAGTTTCCTGTAAGCAGCAAAATGTTGGGTCTTGTTTGTGTAGCCAGTTTGTTAGTCTATGTCTTTTTATCGGGGAGTTGAGTCCATTGATATTAAGAGATATTAAGGAAAAGTAATTGTTGTTTCCTGTTATTTTTGTTGTTAAAGTTGGCATTCTGTTCTTGTGGCTGTCTTCTTTTAGGTTTGTTGAGGGATTACCTTCTTGTTGTTTCTAGGGCGTGGTTCCTGTCCTTGTATTGGTTTTTTCCTGTTATTATCCTTTGAAGGGCTGGATTCGTGGAGAGATAATGTGTGAATTTGGTTTTGTCGTGGAATACTTTGGTTTCTCCATCTATGTTAATTGAGAGTTTGGCTGGGTATAGTAGCCTGGGCTGGAATTTGTGTTCTTTTAGTGTCTGTATAACATCTGTCCAGGATCTTCTGGCTTTCATAGTCTCTGGTGAAAAATCTGGTGTAATTCTGATAGGCTTGCCTTTATATGTTATTTGGCCTTTTTTTCTTACTGCTTTTAGTATTCTATCTTTATTTAGAGCATTTGTTGTTCTGATTATTATGTGTCGGGAGGTATTTCTGTCCTGGTCCAGTCTATTTGGAGTTCTGTAGGCTTCTTGTATGTTCATGGGCATCTCTTTCTTTAGATTTGGGAAGTTTTCTTCTATAATTTTGTTGAAGATGTTTGCTGGTCCTTTGAGTTGAAAATCTTCATTCTCATCCACTCCTATTATCCGTAGGTTTGGTCTTCTCATTGTGTCCTGTATTTCTTGGATGTTTTGAGTTAGGATCTTTTTGCATTTTACATTTTCCTTGATTGTTGTGCCGATGTTCTCTATGGAATCTTCTGCACCCGAGATTCTCTCTTCCATCTCTTGTATTCTGTTGCTGATGCTGGTATCTATGGTTCCAGATTTGTTTCCTAGGGTTTCTATCTCCAGTGTTGCCTCATTTTGGGTTTTCTTTATTGTGTCTACTTCCCTTTTTAGGTCTAGTATGGTTTTGTTCATTTCCATCATCTGTTTGGATGTGTTTTCCTGTTTTTCATTAAGGACTTCTACCTGTTTTATTTAGGTTATCCTGTTTTTCTTTAAGGATATGTAACTCTTTAGCAGTGTTCTCCTGTAATTCTTTAAGGGATTTTTGTGCTTCCTCTTTAATGTCTTCTACCTGTTTAGAAGTGTTCTGTATTTCTTTAAGTGTGTTATTAAAGTCCTTCTTGATGTCCTCTACCATCATCAGGAGATATGCTTTTAGATCCGTGTCTAGCTTTTCCGGTGTGTTGGGGTGCCCTGGACTGGGTGAAGTGGGAGTGCTGGGTTCTGATGATGGTGAGTGGTCTTGGTTTCTGTTAGTAAGATTATTACGTTTACCTTTCGCTATCTGGTAATCTCTGGGGTTAGTTGTTGTCGTTGTCACTGTTTAAAGATTGGAGCAGAAGCTGTGTTCCACTCACCAGCAGTCTCAAAATCCTGTGGCGGTGGTCGTGGGTAGCTGGCGGGTGTCAGCCGACCCTGCGCTCTAGCTACCCTGGTGCTGTTCTGGCCGGATGAGGCTTGTGGCCCTACTCAGGCCAGTTTCTGCTTCCCTAACTAATGCAGTCTCAGGTCCCGCGCGCAATTGGATTGGAGCAGAAGCTGTGTTCCACTCACCAGAAGTCTTAAGATCCTGTGGCGCGTGTTGTGGGTAGCTGGCGAGTGTCAGCCGACCCTGCGCCCTAGCTACCCAGGTGCTTTTCTGACCGGAAGAGGCTTGTGGCCCTATGTAGGCCGGATTTCTGCCTCCCCAACCAGAGCAGTCTCAGGTCCCGCACGCAATTGGATTGGAGCAGAAGCTGTGCTCCACTCACCAGAAGTCTTAAGATCCTGTGGCGGGTGTTGTGGGTAGCTGGCGAGTGTCAGCCGACCCTGCACCCTAGCTACCCCGGTGCTGTTCTGGCCGGATGAGGCCTGTGGCCCTACTCAGGCCGGTTTCTGCTTCCCTAACTAATGCAGTCTCAGGTCCCGCGCGAAATTGGATTGGAGCAGGCAGAGTAATTTTTTAATAGTGTGGTTAATTTTTTCTTTTACTGAAAATAGATTTTTTCATTTCATGTGTTTTGTATAATATAATATAACTATTATATTATATAATATATAATTACCAAACACATTGTTTTAGGACAAAACACACAAACAGAAAGAAGAGTCCAAGAGAAGGCACAAGAAATAGTTATAAGTAAAGAGACCCATTCATTCTCAGATTTGGGAGCCCCATAAAAAAACAAGACTGGAATCCATAAATATATACACAAGGACCTGTGGAATTAAAATAAAAGTAAAAATAAAAAAATAAAAATATATGTTAAAAAATACCCTTGACATGACATGATGAGATAAGAAACCTTGAAAGGTCAGACTGCATTTGTTTTCCTGTTGGCCATTTATTGCCGGGTGTACGGCCCGCACTTAAGAGTAGTTTGTTTGCCCACTGAGACTTTCTTGGAGAAAACTAAACTTTCATTTGCAAGTGGTTGTCAGTTTGAGATTATTTCTGCATTAGGGTTGGGGGCATTGCCCACTTCTCCTTTCAGCTCTAAGGCCCTATCTGGTGCAGGCCCATGCAGGCCCTCTGCATGTCTCCCCAGTTTCTGAGTTCATGCCTGCATTGGTCCTGTTACCTCTAGAATGTGTTGTTGCCCTGGTGTCCTCCATACCATCTGACTTTTATAATCTTTCTCCTTCCTCTTTCACAAGGTTCTCTGAGCCCCGAGGAGAGGGATTTGAGAGAGACTTTGCATTTAGGGTAGACTATTCCAAGGTCTTTCATGCTCTGCTTATTGTCTTGCTGTGTGGGTCTCTGTATTTGTCCCATGTGCTGCAGGAGGAAGCTTCTCTGATGATGGCTGAGCAAGGCACTGATCTATAAGCACAACAGAATGTCATCAGGAGATATTTTATTTCTACACTACTTTTGTAGGACAGTAGTATTGTATTTTACCCTTTGCCATCGAGTCTCAAGTTCACGGTCACATGAACAGTGTTGGATATGGATTATTACATTTTGTGGAGTAGGCCTTAAGTGATTATTGCCTGGTTACTCTCTCAAGTTTTCTACCATTATTGCCTTGAAGATGATCTGGTGTTCATGTTTCTCCTTGGTTTGGGGGCAGCATACCGTCCAGTATCAAGGACACTAACCAGTAAGGGGAAAAGTTCTAGGTAGCCCCCAGCTCTCCACATTCAATGAATTGTGTAGGTATTATCTTTAGCGATAGGGTCCTGCTGTCAGTTTGTGGGAAGCAACATCCTGGCTCGTCTGCAGATTTTCCATGGGATGCCTTTGGCTAAGATATAATCTGTTTCCAATACTGGAAGCTTCATTTGCTGACAAGAGATATCCAGTTGAGGTTCTGTCTCTCACATTATTTGGCCATTTTATTAAGATCACCTTCATCTATGTATATATTTTAAGAAACTTCTAATGTATTAAGTTTCCATTCTATTCCTAAATTAGCCCTCAGTTTTAGCTTTCTCTCCCATATTGCCTTTCTTATTGTCCTCTTCTCTTCCACTCCCCAACTGATCCTCCTTTTTCATCCCCTGCCCCTATCGATAACTATACCCTTCCCAGGGAGAGCTATCTGTCCCCTCTAGTCCCTTACTCTATATCTAACCCCTGTGGTTCTATGGACTGTAACTTGCTAATATCCACATAAAAGCAAATAACTACCATATTTACTTTTCTGGGTCTGTGTTACCTAAATCACTAAGGATGCTTTGTGCCTGGAGATTATAAGATTTAATTTTTTTTTTTTGACTGAGGTCTCCATTTCTATCATGTCTTAAATGCCTTCCATTTCTTATAGTCTGTTGGCGGTTTGCTTATGAGGCTCCTTTTCAGGATTTACCTCAGTTTGAGTTTGATTCATTGATTCTATTTCCACTTTTAGGTATTGAACTATTTTATTCATTTCTTCCCACTGATTTTTGGGTTTTCATAGGTCCCTTATTTCATCGATGAAGGATTTACTAATTTCCTCTGAAGGACCTCTATCGTCTTCATATAGGCTATTTTGAGATCCTTGTTCTGTGCTTCAGCTACTTTGCATTTATCAGAGTCTTCTATACTAGGGTTGCTGGGTTCTAGTGGTGACGTATTGCCCTGGTTGATATAGATTGTGTTTTTATGCTAGTGTCTAAGCATCTTGGTTTGGAAATGATTGGAATTCTAAGTGTTAATATTTGGTACTGTCTTTTTTGGGCAGGTGTCTTGATTCTGGATTTCTGTTGACCTCTTCTTATGAGGTAAGTACACTAGAGATTGCCACATGGACATTTTCAAACCTGAATAGAAATCTCTGTTGCTGGCCAGCAGCTGCATGCAGAACGTTCTCAAATCATGCAGTCCTGAGCCTTATAATTCTTTGCCTTTTTGTGGGCAAAAGTCATATTCTGGCTGACTAATTTCGGTTAATATGAAGCAGAACTACAGAAATCGAAAATCGAGGTTAGAATATTTAGGGACATTTTAATCAGAGATGTTTCCAGTCACATTAGCTTTGGTTCCCATTTTGGCAGATGGACTAGATCTTTGTTTTTATTTTTTTCCAGTACTGATGTCTCTGTGCTGGGTTGCAAGGTCTGAATGGTGCCTAAGTTCTCTGTTTAGTGGTGAGACCCCATAGAAATGTGTTAATATTGTCATTGTTCTGGTCTTGTTTATATAGCCCATTCTTGGAGGACCTTTGTATAGTAGACTTCCTGGCTCTTCCCTGATGTTCCCTGAGACGTAGATGCAAGAGCTCTGATTTGGTGTATCCATTGGCCATTGATTGATCCATTGATTTCTGCATTGTGTCCAGTTTGGGCTTTCTGTGATGATCTTCATTACTGTATTTATTAAGGATTGTTTCCTGATCAAGTCTATAGCCTATTTTAGGGAAGCTTCCATGTGCTGCTGAGTCGAATGTATATTCTTTGGTGCCTGGGTAGGCTATTCTGCACATATTTATTAGGTCCATTTGATGTAATATGTTACTTAATTCTCAGGTTTCTGCTCATTTCATTTGTCTAGATGATCTGTCTATTGGAGAAATCTAGTTGTTGAAATCACCTACAATTATTGGATTTGCATTCATCTAAGTCTTTAATTCTGTTAGAAAGATTTTTGTGAAATTAGGTGGCAGGAGTATGGTGCCCCTTTGCTTATTTAGTATTGAGATATTTTCGTTATTAATGGCTCCCTTGATTGGAATGCAGTATGCCCTTTGTCTCTTCTGATTAGGTTTAATCTAAGTCTATTTAGTTAGGCAGGAGAAAGGCAATGCCTGCTTCCTTTATCATCCCATTTTCTTGAAACACTTTTTTCCATCCTTTTACTTTAAGGTGGTGCCTATTCCCTAAAGCTAAGATTAGTTCTTGGTAGACAGCAGATGAATGGTTTTGTTTCTTAATCCATTCAGCTAGCCTAGGAATTCTGATTGGAGCATTGAGGCCATTTACATTAATGAAAGATCACAGTCATATATATATATATATATATATATATATATATATATATATTTGGGCTGGCTTGTGTTCTTAGTTGTGGTTTATTTTATTATGGCTTCACATGTTTTATTTTTAGAGTCCCTTGGATGTGCTTATTATTCTCTTCAGTTTGAGTATTGCTTCTAGTATTCTATTAAGGTTTTATTTCTTTAAATTGGTTATTTTATTTATTTACATTTCAAATGTTATTCCCCTTCCCAGTTTTTCTCCACAAACCCCAAACTTCCCCACCCCCTGCCTCTATGAGGGTACTCCTCCAATTACCCACCCACTCCTGCCTCACTGCCCTAGCATTCCCCTACACTGTGTCATTGAGCCTCCACAGGACCAAGGGCCTCTCCTCCCATTGATGCCCAACAAGACCATCCTTTGCTACATATGTGGCTGGAGCCATGGGTCCCTCCATGTATACTTTTGGTTGGTGGTTTAGTCCCTGAGAGTTTTGGGGGATCTGGTTGGTTGATATTATTGTTTTTCCTATGGGGTTGCAACCCCCTTCAGTTCCTTCAGTCCTTACCCTAACTTCTTCATTGGGGTCCCCACGCTCAGTCCAATGTTGGCTGTGTGCATCTACATCTGTATTGGTCAGGCTCTGGGTACAACAGTCTAAGTCTGCAGTTGTAGCCTTTTAGAATGTGGAGTGTATTGCTCTAGGTTCTTCTGGATTTCAGGATTTCATTGAGAAATCAGATGTTATTTATGATATTTTTATTTTATATGTAATTTATGTTTTTTTCCATTTCATCTTTCAGTAGTTTTTCTTTGTTCTGTATATTTAGTATTTCTAGCTATGATATGCTTGTGTAGTATAATTTTTGGCTTGCCTAGTTTGGGTTCTATAAGTCTTCTGTATCTGGTGACATTTTCTTCTTGCTAGAGATATAGTCTATGCTATTGACTGCATTGTGATCTTAATTCACATTTGCTCAATGAATGTACTATTTAGTCTCTTGAATGACTTCATTAGAGCCGTGCCTATTCAAGTTCTTGGCGCATTTAAAAGTAGGGTTTTTGCATTGGTGTTGTAGGAGTTCCCTTGGAATTTTGACTATTAACCCTTTTTAAATGGACTATTAACCTTTTATAAGATGTATAGTTTACAAATGCTTTACCCATTTGTTGTACTGCTTTTAACTCTATTATTTTTCTTTTGTTTTATGAGACTTTTCAGTTTGACCTATGTAGTTTTTGATGCCATAATCATGCATTCTTTGCTAACATCACAGAGCTTCCACTCTGTGTTAATATCATGGAACTCCATTTCTGTTTGTTAACATGGAACTTCCTTTCCAAGTGAATATCATGGAACTTTTATGCTATGTTAGCATGATGGAACTTCCATTCCATATTTGTTAATATCATAGAACTTCCATTCTATGTTTTTCTGCAGGAATCGGAGACTTGTGTGCTCAAAGTCTTAAACTGGTTGTAAATCTTGATTAATTTTGAGTTGATTTTAATGCTTAGGAAAAAGAGCAGTTTACTTCCAAAATCTTTTAAGTACTAGTAAGTTCTGATTAAGATCTTGTTCACATGCTGGGATCATAGGTAAATCCAAAATTTGCTAACAATATGAAGGTGGCTTTTATGGGTTTCTCTATCTCCGCAAACTCTTCAGTTCCTTAGACCTTCCGTTGGGCCCCTATTTCCCTCTTTCCCCCTTGACTAGAAACACAAGGCTTTGACACCTTGCTCTGCTCTGGGCTTCTGCAGCAGTAACCATGTATACAGTTAAATAATTGGAGTTCTAATAGAAGGAAGAAAACAGTAAAATCAGCCCTGGCACTTCCAGGCATGTTGTTCATGAAACTCCTGCATCCAGGAGGCTGATGCAGGAGGATCACTGGGAGTTTGAAGCCAGGCTGGGATACAAAGGGGAAGAGAGAGAGGGAGAAGCAGAGGGAGAGAGGGCGAGGATTCTTTATTCCTAATTTTTCTGCCGTTATTCAATAGTTTCCACACACATTCTGTCCACATTTTCTAATTAAATTGAATGGTGGCGACAGCAGGAAGTATGTTTATGATATCTTGCCTACAATTAGAAACTTTGGCTTAAAATATAAATCACAGGCTGGCTTTTTTTCTTTTTCTTTTCTGATGAAGATCCAGATAGTAATTATTTTACAATGGTGGGTTTTATGGGGTTTCTGATGAAATTACTCAATTCTCCTGTGTTAGTTTGAAAGTAGGTGTTGGCAGTGTAGAAATGTAGGAGCATTTGTTTTGGGAACCAGGTGTCTGGCCTGTGGAGGATCCTTTGCCAACCTCTGTTGAAGGCAGAGAAGGTGTGGGGATGTGGGAAGATAGCAGGGAATTGGCAAAGGCTTGCTGTGGAAACGTAGCAGAGCCGAGAACCTAGGAGGATTACTGGGGGATTCTTAGGCCAAGCACCATGATGTGCCTTCTGACTACACTCCCCTAGACATTTAGGCACCATGGCTTTACTTTCTAAATTGGAGGCCATCATAGTTTTTCACTTTTTCTGCTGATCAGTATTTTGTTTGGCTCTCATGTGACAGTACGCCTTTAACTAACACTTTATCACCTATATCTCTTTCAGTGTTGCATTTTTGACAGGACTCGGGAGGAAAAGCTACCTGGCTCATTATCCAGCCTGGATGTATAAACACACTTGAAAGTGCTGCCTTCTCTTTAGGTGTCATCCAAGAAGCTGATGGATAAAGAGGCTGCATTAAAATGGAAGGCTGACATTTCTAACTGACTCATGTGGGCACAGGGACAGAATATTGGCTATTTATCATAGGAAAGGTTGCTGCTGTTAGTCCAGGGTAAACAGAAGCATTCTCTTTTACATTGTCTCCAGGCCACACAAATCAATTAGAAGTACGCCTTATTAAAGACCCTGTGAGTGTCGAAACAAATGTGTTTGGTGGATTGACCTGGGGAAGCATTCAAGGCCTAGCTGTATTCTGGTGATTTCATTTCCTTGCTTCGTAGAAACACAAAGAAACAGCATTCTTGGAAATTGCAAGAAGGAAAAAAAATTGGAAGATATGTATTGTCTCGATTTCAAGTGGAATTGGTAACTTCACGTTGTACTGTGAAATATGGTTTTTCCTGTGCAAAGCCCTGGAGGATGAAGCCTCCTAAGATTTCACATCCGTTGGGAGCTGAAAGAGGCTGTTTTCTGAAGCTCCTGTTCATATTTCCAATGAGCCTTCCTCAACACTGTTTTCTGAAGCTGTCACTGAAAAAAAAAAGTGCTTGTCCATGATCTTCTCTTTGTAGGAACTGATAGGAAGAAAGGCGAAAAAGAATGCAGAACAGGATAGAAGGAATTGGAAGCAGATAAGCAAACTTTGTTGTAAAATGAGAGGTTTACTACCATCACAGGTAGTTTACCATTTAGTCTTAATAAGCACACACTGGAAAAATGGGTCAAGGAGGAATTCTTGAAGTTTGGAGCTAGAGATCTCCAATGGTAGGTAGACACTAAGAGGGAAGGATTATGAATATGTTAAGCTAATAGGGAGAACTTAAATAAAGTTGGGTCTCTGTGTCTGAGTCATGGAGACCAGGAAATCTTGAGCATCAAGCAGAGATCATTCACAGGTTTGACAAATGTGTGAGGTGGTTTGAACAAGAATGGCCTCCATAGGTTCATATATTTAAATGCTTAGAGAGTAGCACTATTTAACGAATTCGAGGTATGGTCTTGTTGGAGGAAGTGTGTCATTGGGAGTGAACTTTGAGGTTTCAAACACTCAAGCCAGGCCTAGTGGCTCTCTCTTCTTGCTGCCTATGGATCTGTATGTAGCACTCTCAGCTCTTTATTCAGGACCATGATTGCCTGTGCCACCATGCTTCCTGCCATGCTGCTAAGAAACTAAACCTTTGAAATTGTAAGCCAGCCGCAATTAAATGTTTTCCTTTGTAAGAGTTGCTGTGATCATGTTGTCTCTTCACAGCAATATACAAGTGATTAAGACAGTATAGTAGACTGGTAAAGATTGTACTGGTTGAGGAATGAGTAAACATGGGAGAGGTGGACTCAGGGAGAAAAACACTGATGCTTAATTGTGATGGAACTTGTTAGGAGAACATGGTAAGGCCAGACTAGGTAGAACTTTGTGCCAGACCCAACTTTCAGGGGTAAGGGGTAAGCTATTTTGCTTGGGTGAGAAGGGATCTGTTTTAAGGCTATAATGAACTTGATAATTATTAATGATTTTGAAGGTTAGTCTTAGACATGTGACAAACTGGGCAGAGTCTAGTCAAAGAGCTACCTGAAAGAATGGCTTTCAGTATAGGACCTCAGATTTCCTGAGACATGCCTCAGGCTTGACACTCAGGGAGTGACGCAAGACCTCAAGAATGTCCCCAAGTAGAGTGTTAGTTAGGTATGTTGTGTTTTCTGGATTAATTTAGTAAGGAGCCTTGTTACTGGCTCGTTTTACCCTTCCTCATTGTGGATGCCATACAGAATATAGCTCCTGCAGATTTTGGTTCGGTCTTTATTTACAGGCAAAGGACTATCCCCAAATTCAATAGCCAATGTCTTGATACTGTTCAACAGTCTTACATGTAAATCCAGAGGGGTACACCAAACTCCTTCATTCCTCTGATCCAACCTAAGGTGAGAAGCTTTGCCACTGGGGGACTGGCAGGTTTCCCTCACATCTCTCCATCCTTTATCTTTGTAGACAGTTTTCCAAGTTGGACTAAAAAGGCCTCAGAGGGTACAGAGACATTTCATAAACAATATCTTGCTTTGGTACCCCTTTATTTCTGCAGTTAGATAGCAACCCAGCTTTCATGTCACAAAGAACTCACCCAAGGGACAAGTGAAGCTCATAAAATATTTGGAGGACCTGAGAAAAGAGCTGGTAGTTTTGAGAACATTTTTACAGGGCTTGCAGACAGTGACCATTCAGGAAAAGGAAATATGTGATTTCAGGGTAGTAGAAGGGCTGATCCTAGGCTCTGGCATACATGCATGTGGGAACCAAGGAGTACTTATAGGGATGTTGAGCTTGTGGTTTAAACAGAAATGTTAGGAATTAGTTCTGGTGAGTTATCTTTCCCTAGAAATGGAGTCAGACATCTAGGTAATTCTAGGAATGAAAGTACAGGTATATTTTTGTAAGACATACTCTAGAGGGATGTGAAGCAAGTTTGCTAGGCTCACCTGTCAACCCTGATACCCAACAAGGAGAATTGAGAACCAAAAGCTCATTAAAGCTGATTAAAGCAGAATGAATGACCTCTGTATTGATTAAATATTGACTTATAGTTCCTAAACATCTAAAGCAACCTGGGGTACTTCCATAGAGACAGGAAGTACATGAGCCTGAACAAATTCCCTGGCTGTCCTCTGATCTGGGCATGGCTTCATTCTCCATGGAATCTTCATAAACCAGGAATAGAATCTCAGGTAACTGATGAGGACAGTGAATAGAATGTCCCTGGGACTTTTTGTTATGGGATAAAATTCCCACTTGAAAAAACTGAGGGACAGTGCTGCTTCTAGTGTCTGTTTTGAGTTTGCAAAGTGGGCACATGTCAGATGATGGGTGAGGGGGTTTGACATGACGATGTCTTTGTTGGCTACAGATGGAGCATAACACAGGGTCTCTGTGGAGTTGGTGAGAGGTCCTTATTTGACCTTGGTCTCCTCGTCTAGGATATGGAACTTGGGCTGTATCATGGAGAGAGGTACCAGAGGATATGGCAGCATGGAATTGTGGCAGCTGCCACCTATCTGGTCCTTTGCTTTGCATTCCCCATTCTTGGTTTGCCTTCTTTGTCTTTGAGGGATCCTCCTGGTTTAGTGAGCTTGGAAATCTATGTCTTGAAAAGTGGCAAAGAGATTTGAGTCTCTTGTTTAGCTTTTGTTTTGGCTGATGTCTAGAAAGGCCTGACTCATGAAATAGACTTTGAGAATGGTAAACCCTTCTTTGAACCCAAGTTGCGTAGGCTCTGATAGATAGCCTCAGGCAGCCTAGGTGTCACAGAGCTGGACCTTGAATGGAACTTTGAATTATGTCTCTTAGATTGGTATAACAAACATATTTGATTACTGCTATTTTCATACATTTAATTAATCATGTGAATATATAATTATGGCAGCCTTCCCAAAATCTGTATTATAATAGGGCTACCTAGGTCTTTTAAAGAAACTGTATCTTCCCCAGAGGGGCCTCATTTGACTTGCAGGCATGAACCCTGACAAGCCATTCCTTAGCCAGTGACCAATTGCAAGGCTTTTCTTCATGTGTACAGGATAAAGAAAAATATACTGCCAGGTTATATCATAGGAAGTGTTGAGAGGCACTTTTTTAGTGAATGAGAAAGGGTCTTGGTGGCGCACGCCTTTAATCCCAGCACTTGGGAGGCAGAGGCAGGCGGATTTCTGAGTTTGAGGCCAGCCTGGTCTACAAAGTGAGTGCCAGGACAGCCAGGACTACACAGAGAAACCCTGTCTCGAAAAACCAAAAAAAAAAAAAAAAAAAAAAAAAAAAAAAAGAAAGGGTCTTAGCTAGAAGCTGAGCTTGACTTCTGTATTAAGCCAAGATTTCTCTTGAGGGTGCTTTTGGACTTGGCTTTCATTGGAGACTCATTTCCTTTCTGGTCTCTCATGACTTTTCCTATATACATATCTTACGTAGTTTTATGTGTTCATTAATAAACAGTGGGTATAATGCATAGGGATACTTATTTTACCTATCTGAAAACCACATCATGTTAAGTGCATGGGCAATCTTCTGGGTATCCTAAAGAGAAGGATATCCAAAGGTAGGGAAACTGTTCTTTTTTTTTTTTTTTTTAAATGTTCTCATACACTTTTATTTAAATAATAAATATATATGTATATGTTTTCTTTTTTTAAATATTTTTTATTACATATTTTCCTCAATTACATTTCCAATGCTATCCCAAGAGTCCCCCATACCGCCCCCCACTTACCTACCCACCCATTCCCATTCTTTTGGCCCTGGCATTCCCCTATATTGGGGCATAAAAAGTTTGCAAGTCCAACGGGCCTCTCTTTCCAGTGATGGCTGACTAGGCCATCTTTTGATACATATGCAGCTAGAGACAAGAGCTCTGGGGTACTGGTTAGTTCATCATGTTGTTCCAACTATAGGGTTGCAGATCCCTTTAGCTCCTTGGGTACTTTCTCTAGCTTCTCCATTGGGAGCCCTGTGATACATCCAATAGCTGACTGTGAGCATCCACTCCTGTGTTTGCTAGGCCCCGGCATAGTCTCACAAGAGACAGCTATATTTGGGTCCTTTCAGCAAAATCTTGCTAGTGTATGGAATGGTGTCAGCGTTTGGAAGCTGATTATGGGATGGATCCCTGGATACAGCAGTCTCTAGATGGTCCATCCTTTCATCACAGCTCGAAACTTTGTCTCTGTAACTCCTTCCCTGGGTGTTTTGTTCCCAATTCTAAGAAGGGGCATATTGTCCACATTTTGGTCTTCATTCTTCTTGAGTTTCATGCGTTTAGCAAATTGTATCTTATATCTTGGGTATCCTAAGTTTTGGGCTAATATCCACTTATCAGTGAATACATATTGTGTGAGTTCCTTTGTGATTGTGTTACCTCACTCAAGATGATGCCCTCCAGGTCCATCCATTTGGCTAGGAATTTCATAAATTCATTCCTTTTAATAGCTGAGTAGTACTCCATTGTGTAAATGTACCATAATTTCTGTATCCATTCCTCTGTTGAGGGACATCTGGGCTCTTTCCAGCTTCTGACTATTATAAATAGGGCTGCTATGAACATAGTAGAGCATGTGTCCTTCTTACCGGTTGGGACATCTTCTGGATATATGCCCAGGAGAGGTATTGCTGGATCCTCCGGTAGTACTATGTCCAATTTTCTGAGGAACCGCCAGACTGATTTCCAGAGTGGTTGTATAAGCTTACAATCCCACCAACAATGGAGGAGTGTTCCTCTTTCTCCACATGCTCGCCAGCATCTGCTGTCACCTGAATTTTTGATCTTAGCCATTCTGACTGGTGTGAGGTGGAATCTCAGGGTTGTTTTGATTTGCATTTCCATGATGATTAAGGATGTTGAACATTTTTTCAGGTGCTTCTCTGCCATTCGGTATTCCTCAGGTGAGAATTCTTTGTTCAGTTCTGAGCCCCATTTTTTAATGGGGTTATTTGGCTTTCTGGAGTCCACCTTCTTGAGTTCTTTATATATATTGGATATTAGTCCCTTATCTGATTTAGGATAGGTAAAGATCCTTTCCCAATCTGTTGGTGGTTTTTTTGTCTTATTGATGGTGTCTTTTGCCTTGCAGAAGCTTTGCAGTTTCATGAGGTCCCACTTGTCAATTCTCAATCTTACAGCACAAGCCATTGCTGTTCTATTCAAGAATTTTTCCCCTGTGCCCATATCTTCAAGGCTTTCCCCCACTTTCTCCTCTATAAGTTTCAGTGTCTCTGGTTTTATGTGAAGTTCCTTGATCCACTTAGACTTGACCTTAGTACAAGGAGATAGGAATGGATCAATTCCCATTCTTCTACATGATAACAACCAGTTGTGCCAGCACCATTTGTTGAAAATGCTGTATTTCTTCAACTGGATGGTTTTAGCTCCCTTGTCGAAGATCAAGTGACCTTAGGTGTGTGGGTTCATATCTGGGTCTTCAATTCTATTCCATTGGTCTATTTGTCTGTCACTATACCAGTACCATGCAGTTTTTATCACAATTCCTCTGTAGTAAAGCTTTAGGTCCGGCATGGTGATTCCACCAGAGGTTCTTTTATCCTTGAGAAGAGTTTTTGCTATCCTAGGTTTTTTGTTATTTCAGATGAATTTGCAGATTGCACTTTCTAATTCGTTGAAGAATTGAGTTGGAATTTTGATGGGGAATACATTGAATCTGTAGATTGCTTTTGGCAAGATAGCCATTTTTACAATGTTGATCCTGCCAATCCATGAGCATGGGAGATCTTTCCACCTTCTGAGATCTTCTAGAATTTCTTTCTTCAGAGACTTGAAGTTTTTATTATACAGATCTTTCACTTCCTTAGTTAGAGTCACGCCAAGATATTTTATATTATTTGTGACTATTGAGAAGGGTGTTGTTTCCCTAATTTCTTTCTCAGCCTGTTTATTCTTTGTGTAGAGAAAGGCCATTGATTTGTTTGAGTTAATTTTATATCCAGCTACTTCACCAAAGCTGTTTATCAGGTTTAGGAGTTCTCTGGTGTAATTTTTAGGGTCACTTATATATACTATCATATCATCTGCAAAAAGTGATATTTTGACTTCATCTTTTCCAATTTGTATCCCTTTGATCTCCTTTTGTTGTCGAATTGCTCTGGCTAGGACTTCAAGTACAATGTTGAATAGGTATGGAGAAAGTGGACAGCCTTGTCTAGTCCCTGATTTTAGAGGGATTGCTTCAAGCTTCTCACCATTTACTTTGATGTTGGCTACTGGTTTGCTGTAGATTGCTTTTATCATGTTTAGGTATGGGCCTTGAATTCCTGATCTTTCCAAGACTTTTATCATGAATGGGTGTTGGATCTTGTCAAATGCTTTTTCCGCATCTAACGAGATGACCATGTGGTTTTTGTCTTTGAGTTTGTTTATATACTGGATTACGTTGATGGATTTCCGTATATTGAACAATCCCTGCATCCCTGGGATGAAACCTACTTGGTCAGGATGGATGATTGTTTTGATGTGTTCTTGGATTCGGTTAGCAAGAACTTTATTGAGGATTTTTGCATCAATATTCATAAGGGATATTGGTCTGAAGTTTTCTATCTTTGTTGGGTCTTTTTGTGGTTTAGGTATCAGAGTAATTGTGGCTTCATAGAATGAGTTGGGTAGAGTACCTTCTGTTTCCATTTTGTGGAATAGTTTGTGAAGAACTGGGATTAGATCTTCTTTGAAGGTCTGATAGAACTCTGCACTAAACCCATCTGTTCCTGGGCTTTTTTTGGTTGGGAGACTATTAATGACTGCTTCTATTTCTTTGGGGGATATAGGGCTGTTTAGATCATTAACCTGATCTTGATTCAACTTTGGTACCTGGTATCTGTCTAGGAACTTCTCCATTTCATCCAGGTTCTCCAGTTTTGTTGAGTATAGCCTTTGGTAGAAGGATCTGATGGTGTTTTGTATGTCTTCAGGATCTGTTGTTATGTCTCCTTTTTCATTTCTGATTTTGTTAATTAGAATGCTTTCCCTGTGCCCTCTAGTGAGTCTGGCTAAGGGTTTATCTATCTTGTTGATTTTCTCAAAGAACCAGCTCCTTGATTGGTTGATTCTTTGAATAGTTCTTCTTGTTTCCACTTGATTGATTTCGCCCCTGAGTTTGATTATTTCCTGCCATCTACTCCACTTGGGTGAATTTGCTTCCTTTTGTTCTAGTGCTTTTAGGTGTGTTGTCAAGCTGCTAATGTGTGCTCTCTCTAGTTTCCTTTTGGAGGCACTCAGAGCTATGAGTTTTCCTCTTAGAAATGCTTTCAGTGTGTCCCATAAGTTTGGGTATGTTGTGGCTTCATTTTCATTGAACTCTAAAAAG
This sequence comes from Mus caroli, assembly GCF_978045245.1. NCBI lineage: Eukaryota > Metazoa > Chordata > Mammalia > Rodentia > Muridae > Mus > Mus caroli. Next base: position 70,703,281 of record NW_028227267.1, on the reverse strand, counting down.
TCCTTAATTTCTTTCTTTATTCCTTCCTTGACCAAGGTATCATTGAGAAGAGTGTTGTTCAGTTTCCACATGAAGGTTGGCTTTCTATTATTTATTTTGTTATTGAAGATCAGCCTTAGTCCATGGTGATCTGATAGGATGCATGGGACAATTTCAATATTTTTGTATCTGTTGAGGCCTGCTTTGTGGCCAATTATGTGGTCAATTTTGGAGAAGGTACCATGAGGTGCTGAGAAGAAGGTATATCCTTTTGTTTTAGGGTAAAATGTTCTGTAGATATCTGCCAGATCCATTTGATTCATAAGTTCCATTAGTTTCACTGTGTCCCTGTTTAGTTTCTGTTTCCATGATCTGTCCATTGGTGAAAGTGGTGTGTTCAAGTCTCCCACTATTATTGTATGAGGTGCAATGTGTGCTTTGAGATTTACTAAAGTTTCTTTAATGAATGAGGCTGCCTTTGTATTTGGAGCATAGATATTCATGATTGATAGTTCCTCTTGGAGGATTTTACCTTTGATGAGTATGAAGTGCCCCTCCCTGTCTTTTTTGATGACTTTGGGTTGGAAGTCAATCTTATCAGATATTAGAATGGCTACTCCAGCTTATTTCTTCATACCATTTGCTTGGAAAATTGTTTTCCAGCCTTTCATTCTGAGGTAGTGTCTATCTTTTTCTCTGAGATGAGTTTCCTGTAAGCAGCAAAATGTTGGGTCTTGTTTGTGTAGCCAGTTTGGTAGTGTATGTCTTTTTATTGGGGAGTTGAGTCCACTGATATTAAGAGATATTAAGTAAATGTAATTGTTGTTTCCTGTTATTTTTGTTGTTAAAGTTGGCCTTCTGTTCTTGTGGCTGTCTTCTTTTAGGTTTGTTGAGGGATTACCTTCTTGTTGTTTCTAGGGCCTGGTTCCTGTCCTTGTATTGGTTTTTTTCTGTTATTATCCTTTGAAGGGCTGGATTCCTGGACAGATAATGTGTGAATTTGGTTTTGTCGTGGAATACTTTGGTTTCTCCATCTATGTTAATTGAGAGTTTGGCTGGGTATAGTAGCCTGGGCTGGAATTTGTGTTCTTTTAGTGTCTGTATAACATCTGTCCAGGATCTTCTGGCTTTCATAGTCTCTGGTGAAAAATCTGGTGTAATTCTGATAGGCTTGCCTTTATATGTTACTTGGCCTTTTTCTCTTACTGCTTTTAGTATTCTATCTTTATTTAGTGCATTTGTTGTTCTGATTATTATGTGTCAGGAGGTATTTCTTTTCTGGTCCAGCCTATTTGGAGTTCTGTAGGCTTCTTGTATGTTCATGGGCATCTCTTTCTTTAGATTTGGGAAGTTTTCTTCTATAATTTTGTTGAAGATGTTTGCTGGTCCTTTGAGTTGAAAATCTTCATTCTCATCCACTCCTATTATCCGTAGGTTTGGTCTTCTCATTGAGTCCTGTATTTCCTGGATGTTTTGAGTTAGGATCTTTTTGCATTTTCCATTTTCCTTGATTGTTGTGCCGATGTTCTCTATGGAATCTTCTGCACCTGAGATTCTCTCTTCCATCCCTTGTATTCTGTTGCTGATGCTCGCATCTATGGTTCCAGATTTCTTTCCTAGTGTTTCTATCTCCAGTGTTGCCTCATTTTGGGTTTTCTTTATTGTGTCTACTTCCCTTTTTAGGTCTAGTATGGTTTTGTTCATTTCCATCATCTGATTGGATGTGTTGTCCTGTTTTTCTTTAAGGACTTGTAACTCTTTAGCCATGTTCTCCTGTAGTTCTTTAAGTGAGTTATTAAAGTCCTTCTTGATGTCCTCTACCATCATCATGAGATATGCTTTTAAATCCAGGTCTAGCTTTTCAGGTGTGTTGGGGTGCTCTGGACTGGGCGAAGTGGGAGTGCTGGGTTCTGATGATGGTGAGTGGTCTTGGTTTCTGTTAGTAAGATTCTTACGTTTACCTCTCGCCATCTGGTAATCTCTGGAGTTGTTATAGTTGTCTCTGTTCAGAGGTTGTTCTTCTGGTGATTCTGAGTACCGTCTGTCCGCAGACCTGGGAGACAGGCTCTCTCCTCTGAGTTTCAGTGGTTAGAGCACTCTCTGCTGACAAGCTTTCCTCTTAAAGGGAAGGTGTACAGATATCTGGTGTTTGGACCTTCTCCTGGCTGAAGAAGAAGGCCGAAAACAGGACCTTTCCCAGATGCTGTGTTGCTTTGGCAGGTCACAGAAGCTGTCAGCTTCTGTGGTGCACACTCTCACCTGTGCAGACTAAGTTCCTAAGTTCGGTGGAGTCCTGGATCCAAGATGTGCTCCCTGCTCCTGAGGCAGAGGGCTCCCATGCAGGGCAAACCACTGTCTTCCAGCTGGGAGGGTGCCGATGTCTGCGGCCCCAAAAGGGTGCTGCCTCAGCAGCTCTGTGGCTCCCGCCTGTCCCAGAAGCTGTCAGCCTCTGTGGTCCTCACTCTCACCTGTGCAGACTAAGTTCGGTGGAGTCCCGGAGCCAAGATGGCGCTCCCTGCAGGGCGAACCTCTGTCCTCCAGCTGGGAGGGTGCTGGATGTCTGCGGCCCCAAAAGGGTGCTGCCTCAAGCCGCTCTGTGGCTCCCGCCTGTCCGGGAAACTCTTCTTGAAAGGCACCACATAGTCAGAATTTATAAATTTGGTTTATATAGTTTTCTGGGATGATGGGAGATGTGGAAAATGATGTAGGGCTTCTTTAAGGATCTTCCAGAGACAACTGTACTTATAAAGGTCACACTTGGATCCAGAGTAGTATATAATGGGGTTCTAATGAGCAATATTAAGAAGCTTTGTATAATCTTAGACCATGTTGGTGCTTAAGAGCAGTAGGTTGTAATATATTGTCAGTTTACATGGACTTTGACCCAACTTAAGGCATAATGTCTTTTGTTGTAGAATATCTTTTGTTATTCATAATATACTCTTTTAATACACAGAGTTTACATTGATAGGTGCTTTCTCTGGTAGAGATTTAGGTCGCTTCTGTCTTAAGCTGAGTAGAGAGCCCTTAATTTGTGTGTTTGCTAACTCCAGGAATTTCTGTCAGAGTTTCAGTATGAATTTTGGATACTCAGTTGGTGGCAGAGAATTATGAACTGGTCAGTCGATCAGAAGAGAAATACTTACTGTGGGGACAGGATCCATATCTATGGTCAAGGGAGGTGACTATCTTGACTAAGATACAGGGCCCCTGATAGTCTCTCAGAGCTTTGGCTGTTCAAGGTATGTGCTTAGTACAATTATTAAAAGGAAGGAAATCACTGCTATTTGACATTATTCTAAGAAGAGTTGAGGATCCCAGACTGAGCCAGCAATGACTGTTGGGCTCAGTTTTCTACATTTATGCCAATTATTCATTTTTTCATTCATGCTGTAAAATATATTGGTTTTTAAAAATAGAGAAAAGCTCGACAGACATCTAGATTTTAGATCCCATATTATACAGCAAAATAGACGAGACACTGAATTAAGAATGAAACAAATGAAGAACTGGAAAGAATTAAGAACTGCTTTTTAAATTGAAAAGTGACAGAACCTGTTATCAACGCCTAAAAGGGAGATTAAATTTTAGAGTCAAAGAGACTTGTAATGGACAGTGACTCAGAAGGGCCCTGCATTTTGTGATGTATTTCCCTTCATGAATGATTTACATTTTCTCACTAATATAATCCTTCTGAAAGAGACAGAACAGGAGAGAGGTGGGGTCTTTAACAGTGTTCCCAGAGGTACTGGGTGTCCTGAGCATAGCCAGAGTTAACCATCCCTTCTGGGGTCCACTGTAGGAGTGAAGCTCTGATTCCAGATATTTGAGTGTTGCTGTTAGAAACATCTTTGTGCTGAAGTGTCCTGATGCATAGTCTATTTGAAAATGTGCATTATGTCACTAAGATGGAGTTTAAATTCTGAGGCCATTTCAGAAATAGACCTTTCTTTAGGACCTGTTGATTTATTTTTTATTAAAAAAATTCATATGATATATTTTAATCATTCTGCCCTCCCCAGTTTCTCTCAGATTCTTCCTACGACCCTACCACCCAACTGTATGTTCTTTTTCCCTCAAAAACAAAACAAAACAAAACAAAACCAAGCAAATCCTTCAAAAAAGAAGCAAAAATGAAACAAAACTCTTTACAAAACAAGAAACACACCTCAACAGAACTCACAAACACAAAGATGAAAATCACAGCAAACAAGCAAAAGACCAATAAGAGAAACAACAACAACAGCAACAATAATGATAATAACAACAAAATCATGCAACAGAGCAATGCAAACTCCACTGAGTTAATTTTGTGTTGGACATCTACTCCTAGGCATGGAGTGAACCAGCCCTCGAGCATGGGCGATGCGTTCATTTGGAGAAAACTGATTTTCCCTTTGCCAGCAGTTATTGTGGATAGCTTTGTGGGGTGGGAACTGTGTAAATGTTCCCCTCTCAGCCCCGAGACCCACATCTGGCTTGTGCAGGTCTCAAGTGTATTTCCACAGTCTCTATGAGTTCACAAGTGAATCAGTCCTGTTGTGCTTGGGAGACACTCTCTCCTTGAAAGCATCCAACACCTTTTACAATTTTCCTGCCTCCTCTTTGCATCAACCCCTGATCCTTGGGGAGCGGTGGGATTGAGGAAGACATCCCATTTAGGACTGAACACGTCACCTCTTTTATGCTCTGCACGCTGTCCAGTTGTGGGTCACTGTGATACTGTAAGAAGATGCTTTCTTATGTGTGATAAGCCTGGCATTGATCTGTGGGTATAGCAGCATGCCATTAGGAGTCATTTTATTGCTATCTTCCTTTAGCAGGACAATAGTATTAGGTTTCCTCAAAGTCCATGTCCTATCTAGTCTCAGGCTCTTGGATACTTCAGCAGTGTCAGGTATGGGTTCCATTTCATGGAGTGGTTGTGTACTTCTATAACATTTTTGCCAGTACCACACCAGTATATCTTGTAGGCATGTCAATGTTTTATGTCTCAGGATTTGTATCCGGGTGATATTGATAATGTTGTCTTTATCATAGGCCTTACCACCAGGTTGTAAAGAGCAGATAATAGCCTTGATAGTAGTCTTTTCAATACCCTGTGATGTTTGCGGATTTCCATGAGGCCTGTAGCCAGCGACTCAACAAGATGCCCCTATTCCTAGCATTGAAGTTTTACTTGGCAGAAAAAGAAATCTAGTTGAGACATTCTCTCCCCTATTATTTGGCGACTTTTTCCAATGGCTTTTAGTGTGAGTTTTCCCTCCCGATAGTTACCTTTTTACCCTTTTCTCCAAACAGGTATTCACCTTTCTACCCTTTTCTCCAAACACACTTCCCATAACACTATATTCTATTTCTGTTTCCCTGTGAGAGTCTCTCCTCCCCTTTGGCCCCGTTCTAGGTATTAAACCTGTGTGGTTATTCATATTGTAGCACATATCTTGAAAGCTTAAAAGCTGACATGAACAGATAAGAGAAACCATATAATATTCATTGTTTTGTGTTTGAGTTATCTTACTAGGGATGATTTTTTCCCCAAATCCATCAATTTAACTGCAAATTTTATTTTCTTAACAGCTGAATAATATTCCACTTACCATGTTTTCATTATCTATTATGGGCATATCCATTATCCATGATTGGCAGCTAGGCTGTTTCTAATTTCTGACTATTTGACTATTATGAATAGTGCAGCAATGAATACAGATGAGCAAGTGCCTCCACAGTGGGGTGTAGTCCTTTACATATATGCCCCAGTGTGACATAGCTGGGTATTATGGTAGACTGAGTCCTATGCCCCAGTGTGGCATAGCTGGCTATTATGGTAGATTAAGTCCTATGCCTCAGTGTGGTATTATGGTAGACTGAGTCCCAGCTTCCTGCGGAACCACCACACTCATTTCTAGAGTGGCTGTATAAGTTTACACTTCCACCAGTGAAGGATGAGTGTGTTTCCCATAACATACATTCTTGCCTGCATAAGCTGTCATTTATTTTATTGATCTTGGCCATACTGGCTGGTATAAGATGAGATATAAGTGTAAGTAGTTTTGGTATGCATTTCCCCCAAAAGTAAGAATGTTAAACATTTATTTAAGCGTTTCACAACCATTTGTCTTTTATCTTCTGAGATATCTTTATCTGCTTAGTTTGTACCACAATTTTAAAATGAGTTGTTTGTTTTCTTGAAGTACAACTTTCTTCATCCTTTACGTGTTTTAGATATTAACCTCTGTTGGATGAAAAATTGGTAAAGATCTTTTCATTCGGCAGAGTGCTGTTTTGTTCAAATAGTGACTTTTGTAGTACAGAAACTTTTTAGCTTCATGAGGTTCTGCTTATTAATTGTGGATCCTAGAGCCTGTGCTTTTAATGTTCTTTTCAGGAATCCTTTCCTGGACCGATGAGTTCAAGCTTACCCCCTACTTTCTCTTATATCAGATTCAGAATATTTAGTCTTACACTGAGGTACTTCATCCATTTGGAGTTGAGTTTTCTGTGGGGTGATAAATATGAATCTATTTGTATTCTTCTACAGGTAGACATCCAGTATGACCAGCACCATTTGTTGAAGGTGTTTTCTACAGTGTATATATATATATATATATATATATATATATATATATATTATATATATATATATAATATTTTTTATTATGTATTTTCCTCAATTACATTTCCAATGCTATCCCAAAAGTCCCCCATACCCCCCCCTTCCCTACCCACCCATTCCCATTTTTCTGGTCCTAGAGTTCCCCTGTACTGGGGCATATAAAGTTTGCATGTCCAATGGGCTTCTCTTTCCAGTGATGGCTGACTAGGCCATCTTTTGATACATATGCAGCTAGAGTCAAGAGCTCTGGGGTACTGGTTAGTTCATAATGTTGTTCCACCTATAGGGTTGCAGATCCCTTTAGCTCCTTGGGTACTTTATATTTTGACTTTATCCAAAATCAAGTGTCCATAGATGTGTGGAGTTATAACTGGGCATTCAGCTTGATTCAGTCGATTGGTGTCTCTACTTTTATGCCAACTCCATGCTTTTAAAAAATTATTAATCTCTGTACAATTTGAGATCAAGAATAATGATCTTAGTGAACCTTCACTATTATTATTAGTAGTAGTAGTAGTATTAGTATTTAGGACTGAGGACTGTTTTAGTTATCCTGACTTTTTTGTGTTTCCCAATGAAGTTAACAATTGTTTTTTAGTTCCTGTGAAGAATTGTGTTGAAATTTTTATGGGAATTATGGTGAATCTATAGCTAGCTTTTGGCAGCATGGGCATTTTTGTTATATTAATCCTACTGATCCATGAACATGGGGAAGCTTTCCACCTTCTGCTGTCATCTTCAGTTTCTTCCTTCAGCGACTTAATGTTTTTATAATACAAGTTTGTCCCTAACTTGTTTAGAGTTGTTCCAGGATGTATATTTTTGAAGTTATCCCAAAATTGTATTGTTTCCCTGATTCTTTCTTAATTATTTTCATTTGAATGTAAAAACAAACTGATTTTGAATGTTAATTTTCTAGCCTGCTATTTTGTCACAAGTATTTATCGTTTCTGGAAGTTTCCTGGTTGAGTTTTTAGGGTCACTTATGAATAAAATCATATCATATGCAAATAAGTCTACGTTGATGTCTTCCTTCCCCGTTTGTACTCTATTGATCTGCTTTGCTCTGTCTCATTGATTTAACTAAGACTTCAAGTACATTGAATGGGTATGGAGAGAGTAGACATCCTTGTCTTGTTTCTAATATTAGTAGAATTTTAATTTCTCTCTGTTTAGTTTGATGTTGCCTGCTGTATATTACTTTTGTTATATTGAGGTATTTATCTTATATTCCCAGTCTCTCTGGGACTTTTATTATGAAGATGTGTTTGATTTTGTCAAAGGCCTTTTCTTCTTCCAATGTGATGATCCTATAGTTTCTGTCTTTCAGTCTGTGAATGTAGTGGATTATGTTTATTGTTTTTCACATGTTGAACCATTCCTGCATTTCTGGCAGGAAGCCACTTGATCATGGTGGGTAATATTTTTTTATGTGTTCTTGATTTTGCTTTGCAAGTATTTTAATGATAATTTTTTGCGTCTATGTTTATTAAAATATTGGTCTATAATTTTGTTGTTGAATCTGTTGTTTTGGTATCAGGGTAATAGTGGCTTTGTAAAACAAATTAGAACATGTTCATTCTGTTTCTTTTGAGAAACATTAAAGGTAATTCTTCTTTGAAGATCTGGTGGAATTCTGAGTTGAATCCATGTGGCCCTGGGCTTTTTTGTTGGCATAATTTTAATTACAACTTTTGCTTCACTGTTGGTTATAGCTCTGTTTAAATTGTTTACCTGATCTTGGTTTAAATTTTTAACTTTCATATACCAAGAATTTCATCCACTTCTTTTAGATTCCCAGTTGAATGGAACACAGATTTTTAAAAGTATGTCCTTATGATTCTCTGAATCTTTGGATTCTTTTGTAATGTACCCTTTTTCATCTCTAATGTTATTAATTTGAACCATTCTCCCTGTTTCTGTGTAACTTTGGCTAAGGATTTATCAATCATATTGGTTTCCCGAGGGAATCAACTCTTCATCCTGTTCGTTCATTATATTTGTTTGTTTCTATTTTATTGATTGCAGCTGTGAGTTTGATTATTTCTTGCCATTGACTCCTTTTGGTTATTATTTCTTTTTGTTATTTTAGAGCCGTGGGATGTGTTGCTAAGTTACTAACATGAGACTGCTCCAGATTTTGATGTCAACAATTTCATGAACTTGCCTCTTAGAACTGTCTGTTTTGTCCCATGAGTGTGGGTATGGTGTGTTTTCATTTATATTAAATTCTAAAACATTTAAAATTTCTTCTTGATTTCTATTTTTTGACTCATTTGTCATTTATTAATGTGTTGTTTATTTTCTATGAGTTTGTAAGATCTCTGCTGTTTCTATTGTTATTGATATCCAGCTTTAATCCATGGTAGTCAAATAAGATTCAGAATGTTATTTTGAGTTTCTTATATCTATTGAAATTTGCTATGTTTCCAAGCATGTGATCAGTTATGGAGCAATTTCCATGAGGTGCTAAGAAGCAGCTTACTGTTTGGGTGGAATGCTTTGCAGATGTCCACTAGGTCCATTTGATTTGTGTTGATATTTAATTCCAGCATATCACTGTTTAGTTTTGGTCTGGATAATCTATCTATTGGCAAAAGTGGGTATTGGAGTCATCCACTATATTGTGTGAAGAACAATATATGATATTAGCTTTAGTAGATTTTCTTTTATGAATTTGGGTGTCCTTGTGTTTGGCACATTTTTCTTTAGAATCACAATATCATCTTGATGGATTATTCCTTTAATGAATATGTCATGTCCTTCCCTTTCTTTTTTGATTAGTTTTATATCCTAAGTTTCTCATGTCCGTTTTCATTTCAGTTTGGGTTTTCTTTATTTATTCTGGTTTTACTTTATGTTTTGAAACTCTTTCATTATTTCATTCAGCTGTTTTCCCTTTCTTCATCAAGACTTTTTTTTTAATTTTATTTATATATCTTCTTTGAGTTCCTTGAACATATTCACAATTGTTATTTTAAGTTATTTTCCTGTGCTTCAGCTATATTGCAGTTACCAGGGCCTATGTGCAGAAGGATTGCTGGCTTCTGGAGAAGGCATGTTGTCTTGAATATTCATGGGTTTGTGTGTGTGTGTGTGTGTGTGTGTGTGTGTGCTGGCATCTTGGTATTTGAAGTTATGGTGTTACTTGGTGCATATATCTGGTCTTGGTTTTATTGAGTAGGTATTCTGTTCTTTGATTGTCCACTCTGGCTCCTAGTCAAGTAGTCAAGTAGTGGTGACTGTTGAATTCCTGGTAGAGAATGCTTTTGTAGGTCAACAAGTGACACAAAGAAAGAGAGATGAACTAGAAGGAAAGACTGAGAGGGGCAGAAGGAAAAATCCAGGGGAGCCAAGATTTGTACTAAAATATGGAGTCACCAGGGACTGGAGGCAGGGTGGGATGGGGTCTCCTACAGGCAGGCTACAGCAGGACTAAGACTTAGTCTTGAGAGGATAGAATGGGTAGAGGAAGGATAGTGGAAAATCACCCACCTACGTCTCAGCCCAGTGTGGCCACTGAGGGTCCCTGGTAGAAAGGTTTCTGAGTATAAGTAGATGATAGAAAAAATTGAGATAGGCTAGAAGGAAAGGCTGAGTTAGAGGGTAGGGTAGGAAACAGCTAGAGGGTAGGGTAGGAAATAGCTAAGGGGCTACTGGGGGTTTGCACCGAGAGGTAAAATACACAGGGAATGGAGGTGGGGTGTGCAGAGAGAGGCTCCTATAGTCTATAGAAAATCTAGAAAGCAAATGTAGAATGAAAGAGTAGGGGGCTTTTTACACTTATATATTTCACCAATTACTAAGTCATCCAAGGTTTATGACTTTTTATTGACCTTCTGTAATTCTTGTGATGCAGTATTTCCTATGAATGAATGAGTGGTCCATTAATATCTTTCAAATATGATAAATCAACAAAAACAACTCATCATGGGATACTTCAGAAGGTATGACATGTTGACCATAACTATCCATGAATCTTCACTGCTTCAAACACCTGCTACACATATCCTTAAGAAAGATGACCCTATACATAAAAGAAACTGCAGATTTGATTATTTAGTAAATGTTCCACTCTTAGAATGATAAAAAAATATCCAAACAAGCCTCAAACAAAAACCTCAACACCCCCAAATCTTATTGGATTCCTTAAGAATCTTAAGATGAAGTGAAGAATTCATTTTGACTTTGCCTTATCCCCCACTCCACATCCTTGGCTTGACATAAAATACAATTAGGTTAATGACTTAATGTCTTTATGTGATAAAAGTAGGATTCCTCTTGAACACAGTTTTCAGGCTGCTGAATTCTGTGCCTGTGGCAATTTCTGGCTGCCTTTAAAAGAAGAAATCCTGGAGTCAGAAAATTAGAGAATTGCATGCTTTGCACAAAAATTTAACATGCACCATGCAGTCTTTGTATTAAACATAGGAACAATGAAGGTAAATCAAGTAGTAAAATTTAAGAACTCTCAATATGTGTGGAGATAGGGAGGTCACACAGTCATCGGCTTAGTGTTCTAACCTCCCCTTTAATTAAAGGTTCTAGAATTTTAATACCATGCATCAAGGATAATGAGGTTCCATTGACTTAAATTTGTGTGTATACATACTAGATTAAAAGAATGACTTCTTGTCAAGCAATTTGGATAGCAATGACACTAGTCAGTGGAATTTCCTCTAGAGCTGATTGTTCCCCATAGTCCTGTGACAGAGTGTGTGTAGGAAGGAGAACATTCCTTTGAAAGGGGCCCAGCTTTCTACTACTAGCCTCCATATGCTACTTGACGCTCATTTCTAAGTCCTTGTGCTGATTGATGTCGCTCTTTCATGTCTTGTTTCTTATCATATTTATAACATGCTTAACTCATTTCAAAATAGTTCTTATACATTTTTTTTGAACATGGTGTACTTTCTAGCAATTCAAACAATTTGATCACAAAGAAGCCTTGTACTCTACAAGCTCCCATTCTAAAATGGGGAAAGTAGTTCTGATCTTTCTAGGGCTGACTCCAAATGCCAGAAAAAATGTTACCTTTTGGGGTTGTGCAAACCACAGTATGAAGCTAACAGAACTGTTTCTGTGGTCTCAGAGTCTGTCAGCCCAGCATCTAGATCACTTGACAAATGCTCAAAATCCAATTTCTGGTCATGTTGACCTTCACCCCATGGTTAGGCAGAGTGCTCAAGTTTCCCCCTTTTAGAAACATTAGCCCGGTGTGAGGTTGATTTATTTCTTATTTGTATTCTCTATAAGACTATTCTTAGTGAGAAGGGGATTAAGATGTGCCTGTTTTATAACCCAAAGCCAGTTCTACTGTTTCATATATCATTAAAAATGTGATGGTTTACTTTCTATGATTTTTTTTTCTGCCCCGTTGTCATCCTGAATAACCCCAAATTTATGCGGCCTTCTCTTGTCCTGTAAATTTGAATTTCTTCCCTGGCATTTTGCTCCCATAGTCAGACTTCATCCAGGAAACAAGCCATAGAGTTTCTAGGGTTCTGGGTGCACAGATTGCTTAGGGCTCTTCAGCACTTGCTCCAGAGTAACTCTGCAGATTCCCCACCCAGTGTGGATTCTCTTGTCACATTGCCCCCTTGAGATTTCCAGTATATTCCTCCTGGCCCTTTTAGAAGTCTTCACACTACTGCATGCTTCCTGTTTCACTGTGCTTCCCGGATGCTGTACATGTTGTAGCCACTGGAGCTCATTCACCTTCTAGGGTGCATGGACTTGTCGCCTCAAGTGGCCAAGGACATTGACCGTCTGTTTTAGCTTGTTCTTCTAGTTGTCTATCTGCCTATTTTTTTTAAATGGCAAGAATTAAGGAGATTTGAAAGTTAAGCTGGGTTTATCTTCATCTTTCTTATGTAAAATATTATTTGCTCAATATATATATATATATATATATATATATATATATATATATAGGCTGGTGACAGAGCTCAGTGGGAAAAAGGTGCTTGCCATCAAGCAAGATGACATGATTGCAGTTTTTGGTACTCATATGATGGAAGGAGAGAACTGACTCCATGATTTTCCTGACTCCTCATATATGCCATGGCATCTGCCTTTCTGCCTTTCTTTTCTTTTCTTTTCTTTTCTTTTCTTTTCTTTTCTTTTCTTTTCTTTTCTTTTCTTTTCTTTTCTTTTCTTTTCTTTCTCTCTTTCTTTCTTTCCTTCCTTCCTTCCTTCCTTCCTTCCTTTCTTTCTTTCTTTCTTTCTTTCTTTCTTTCTTTCTTTCTTTCTTTCTTCCTTCCTTCCTTCCTTCCTTCCTTCCTTCCTTCCTTCCTTCCTTCCTTCCTCTCTCTCTCTCTCTCTCTCTCTCTCTCTCTCTCTCTCTTTCTTTCTTTCTTTCATTTCTAAAGACATGTGCAATATTAACAAATATTTAAAAATTAAAAAAATAGAGATTGAAAGTAGCAGTGTGTCTTTCATGGGACTTATTTTAGCCAACATCTGGTTTCAAAATAGTTATTAGAAGGCATGAGTACTTGGACAGCTCTTTCTGGTAGGGCTGATCTATGAGACACCTTGTGTAAGGACACTGTTTGCTGCCTTTCTTATCAGCAGACCCTCCCAACAGCTTGTCTTTGTAGTTTTTTTCAGAGAAGTGAATGTGCTAGTTTTCTACACCAGATCACACACTTCGATGCTCCACAATTACAGGAATCTTTCTTTTCAAAAGTTATGAACCATGTCCTAGCTCCAGATTCTTTTTTTTACTTCTGAGATATATTTTTGATTTTTAAAAAGAACTCATCCTAACACTATTTTCAGTTTGCCATCTATAGTTATTTCTTGGCTGTATAAGTTATGTGGAGTCCTCAACTTTTATTTTCATCTGAAGGCTTCTTTTCTGAATGACTGGGATCTTAATGTCAGTGTAGGAGAAAACCTCAGTGGTTTGTTAAAAGTATTTATAGAAAAGGGGGATCAAAATACAGTAAATTGTAAATTTGGACAAGTAGGTGAAAGTTCTAGTTTTAAATCTATGGCTTTCTAGCTCAGATGTTGTCAAAATATCCAGCAGCCTTTTTCTGCTTTTGCCCCTCACTCATTCTTTACTTAGGAACCAATTTTTGTTTGATCTCCAACTTTATTCCCCATATCACAGGGCCTAGATCTCACAGGTCAGGGGGGTATTTGCTTGCTTGCTTTATAGTGAAGATTTTAAATTTAGATTTAAAATTGTGGTTTAAACTATTGCTAGAAGCAAGACTGATTTAAAGGGGGCAAAAAAGATGAGTCAGCGAAGCCAGTCTGGCTTCTTTTAGGTACCAAATGTTGACAAGACATTTGGAAATACATTCATGGAAAAGGCCATGAATCCATAATAGCAGAAGAGTGGTTAATAATGTATGTAAGCGGTAGTTGTTATCATAAGCATACATAATAAGCGTAAGTGTACTTGGATAATAAAATCACATTATTTTTACAAAAATTTTGTCACTGCATGTAGCATTTGAATACATTTACAAATTATATTTTAAAATAAGGTATATACTTTTGTGTAAGCAGGAGGGAAATCTTGTATAAAATAGAGACTCTGAAGAGATACCAACAAGCATTGACTGCCATATGAAATAAGCTAGTAAATTGGAAACAGACATTAATGAAATCTGTTGGCCATGATAGCGATCTCAAGAGATTTGTTTGCAATGAAATGAATTAATCTCCTAAGCAGGCTCCCTATTGATAGACATTAAAGTCTAGCTGGCTCCAATAACTAAACAAAGCATTTACTAAGAAACATACACTGTGAAATGTCAGTAGACTAGACCCATATATCATAGTGACAGGACAGTAGATTAGAGATTAGGACTCAGTCCTCTTCAAAAAGCAGGGAGCTTGGGAGGAAAGACAGAAGAACAGAAGTAATGTGGACACAGCCTTTGTATATAAAGCTTTCAAAAATAAAAATTAAAGACCCTTGAACCTTAAAACCATGAATGTATAAAGGAAGACAGCTTACAATTCTCCATGTCACCTGTTTGATTTACTTCAAGCAACAAAAATCTAAGTCCACATCTCACCCCAATGTCTCTTAGCCAGGAGCTCAGAATCTGTGGGCTTAACTTGTCTGAGATTTGTTTTATGTTTGGGTTTGGTTAAGATTAACAAAGCTATGAGGATTCTCCAAATAGGGGAAATAGCAATGTGTCAAAATGTGGATCATGAGAAACAAAAGATCTTCACATTAAAAAAATTGATAACTGGCTTTTACATAAGAGATATAGGCTTCATGATTATTGTAGTGTAAATGGTTAGCTATCAGTGACACTCGGTATAGGCAAGACTCAACTTCCTAAATTTGTAGTTACAGTTAAACTAAGGAAATTCAGTCAAATTTATATCTATTTCTAAATGCTGAATAAAATTTGTCTTCAAATAAACTATCAGAAATGTGAGTTAATATTAAACTAAAAACAATAGAGCATATGCATACACACTTGAGCATGCACACACGCGAGTGCACACACACACACACACATACACACACACTCGTGTGCATATGCACACGTGCACACACTTTTCCTTAAATGAAAAACTCTTGACCATCAACATTCTTTGTTTCTTGATCAGGAGATTTAACATTTAAAAGCCATCATGCTCACCCATATGAAACTTTAATCTGCCTTTCTGTGCTTTTAAGAAGTGGCCTAGGAGCCCAACTGCTCGGTGACTCATCCCACCATGATGTGCTTGCATCCAAGGCCAACCTTGTTTCAGTCACTGCTGACTTGGAGGCAGATATCATGCTGGGTGAGCATGGGATTTGCAGAAGGAGTGCTGTTCCTTGAGCATCAGCTCTCTAGATCTCTCCCTCTTTGCTCTGGTCCCAGCTAATAGAGCAACACAGGCAAGGACACTGAAATGTTAGCATGGGCTATTCATTTTGTCTATTCTGCTTCTTCTGTGGGGGAACTCTCCCTTTTTCTTATCACTCAGTACTTCTTGGTGACTCCTATTACACTTTTTGATTCTGCCCTGTTGAGGTGCATGTTCTGTGCCCCCTTGCCTAATAACTTCACTGAAGACGGGCCTGATTGAGACTGTGTTAGAGTTTGTGTACAATGGATCTGGGGAAGAATCCCACTCAGCCCCCAACTTGAATTTCATTTTGCTAATTGATAGCAAAATGTCACCTGGAGGGTGACAATGCCAATCATCACTAACCCGTGAAAAGGTTCGATGGTCAAAAGGTGAGCTGAGGGGGATGCCTAGAGAGAAGTTTGATGGGAGCTGGGAAGAATGATGCTGGCTGTATTTGGGTGATTCAGGACTCTCCTGGTTTGCAGAGCACACATCCCCAGTTCAGTGTGCTGGTGGCTTACTCTACCTGTGCAGACATTTTATTTCCCTTTGGATTCCTTGATAACTCTTTTGATGGGCTTGATTTTCAACTGCATATATTAAGTGAGTCTAGAAGGGTATAGTTTCTTTTCTCTGTTCTTAGGACAACAGTGGAGGGTGAATATTCTTGTTACTCCCTTTGTGCACACAGGGAAGGAAACCTAAGAGAAATGAAGTAACCGTAGTAAACGGTAAAGGAGCCTCTACTCACATATACTTCTGGTTCCAGAGCCTGACTTTTTGCCACTAAGCTATGCTGCTCCATTGGTGGTAAATGTTTATTGTAACTATTTTTATGACAAAACTCATGTGATACATTGTCTGTTACTGTTGTATTGGTCACCTCATTTTTTTTTTGCTATAACTAATACCCAAGTCCCAGTGGTATATAAAGAAAGATCTATTCAGTACTTGGTCTTTCAGTTGGAAGTCTGACTGGGCAGCCTTGTCTATTTGGCCTCTAGTGAGAGCCCCCTTGCTGTATCTCCTCGTGGATAGTGATAGCATCATGGTGTGAATACATGCAAGTCAAGTGATTATGTAGCCATATAGGCAGCCAAAGAGGAAGCAAGTTATTTTCTTATCTAACCACCCTTTTAGAACTAACCAGGGCTCCAAAAGAACTGCATTAGTTTCTTTTGTGGACAGTATATACCATCATTTTGCATTGGGAACCAACCCTTGATATTCTGCCACTATTACACTGAGGAATGAACCTCCTGCACATGATCTCCTAGAGAACCAGTCATGTCCAAATCATACCCTCCCTTAAATCAGCGACAAGCTGCAACTCCTTTGTATGTACTCACAAGAGCACATTGCACATAACTTTACCAAACTTCATGACAGCAAGGTTTTGATGGCAGCTAAAGCCTGGATCTAGCATTAATATTCACACCTGGGTATCACCAAATGGTACAGATCTGCTTGCTCTTCTGTAAAATCAGTCATTAAATATATACCTGCACACTGTTCCTCCAAACTCCAGGATTTTTAGTGTAACAATGCAATGTGTTTTCCCCACATGTTCCTTCCCTATAAATTAGAGCACTTTTAAATTTTATTTTAGTGCTTCTATTACCATGCATGAATTATACATAATGTCTTTCACTGTGACATTTTCATACATGTACATGAAGCATTTTGATCATATTTAACCCAACTACCCTTTCTTTGCCCTTCAAATCTCTGCTCACCCTTTTCCTCTTCCCAGCCACACACAGTTCTACTTTTGTGTAATTTTTTCATTACCCTATAAGCTACAAGCTTCACTGGGGTTGTTTACAGGAGCATGAGCATCTTGCTTGTGGCTACACAACAGAAGACATTTTCTCTCCCTTTCCTGTTATCCGTACCTTGCATATAAACTCTCATCAGGTAGGGCCTCATGAGCCTCTCCTCTTTCTTTGACAAAGTGTGACAGACCCAATCAATAGGAGATTGTGTGTAGAATAATACCAGATGCTCTGAGTTCATGAGGTCAGCAGCCATGCCATACTCAGAAGTCAGCATTTCACACAATGCCTCATTTCTCCTGCTCACCTGTTCTTTCTGCCTCTTATGCAGGGATTCCTCAGCCTTGAAATGGGTTCTATGTGTGTCTCACTTAAAGCTGTGTATTCAAAGGTCATTTATTATCTTTACTTTGACTAGTTATGAGTCTCTGTAGTCATTGTTGCATGACAATAATATGGCCAAAAGAAGCGTCTTGGATCAAAGCTGATAGCGGAGCTATTCTCTGGGAAGAAAAAGTTTGTAGAAGGCAATTTAACAGCATATCACATTCACTTAAGAAAACAACAACAGTAGTTTCCCCATTAAGGCCTGTAACATTACCAGCCAAAGGTTTCTGTCTTAGTCTGCAGTAGCAGGCTGGAATTCCTTCCTGTGGAGTGGGAATTCTCCAACCAGAAAGCAGTTGGTCACTCTTGCAACAGACTTGACACACGAGTGTAGCAGTGAGTCCATTTGGTGTGCTTCTTCAGATTGGTGTACACGTGGTTCAGAGCTGAGTAAGACTGTCTATGATAATTCTCTCCCAGAAGCCTGCACAGCACCTTCTGAAATAGTGAGGGCTAGCCAGTGTGGAGGAAGTGTCCAGTGAGCTTGATCTCACTTTGTCCTGTAACAAAGGCATTTGGCATCTTCAGCAATAGGGACTCACCATCTAGTTTTTCTGATGATCAAGAGCAGTAGCAATTGCCTGTATTGTTTTAGGAGCTTTGGGGACTTCTCTGATCAACAGCTTGTAGGGAGATAGCTAATAACCAGGACAGGGATTTTTACTTAACAACTTACAGCTTCTAGAAGCAGCTTTATCCACCCACAAAGGATACTTGCATTCAAACTTTAAAAAAATACTGTATTTTGGTTAGCATACTACTTACCGTGTTCTGGTATGGCTTTTTTCATACATCATTAGGTTTGGTTGGCCCTCCCCCCACTTCCTCCTCTCTCTATCTTCCTATCAAACTCCCCACATAAACCTGTCTGTAATATTCTTCTTTCCATTTTTATAACATTTGGTTCTATTACAACCTATCTACATTTTTGTTGTCGGTCCAATACCTGAACATTCATTTCATGAATTAATATATATGTCTTTATATATTATTCAAGCTTTTATGAGAATAAATTCATTAGAGTGTCCACCAGGAGCCCGATTTTCTCTTTAAGCACCAGTTTATTATGACATTTGTTAAGATGTATTTATAAATCATCCTCATTCATTACTAAGTTAGTGTTCCATCACTGTAACAAAATGCCTGACAAAATCAACTTAGTGGAGGAAAGATTTAATTTGGCTTGTGGTTTCAGTCCATGTCTGGCTAGCTCACTTCTCTGGACTTTTGTCAAGACAGAAGCATCACCTCATGGTGGTTAGGAAGCAGTGAGACAGTTAGGGGAGGGTTAGGGACAATCTATACTCTGTTCATTCCTCTATGACACTTTTCCTTCAACTCAGGGTAGCTTCTACTTTTCACTACCTCCCAATAACATTATTAAATTGTGAATGTGCCAATGGGTGAGGATATCAATCCATAAATCCATAAATTATTATCCACAATTTTATTATATCCTAAGTTGCCACCTGCCTTAGTTAGGGCTTTATTGCTGTGAAGAGACACTACATTTGTGGCAACACTTAGAAAGGAAAACATTTCATTGGGGCTGGCTTATAGTTTCAGAGGTTCAGTTCATTGTCATCATGATGGGAAGCACAGCAGCATGCAGGCAGACATGGTGCTGGAGAAGGCGCTGAGAACTCTGCATCTTAATCTGCAGGCAGCAAAAGGAGACTATGTGTCACACTGGGCATAGCTTGAGTATAGGAGAACTCAAAGTTTGCCTCCATAGTGATGCAGTTCCTTCAGCAGGGCCACATCTACTCCATCAAGACCACACTTCCTAATAGTATCACTCTGTATGGGCCTATGGGGGCCAATTACATTCAAACTACTATACTATCTCTGAATGCTACTTTAGGGAGGACCATGGCTTCTGGAATACACGATATGCCAGGGATAATTTCAGATACTACCGATGACAATTATAGGTGTTTTACATTTTTTTTCTAAAATTTGATTTTGATAAACTTGGATGTGTCTGTGTTTCTACTTGCTATGCTGTGTCTCAATAACTTGTTTTAAGACCTGACTAGATGGTATTTACTTCCCCTCACTAATTTTCTATAGTTAGTTTAAACTTACTGCTTACAGCTCATATTTTCTTCAGATAATCTTAGACTATGTTTAGCGCTCCTGTTTTATTATAAATATATTTTGTTTAATGATTTCTTTATTATTAAAGAATAGTTGGCTAGTAATGAACAGTAAGTGGTGAGCCTTCAGCAGCTTTGAGAGAGAGGATTTGTTATTTGCAACACAACAAATAATGAGAACATCGATGGTACATTAATTATCTCTGGTCCTCAATCCTTAGAAGCCATTCAATGGGCTCAGTGTGTACTAGGCTGTACAATAGGAAAAGAACACATGGCAGAGAGTTCAGCTGTTTACTTAGAAATAGGAACTAAGCCAGCTCCTCCTGCACCCTGGGAAGCAACAGTCACAGTACAATGGCTTTGAAGTTGCCTTGAATTTTATTTTCCTGTGAATAGCTAAGGAAGTTGATTAACAATAAAAGGAAGCTAAGCTTTGACACACCCAACAAGGATGTTCAGGAATATCCAGGATTCATAGTGGACACATTCTCTCAATCATTTGCCCATTGTACTACAGTTTTAACTAAACCCATGTTTCATGTTGCCAATATCATATGCTGATATCATAGCTCCAATGATATAACACAGGAGTTAAAACCCACTAATTCAGTTTGTTTTGTGCAATAAGTAAGAATGTTGTCTGCAAGATTATGATCACTAGGATGAAGTCAGTCTTCAGTATTAGTCTTATCCATGTGCACACGTATCCTTTTTTAAAATTGGATATTTTTTTTATTTACATTTCAAGTGTTATCCCCTTTCCCAGTCCGCCACAACCCCCAGAAAACCTCTATCGCACCCACTTCCCTAGCTTCTATGAGGGTGTTCCTCCACCAATCCACCCACTCCTGCCTCCCTGTCTTGGTATTCCCCTACACTGGGGCATCAAGCCTTCAGGAGTTGAAAACTTCTTCAAGCAACTTCAGTCCTTTCTCTAACTCCTCCATTGGGGACTCCATGCTCAGTCTAATGGTTGGCTGTGAGCATCAGCCTCTGTATTTGTCAGGCTCTGACAGAGCCTCTCAGAAGACAGCTATATCAGGCTCCTGTCAGCAAACACTTCTTGGCATCAGGTATAGTGCCTGGGTTTGGTGTCTGTATATGGGATGGATCTCCAGGTGTGGCAATTTCTGTATGGCTCCACACTTTGTCTCTGTATTTGCTCCTGTGAGTATTTTGTTTCCCTTTCTAAGAAGGGCCAAAGTACCCACAATTTTTTATTCCTTCTTCTTGAGCTTCAAATGGTCTGTGAATTGTATCTTGGGTATTCTGAGGTTTTGAGCTAATATCTACTTATCAGTGAATGCATACCATGTGTGTTCTTTTGTGATTGGGTTACCTCACTCAGGATGATATTTTCTAGTTCCATTCACTTGCCTAAGAATTTTATGAATTCATTGTTTTTAATAGCTGTGTAGTACTCCATTGTACAAATGTGCCACATTTTCTGTATTCACTCCTCTGTTGAGGGACATCTGGGTTCTTTTTAGCTTCTGACTATTATGAACATAGTGAAACATGTGTTCTTGTTATATGTTGGAGCATGTTTTGGGAATAAGCCCAGTAGTTGTATTGCTGGGTTCTCAGGTAATACTATGTACAATTTCCTATGGAACTGATAGACTGATTTCCAGAGTGGTTGAACCAGTTTATAATCCCACCAACAATGGAGGAGTGTTCCTCTTTCTCCACATCTTCGCTAGCATCTGCTGTCACCTGAGTTTTTTTTTTTTTTTATCTTAGCCATTCGGAGTGGTGTAAGGTGGAATCTCAGGGTTGTTTTGATTTGCATTTCTCTGATGACTAAGGATGTTGAACATTTCTTTAGGTGCTTCTCAGTCATTCAATATTCCTCAGTTGAGAATTCTTTGTTTAGCACTGTACCCCATTTTTAATAGGGTTATTTGATTCTCTGGAGTCTAACTTCTTGACTTCTTTGTATATATTGAATATTAGTCCTCTATTGGATGTAGGATTGATAAAAACCTTTTTCCCAATCTGTTGGTTGCTGTTTTGTCCTATTGACAGTGCACATGTATCCTTGACCCAACCTGCTGAATTACATCTAGAGAGGTCTAGTAAGGCTTACCTCAGGTAGTTGTTTAGATTCTTTTCCTAGAACAAGGTAGGTAGTTGTGACAGATAGTATTAATGTAAATATAACATGGGGTGAAATTAGCCATATACAGTCTTTTACAGTCAGTTATAAAGTAGTTTAATGCCTGTCTACTCATTTATGATCCATTCAAGTTGCTATTAACTTGGTGATATCTATATTTCTCTCTATTGTCTCTATGATGCTAAGTATGAAGAAGGGCTCATGATTGTTACATCTCTAGACTTTAATATGGAACCAGGAGTCAGTATAATACTGGTGGTTTATCCTCACTTACCTGGTACCTCTATTATAGAAAGAATTAATGTCAGTTCTGGCAATTGCAGTGGATAGTGAGTGGGCCAAACACCATCCTTCATCCACAGCTAGATGTTCTATATCATACTGTCCTTCACATGTACACCTATGACTAAATGCAATGGTGCTCCAGCTGAGTATTCCCTGATAAACTCCACTTTAGTTATGATATATGTGGGTTTGTTTAAGCCTTGTGCATAATGTCAGACAGAGACTCAACTGCTATACATAGTGAAACCCATACTGCTTAGACATTACAGAATACATGTGAATGAGTCACTGTTAAGAGAGATTGTTAGTCCCTATGGGGCTGCGTATGGGGGGGGGGGGGGTCAGAACCACACTAGGAACTGTTGACAATATTCTCAAGCCAACAGAATGACTCACAGAGGGCATTGTTGGCATTACATCTGGATAAGGATGTTAAATTCAGTAGGGAGTCACTTTATTGGTGTAGTAGCCAATTGACTTGGGTGGGTGGGGGGGTCATGTGAGTGCTTTGCCAAGCTCTGGGACTAAATCTAGGGGGAAAGTGGTGTATTTCTCTGAACATCTAGATAATGCTTGGAATTGGAAAAGTTCCCCACAAACCATGTTTTGAACACTTGAAGTGCTGTGTTGAAGGTTGAGGAGCCTTTAAGGAAGTAGGTCCTGGTGGCCAGACATGGGTTTCTATAGGTGGCCTTTGACTGTTGTGCTTTTCCAGGTTGTAATCTAGCTTTCTCTGTTTCCCGATTCCTTCCCAGATGAATAGCTCTGCTGCACACTGTTACTAGTATGGCTGAAGAGAGTCTGCCATGACTTCTACAACATGGCCTGGGATGTCTGAAGCCATGAACCCAGATTGTTTTTTGCCAGGCACTGAGTCATAATGGTGTAAAAATAGTGAACATATATCCTTTCAACACTTGTAAGAAGCTGACCCTATCACCCTAGATACTAGAGTTACTTTTCTTCCTTCATAGGCACATAGCTTGTCCCAATCTACTGGTCACCTCTCCCTTTTCTCAGCTTAAGGAATTAGGGGCTAATAATGGCAAATATAGTGACAGAGTTGCTTGTGTCACTATTTTATTAGTGCCATTGTGGGGACTACGAGATCTAAAAATTCTATAGGTAGCTCATTCTAATGATCTATGTTGTTCTTTGTCCAGAACTCCAGGGCCAAGAAGTGGGAGTGGGTGGGTAGGGGAGTTGGGGGGAGGGTATGGGGGACTTTTGGGATAGCACTGGAAATGTAAATGAAGAAAATATCTAATAAAATATTTTTTAAAAAGTATAGTTCAAGCAATAGGTTGGAGGTTTCTGCACAATAGATACAATTAGACAGATATTATAGACAAAGTGAGAAAAGACAGGAAAGCAGATTGTACATTGTCAGATGGTGAGAATCACAGATGTGGCATCTCTATCCTGCTCTCTGCCTCTTCTGTCCTGATTTTCCCAAGCAGTTCATCTTCCCTTCTTTATAGCAGCTACATTTTCTATGCTGAATGTTTGTGTACAATGCTAATCCACAATCATGGCAGCATATTCTATCCTGCACTTCTTTTTCAGTAAACTATTTAAATACAATTATGTCTTTTCATGATGATCATATGAATCTGAGATTTCTATCGAATAGTATGTCCATTTTTCCACTATTTATATTTCGTTGTTAGTAGGATCCCGTTGTGTTATTGAAAGTAACTTGGATTTCCAAGAACATTGTATTGCTTAGTCTTCAATGCTACCTCAGTGGAGTTGATGCTGAAAGACCCATGAATGATGGTTAGGTGCTATAGTGATAGGAAGCAACGGGTTGCTATTAGAGTGTCAGTGTAATCTATTGGTTAGGAGTTGGAAGACCCCTTGAGTTTCTTTGCAAAAGTATACAATTTCTGGACTTAGATAAAGCAGAGAGATCTTAGAATCAGGTCTAGTCTATCTTCTCACTGAAGATGAGGTGCAGGGATGGAGTAAAGCAGTGGAGGTACCCAGGGAGCACTTGGTTCTCAGGAAGCATACCATTGTTTTTTTTCAGTACAGTGATGATAGTCTCTATGGAGGAATATATCCTAGAATAGCTATCACATGGCACCTTGAGTTTCTTCTACACGTCTTCTCTGGGGATCAATTTCCTAGTTATTTTCAACTGAGCCCACTGACTCTTTAAATGACTTAATTAATTCTGTCATGCTTTTTTGCTTTTTAAAGGATGGTTCCTGAAACTAATTGGTATATTACAAGGAAAGAGGATGAATACTGGGAAGAACTCCAGCACTGAGCTGGGTAAACACTGCATCCAGAGTGAATATTGTAACAGCTATGTGAGCAGAACAACCCTATACAACACCCTGGTCCGATGGACTTCTCTGGCTGAACCACAGGCGGGAAAACCATATTCGGTGGAGAGTCCCCGTTCATTATGTTCAAAGAATGGTTACTTCTTTTGTCTAAATTGGATGTCTTCATGTATTTATTTGAGAGAGAGAGAGAGAGAGAGAGAGAGAGAGAGAGAGAGAGAGAGCGAGAGAGAGCTTGCTTATGGAGTTGAATTGCTGGATCTTTCTGCAGTCCTAACAGTGCTATTAAAAAAACACTATTCTGTTTTCTTTGAAAGCCATGATGTTTACACACACACACACACATACACACACACACACACACACCACACCACACACACACAAATCATATATATATACACACATATATATACACACACACATATATATATAAAATCAATGGATCAAATGATTGTAGGCCCTCTTTCCTCATTCCTGGTAGAAAAAAAGTGAGGCTACTCATAAGGACTTCCAAGGACTCAAGTGGAGGCAAGAAGTGATGTGGCAAAGAAGAGTCTTATTGTCAGTGATAGCATCAGGGGAATGTGGAGAGAGAAAATCTAGGCAGAATGTGGGCAGCTTCCTGAGGCATTTCTCAATTTTTCTGAGACTAGAATTATCGAGAGAGCACAAATCCCAATGATTCAAATTAAATGAGATGTTGAAATTAATATAAATATCATCAACAACATCATAAGAACAGAACCAATGGTTTTGGCCCAATGGGCCTCTGTGATATAGTATCAGAACAGATCTCAGAGATCCTTAGTCAGTCGTTCATTGGTCCTTTCATTCAGGGGTCCTTGCAGAGTTCACAGTCATCCTAGCGAGAGGTTCTGATGACAGGGCATGGGAACACTTTGGATAACAAGCAGTGGGTATTTCCTCACTTGCGTGGCCCATTTCAGTGTGTTCTGATTAAGCAATGTGACCACTGTTCTAAGAGGGAAAGAGTCTAAATGGTGAAGAGATGATGTGCTCGGTGAGAGCCACTCTCATAATTCAAAGCTTATATAGGGTACACATATCCTACAGGCTACAGGAAACTTCTTATGTTATTTTTATATATTTAACATTATAATGTTAATTGATTATTAAAGTTAGGGTTAGGATAGCTGTGTGATAACAGAAATGTTTATAGTATATGGCTAAGTTGCTATATACAAGCTATGTTGATTTAAATATACATTATATAAAAAGATACAACAATGTAAAAATAGTTGTGTCAAGGTTTGCTACTGATGCTACTTATATTTCCTTTATTTTTAAATATTTTTAACGAGGTCACATCAATTTCAAAACATTATAAAGAGAGAAAAGAATAAGAAAAATTCATCATACCTAAATGCAAACTTCTTTCTAGTAGATATTCTATTTATTTATGGCAATTTTAACATTCTTTGGCTCCTCCTCCACCTTGAGAAAGCATATGTGTAGTTTGGGTTTTCTACCAACAAAGCTAACAGGATCTGCCAATATTTAAGGAAATTTCTGTGTTGATGCAAAAACCACAGGTCTCATCTTAAAGAAAACATGAAATTGTGTGTTCTGGAAACATTTTGAATGACTGTGACCTGAGATCACAGATTTAGATACCTAAAATCCATGCTTTGACGCGGAAGCAGTTTCATGAAGGTTTATTGTGTTACAGAACAAAGAAAGCCATAAATCAAGGCAAGTTCAGAATACCTTGGTGGGTACACCAGGGAGGCCAGCACAGCAAGATGAGGTGAGAGAAGCGATCTATAGGCCCGAGATGCTACAACAGATGACATTCTTAGCTTTGGAGCTGTTGCAAGCCAGTGGTCTGCTGAATTAATAGATTCCCAAAAGGTATCTGCTAGCCGGGTTTTTAAGGCATTGGGCTGACTGAAATCAGCCCAATTCATTCCATGCATATTTGAATTAACTCAAGTAATCTTTGTATTTTTGTCAATTATGTACAGAATTCTAAATCACATTTTAAGAGAACTTACCTTGCAATTTTTAGTTCACAGTTTCAAGCATCTACATTTTTCTCTTATGGTAGCTCTTCTGGTGGCACTGAAAACCTAGGGTTCCTTCTCATTTCCTCTTTTCCCTTACATTTTCTGAGTCATCAACACATCCCAGTCACAGGATCTTCGCAACTTGGTTCAAATCTTTACTCTCTGACAGCCACTTCCGCTGCCCAAGCCACCTTCATTTTCTGCCTGTGAAACTGTGACAAGGTCCTATTTCTTACTACCACATGCAGACCTGTTATACCGTTGTCCATTAACACCTGGACCATTTCAATATAACTACCAGGTCACATCATTCTCATACTTCAAATTCTCCAGTGGCTCTGCATTTCTCTTAGAATGAAGGCTCCTTGCTAAGTCCTTTGTGACTTCCTTGAGTTAGAACCATCTGCCTTTGGTTTCATCTTCTATGGTTCTCTTTGCCCAGTTTTCCATGCCTACCTTCCATAAGGGATGATGCTAACTGGACCCTTCCTGCAGACCTGTGCTGCTATTTTTGGAAGTGCTTTGTCCTTGGTACCTAAGATGACTGGATCCTTTTTGATCATTCAGATCACAGCTCAGATTTAGTTGGAAGGTCTACTTTTATTAAAGTTGGTAAGCCCTTTATACCTAGGACCCTTCCCTCACCTGTTAAATATTTTAAACCAGAATATCTTATTTTAATAAGAAAAACTGAAGAGGTCACATGAGAAAATATTCTTTGTCTAGTACCTAGTCTTTGCTGATGAATTACTTTTGCAGCTTCTCCTTTCAGGATAGTGGTAGCAAAGGAAACACAATTTGTTCTCTGAGAATTACAGCTTATATTTGGCCACAAGCATGTGTCTACTGCTGGCTTTTACTTAAGCTATTTAAAAGGGGTCAAGCTGTGTACAGAATAGATGGTGAAACACAAGATGACTGAATTGTGGGCAGCTGCTTGAAGCTTCCCAGTGACATGCTTTCCCCAGAGAGAGCAGGCAACACATGCTCTCTGGGATGAGACGCCACCAGACTGCGATACAGAATTAGACATGCACTCTAAAGTTTGCCCCCCCCCCCCCGTTCAATAGTTTCAACTTGAACATGTGTCTGGGGTGATGGCCCATCCTAGGGAGCATTCCGTCAAAAGAGGCCTTCTGCAGAGAAGATCATGCAAGCTTATTGAAGAAAAGAATTCCAGTGGCAACCTCTTTCCCATCATTTTCCATGGGGTAAAATCTGTTCATTTCAGTGACCCTCCTGAGGAACATCAATAGTTCCTCCCTACACATTTTGCTGCCATGGGACAGAGGGACCATTTAGACAAAGTTTTGCAGAAACTTGAGATCTCTAATTTTAAGTACTAGAGAAGCAACATTTAAAGCCAAAGCCAAATACTTAGCAAGCACACACTGCAAGACAAGCAGTCGAGAGGTCCTGCTCCCACACTCAGTCCTTCCTTTTGGCTACTAAACTGCATGCTCATCGATTCTCTTTGCACCTGAGGCTTTGCTCAAATACCCTTATTGAAGACCCTCTACCACCCATGTCTACCTTCAAGATCTAGAGTCCTGCCTCTTTCTCATACATCTCTGCTCTCCATCACTTCTACCTGAGGCTGCTGTTTTTTATTTTCAGTTTCATTCCATGGTTTGATATGTAAGGATATTTATTGCTAGGAGGGCCTTCCTGTTGAAGAAAGGGCCTTCCCTTTGTGGTACAGGAATAGGCACTGCCTAGTAAGGGTGTGCCTTCAAATGCAGGAATGGATCTGACGGGAGCGTGCCACTGATCTCGCTCCTAGACACCAGCCAGGAAATGTTTACTTACTGGGTATATTTTCAGGCATCGAGATTACTGTCATGGGGATGCTATTTTTTCCTGTTAAGTATACTTTCTGTAGTTTGGAAGAGTTTGACTTTGGAAGCTGGAACAATGGCTTAGTGATTAAAAGCAATTGCTACTTTTTCAGAGGACCCAAGTTCAGTTCTTAGCATCCACATCAGGTCTGTAACTTCAGCTCCAAGAATTGACCTGACATACTCTTTTGACCTTCCCTGGCACCTGTGTGCACACACGTGCTCACTCGCACGCATGCACGTGCATGCATACACACACACACACACACACACACCCCTAAAAAATTTAAAATATTTTTAAAAGAACTGATGTTCCCCTGAGGACAATAAAACTAGCAACACCAAGAAGTTAGCTTAGAAATCAGTCCACCTGTTCATTGTCACGTGATACCTGAATCTTTCCTTTTTGACACTTAGATAATTGCATTTCTATAACTTTTCATATTTTTTGGTGATCATAAATGGAAAGTCTAATTAAAATTGAAGCTCATACTTAGTTTATGGGTTTGATTTAATAAGTATGAAATTAGCTTTAATATTCAGATGGTCTTTTGAGAAAAACACATTTGTTCATTAAATGCAGATTCCCCTAGCTCTCTTCCTTCTACTGTTGTATAATAAGATAAAAATGACAGGGTGGCTCCCGGAGGTTATTATCGTGTTTTAAAGTCATCAAGTGTTTTCACAACTATAATCTTATTTAAATATGATCTCTGTTCTCAGAAAGCTTACATTGAACAATAAAACTTTTAATGTACATTTCTCAGAGAACTATTAAATAGAGATGTGGATAAATTTAAATGCAATAAGAGAGAAAGGGCAACATAAGTGAAATAAATCTCAATGACATTCAGCCTAGTCACACCTCTGGTGGGCTTTGTAATAAATGTATGAACCTACATATTATTGGTGTTTTATGTCACCCATTTTCTATTTGTAAGAACGGCCATGGCTTTTCATGGGCTGTCTGAATATGGAACATGTCGTGCCTATTCACTTTCGACTGAATGAGCCACTTAGAAAACCAGAGATATACACTCATTGAATGAGATCATCAAGGCACCAAATAATTACGTCTGCCCTTAGGAACAAGCAGATGAGCGGTTGCACCTGATTCCCTGTGTCACATCCTGCATCTCTTTACCTTTGCAGTATCACTGGCTTCTCCTCCAAAGAACCACCTAAAATACTTAGATTTTTTTTTTTTTTTACATTTTCTCCAACAGTTTCTTAACTCTGAGGGTGCATGGCCTCAAGTGGGCACCATCTATTTCTTAGGGAAGATTTTGCAGCAGAAAAATCAGAGTTCATTTATGATTTCTGTTTTTAATAGTTTTCTTTCTCTTGCTCACCCCTAGCCTGGGCCTGTTTATTACACTGTGGTCACACAACTCATCATGGCTCCAGGATTAGAAAGACTACGGAGTTCACTGATGTGATTCTGAGCAGGGATTCTATGTTACAGAATACGACATGCTATATGTTCATTAAAAATCTTAAGAAGCCAGCATCGTAAGGGAAGGTTTGTTTTATGTTTTCAAGATCCACATTCAGTGATCCTGAGCCTGGATGCATGGCAAACGTGAGATTCTGAGTTTTAATTTTTAAGAATTCCGAGTCAGCATTGGGAGACGGGGATTCAGTGAGAAGAAAAGGGGACATGAGGACCACATAGAGGGGAAATGACCAAAATTCCTTTCATGCATTATGAAGTTGTTAAAGAATAAACAAAATAGATGATTCCAAGAAGATTCCAAGTCAGTAGACATGAGATGGAATGTGGGCATTTATTTTTCTAACCAGGATGTTAGAACATCTGGATACCTGTGATCCAGACTCATTCAAATTTTGAGGATTGAATTGGGTCATTACAATTCATGTGAACACAAATTATGACTTATTGGGGCTAATTAAGCTCATATTTCATGATATTTTAATGATTGGGTTTAGTTCTATTTTTATTTTCTAGCTTTATTGATGTGTAATTGGGAAATAGTAAAATTATATATACTTGAGGTATGCAATATGATGTGCTGATGAACGTGTATGGCACCAAATGATTATCTCAGGCAAGTAAATGAACATTCCCATCACTCCTCTTAGTAACGTCAGTAAATATGTGATGAGAGCATTGAAGATCTACTCAGCACACACAAATCAAAATCCATAATCCAGTGTCATAAACTACGGTGTCAAGATTAGATCCCCAGTTACTCATGCTCCAAGGTTGGAGATGAATGTTATTCCAAGCATGGGAAGTTTGGTTATTTAGAAATATTATTGGTCTTAATATCAGCTATAGTGCCTAATGTTCAGAGGCTTATCTTTCAGAAGACTGCTTTTATACCATTTACCCATTCTTTTCTACATACCGTGGTTTCAGAAGTAGAATGCTATGCCCATGAACTTTGCTTAGCTTATATCATGTACCATGTTACTCAGCTTTTGGCCACGGTGACAAATACTTGAGATAATCAGCTTAGAAGGAGAACAGGTTGGTTTTAACTCAGTCACAGAGCGTGGGTTCCCATGAGTGGGGCTCATTGCTTTTGTGCTTAGGGCAGGATACCACGGCAGGAACAGGTGGGGGTGGAAGCTGCTTCCCTGGCATCTAGGAGCTAAAAAAAAATAGCAGTAAAGTTTGAGTACCAGCATTGCCTTCAGAGGCACACTCCCCATCACTCAACTTCCTCCTATTAGGTCCGCATTGCAGTCCCATAGAATCATGGGCTAAGATCCAAACATTTAAACATGGCTCTATGGGAACATTTCATTTCCAAATTAAGTCTTAAGTGTCTCTCTTTCTTATGACAGAGTAGGTTTTATTTCAGCAATAAACAACACACAACCTCTTATGAGGAACCAATATTGGTACCTTAATATTAATGGGAACTATTGATTGCGCTAGATTTAATCTTTTGTGCTGCACATTCTATGGGTTTGACTGGATAAACCATGTACCCATCATGACAACCTTATGCCGAATAGTTCCACCGACCTCCAAAGTCCCCTGTGTCCTATTCACTCTTCACTTTCTCTATCCAACACATGGAAATTGCCAGTCTTTGTAATGTGTCTTATCATTTCTAGACTACAACCTAGTTGCCATCACACAGAAATTGCTCTTTCCATGTGACAGCATGCATCCAAGTTCCCCACCTGCACTTTTGTTGCCTTGGTTTTGCTGCTGAGTCCTGCAGTTGTCTGCATGTCTCACTTTTCTTTTTTTCTTTTTTTTTCATGCATTCACCCATTGAAGACTACTCTGGTTGCTTCTAATTTTTAATGATAATGAAAGTCCCCACTTTGTGTGAGCGTATATTTTCAACTCTGGGTCATATAGTGTATCAGTTACCTTTTTTTGTTCATGGGGAAAAAGCACTCAGACCAAGAGCAGCTTAAGGGAGAAAGGACATATTGCGGCTTCCGAAGGTTCGAGTTTATAGTGGCAGAGAAGACGTGGCAGTAAGAAACTGAAACACAGAGCTAAGAGAGCACACCTTTACCCACAAATACAAGAGAAGAAAAATTGGAAACAGGCCAAGCTATAAACTCTAAAGCCTCACCCTCACCCCTCTGATCTGCCACCATCAATAAGACCACATCTCCTAATATCCAAATATCTGAGCCTTTTGGGGATATTATCCTTCAAAACACCACAAATAGAAAGAGTGAAATCTCCGAGAATAAAATATGCTGTTAATTTTTATTTTAACTTAAGATACATGATCATTCTGTGTTGATTTGGGGATACTGTTCCACGTTATTCCAACAGAAGGTCTCCAGAGACCATAAGTACCATTTAGATCGTCATGGGATCATACTATCAGCAAAAGAGAAGAATGGAGAAAGAACTCTGCAGTGTTTTGCGTCATCAGTTCAGGGCTGTCATCTGGAAATGACCATGCTCATGCTCACTGGTAGAATGCCCTGTCTTCACAACAGGGAGCCAAGAAATTCAGCTTTTTAGTTATCCAGAAGAAATGGACAACTGGATATCAGCCATTAGCTCCAGTAAGTACCACATTCTGCTCATATGTTCATTGAATATTTGGTCTGCCCTTCTAGCCAATAGAAACAATGCTTACACAATCTGAAGGTTCCATGTAGTCAGGTCACCATGCTCTAGGTCCCAGAGGTCAGGTTGGGGTGGTCTGCATCTTAGATCCAATGTACATTTGGAGTTGTAGGCACTTACTAAGTCAACTTTCTGGCTAGGGATCCCAGTGTGCCCTTGCCTTTACCATCTGTGAGGTTCCTGTTTTTCTAACTCTCCTCTTTGGATGACACAGTGAGAAGAAATTGGACAATATATCTTCTTGTCCTCTGAGTAGCCTTGTAAGCCCATGCCTTACTTATAGATTTATTACTCCTACTTCCGAGTCATTCTAGTTCCTTTATAACGTCTGGTAAATATGGACCAGTGTCAATGCCCACAGTGCTTTTACAGACATTCTCACTAGGTTTGCAGTGCTGCTCTGCTCCCGCGCTCTCATCCCCTTCTCTCTTAGATTAATTGTGAAACTCTGGGTCTAGCAGACTTCAGTGGAAGAACCATTTATTTAGTCTAACTTTTGCATAGCCACACTTTTCTGGCAGGGATTTCTGAATGCCTTCCAAATGTATGCAGTGATTTCTAACTATGAATGAGGCAGATCATTTCCATCTTCCTGCAGTGAACAACTTTAAGTAGCACTTGTTATTCGTGGCACTTCTTACCTTTACTGTGTTCCTGAAGTGTGAGAAGCAGCTGCTGCTGCTATCTTACATCTGTGAGCTCTTTACTCCTTTCTAATTGTTATAGTTTTTTTTTAAAACCTTTTGTGCATGTGTGTATGTGTGTGTCTGTGTGTGCACAAGCATGCACATGAGCATCTTCACACTTGCATACAAATATCTGTGAAGGCCAGAAGAGGCTGATCTTAGATCTGGTTACAGGTAGCATGAGCCACTTGGCTTGGGTGCTAGGAACCAAGTTCAAGTCCTCTGCAAGGGCAAAAGGTGTTCTTAACCCCTCCTTTCATTTTCCTTTAGTTTTCAATATAGCTATCTTCTCCCATTTTATCTTTCCTGTAATACTTAGCATCATGGATTGAACCATCTCCTCCCTTTAAAATACATTGAAATCTTAGCCACTGGTAGGTCAGAATATGACCTTATTTAGAAATAGAACTTTATAGGGATAATTGAAAAGGAAGTCATTAGAATGGCTTCAAACTCAATATGTCTGTTGTCTTTTAAAAAGTGTAAACTCATACATGGAACAGACAACACAGAACTCATGAAAATGTCATGTGAATGTGAATGCATAGATAGAGATGTGTGTAACAAACTAAAGATCATCCAAGGTGACCAGTGGACCACTGGGGGCAGCAGAGAATCCAGGATCAGGCTATCTGACTGCCCTGAGGATGCCTAGATTCTCTCACTAGCCATGTATGATTGTTTGAATATGTTCGGCCTAGGAAGTAGCATTGTTTGGAGGTGTGGCCTTGCTGGGGGAGGTGTGGCCTTGTTGGAGGAAGTGTCATTATAGGAGTGGGCCTCGAGAGATTCCTGCTAGCTGCCTGAGGATACCGGTCTTCACCTGTTTGCCTTTGGAATGAGAGGTAGAACTCTCAGCAGGATGCTGCCATTACTGCCTTAACTGATAATGGACTGATTCTCTGAACCCATATGACAGCCCCCATTAAATGTTGCCATTATAAGAGTTGCCTTAGTCATGGTGTCTGTTCACAGCAGTAAAACCTTAACTAAGACAGGACAAGACAATGAAGTACTGGGATCAGGTTTCCCACTGCGGGACCACTAGTATGAAAACACTAAGAAATATGTTTACATTGATAAGTGAGGTCGAGGACAGGTAACACTACGGTTCTGACCCTCAACATGGAACATGTTACTGATTTATCAAATGTTCACAGAGATGTTAATTAATTTGTTATTGTAACAAAATATTGGATGGATAGAAAGGACGTAAGGAAGGGTTTACTCTGGCTCTGTTTGGTGAACACAATGCACCATGGTGGAGGAGTCATTATAATGGGTAGCTTCTTGGCAGTGGGAACCTATAGCAGCTGTTTATGAGGCATTTGCTGTCAAGAAGCAGAGAGGAATAGTGTCTGGCTTCCTCCTTTTCTCCATTGTCTTCAGTCTAGAACCTCAGTGGGTGGAGCCACCCATGTAAGGCCTGAGTCTTCCCTCCTCTATTAAGCTTCTCTGAAAGCACCTTCACAAACACACCCAGAAGTAGGCCCTACCCATGCTCTAGGTGTTCCTTAATCCAACCAAGTTGAAACTTGAAGGTATCCATCCCCGAAACAAGTAATTTCATCAACTACATCACCGTTGTGTAACATGAGGACCCATCTTCCTAGTACCAGTGTCTGCCTCATTTATAAGTCTGTCCTATGTTGTAATAAAATCAACCCCTTAACCCTACTGGCTCAGAGTGGTGTGTCTTGGTCTTCTCTCATGCTCCAGAATCATTGCTGGCTGGCTAGGAGGCATGCTCACTGCTGCTACCTTCTTTTGGGAACAAAGCCTGGCTAGGAGGCTCTGTCCTCACTGCTGCTGTCCTCCCTTAGAGACAGAGGCTGGCATAGAAAGCTCATTTTAGCATTCAGTTCCAGACTTAACACGGAAGTCAGGAGATGGAAGAGAACACTTGGTCTCCCACTGACAGTTAAAGCACTTTATCCATTTGTAATATATTGGCCAGAACTAATTACATGCCATCAACAATCCACAAAGGGAACACGGAAGTTTACTTCTAAGTGCTCAGAGAGTGTCTGAATCAGCCCTGGCTGCCATTGCAAACAGCAGGCACTTGTTTGTTGAAATAGCAAGCATTTTCCTTGTGATTCTAGAGGCTAAAAGGTCAAAGGTTAAGGTGTCAATATGATCAAGTCTTGGTTAGGTCCTTGTCTTAGTCAGTGTTTCTATTCCTGCACAAACATCATGACCAAGAAGCAAGCTGGGGAGGAAAGGGTTTATTTGGCTTACACTTCTATGCTGCTGTTCATCACCAAAGAAGTCAGGACTGGAACTCAAGCAGGTCAGGAAGCAGGAGATGATGCAGAGGCCATGGAGGGATGTTCTTTACTGGCTTGCCTCCCCTGGCTTGATCAGCCTGCTCTCTTATAGAACCCAAGACTACCAGCCCAGAGATGGTCCCACCTACAAGGGGCCTTTCCCCCTTGATCACTAATTGAGAAAATGCCTTACAGTTGGATCTCATGGAGGCATTTCCTCAACTGAAGCTCCTTTCTCTGTGATAACTCCAGCTGTGTCAAGTTGACACAAAACTAGCCAGTACAGTCCTGATTCCTGTCTTGAAATTGGGCCTGTTCTTACTGTGTCTTTAATGGAAGTGTTCTCTCTTTATATAATTTCTATGATGTTCACATCTTCATGACCTAAAATCTCCTAAAGCACACATCCTTAGCATCACGTTGGGAGTTACTGTGCAACATAACTTTAGAGGTTCACAAAGATTCAGACTACAGATGGGGCTTAGGAGAGCAAGAGTTTAGCACAAAGCTGACAGCTGTCACCCCAATAGCCTCCCAGGTTTTGTCTAGAAACTACTAATATTTCCATTCATTGATTAATTCAGTGCTTATTAAATGAATTATATACACCCATCAGTATGACATAGGTGCTGGGATAAATGATGAATCCAAATGAATTCCTCTGTAGTAGACAGATGAGGCAAAAAGTCATTAAATAATGTACTATAGCTATTATAATTATTACCTCAGAGATGGGGATACACAGAACTGGGGTACTTATAAAAAGTTTGACCTGGTAAGAGATTCAGAAAACTCTCCCAAGGATGCTTGAAATAGGCTCTACTTTACATGCAGGAGGGAATGCCAAGGGATGCTGTGAAGTTTAGGGATGGTGTCATTCAAGGGATTAGATGGGTAGATGAATGGCATGTCTCTAAAGGACTCTGAGGCCACGTGGACATTGTCTTTCTTAATCTCAATATAACATGGAATCAATTACACTGAGTAGGCACACTTGCGTGCATTCCACATCTGCAGCTGATAGAGCTGGCTGCTGAGAGCAGCCAGGAAGTCCTTCCTGGACATGGGTCTGAAGCTTTCCTGTATATCTGCCATGCTTTGGTGTCATGTGATAGGACCAACACTGGGAACTAACTTGTTGAATCCAACCAGTGATTTGTTCCCTTCAGTGGATATTGGGTCCCAGGCCTAAGGCTTCATGGTCAGATGTGGAAAATACTTCAGGGTCCAGCCCAGATTTCGAATAATACAATACTAAGAGTGAGACATATGGATGACATTTTTCCACCAGAATAGTATTTTTGGCAAGTGAATTTTTTCTTTTTCGCCTCCAGGGTTTTTTCTTCCTTCCTATTTTTGATGTCTGCCCTTTGATCAAAAATAGAGTAAACTCTCATACAAGAACATTTGATTTCCCATTCCAATCTGACTATTCATAACCCATTTAAAATTGATTTATAGTCTTACAGGCGATGAATTAATTCCAGGCAGAAGCCAGGAGAAGGTCATCTTCCTCACGATTTCTGCCGTTTGCTGGTTCCCTCTGACAGGTTTAAAGGGACAGGCTCAGTTTGATGACTCTAAAGCAAGTTGGTTGCAGTGGACTGAATGAGATATGTCTCTCTGTAGACTCATGTATTTGAATTCTTGGTTCCCAGGTGGTGGTAGTGTTTGGCAAGGCTATGAGGCCATAAGGAGGCACAGCCTTGACGAAGGAAATGTTCACTGGAGGTGGGCTTTGAGAGTTTATGGCCTCACCTCACTTACTGCTTTCTCTCTCTGCTTCCTATGTGTGAATGAAAGAAATGATCAACCAATCTCTTGAGCTGAGAGCCTGCTGCCATGCCTTCCTTACATTATGAACTCCCCTTCTAGAATCACAACCCCAAATAAATCCTGCTGTGAGTTGCTTTTGGTCATGGTATTTTTTCACAGCAACAGACAAGTAACCCAATGGCCTTCTTTCTTGTGATTTGGATCATCCCTGTTAGAAACCACCAAGGCCACTGAGGCAAAAATGTTCTGCTCCCTGCCCACTATTTCATTACTGATTGGTTAGAGAGCCACAGTTGAGAGCCAGATTTCCTGAGCATGAATCCGGGAAGCTGTATTATAAGAATGGCTCCTTCTCCCATGTGAGGAGGTAGAAAGTGCCTCCATTACACCCTGGCCCTTCCATGTGCTAAGCGCCACATCCTTGGGATGGTTTGACTTGCTATGAGATATTTCCTTCTGGTTTGTTCCTCCTCTGGATCTCCTAGCAGCCTATCTCTCTTGCTCTTCTTAATGTGTTTTTTTTAAACAGAGGGGAGCTCTAGGGACTAGACTCTTTCCTTTGTTAATCTCTTGGCTTAGAAAGCCTTTATGCTGAATGTTAGTCTGCTTTGAAGAGTGTTGATTCCTTCAGGGACTATTCTGTAGTCATGTCACGCCTTGTAATTATCTTGTCTCCTTTTCTTATGCATTCTTTAGTCTTCCTAAATAATTAAGCATTTTGGATTAATGACTTTTGTCTTCCAGGTAAAAGAGGTTTGGCCTTTTGTCCTAGAAATATTTATATTATGTCTAATAGGGACAGAATTTTTTAAATTCCCATTCCACTGTTAAGAGAATTGTGCATACTTTTAATATCTCAAGCTATGCTTGAGAATGAAATCACAAGATTTCCAATTTCCATAGCTGCCTTCCTATTGAGGAGAGAGAGATTAGCCATAATCATAGGTGCTAGATGCAAGCTCATCTCAATGCGCATCTTGAGTCCACCACTTACTAGTATAGACTTAGGTTAAGTTACTTAATTTTTTATGCCTCAGTCTTCTCCTTTGCGAAATGGGCATGATAATAGCAAAACCATGCCAAGGAATCTCCTTGGGATTTTATGAGATGAGTGATACAGAGAATTAAACACAGGTCTTGTAAGAAGATGTGCTGTTTATTGAGTGTGTACCCCAGGCTGGGTGTGAGCTCTCCTTATGTTGACACACAATTAGCACATAGCCTTTGCTGATGAAGATATACTGCAGACTCTGCCTGATTGCCCTGTGGCATAGGCTCTTATTTGTTGTCACATGGCTGTGATCTGGCTTCTCTGAGTGGTGCTGGTGTGAATGAGACTTTGCGTTCTTACCCCTGGATTCTCTGGATAGTTATGTTCCTTCACAGAAGGTTTATCATACAAACATCCTTAGGGTCATTTGTTATCTCTACTGAAAAATTATCTTAGCTACTCATATTACTCCATGTTTTTAATGTCTCAAATAGTTTTATTTTGATGGTAAGCTATCGGATAATTTCCATTTCAAGTTATTAAGTACAATGAGGCACATGTGTGGGGCACACACACACACACACACACACACACACATTGAAAGAGCCATATTGTACTGGCCACATTTTATTGATGAGAAATTTACACCACATTCATGGAGCTGGAGAATAGAAGAGGCAACATCCAAGCCTATGTATGCATTTAGTAATTGCAATTTCAGTAAATGGGTATCCGAGATTGCTGATCTGAAAGGTTTAAAGGTAATGAGAATTCCTAGTGTTTGAATGCTAGACACATTGAAATTTTTATCTTCCATGGCCATATGAAATGAAATGTTTATGAAGATATCTTGAGTGGGCATGGAGCTCACCCCTGCAAACCTGCTACCCATTTTGTAGCATAGATGCCCATGGAAAACTCATGGGTGATCTGGAAGCTTCTGGCTAATTTCTAGAGTTCAATGAAAGGGAATACAAATTTAGAGTTTCATAATTCCTATCGTTCTTTCCCCTAGGTCTATACTGAATGAAGTCATGTACTATGTACTGATGAAGTGAATATATGGCTTCCTATCAAGTATTGATGTTGATGATGTTGTCTATTGATGTTGTCACAGTCATCCTGCTTTAAATCCACCTTGATGAACTCATCAAGTGATGCATTTCTTAGAGGGTACCTCTGTAGTTACACAGCGTGCCACTGTATGCAATTAAGTGATTGCTTGTAGGATTTAAGGCAAGATTACATATGGACTGGAGGAAGAGCATGGTGCTCAGTGATGAGAAGAGGAAATAAGTAATAAGCCATTGGGTGCAACTTTTGTGGAAGGAGGCCAGGTGTTTACTTTCAGTTAAGGTCAACTTCCATTCACTTAGTGTGTTTTGCATTGTTGTATTGGACCTTCAGTTAGAAGAAGCAAGGCATGGGTGATGTTCTAAAGGAACAGACCTTGGCTGACTCTGTAGGCTTGCTCATTCCACTTGCTTCTTTTACAGTGAGTCCTTCCTCTTGTACAGATGTTGGGAAGCTATTTGATACCTTTGATTTTACATGTATTAAGAACTAGCCAGGTAATTTCACATACAGTTTTTGATCTTTTTTTTTTAAATCATACTTTGCTGGTTTCATTTTATTGTTATGGAACTTGCACTGGATCCAGAGATTGGAGGAGAGCCAGTATTCAAACCTAAGCATTAATTTAGTCATTGAAGTTTTTAATGTAGGCAAGTGCCTTAGGCTCTGCCAAACCCATGAAAGAGCCTGCAGATGTGAGCTACCTGTGGCTGTGGCTGAGGAACACATGCAGTTGTGGAGGTGTCTGAGTCTGTAAAACACACACGCAGTTGTGACAACCCTCCTCGGGACCTGGTGTAAGCCAAGCTCTGAGACCAATAGAGTCTGACAGCTACAGTCCTTAGTTTAATTGCTTTGTGGCAGCCTATACTGTGGTTGACTATGCAACAAGGGAAAAGGCATCTCTGTCAGTGACATGATTCTGTCCTTTACCAAGTCCCATCTGCCTAACCAGAATTTCTCTTGCCATATTTGACTGAAAACTGGCCAGTTTGTTGGGGTTTTTTAGAATCTATCGTGCTGATATCTCTGATTTGCTCTGGCTTCTTCTCAAGGAGGAAACACCCAGGTTTGATATTAAAAGCAAAATGGACATCTAATTGCCTGGGGACACTTTATGACAAGTAGTGTTGAGAATTTTCTATGCATCCAGGAGGCTTTATGTTGATATCTAGAGTCAAGAGTAGAGAACTATGACTCCAGAGTTAATATAAAAGTGATCGATTGTGCCTCCATGATTTTTCAATGGGTATTTGAGTTGTTTCTTCTTCCATAGGTGAAGTCCGTCATGTCTCTCATTGCATGCTGGAGATATTGAACTTGTGGACTATTCATCGGTTTTAGAATTGCTGACTACTCAGAATTGCTACTATTGTATTTAATTTTCCGAGTCTTTCCATGTTCATAATCATATTTTGTGGCTGTTTGGGGGGGTATATTAGATTCTGAGTTTGTGGGAGTCAAGTTTCCCTTCTGTTAGTGAAAACTACTGTGTCTGAATTCTGTGAGGAGCTGGTATAATAACACATGTGCACTCTGTAGGTCCCCTTTGTAAGCCCCATAGAAACTCATCTCTCAAGGAGGAAACTGGCTTTGTGTGGAGTTGAGTTACTTCCTACAGGTTTGTTCTACTCAGCTTCGTTTTGACACTTGAAAATGTCTAACCTGCTGGTTAGGGTCCGGTAGCCTCAGCAGATGGTAAGGGTTGCTTGAAGTGACCACAATCAATGTCCAAAAGGACTGAGTGCAGGAGCCAGCTTTTAAGGAAATTATCAGCAGGGTTTAAAGGCATTGGAGCTAAGTAGATGGGCTGAAGTTATAGTAGAGTTACAAAGTCAGATGAAATTAAAAGTTTTGATTGGAGGAAAGGGTGTGGTGGGGATTGGTAGCAAGATGTTTATGGCCAGCCATGGTGATAGCTTGAAGTGCATATGTATACCTATGTGCACATTTGGCAGAGGAAAATAAGAATAAAGGAGGAGATGAGTAGTAGTTCCGTCATGATTTATGACTTTGATTGCATGAGAGATCACTATGCTAAAGTGGTACTGTCTGTACATTGGTAGTTCTGTCAAACCAAGCAGAATAACAGTAACAGGAAGACATTGTTCCCAGGCTTAATAACCAGACCTCCAATAACAAGAAGAGATTGTTCCATAGGCTTAAATGACTTCAATACTTTAAATAGGAAAATAGAAAAAATATTTTTTTCTTAATACTGGTGGTGAGTAAAACACATTTAAAATTTTGCATCTTCCTTAGGGTCGTGGGTGATTGTCTCGAAACCAGTTGTTTGCAGTGAGGCTGTGAGTGCCCTTTCTGCCATGGCCACCACTAATTCTAGAGCCAGGAAAAAGAGTTGCATAGCGGCAGAAAATGAGTCACTACAGACT
Source organism: Mus caroli (assembly GCF_978045245.1). NCBI lineage: Eukaryota > Metazoa > Chordata > Mammalia > Rodentia > Muridae > Mus > Mus caroli. The sequence goes on along the minus strand of NW_028227267.1, from coordinate 70,661,771 downwards.
GGGCCTGACAGATGGGGAGCAGAAGGGAGGGAAAGGCACTGTGAATTTGAAAAGGAAGCTATAAAATTAATTTGCCTTTCCTTTATGAATGAGGCATTAGCAGTTGCTTTTGGGCCAGTTACGTCGGCCATCACATTTTAATAGTGGCAGTTACAGCCAGTTTAATTAGTAAGTTTTTGTGAGTAATTTAACATTTCACTGAATGAGAAACCATTCTGAGGGGGATAAGAGGAGTCCTCTAAATAATATTCACATCTCTGCAAAAGCCAATCATTTAATAAGAAGACATCCAACAACAGAAAATGGTTGCTCCATATTTTTTAAGTGACAGTTTAATTAGGTATTTAAAGTGGAAAAATAGAAACAGTGTTTACCATCAGCACTGGTGACAAATCAGTCGGGCTTACATTTTGGCTTTCTTTTTTCTTTTTTTTCTCCTCTCAGTAGTTCTTCTGTTCCAATTTGCTATTGAACCTGATTTATTTTACCTTCTTTTCTCATCTCTAGTGTTAGGAACAATCAAAAGAAACTTGTCCTAAGTACTGCCCTTTTGTCTTTAGTCTCCATTTAATCATAGCGGAGACAAAGTTCAAGGTCCCAGGCCCTAGGGGAGCTGAGCAGCTTCTGTTGTAAGGAGATAGTTGTCTGAGCCATCTCAGAGGCATCTTGTAAGGAGATAGTTGTATAAGTCTAGCCATCTCAGGAACAAACTTCTCTATCTTGCTGGCAGAGTCAAACTAAGTTCATGTTCTCAGGCTGAGGAACCAATTCCTATCCTAATTGGCAGAAACTCCCTTGCTCAATTCCTTATGTCAAAATATAATGCTACAGCCTGCCCTGCTCCCCCTACCTTATGGTTCCATCCTTCAACTATGCTGTCCAACTTCCCTTCAGAGTTGCAGTTCAGCTTCTGAGTCTATTCTATGGCCCTGATCAATAGTGGTTAATTATAATACATTTCTTTTTTGTCATCTGCATTGACCTGGTGTTTGAGTGATGTTGGATCTAAGAGGACCCCATAACAGTAGTTTGCCTCCACTGTCCTCACCCTTATTTCCATGACTGCCAGTTTGCTTGAGGCTCTCACTGGCAGCCTTTAGGGGTGCAGATAATGACAGCATAGCTACTCACTGTCACCCTCAGCAGCCCATGGGGATTCCCAAGCATGTTAAGGTCATCCATTCAGGACACACTAAGATTTGTGGCTTCAGTATGCATGGCTTTATGATGCAAAGAATTTCAGGACTATCCAATTTATGAAACAGAGTAGAAGTCTATTAAAGATATTTGAATATAGGATGAAGCTTGTGGACCAGTAGAAAAGGGTCCCAAAAGATATACTAAGACTAAGTGTGTAGGTTTCTCAAAGCTAAACCTGGAATCATGGTTTTTACAATTGTCATATATATATAGGATATCGATCAGGTTAAAACTTTCTATCTTCCCACTGATGGATCCTGAGGGGCACCTGAGAGGATTATAATTGAAGCGGTTAAAATTCAACTCACAGGGATACTTGACTGTAAGGCAACTTTACTGCAAACAGGTTTGAGATATTTTTAGGCATTGTCTGGGGAAATGAATGAGGCCCTACCTAAAGGTCATATGCATTCTGACCGCCAGCCTGGGTCATTGCTATTTGAACATGAAATATCTATATGTGAAGGGAATTTTAAAGAGGACTGGAAATGCAGAATTTTGGATGCTGGTTACTCTATGTCCACTCAAAAGTGAGGTTGGGAAATACATTATATAAACAGAGATGCATTCGCTTCAAATAATTTGAGGTTCTCTAAATATAAAGAGAGTTGTTTGTATAGTGTATAGAAAAGAAAACATTCTTGCTACCAATTACATTAAAATTCAGAAGTGATATGAATATTCATATTCAGTATGGTTCCATATAAATGCATAGCACTCATCAATAGTATCGCAGCAGCCTTCTTCTTCCATTCTTCTTTAACTACCTTCCCCCATATTCTTCCCAGGGAATTAGAAACTAAACTTGAGACTAAAATATTAACAGATCTTTTTCTTCTAGAAACTTCCTCCTAGACGTGTCCTCCTGACACAGTGCTGCCTTGCTTAAGAATGCCCCCCATAGGCTCATATTTTTGAATGCTTAGCATCAAGGAATGTCACTATTTGAGAAGGATTATGAGGTGTGGCCTTGTTGTGTGTGGGGGGGGAGTGTGTTACTGGGAGTGTGTTTTGAGATTTCAAAAGCCCAAGCCTGATCCAGTGGCTCTCTCTGTCTCTTCCTGTTGCCTGTGGATTTAGACATAGAACTCTTGGCTACTTTCCCAGCACCATGTCTGGCTGCATGCTGCTGTGCTCCCTACCGTGATGATAGTGGACTAGCCAGCCCTCTGAAACTGTAAACCAGCCCCAATTAAATGCTTTGTTTTATAAGGATTGCCTTGGTCATGGTGTCTTCACAGCCGTAGAATACTGACTAAGACACACTATCTTCCCTCTGTGCCTGCTTTTACCTCATCTCTTCCTGTAAGGACGCTGGTCACATGCATTAGGTTCCATTAGAGTGACCCCACTTTAAGTCAGTTGAGTCCTTAAGGGCCCTGTTTCTCTGTTTACTCCATGAGTAAAGTGCTTAAGTTTTATTGTCTGGCCCTTTGAGTTTAATATTTTACATGACTCCTGAATTTATGCACATTAATAAATTACTAGGTTTTTTTTTTCTTGCTTTTTAAAAGAAACTCATCTCAAATACAATCATGTTCTGATGTATTAGAGGCTAGAATTTCAGCATGCGATGTTACAGGAATATAATTCACTTCCTTCCAGGTGGTCAACTTCTGTCTAAAGTTAGTCTTTGTCCTAGTAGTAAAATAAGGCTTCCTTATCTTGATTTGTGAATAAGGAATAAGGATTGAGAATAGGCTTCAGGGGCTGAGGAGATAGTTTAGCAAGCATAAGGACTTGAGATCAGATTCCCAGGGTCCACATAAAAATGTCCCCATGCATTTGCAGTTCCAGACAGGAGACTTTCTAACTAGGTAGTCTAACAAAATGTACTCCAGGTTTCTGTGGGGGATTAGTATTTGAAAGCAAAGAGACAAATATTGCAAGACTGACAGGAGACCTCTCTCTGAGAGTTCTATGAAATCTGTATTTTTCATAGGATAGCTTGCTATTTCAAAAGAGTAAAGGGAGAGTCATGGGGTGACCTAAGCCAGGTCACTTCTTTGGCACTTTTTATTCCCTTTCCCACATTGGTGGCAAATGTTTCAAAGGATGCTTTCTTAATTTGATTCAACTGTGTAGAAATAGTTTTTATTAGATCAGTACTGTGGGGCTTCATCTTGGTTGTCAACTTGACTGGATCTAGAACTGACTATGAGACAAACCTCTGGGAGTACCTCCCTACAAGGGGTTTTCCTGATTATATTAAGGTGGAAAGATGACATTAAAAAAAAATACACCCTTCGTCTTTCAGCAATAGCCCAAATATAAGAAGGTTGAAAAGAAAAGTATTAACATACTTGAGAGTCCAACCACACTGTTGTTGCTGCTGCAATGCTGCTGCCATCAAAACCCAGCTTCTTTGACCTCCAACATGGTCTGAAGACCAGTGGTTCTTTGTGAATCTTCCAGGCTAATTTTCTTAGGTTTTGGCTTTGTCATTGAAACCTGGCTAGATCATAATTTGAAAATATACTGGAGTTCTCAACTGGGATTGACATCTGACTGATGGGCTACCATGTTATTGTCTGACAGCAAGCAGGCAGCACTACTCCAGGGACAAATCCCTTAGAACACGAGCAAGAGAGAAAGAGAGAGAACTGGCACACGGATTTACTGTTGAAGTACAATGAAAATGTCATATATGTTGGGATGTCTTGAGCTACAAGTTTTTGGTCATTCAGCACTCATGTTGATGGTCTTTTGTCATGTTTTTCAACACAGGACATATTTACAGATCATTTGAATATGACTTATTCCTTATGTTTTGACTTCTAGCACAAAGTTTGTACCCCATGGAACCCAGAACTGGTCCAGAAAGCTCATAGTGACCATGAGAGGATTGGTTTGAATAACATAAGCTCTTTGTGTGATGCTGTGCAGTGAGCATCATCATGTTCATGTCACTGACATTTTGAATTGACCAGAAGTCCATCCCTCTCCTCACTTTATCTGCTTCATTCTCTGTACCATTTCCCCCTCTTTGTATAATAAATAATTCTATATATTTTACTCATATTGTATAGAAAATATATTTTATGTGCTTTATTTAAAGTCAGAGAAACATGATTTTGAAAACCTTCTGGAGGTGTGGTCTGATCCCACAATAGGAATCCACTTTGCCATAGACTAAGGAAGATAACACTGAACTTTGCCAATCTTCAAACTTTTACATTCTAGTCATGTTGGGATCCCAACAGAGACCCCAAACACATCCCTACTCTAGGACTGTAAATGTTCAGACTGGAGGCTGCCTTCTCTTGGATTGTTGTAGTTCTGATATACGCAAGGTCTGGGGAATGATCCAAACCCATCACAATCCCTGTGGTCCTGAGGAGGAGAGGTGAAACAGGTGACTCCTAGTCAGAGTGAGGCTCAAACCCTGCTTTCTCCCTCAGACTTCTGCTCATGACAGTTGAGTTTGACAGTAGTTGCACTTGGATTTGTCATCCCATACTCTAGATGACTTTTACTGTCATCAGAAGGTTTTATGGGCACTCTTCTCGAGGTATATAAAGCTTTAGATATTTACAGCATGCATCTGTCTAGATCCATCTGTTGGGTGACTGCTTATCACTTCCAGGTTGACACATTGGTTCTCTCCCACCCTCAATCATTTATATTTCCAAACTTATCAGCCCAAACTAAAGAAAAAGAAAGTGACTTTATTATTTACCTCATTTCCTTTTCTATTTGAAAGTCAGTGTTTCTCCTTTAGCCAGCTTCCAGGGCTATTTATCTCCCCCCCTTCTTCTTTATAGAATTAACCAGTCATTCACTTAGATGTTTAAAGATAACATTAATAAGGATTTTAGTACCTACCAAGTGGCAGTTGTTTTTAAATTGGAGAGCCAAAATGTACTCATCTCACTAAGGACTTTAGGACTGACCTAGGGAGTGGGTAGAAAAGAGAGGTGCTCAGGTCTAGTATAGCATCAGGAAGGCGCTCAGGTCTAGTATAGCACCAAATGAGGAGCAAGCTTAAGGAAATCTTAAAGTTTTAGTCTCTTAACAAGTTATGTATTCATTTAGTCATCAGTGAACACATTTTCTACAATAAGTGGTGTAATCTGAATTCTGTCCTGACTCAAGAAATTTATGGTTTAAGGAACACTCCTCCCACTCACATATATACCACACAGACACAGACACAGACACGGACACATAGACACACACACACACACACACTGTACACTTCACATTCATAGACAAACACACACCACACATATACACACATACCACACATCACACATATCCAAACCACACACAGAACACATACATGCACACATCACACATATTCAGAAACACATGCACCATACACCACACACACACACACACACACACATACACACACACACACACACACACACACACCACATACATACATACCACAATGCACCACACATATACATGCCGCATACACACATACACATGCATACATATGCCACACAAACACAAAACATGCACCACACAGACATAAACACACATACACATATCACAGACTGCACAAAGTCAGGCACACAAAACACATACATATACACACACACCAGACATACACCACACATACATATGCATATTCATCATACTACACATATCATATGCACATACATATGCCATACACACATACAAATACCACACACACACACACACACCACACTTTTAGAAATAGAGAGTAAACAAATTTTTACTATTGATTAACATATATCCATCACTTGTTACCTTAAAGGCAAATATCTGAGTCCTTCCTAAGAATGGAAACTTATACCCATCTTCCTAACACTCGACTTTCAGTAACTCTCTGTATTCCTAGGATTTAATACTTTTCAGGAACAAGCCAAGACACTGAGCATATGCTTGTAAACAGAGACTGTCCCTGAAGTAAAATAGCTCATCTTGGGTAAGCTATTGCACTGGTCTTGAGAGACGAAAAACAAACCAAACCAAGTGTGTAGTAGCTAAACAGGGACGTTCTAGACTACTCTAGACAGAGATATAAATGGGAATAAAGAGATTAAAGAAAGACCTTTGAAACAGTATGGGATGTAATTGTAAGCTCAGACTAAGTAGAAAATAGAATGAAGAGAATTGGAGGGCTGGGGACATGGCTCTGAGGATAAAAGTGGCCAAGCCAGGCAAGCCTGACAATCAGAATTAGACCCCTGGACCCCATGACATGTAGTGGCACATCCCAAGCCACAGCTCTCCTCTGGTGACACATGGGAAGAGATGAGACAGGAAGTTTTCAGGCCATGTATTATGGAGTATACAGCTCATCAACAGAAACAAGGAGAGACATCTCAGCAAGATGGAGGTGGCAACCCCACCCTTGAAAATTGTCTTCTGTCCCGAGTGCCTTATACACACACATGTGCACATACATGCACACATGCATGTACACACACATGCACAGGAGTGTGTGTGTGTGTGTGTGTGTGTGTGTGTGTGTGTGTGAGAGAGAGAGAGAGAGAGAGAGAGAGAGAGAGAGAGAGAGAGAGGTGAAATGAAAGCAGGGGCCAAAGTACACAGGCTTCTTTTCAACATGTGGGTTCTTTTTTTTAATTAGATATTTTCTTCATTTACATTTCAAATGCTATCCCAAAAGTCCCCTATATCTCCCCCTCCCTGCTTCCCAACCCAAACACTCCTGCTTCCTGGCCCTGGCATTCCCCTGTACTGGGGCATATAATCTTTGCAAGATCAAGGGCCTCTCCTCCCATTGATTGCCAACTAGGCCATCCTCTGCTACATATGCAGCTAGAGACACAGTTCTGGGGGTACTAGTTAGTTCATATTGTTGTTCCTTCTATAGGGTTGCAGACCCCTTTAGCTCCTTGGGTACTTTCTCTAGCTCCTTCATTAGGGGCCCTGTGTTCCATTCAATAGATGACTGTGAGGTATTTGCCAGGCACTGGCATAGCTTCTCAAGAGATAGCTATATCAGGGTCCTGTCAGCTAAATCTTGCAACAGTGTCTGGGTTTGGTGGTTGTTTATGGGATGGACCCCCAGGTGGGACAGTCTCTGGATGTTCCTTTCTTCTGTCCCATCTCTGAACTTTGTAACTCCCAGGATTTCAAGGAACAGTCACAGATGCAACTCAGAGGTCAATGGGCTTAAGGATAGTGCTGGGGAGGGGGGCAAAAGTTTTAAGTTTTAATTGCTCTGATTAAGAGATCCATTAAACAAAAGGCCTCTAACCTGTAAGCCCCACTTGCCCAAGGACAGATAACTTCCTGGAATGCCGGAACCTGCTGTTCATGTAAAATAACAAGCCACATGTTTTCACTTCTGTAAAAAGGATTGATTGCCCCAATTCTACAGGATGCACTTGATGACTCATAAGTGGGATGTACACAGGCACAAAGTACTTCAGGATGTACGCTTGCCCCTTTCACAAAAGTGGGAACTATGTAGCCTTTTGGGTTTTGCCTTTAAAACCATTGAATAACCTAATTAGCCATTCTGTGGGAATCTTGGGTATTGTCCTGGCCAGTTTTTAATAAAGCTTGCTTCAAATTTGGCTAAAAAATTATGATAGTGGTCTTATTCTTCCCTGGTGGGATTAACACTAACTCTAGAAGCAGCCAGAATACCTAGTCCGTTAGATATGGAACTACATAAGGGACAGGCCTGGCCCTGGCAGAAATAAGCCTTTGCTCTGCTGGCCATGTAGAAAGATCCATGTGCAAGCTCTCTCTTATGAAGAAAATTGTGTCTAGTTGGGAGAAATTACTTCAATTGTCTTCTTCAAACTCAAGAAAATCTGAGGTTTAAGTGGGTCAGAATTGCCCTAATATTTAAACACTCTTTTGAAAAGCAGTGATTCTAGGGACTGTTCCTCAGAGCCACCTCCTATTTTTTGCTGCTGGTCAGATGTACAATGGTGCAGTTACTTAGAAGATGGCTCCGTTGATTCTTTTTCTTCTTCTTTTTTATTTATCTTTATTTATTTTTTATTTATCTTTATTTTTATTTGCATTTTTTCTTTTGCTTGCTTATATGTCTGTGTAAAGATGACAGAAGGCCCGAGTCTGGAGTTATAGACAGTTGTGAGTTGTCACATAGATGCTAGGAATTGAATCTAGTGTTCTTTACTGACTGAGCCATCTCTCCAGCCCCTCCAACCTGTTTTTTTTAACCTAGTGATCATTGTTACAAATGATCAAGACAAAGCCCCTTCGTATGCTACCCTGTATTCAGGAGTGGTCAGTGGTTTCTCAGGACAGTCTACAGTGTGTGTTTCTGCAACTTTGATCCATTTTCTACCTCTGCTCCTGTGTCCTGACCTGCTGGTGAAACACTGTAGTTCCTCAAGTCTGAAATTAATGTTAATTATTACCTTGGCCTGATTCATAGCTAAGACTGAAAAATAGGTTTTCTGTTCCACTTTTCCTACAAATTAATGTGTTCACCTCACCCAACATGGTTTATCAAATGGTGAAATGGACCAACACTAAGATATTCCCACAGTGAGTTTACAAAGATTCTCCAGTAATAAAGTATCAACGACATGGGCGTCTCCAAGTCTGACTGTTCAATGCACATATAAAAGTCTTAGGTCTTTGTGAGATAAACTAGGCTTATATCACAGAAACCGCGGGAAAGGTGCAGTTTTGTCTGCTCAGCACGTCCAGCCTGAAGTCCTTGCCTGGACCTGGTGTGGTTGCTTCAGGACCTGATGTTGTATTGAGTCAGTGAATGACAAGGACATAAACAGTCTCACTGTGTAACAGACAAAAGAGTTGAAGACAACTTAAGGATAACCCAGTATCAGATGTCCAGGACGTTTGAAAGAAAGTCTCTAGTTCCTATTGCTCTTGTTCCTGTTAGACTTAGGCTGTTGCCCTCTAGTGCTTCATTTTGCCCAGAGCTACTATAGAAGCATCGCAGTAGTGTAGCAGAAAGGAAAAAAAAAATGCCTCGCAAAGACTTTCGCTCATTGTGTTGCTAGATATCTGAGACCCACAGCCTCCAAGTAAAATCTAAGAGCACCTTTTATCCTTGCAACGGACTATGTTGCCTAAGCTGAAAACATGTGATCTAACTCAGACCAGTGCTAAGCTTTTCTATGACCTCATTCACAGGTGTGCAGAGTATTGGCTCCTTAATTCCTTAACTCTACTCCCAGGAACAATGAGAGTGGGCCTGTGGGGTTGGGGTCCAGCCTCTGTAAGTCTTCCTTTGCCTGCTTGCTCACTCCTCTGTCCATGGAGAGTGGAGAGCGGCCTCCAGGGAAGGCCAAAGGAGGGAGTGAAACTCGCTTCTCTTGCAGCATAGGTACTCACACTGAGCTGCTTAAGGCTTTCAAGCTTGCCTCCTTCTGCAGGCAGCTGCCTGTCATCTTTCCCACCTAAGTACGTGTCTGAAGGTGGCAAGGGACAAAGGAGGCAGATACATCATCATTAACAAAATCATAGGGTTTATTGATTGCTCAGGGGTGCCAGGAACATTTCTGAAAGTCCTGCATGTTTAAACATGAGTAACGACTGTGAGTCACCAGGAGAAAATGGGAACGCAGTTAAGCGCATCATCAAAGGTCACCCCTTTTCAAGAGCAGAGGAGCCAGGATGTTCAGGCAGGTGGTGCAGCTGCAGAGCTCACCCTCCTGGCTCGTGCTGTAACGTTTGCTAGTGATGATTCTAGCCAGTGTTAGAGATGGCAGTTTTCAATACATGTGTCACAGTAGTGGGGACATGAATTTGTTTACATTTTATTTTATGTGTTGAGGAATTCTTTTAAAAATATGTCTGGATCTGTCTCCATGTATGTGGATATCTGTGGTTCCATGCTCATGGATGTGGAGGTCAGAGAGGTTGGGCCCTCCTGGGCCTGCAGTTACAGGCCATTATGAACTGCCTAGATTGGGTGCTGAACTTCAATCCTGTGGAAGAGTAATGACTGCCTAGCGGCAGCCCCAGATCTTTGTTTGTTAGTTTGTTTTTTGAGAGTTGCATTATATAAGCTCAGTTTGTCCTTGAACTCTGAGTTCACTGGCCTCAGCTTCCCGAGTGCCAGGATTTAAATCCAACTCCAGAAAGTGATAAATTATTCATGTGAGAAATGATCCACAGTGCCTCCCACTCCTCACTGAGACGAGGGAAGGAGAGAGGGTCTGCCATCTCCAGAATAAGAAAGCCTAAGCTAGCTCTGACGACATTGTGATGACTCGGTGTTGGTTGCCTTAATGGATTAGAATCAAAATTCAGCTCGTATTTTGAATGAGATGGAACTACCACTCACTCCTTCACTATCCTTTCCTTCCTTAACTACTACTTCCTTCTTTAACTATCCACTCCCTCCCTTATCTACCACTCTCTCTCTTATCTACACTCCTCCTTGAACTACCACTCTCTCCCTTAATTATCATTTTCTCTCTTAACTACCATTCCCCCATTAACTGCCATTTCCTTCCCTTAACCACCATTTCTTCCCTTAACTAAAACTCCCTTTCGTAGCTGTCCTCCCTCTTTAATAACTGAACTACCACCTCCCTCCCTGAACCCCCACCACTCTCCTGGTTAAATCATCACTCCATCTCTGAATTGCTACCCCTTCACTAGCAGTCTTTGTCACCCATTTCCACTGAGCCATGTGACTAGTTCAAGTGTGGGCTGAGGAATGAGAGCTGGAAGCTGGACTCCAACGCAGCTCATAATATGACCAGCATTGCAGAATGGTACAAAGACAGTAGTAGCACAGTGCATCATGACAAACTTCAGGAAACCAGAATCACAGGGCAGAACTTTAGAGCATCCCTAGGGGGATGTTGAGTGTAGATGAAAAATTGCTACTGGCCTCTCTCCGGGAAGAAATGGAGACAGAAGAAAGAAAAAAAAATCACAACTTTTATTCACTAAAACCAACCAAACAAATACTACCATCCCCAATCAGACTGGCATATTGTCTTCGCTGAAAGTAACATTTGGATCTGTGAGTTCAGTAGGGAACTCTGAAGGAATTAGCTCCCAGCAGAATGGAACTGTGATAAATACAAAGGTTTCACACTTGTAAAACTGACATACAAAGACCTAAATGGAACCCAGATCTTCAGGACTAAAAGAGGAGCTAGAAAAGCTAAACATGCCTGGGTGATATACAGAAACTGCTTCCTTAACTTCATTTTATATACCATGGTAATTTTTTAAAGAGTGAAGTCTAAAGGAGCAAGAAAGGAATGTTAGCCAGGGCTTACATCATATGCAAGTGCAGGATGAGGTCACAGAAAGACAAGTCAAGAGCTGGAGTGGAGCCTGTGAACTTATGGATGGTAAGATTGCACTAGAGGATGCCATCCAAACACAGACTATGCTAAGCACACTGTAACAATGTCTGGTGCAGCAACAGCAATGCTTTGAAGGTCACTTACAGTTTTACATGCTGATGCTGCAACAGAGGCTCCACAATAGGTCTAAACTCCTACTTTAGAAATTGTAAGGACATGAGAACTTAAACCTGAACAAAGTTAAAACAAACAAACAAACAAACAAACAAACAAACAAAAAAACCCGAAACTAACGAAAAGAAGAGGAGAAATCAGAAAAACAGAAAATTGGTGAATGATTGAGAAAAATTGTGGAAGTGTAAAAGCTGGACATTTGGAGATTAATGGTAAATCTCTTAAAAAATGAAGAGAGGATTGGAATGCCAAGAGGGGAGAGACATCACTACAGATCCTAATGCAACCATCAAGAGAGGACTTTAAAATATTTTTGACAGTAAATATTTCAATGTAGACAAGAAGGAAAAATCTTTAAAAATGATTAGTAGAACTGGCAAAAATAGTAAAAAAAAAGGGGGGAGGATATTATTTTATCATAAGTAAATGGAATATGTGATTATTAACTATTCTATAAAGAAAATCCCCAGGCCCAGACCAAACTATTCCTGAGGACATACTTGATGGGAAAATCACATACAAAGGGATAGTTCCCAATTTAAGGGAAAGTGTAGCTTGGATGTTAAAATCTGTCAAAATCAAAGCAAAACAAGGAAACAATATCCTTTATGACAACAGACATAAAAATCTTTAACAAAATATTACCAAATTAAATCTACTAATGTTTAAAAAGGGTAGTAAATCACGACCAAGTGGGATTGGTTCCAGGAAAGCAAGGTAGAGTTTTCCATTAAAAAATGAATCAGTGTAAGTACTTCATTAAAGGGGAAAAGAGAAAGTAATGGAATCATCTCGATCGATGCATAGAAAGCACCTGGCAAAACGCAATGCTCCTGAGTGCACAAGGCATCGGAGGAAGCTCCTGCCATCTCACAGGGGCTCCTTGTAAGTACCACAACGTCAAACTTTAGAACTAACATTACATCTGATTACTACAATTTGATTCTAAGATTTAACACAAGATAAAAAACATCTGTAGTTTAGCATCATATTGGAGACAAGAAGCTAAAATACAAAACATGTAGGAGTTCGAAAAAAAAAAACTGTAGTTGGGACAACACAATTGTGTATTTAGGAAGGAGTGCGAGTGACACACTCCTCCAAAGACTTGAGAAAAAGCAACATTGAAATGCTTATACCGGCTGATTTCACAACTTCCTGGACAGTCATGGTAAGCCAGGCTGTGGAGGACTAGACCGAAGACAGACAGATTCAAAGATGAATCCAAACAGGAAGCTCAGATGTAGACCTGCAAGAGTGCAGACAACTATTACCCAATCTCTTATAAGAGATTATGGAGTAATATTTAATAAGTTAACTCTGGGGGGAAACACCTTTGATAAATGCTGGAGCAGCTGGACACCCCCATGGGAGAAAAAAAATCACAGTCTTTTGCTTGGCGCTGAAAAATAACTTAAGGTGGGCCTAAATATGGCTATCTAGCTATCTAACCATTAAATTTCTGGAAGAAAGTTTAGAAAAATCTAAACTTAAAATATCTTTGCAACTCTATGGTGGGCAGAAATTATAGGATAAAACCAAAGAAATTAGTGAAGTTAAAAAATTGTTTCCATTTTAAAAAGACAACATTATTGGTGGAGAACTGCTCCTGGCTAGCCCTCCCATACATGTTCCTGATAAATCTCTCTTCACATACAGCAGGAATGTTCCTGTGGCCTGGATGGTAGGAAGATTCACTTTCAGAATCCTTTGGTTAACACATCACAGGCTATGACCCTGCAGGGACCTGTTATCAAAAGCATTTAAAGAGCAGAAATTGTTTGAATAGTCATGGGATGCCACAATGCACCAGTTTCACCACATGGAAATGGTCATCCTAGACAGGTACTGCCCCAGAGAAAACCCCAATGTTCTGAGAAAAAAAGAAGAGGAAAAAGGGCAAAAGGAGGAGAAAGACTGGTAAACTTGGAACACACATAACAACAGCAACAACACAAACACAAACACTTCTCCTAAAACAACAACAACAACAAAAACAACAACAACAAAAGTTTTATAGGCATGATTATGAAACAGAAAGGAAAAAAGTCTAAATATTTTTGTAACATATATCTGAGAAAGGGCTTATATGAAGAAAGATTCTATAATAAACTATTACAAAGTCGAAAAGGGTGATCTGTCCAGTTAAAATTTGGGAAAAGTATTTGGGTGTGTCATAGAGTGGTAGACAACTAGATTGTCTATAAACACAAGAAATCAAAACATGATTACTAAGGAATGAAAGTTAAAACCACGATAAGGAGCCATTCTACTATACATGCTAGAACAGTTAATATAAATGACCAAAGAGTGAAGAAAATAGAGATCTTAACACATGTAAAAGCTAAAGAATCTGTAAGCCCAGTAATTCTGAATGTAGGTGTTTGCTCAAGAGAAGAAATATGTATGCTTATAACAAGGCTCTCGTGAGAATGCTTATAGCAGCCTTATTTGTAATGACTCTAAATTAGAAGCAACTGAAATGACCTCCTATGGGGAAATAGGTAAGTGACATACAATATCTTCACACAATTGAATACTGTCCAGCAACAAGAAGGAACAAATTGGTGAAACACACTAACCCCATTGGTAGATGAGATCTCAAAATAATTATGTTAAACAAAAATAGATCTGACTCATATATCCTATGTGGATCCTATTTATGAACATCATAAAGAATGAGATCCAAAAATAGATAAATAATCCCAAGTCTATCTATGCTGATGGGAATTGGAAAGTTAGTGATAGTTAAGGCAGGACAGGTTGGAATGTGTCACGGGAGAACCTTTGGAATGATGTAGACCTTGACTGAAAGGTGTATATGGTAGTTAACACTAATCAGGATGTGTAAGACCTATGCAATTTATATTAATTGTATTCGAAAGCAGGCTGAACAAGTTCCAGAGAACAAGCCAGGTAGCAACATTCCACTACAACTCTGCCTTCAAGTTCCTGCCTTGTCGGGAAGTGTAAGATGAAATTAACCCTTTCTTCTCTGGGAATGTTTGAATAAGAATAGCCACCTACCATAGGCTCATATATTTGAATGATTGGTCCCCAGGAAGTTCAGCTATTTGGAAGAATTATAAGAATTAGGAGGTATGGTCTTGATGGAGTAGGTGTGGCCCTGTTGTTGAAAGTGTGTCACTAGGGGTGAGCTTTAAGGTTTCAAAAGCCCCGTGTCTTTCACTCTGCTGTAGATCAGGATGTTGCTCATCTACTCCTCCAGCATCACACCTGCCAGCTCCAAGCAGCATCACCCCCACCCCTGCTGCCATGCTTCCTGCTACGATGATAAAGACTAACCCTCTGAAAGTGTAAGCCAGCCCCAATTAAATGCTTTCTTTTACAAGATGCCTTGGTGTCTCTTCATAGCAATAAAACAGTGACTAAGACACTCTCCAAGTTGCTTTTGGCCAGCATTTTATCACATTAGCAGAGACATAAAGTAAGGCAATGAGTAAAAAGTTCACTGAAGAGAATATAATGGAAAATATACACACTGTCGAAAAGGTCCTCAGGGAATGCACATTATAATGAGCAGGATATCTCTGCAGGCATATCAGCACTGGGAAAGGTTAGAAAATGACTGAAAGTATCCAGTGCTGGCAAGAACACTAGGCCGGAGCTTGCTTGCACATTGAAAGTAGTAAATCAGCTGGGAAGTTTCTTATAAAACCAAACATTTAATTATTGTGGACCCAGTAATTGTACTCTTGGACATTTTCTCCAGAGAAATGCAATGGAACAATTCTTGATATACCTAACAATTTGGGTCAATCTCAAGGAAGTCATATTCAATTAAAAGGCTCAACCCTAAAGGTTACATACTGTGTGATTTTATCCTATAGCATTGATAAGTTACCAAAATGAAGAACGGGTCAGTTTTGAAAAGGAGTAGGAGTTATCTGGATCTGGGTGTCAAAGAATAACACAAGTGGGCCTTCTGGATGCAGCTTTTCTGTGTTTTGCTTGTGGTAGTGCATATGTGAGCCCATGCTTGGGATAAACTTGGAGAAATTAATAAACACTCCCATTTCCAAGTGAAAATACAAAAGAAAATACAAAACCTGAATTAGCGCAGCCCACTGTATTAATCTCGACATCTTACAGTGGGTTCCGCATTGCGGTACTTCAGTGTGCTGTTATTGAGAGAGACTGGGTATTGAAGCATGTGGAATGTGTCCATGGAGAACTGAAAGTGGAACTATCAGCCGGCATTTATTTAGCTTACATTGTCTGTCCCTCTCTTCATTGCTGCCATACCCCTAATCAGTACCACAGCCTTGGAGATCTTTTTGATTTGGTAATATATATTATATAGGTATAAAATATATACACATCATAATATAGACATAAAATATATTCACTTAAACATATTCTACTAGAAAATGTCTTTGGTTAATGGCCACCTGGGACAATAAAGAGATCCCTAAGCACTCCTTTGTGGTCCCTTGTTAATATAATAATGACAAATACAGACTTTAAAATCTCTGATGACAAGGCCTAAGTAGTTGAGCCTCAGGGGAACTAAGAGGAGAAAGCTTCACTAGAATGAAGAAAATGGACACTCGTGACAAGAAGAGAAGTCTTGCTTTCATAATGTGACAACCTCCAATCCTCTCGTGGTTTTAGCCATGTGGCATTATGAGCCACCCACTGTGATCAATAGAAGTAAAGGGTGTATCTAAGGGGACTTTCTGTCCCTTTGTTTCTCAAAGGCCTCTGCTACTACTCCCTTTCCCGGGAGTGAAACAACCAGTCTTGGGAGGTCCTCTGACTTTTAAGCAACTTGATATATATGCACATAAAATTTATGGAGGCCAGGCAACATATCATTCTGCCTTCAGGAGAACCATCCAATAACAATTTTTATTTTGGATCAATGCACAATGAATGACTTCAGAGTTCATCCTGTTTCTCTATTAGATGTGAATGGAGTTCTAAACTGGCTTCTGAAAGGCTCACTTCAATCACAGTAAAAAAGAATCTCTCTGTACTAGTATGCTGCTCTCTGCCCACAGAGTTTCCATTGTTAACTAGACCTAACACAGTGTAGAGTCAGCATTTGCTAGAAGCAAAAGTAATTGTCATATACTTTGCACTGGTTCACATTTAACATGGTAGCTGTCTGGATGGACAGCCCCTTTCTCTTGAGCAAAAGCTTTTCACGTACTTAATTTTCTCAGTGATTAATCTCTGGCGACTTCTGAAGGTGCTCAGGCTCTGAAGCTGTGGCAGCTGCAGGTTCTAAAGATAAGGGTGAAGCTTAGCTGTTTCCTCCAGCACAACATATCTTACATGGGTAATGTCGAGTATTTTATTTGCTTTACAAGATGAGTTGTGCTAATTAGTTTGAGAATCGGCGTACATGAATACAGTGCCCTTGAATCTATCTTCCCATAGCCTCATTCATTATCCCCCGCAGAAGCAAGAACATTGCCATTGTTGGTGTCCTTGGGGAACTCAGCACAGAGAAGTCTAAGAGCCCTTTCCTATTGGATATTGTGTAAATGCTGACCTTAGCAGTGTCTTCTGCCGACTCTCATGCTTCTGATCATTTCCCCTCAGTTTTACTCCTTTGATGTGTATTCTTTTCATTTTTTTTTTACTCTTAAAGATGGATGCTTCCCGGGACCTGCATCTTCTCCCATAGAGCAATGGGCTTATGCTGGTAGTCTTATTTGAATAAACAGGGCTGTGGGATGTGGAGGGTTAAACCAACAACTCAAAATCAACAAGCTCAAAACTGGGATGGAGTTGACGTCTTCCTCAGACTGTCTTGCCAGGCTAGTGAAAGGTGAGTTCTGCTGTGGACTGACTTTCCAGCCATTTGCCTAGCCTATTACTCTTACTGTGGACTCAATGATTAACATGATGGCATTTTTCCCAGGCTTGATGCCTGACATTTCTTCTAGAGTACAAATTATCTCTTTGGCCAGTTATTTCTTGCTCTAGGCTCAGGGACATTGAAAGCTTGCAACTTGGAGCCCTTTTCTGAGTACCAACTAATCAAATAGACAAAGCCATGGAAGGAGGCATGAGCTCCATCCTTTCTTCCCTCTCTTTCTCTCTCTCTCTGCTCTACTTGCAATTGTGTGTCTGTCACATATTGAAAGGCACAGCAGACATTCAGTCTGACAAAGAAATTAGATGGCTGGGGAGTAAATTCGGGACTATTCAGCTAGTTGGTGAATCAAAAGCCCCACTCAGGTGAAAGTGACTTTGATTCATGGCTAAGGCAGTTAAATTGCTTCTATTTCTCTGAAGAAGAAGAATGAAAGGGCCCCCAATCACCACCTCCTGTGGTACCCAGCCAAGAGCTGAACCAATATGGTACAGGCAAATCAGACAGAACAGGCATGGAACAGAATAGCTCAGATTGTAGGTCCACGGTTTGCAGAAAGAGATAAGAGGAAGAGAAGGCCAGAATCAACTGTGACTCATCAAAGAGGAGAGCACACCAAGAATGGGATTTGTATTTATAGTTCCCAGGGAAAGGAACTGCTGAGAAGTGACATTTACAAATAAGATGGATGATGACCAAAGGGGCTTGGACATCAAATTAATTTCAAGAATGTGATTATAAGCCAGGAAACCATAAGGACTTATAAAATATGTATTGATAGAAAGCTCTAGAGCAGCACTTGGAAGCTTCTGGTACAAAATAATTAGATCAAAGTCACCTAAATCCAAAGCTAACTGAGTGACAGAAACAACCTCCATGTTCAGGTAACAAAATAGTTTTCACCTAGCCCAGATGTGTGGACAATTTCAGGGCAAGGAAGAACAGTGTGCAGGGCTTTGTCCTGGAAAACAACCTTTGGGACATGCCATTTGTCTAAGGGTGGTTAAGAAGCCAGATCTGCAAATGGCAAGGTAAATCTTCAACATCCATGGTGTGATCAAGGGGAACTAAGTTATAAACCTAACATCCTTACAGAGCATGGAGGAAACCTAGTATTCTTCTCTATAGTCGAATTAGCTCTCTTAAAATGGTGATTCTGAGTTCAGTGTGAAACTGTATGGTCTTAGTCATCAAACTGGCATAATTTTCCTGGCCTCCTCCAGAGGCCAACACTGAGAGGTTGGTGATGAGCCAAGTGTAAGCACACGGTAAGGGTGAGTGCCCATCTCATGGGAAAAAGTAGTTGTCACATTGATGGATTTTAAGTCTGTTTTTAGTAATTCCATTAATAATCTGGACAAAATGGTGTGAGGTTTGGACAGATATGACCTTTAGTACAAGCATGGACCCTGGGTAACCTTGGTAAAGTTACATTATGCCTCTGAGCCAGTTTCCCATTGTGGAACAGAGATTACAGTAGCTACCTGATAACACCTGCCTCTGCAGGAAAGTTAGGGATGCAATAGGAGGTCAGGGATAAAAGGCCCAACCCAATGCTATAGGCAGTCCACGGACACTGATGCTGTTGTTATTGCTGCTTCCTCTTCTTCCTCTTCCTCCATCTCACCTCTCTTCCCCATTCTTCCTCTTTTCCCCTCTTCTTCTTCCTGCCTGTTTTAAACATGGACTACAGATTCTGGGTGTGTTATTGTCTCTTCTTTTCATATGTGTATTATTGTCTTTTACATAGGCTATGATGTTTTTATCATCATCTCTAGACCTTGCTGTTCACGATATTTACATATAGTCCACTGCCCTTGAAGGTACACTCTTTTGTTTTCTCCCTGTTGTTCATTTATCTAAGCCATCACTGAGAACTTTTGAAACACACCAAGGAATTTTACATTGCAACTTCTAAGGCAGTGGTTCTCAACTTTGACTATATTAGAATTACCAGAAGCTTAAAAAAAGTCCCTATTTCCATGTTGGCCAATAGAACAAATGGATTAAATTCTCATAAGTCAGTGTTTCTACAGAACTCTCAAGGTGATTCCAGTGTATGAAAACTACTATTGTATATAGTGTGTTTGTATAGATGCTGTCCAGTTTTATGTCAGCTTGACACAAGCTGAAATATCTGAGAGCAGGGAGTCTCTAAGATAATGCCTCAATGAGATTGAGCTGTAGGCAAGTGTGTAGGGCATTTCGTAATAAGTGATTGATAGGGCAGGGATATTCCCATTGTTGGTGGGGCCATTTCTGAACTAGTAGTCCTGGGTTCTATTTTTTAAAAATAAAAGGCCATTAAGCAGCACTCTTCCATGGCCTCTGCATCAGCTTCTGCTCCCTGGTCCCTGCTATGCTTGGGTTTCTCCTGAATTCCTTCAATGATGGACTGTGATGTGGAAGTGTAAGCTAAATAAACCCTCTCCTCCCTAAGGTGCTTTTGGCCATGGTGTTTTGTCGCAGCAAGAGTAACCCTAACTAAGATAGTAAGGTACTCCATTTTGGTGCTTTCTGCAAAATTAATGAGCAAAGATTTTATTTCTCTATAGTTTTGATATTGGGCAAAGATATCATCTAGGTTTGTGCCTACCTAGAGTGGAGGGTCATTTTATACCTCACCACTACCCCCTTATTAATTATGCTTGATTTTTATCCCCCTACAATGTTCAGGTAAAAAGATGGATCACTCTTTGTTTGATAATAAGAGACTCTGGTGCCACTGTCTGCTTTTAGAACTAGCCACAGAAAAACAAAAACACGTCTTAAACCCCAAGTTGCTGTTGCAGCCAGTGAAAGTGTAAATGCTTGATGCTGAGGAGGAAATCATACTTTGAGGAAGTTTGTTTGATTTACAGAAGGTATAAGTTTCCTTTTTGCTTTGCTTGAAGTTTATTTTAGATTTTTATGGCTTCAGGGTAGAACCTTTGATTCCCTATATGGGCTCAGGCGCTGGGGGGGGGGGTGGTTACAGGTGGTGACAGGTTGGGCATTATTGGTAAGACACTTTATTTCTATGACACATCTTCTAGTTAGGAGACAACTTCTGGGCGTCAGTTTTTCTTTCTTTCCAGCCTGTAGGTGCTAGGGAAGAAACTTAGGTTGTCAGCCTTGGTAGGAGACAAGGAGACATCTGTAACTACTGAGATATCTTCCCAGGCCTGATTGTTATTTTAAAAATAGTAGAAATGTATTTAATCTCAGTCTTTGGTTATGCCTGTGTCTCAGGGGTAACATGAAGTCCAACAACAATTTCAGAGGTATCGTCTGCATAGTTTACTTATTTCTGAAAACAATGTAAGTATGGGAAGCACAGAAAAACAGAAAAAAAGTTTCCATTCTTAGGTATTTGTAGCTGATGGATGTCTTTGTTGGGAGAGAGTTCCATGTTGCTGGCATAGGATGGTCTCTCTTGGTTATCTGTTGTTGTTGTTAAAATATTATGTTTTGTTTTCTAGTCACTACTTGTCTTTATTTTTTCAAAATATTTTTTTTGAAATAGAGAAAAATCTAAGTTTTCATGAGGCTAAATCCCTCTCTTGTTCATGTTTTCCAGACTTCCTGACACAAGCAGGAAGGCAGTTCATACCACAGTATTATGAAGACTTATTTTGTTCTGTGAACAGCACTTAGATTTCTTCCTCATTTGGAGATTGCCTTGTTATGTTAGAAAATGGCTTTACAGCTTCATACATAGCAAACAATCATTTTCAGTATAATATTTAAATGCTGACATGTCCTTTTGTTTTGAGGATCCCCTTTGTCTTGGACAGAACTGGCATTTTCGTATGACCCTTATCCATGATTTTCCTGCTGCTTTATAAGCTTATCCTGGTGCCAGGATGACATTTAACTTGGGATAAATTTATAGAGTGTTTTGATATTTAACAAGTATATAACTTTCCTAAGCTGATGTGACATGAAGGTTTCTTTAACAAATTACTTAGCCCTGTCCCTTCCTTTTTTAGTTTTGCCTATTTTCACTTCCACGTGTATTTTAGAAATAGCTTGTCAAGCTCCATAAATAATCTATGTGCTGTTTTTTTTTTCTTAAGAGTTGCTTTGAATTTACAGTTTTTCAGGAGATAGTTTATATAACAATTTAAAACATCAGTGCTTCTGCTTAGATTCCTGACATACTTTTTGCATCAATTAGATTTCTATAAATCTTTATTTGCTTCATAGTCTTTTTCATGAACATAATACAGACCGGCATTTGGCTACTTGAAGACCCTACCTACTTCACTGCCTTCTAGCACCTACTGCTGATATCATAAGGCTAATGGCACTTGGATTCTTAACATCGTGTAGTTATTTTTTTCTTGTCTGTTTGCAAGCAGTTTTATTGTTAGTTTTCCCGGTTCCTTCTGCATTAATTAAGGCAGATGAAAGGTGGTTGAGTGTTCTGCAGTGAAGGATTGAGGCACACATATTCATCCTATGACTTCCACACCTAGGACACACAAAGGGCAGGTTTGGGTTTTTGACTCTTTAACTCACGCATAGAGATCTCTGTATTAGTGATAGCCCCATAAAAGGTACATTTTTTCCACTGGCTGTTTATTGTTTTAAAGGCAGTGGAGCAACCTGGGAAAATGAAACCTACATGTGAACTGGGCTAAAGTCTCATACAATAGCCAGCTTTATCAGATAATTAATACTTACTTTGAGGGTCAGAAAGGTCATACAAGTAAAGTTCACATGAGTTCAAGATACATATAATCACAAGGAGAAGTTTCATGTGTAAAAACATGTTTTTCTATAGAGACATATCAACACATAAATATCAAATAATCTGAAGTGAACTCACCAGTATCTGTTAAACCTGGGAGGGACACAAAAGCACATTCCAAGAACAATTTTGTGTTTTTCAAGAAACACATGTGAGTCGTCTCACATGTCCTCAGAATTCCCTTCACATGACTCCTCTTGGACCGAGTTCAGACAACTGGCAATTGTTGGCATATCATGGGAGAGCATCTGCTTTTTGGTTTTTTTTTGTTTTGTTTTTGTTTTTTTGTTGTTGTTGTTTTTTGTTTTTTAGAGACAGGGTTTCTCTGTGTAGCCCTGGCTGTCCGGGAACTCACTCTGTAGACCAGGCTGGCCTTGAACTCAGAAATCTGCCAGCCTCTGCCTCCCAGGTTTTTTTGCCATTTAATGGAAGTTTGAAGTTGATGCTCTCTTCTCATCGAAAGAACAAGTAATTGTGTCATTTATCCTGTCTTTAAAACTTACCCATATTTTATATAGTAATATGCCTGGCTTATTAGGAAAGACATTTAGTCATTTTTCACTCCCTTAATCAATCTAGGTTTCGCTTGTTATTCACTCTTGAACACATCCCAACTGCTGTCATCATTATACCTAATGTCCTGATCCCTGTACCTGGCATTTTGGTGTTTACTTCTGAGACTTTGTTTTTCTTATTACTTCAGGACCCTTTCTAGTCAGTTCTTGTGGGTTGTGATACTCAGATAAGAAATGACATATCCACGTACCACCACTTAGTTCTCTGGCCACCAATTCAGAGTTAGTTGACCTGACTTTGGAAGGAAGCATGTGTCAAGGAGACAGATCTTTTGGTATACTGGCATGTGCCTCATACAGTCTTAAAATCTATTGTAGTTATTGTGTTTATTATGACATATTTGAAAATCCTTTCCAACTGAACCACATGTTTATTGTTTTCATGAAGTTGTAAGAAATGGAGACTATGAATTTGAAGTTACAACATCTCACAGACACCTAGATTGCAGTAAGATATCAGTGACAAGGACAGCTTTCTTGAGTACTTACATAATAGGTTATCTGCCAGAGCAGGTGAGGGAGCCATCTTGGGTCCTGAGTCCCTCAGAGACCAGTCTGCACAGGTGAGAGTATGGACTGCAGAAGCGACACAGCTTCTGGGACAGGAATAAGTGATACAGTTCTAGGACAGAGCTTATTTCAGGCTCCAGACATCCGGGCACCTTCCCTGCCAGAGGAGAAGTGTCTGCCCAGGAGGGCTCTGACCTCCAGAGCAGGTGAGAGAGCCATCTTGTGTCCTGCATACCTCAGAGTCCAGTCTGTGCAGGTGAGCATGCAGACTGCAGAGGCAACACATCTTCTGAGAAAGGCCCTATTTCAGGCCTTCATCTTCAGCCAGGAGGCAGGTCTGGATGCCAGACCTCTGTGCACCTTTCTTGCAAGAGGAGAGCTTGCTTAAAGAGAGTGCTCTGACCACTGAGACTCAGAGGAGAGAGCTGGACTCCCAGGAGTGCTGACAGAGGCTAACAGAATCACAGGAGGAACAAGCTTCAACCAAAGACAACTATAACAACTAAATGTAGAGATTACCAGATGGCAAAAGGCAAATGTAAGAATCTTACTAACAGAAACCAAGACCACTCACCATCATCAGAACCCAGCACTCCCACCTCAGCCAGTCCTGGATACCTCAACACACCTGAAAAGCAAGACTGGGATTTAAAATCGTATCTCATGATGCTGGAAGAGGATATCAAGAAGGGCATTAATAACTCAATTAAAGAAATACAGGAGAACAGTGATAAAGAGGTGGAAGCCCTTAAAGAGGAAACACAAAAATCCCTTAAAGAGCTACAGGAAAACACAGCCAAACAGGTGATGGAATTGAAAAAACCATCAAAGACCTAAAAAGAGAAGTAGAAGCAATAAAGAAAACCCAAAGTGAGACAACTCTGGAGATAGAAACCCTAGGAAAGAAATCTGGAACCATAGATGTGAGCATCAGCAACAGAATACAAGAGATGGAAGAGAGAATCTCTGATGCAGAAGATTCCATAGAGAACATGGGCACAATAATCAAAGAAAATGCAAAATGCAAAAAGAGCCTAACTCAAAACGTTCAGGAAATCCAGGACACAATGAGAAGACCAAACCTACGGATAATAGGAGTGGATGAGAATGAAGATTTTCAACTTAAAGGGTCAGCAAATATCTTCAACAAAATTATAGAAGAAAACGTCCCAAACCTAAAGAATGACATGCCCATGAACATACAAGAAGCCTACAGAACTCCAAATAAACTGGGCCAGAAAAGAAATTCCTCCCGACACATAATAATCAGAACAACAAATGCACTAAATAGAGAATATTAAAAGCCGTAAGGGAGAAAGGTCAAGTAACATATAAAGGCAGGCCTATCAGAATTACACCAGACTTTTCACGAGAGACTATGAAAGCCAGAAGAGCCTGGACAGATGTCATACAGACACTAAGAGAACACAAATGCCGGCCCAGGCTACTATACCCGGCCAAACTCTCAATTACCATAGATGGAGAAACCAAAGTATTCCATGATAAAATCAAACTCACACAATATCTTTCCATGAATCCAGCCCTTCAAAGGATAATAAAGGGAAAACACCAACACAAGGACGGAAACTACACCCTAGAAAAAACAAGAAAGTAATCCTTCAACAAACCTAAAAGAACAGAATCCCAACTTTAACAACAAAAATAACAGGAAGCAACAATTACTTTTCTTTAATTTCTCTTAACATCAATGGACTCAATTCCCCAATAAAAAGTCATAGACTAATAGACTGGCTACACAAACAGGACCCAACATTTTGCTGCTTACAGGAAACCCATCAAAGGGAAAAAGACAGACACTACCTCACAGTGAAAGGCTGGAAAACAATTTTCCAAGCAAATGGTCCAAAGAAACAAGCTGGAGTAGCTATTCTAATATCGAATAAGAAATAAAGAAAGATATTAAAGACTTTTTAGAGTTTAATGAAAATGAAGCCACAACATACCCAGACTTATGGGACACAATGAAGGCAGTACTAAAAGGAAAACTCATAGCACTGAGTACCTCCATAAAGAAACTAGAGAGAGCATACACTAGCAGCCTGGCAGCACACCTAGAAGCTCTAGAACGAAAGGAAGTAAATTCACCCAAGAGGAGTAGACAGCAGGAAATAATCATACTCATGACTGAAATCAACCAAATGGAAACAAAAAGAACTATTCAAAGAATCAACCAAATCAGGAGGTGGTTCTTTGAGAAAATCAACAGGATAGATAAACCCTTAGCCAGACTAACTAGAGGGCACAGGGACAGTATCCTAATGAACAAAATCAGAAATGAAAAAGGAGATATAAAAACAGAACCTAAGGAAATCCAAAACATCATCAGAGACTACTACAAAGGCTAAACTCAACAAAACTAGAAAACCTGGATGAAATGGACAACTTCCTAGACTAATGTCAGGTACGAAAGTTAAATCAGGATCAGATTAACGATCTAAACACTCCCATTTCCCTTAAATAAATAGAAGCAGTCATAAATAGTCTCCCAACCAAAAAAAAGCCCAGGACCAGATGGGTTTAGTGCAGACTTCTATCAGACTTTCAAAGAAGACCTAATTCCAATACTCCTCAAACTATTCCACAAAATAGAAACAGAAGGTACTCTACTCAATTCATTCTATGAGGCCACAATTACTCTGATACCTAAACCACACAAAGATCCAACAAAGAAAGAGAACTTCAGACCAGTTTTCCTTATGAATATCAGTGCAAAAATAATCAAATCCTCACAAATTGAATCCAAGAACACATCAAAATGATCATCCATCATGACCAAGTAGGCTACATCCCAGGGATGCAGGGATGGTTTAATATACAGAAATCCATCAACGTAATCCATTATATAAACAAACTCAAAGACAAAAACCACATGATCATCTCCTTAGATGCTGAGAAAGCATTTGACAAAATCCAACACCCATTCATGATAAAAGTCTTGGAAAGATCAAGAATTCAAGGCCCATACCTAAACATAATAAAAGCAATATACAGCAAACCAGTATCCAACATCAAAGTAAATGCAAAGAAACTCAAAGCAATCCCACTAAAATGAGGGACTAGACAAGGCTGCCCACTTTCTCCCTACCTATTCAATATAGTACTTGAAGTCCTAGCCAGAGCAATTGGACAACAAAATGAGATCAAGGGGATATATATTGGAAAAGAAGAAGTCAAAATATCACTATTTGCAAATGATATGATAGTATATATAAGTGACCCCAAAAGTTCCACCAGAGAACTCATTAACCTGATAAACAGCTTCAGTGCAGTAGCTGGATATAAAATTAACCCAAACAAATCAATGGCTTTTTTCTACACAAAGGATAAATGGGCTGAGAAAGAAATTAGGGAAACAGCACCCTTCGCAATAGTCACAAATTATATAAAATACCTTGGTGTGATGCTAATTAATTAAGTGAAAGATCTGTATGATAAGAACTTCAAGTCTCTGAAGAAAGAAATTGAAATAGATCTCAGAAGATGGAAAGCTCTCCCATGCTCATGGATTGGTAGGATTAATATAATCAAAATGGCAATCCTGCTGAAAGCAATCTACAGATTCAATGCAAACCCCATCAAAATTCTAACTCAATTCTTCACTGAGTTAGAAAGGGCAATTTGCAAATTTATCTGGATTAATCAAAAACCTAGTATAGTAAAAACTATTCTCAACAATAAAAGAACCTCTGGTTGAATCACCATGCCTGACATTAAGCTGAACTACAGAGCAACTGTGATAAAAACTGCTTGGTACTGGTACAATGACAGAGAGGTAGAACAATGGAATAGAATTGAAGACCCAGAAATGAATCCACACACCTATGTTCACTTGATCTTTGACAAGGGAGTTAAAACCATCCAGTGGAAAAACGACAGCATTTTCAACAAATGTTCCTGGCACAACTGGTGGTTATCATGTAGAAGAATGGGAATTGATCCATTCTTATCTCCTTGTACAAAGCTCAAGAGTACGTGGAACAAAACCAGAAACACTGAAATTTATAGAGGAGAAAGTGGGGAAAAGCCTTGAAGATACGGGCACAGGGGAAAAATTCTCAAAGAGAACAGCAATGGCTTGTGCTGTAAGATCAAGGATTGACAAATGGGACCTCATAAAATTGCAAAGCTTCTGTAAGGCAAAAGACACTGTCAATAAGACAAAAAGACTACCAACAGATTGAGAAAGGATTTTCACCAATACTAAATCTGATAGGGGACGAATATCCAATATATACAAAGAGCTCAAGAACCTGGACTCCAGAAATTCAAATAACCCCATTAAAAATGGGGTACAGCGCTAAAAAAAGAATTCTCAACTGAGGAATACTGAATGGCTGAGAAGCACCTGAAAAATGTTCAACATCCTTAATCATCAGGGAAATGCAAATCAAAACAACCCTGAAATTCCACCTCACACCAGTCAGAATGGCTAAGATCAAAAATTCAGGTGACCTCAGATGCTGGCGAGGATGTGGAGAAAGAGGAACACTCCTCCATTATTGGTGGGATTGCAAGGTTGTACAACCACTCTGGATGTCAGTCTGGCGGTTTCCGCAGAAAATTGGACATAGTGCTATGGGAAGATCCAGTATTACCTCTCCTGGGCATATACCCAGAAGATGTTCTAACTGGTAATAAGAACACATGCTCCACTATGCCCATAACAACCTTATTTATAATAGCCAGAATCTGGAATGAACCCAGATGTCCCTCAACAGAGGAATGGATACAGAAAATGTGGTACATATACACAATGGAGTACTATTCAGCTATTAAAAACAATGAATTTATGAAATTCTTGGGCAAATGGATGTATCTGGAGGATGTCATCCTGAGTGAGGTAACCCAGTCACAAAAGAAGTCATTAAATATGCACTCACTGATAAGTGAATATTAGCCCAGAAACTTAGAATACTCAAGATACAATTTGAAAAATACAAGAAAATCAAGAAGAAAGAAGACCAACGTGTGGATACTTCATTCCTCCTTATAATAGGGAACAAAATACCCATGAAAGGAGTTACAGAGACAAAGTTTGGACCTAAGATGAAAGGATGGACTATCCAGAGACTACCCCACCTGGGGATCCATCCCATAATCATCCACTAAACCAGACACTATTGCATATGCCAGCAAGAATTTGCTGAAGGGACTCTGATATAGCTGTCTCTTACGAGGCTATCCCAGTGCCTGTCAAATACAGAAGTGGATGCTCACAGTCATCTATAGGATGGAACACAGGTCCCCCAATGGGGAAGATAGAGTAAGCACCCAGGGAGTTGAAGGGGTCTGCAACCCTATAGGAGGAGCTACAATATGAACTAACCAGTGCCCCCCCCCCAGAGCTTGTGTCTCTAGCTGCATATGTAGCAGAAGATGGCCTAGTCGGCCATCACTGGGAAGAGAGGCCCCTAGGTCCTGCAAACTTCATATGTCCCAGTACAGGGGAATGCCAGGGCCAAGAAGTGGGAGTTGGTGGATAGGGGAGCAGGGCTGAGGGAGGGTATAAGGAACTTTCAGGATGGCATTTGAAATGTAAATAAAGAAAATATCTAAAAAAAAAAGAAGATAATAGGTTATTTTTTATTGTAGTTGTGATGTTTGTTTATGCATTTATTTTTGATGTAAAGTCTTTCAATGCAGCCTAGACTAGCATGGAACTCTCACATTGATCTTTCCTCAGCCGGCATGTGCCAGATTACTTGCAGAGTATTTGAAAAGACTTACATTGGGAACCATTTCTGTGATTATAG
Source organism: Mus caroli (assembly GCF_978045245.1). NCBI lineage: Eukaryota > Metazoa > Chordata > Mammalia > Rodentia > Muridae > Mus > Mus caroli. The sequence goes on along the minus strand of NW_028227267.1, from coordinate 70,632,732 downwards.
TTTTCTTGTTGTGTATGACATGCTATGAGGAAAGAGTTAAAAAAAATCCCCACTAAGCACCTGCTGAGCACCTGCTGTGTCAGCTCCTTGAACAGAAAATACTATTTTTTATGCACACATCAGTGAAGTCTGTGGCCTTGCAGATTTTCTAGTTCTGATCAAGTTTCATGTTTTGGACTGGAGAGTACAGAGAAAACATTTGCAATGCTGAGGGGATTAGCAGTTAGGGAATCTTCCACTTTCACTGAGACAATAAAGGAAGCTGCTTCAGGGGCAAAACCCTACTCATTGAAAGCTCTAGCTTGCAAAATGCAAATCTATTTGAAAAGACAATCTGAACTGGAAAAAGCTTCTGACAGCTTTTCTTGTCCTTAGTTACTGTGCCTATTGCTGAAATGACAAAGGAATAGAAGCAACTTAAGGGAGAAGGGCCTTAGGTGGCTCACAGCTTGAGAGTATCCTGCATCTGATCACAGTGCATCCATAGTCAAGAAGCAGAATGAGGAATACTTGACCCAGCTAGATTCCTCCTTTTTATACACTCCAAGACCCAAGCCCAGGGAAGATGTTGTCTACTTTTAGTGTGAGTCTTATCTTTTCATCTAACCTACTTTAGAAAATCCCTCACACGCTAGCGTCTTTGGTACAGGAAGACAGTCTGCCCCATACCAAAGGAAAATGTAAACACCCATCAAACTCTTCTTTCTATAGTGGTGTCCCACTTGCAAGATGTGTTCATGCAATGGTGGCACAGAGTTTGTGAATGTAACCAACCAGTATCTGATCTGACTGAAGACCCACTCCACTAAAACGAACCCATACGCAACACTGGTTAGATAATGAAGAACCCAAGACTGGATAGCCCAGGGACCCAGGGCAAAACCAAATGCTACTGTTTTAAACAAAGTAAAACATGAACAAGCAAACAAACAAATAAACAACAACAACAAAACAAAAAAAACATAGCAATTAAAGGACTTTTAATGACATGTTGCTATAATCATAATTGCTTTACTCAGCTCTCATCAGAGACACTTCCTCCTGCAGCAGATGGGAACAAACATAGAGACCCATAGTCAGACATTATGTAGAGAGTGAGAAACCTTGGAATGCTCAATCCTAAATGGGATGTTACACCAAGTCCCCCAGGACTCAGGAACCCTGAAGAAAAGAAGGCAGAAAAAGCCAGGGGTGGAGGACACCAATGAAACAAGGCTCCTGACATCAATGATTGGTATAATAGGAACTCACAGAGACTGAGGGAGCATGCACAGAGCCTGCAAGGGTGTGTATTGGATGGGGTCTGAGAGTTGAGAGAAGAGGATACGTGCCCCTATACCTAACCAAGAAGCAGTCTACAATTGATGACCACTTGCAAATGAAATTTCGTTTTCTTCAGGAGAGTCTTGTCTTACTAGGGGAACAAAGTACTCTGAAGGGTAGGCTGCACACTCAGCAGTACAGGCCAGCTGGAAATGACCTCAGCAGCAGCACTGGAGGCTCCTTGTCTCATAATGTTGTATCAAGTCTCTTTCTTTTTTTCTTCTCTTTTCTAAAAAAATTTCATATTAATTTTTATTTTAATTATATATTTTTTCTTTCTATTGACACCACAGATCTTTTGTATACATATTATGTCTTCTAGTTTAGTGTTCTTTATGGGATTCCTGAGTGTATGAATGAGTAGGAATGAATGAATCAGGGATGTGCTGCGACTATCCCTGTCTCTTGTTCCTTTTCTTGGGTTCTTTTTCTTGTGTGTGTGTGTTTTGTTCTATTTGGGTTAGGTTTTGTTTTATATTATTATGTTTTATTATCCCTTAGGAGCCCTTTTCTAATGAAAGAAAGGGAGTGGATCGAGATGGGAGAAGAAGTGGGAAGGAAATTGGATGAGCATAGGGAGAGGAAACCTCAACTTGGATGTATTATGTGAGGAAAACAAACCTATGTTCAATAGCATGTCTCTTACATTTTTCCTCAGAGATTAAATGATCCCTTCTTGGTGGACCTGGGCGTGCCTCCTATGTGATTCCAGATTCTTGTCAAGTTGATAGTTAGTGCTCATGCTCACAAAGTGGTTCTTTATTGGAAAGCAACCATTTAAGGAGTTGTTTTCTCAGGCACACCCTCCGAGGCTCTATGCTGTGGTGAAAGGGTGTCAGAAGGCACACCTCGATGTGTACAAAACTTGGCAATATTTTTTCGCATATTCCTAGTTTTATAGACCTGCAAAATGCTTTCACTGAAATTTCAGAAAGATCCCAGGGTTCGGCAATGCACAACAGGGCCAGATTTCCATCATAGAATCTCCAAGGGGCCATCACATGAAGCTGTGAATGTAATGCTGGAGTTTCAGTGGTATTTCAGAGCTATAGACACTCCTGGAGGAAACCTGTACACATTGAGTGCAGTCAGCCCAACAGAGAGAGTGTTTGTGCTGAAGGTGGCAGAACCAGAGAAAAGGGACTCCCTGAGGGTGTGGAGTCCAGTTGATTCCACCAGGAGCTACAGACACTAGACATGGAACTAAAGGATTTATTGTTTCCCCTACTGGGTGTCAGTCTTGCATTGATCCAGTTTTTCCCTGTGTACCTTGACATTTCTCTTTTGGCATGGGAATGTAGACCCTGAGCCATCATATTTTGAAAATGTATATCTTGTGCTTTGAATTTGTAATAGATTTAAGTTAAGAGGTTGTTTCACATCCCAGAAGAGAATTTCGCAAAGCTTAAAGCTGTAAGCTTAGAACTGTTGGGACTTGTAGGGCCTTTAGGTAGACTAATTGCATTTCGCTTTATGAGATGGCTCTGTGATTTTGGGGGACCATGGGTAGAATATTTTGGTTTAAAAGTGATATTTTTGTGTGGACTTATGATGGGTATCCTTCACTGTCAACTTGAATGGACTTAGAGTCATGTGGGAAACACAGCTCTTGGTGTTTCTGTGATGCCCTTTCTAGGGAGTATAAACTCTGATGAGAAAAACCTTCCCAAACTTGAGTGATTACCATCCAATAGTCTGAGGGTGTGTACTGAATAAATGATAAGAGAATAATGAAGTCAGATAAGTATCAAAATTCTCCTTCTTCTGCCTGGCAGAGGTCTGAACAGTCCTATGCACATGTTGTTGTTGCCATGGAGTCACATGCGCCTGTTGCCATGGACTCACATGTTCCTGTTGTCATGGACTCACCCTGCCTTCCTTCGCACCTTGATAGTCTGTACTCCTTTGACCATAAGCTAACATAAATCTTTTCTCCCTGAAGTTTCTTTTGGTCAGGCGTTTGGCCACAGCAATGAGAAAAGAGTAACTTGTAGACTGTAATTTAAGGCTGAGAGACTTTTCTGTTCCTGTTCTAGCTCCCAAATAATTGACACAGATACCTATTAAGTTTATTAACAAGCACAAGGACTGGACAGATATTCATCTACCCTAACACTCTAAGCGATTTACCTCCCAGCCACAGGCCCTCATGCTACTTGTAGTTTGAGTCTTACCCTGGCTTGGTTCTGCCCCATGTGTGTCTTCATGGCAAATCCCTTAGCAACCTGCTCCTCACAGCTCTCCTGGATCTCCTGTCTCATGGCCACTCCTTCTCTTCTTTCCTGTGGTCCTTCTCTACTTCCTCTCTCTCCTCCTGAGGCCCGAAGCTGGAATAGGAAGTGCAGTCTTCCTATCTCCTCTGCCCAGACATAGGCTGAATCAGCTCTTTATTGACCAATCAGAGATGATGGAAAACAATTTTACATAACATGGAGACCAGGGATGCTTGGCCTTACCATCATTCAGATTGTAGGCAAATGTCTGGGCACAGAAATCAGCATCTGAATATAAAGTGCACAAGGCCACCCCCCAACAGTAACCAACACACAAAGGGGTCAGCCCTTGGTAAGTAAACCTGACCAGAGTTCATCAGTGTGTATTTTTAGAGAGATGGGAGAAATTTAGCATTGATCTGGGAAGCATTATGGATAATTGACTATGAGAAACCTGGAAAGTGAAGTTTCAAATGTCTGACTATCTTAAAATTTGAAACTAGCTAAAGGGAGGTGTTTTGTTTTGTTTTGTTTTTTAATTTGAGTTTTTCAGAAGTTATAGATATTAAATACATAGACTTAGACAAAAATGGATTTAGGAATGTGAGAGTTCCTCATCCCACCCCCCTTCCAGCTATTGGGAAGCTGTGCAACATGGATTGAATTAACCTTTTAAATGTGTGTGTGTGTGTGTGTGTGTGTGTGTGTGTGTATGTGCACTGTGGCACATGTGTAGGGGTCAGAGGAAAAATGTGGGAGTCAGCTCTCTCCCACTGGGCTCTGGGGATAGAATTATGCTCTTCAGATCTCACAGCCAGGGCCTTTACTGGTGGAACAATCTTGCCAGCCCCATTTTCTTATGTTTTAAAGGTGTATACTAACTCACATGACTGTGAGAATTAAAGAAAAGGTTTACAAATACCTAATACACATGATTATTTGTATTTTGGCATTCTGAAATTGTCCATCAGTAACTGCCCTGAGAAATACCTTGAAGTATTGTGTTTGGTTTTTGTTGTCTTGAGTGCAAACATTGCAATGGCTTCTTAGGTAATATTTCTGTCCTAAATGAATTTATGTATTTCTTTCTTTACCCACACAGAACATATTTTTAGCATTCCTGAGAGACATGTACCACAGCTTGACACCATAGTGAGATATTTTCCCCCAACAAATATATATCTTATCCTAAAAGAATGTGGATTTTCTTCTCTGACAATACAGCTCAATTTTATCACTTTTAGAAGAAAAATGTTTTCTTTCACTGCCTGAAAAAACTGCACATTTCCAAGAAAAATCGTTGCAATCAGGTGAGTGCTTCATCTTCCAAACACCAGTTTTTCTACCATCTCCCTCTGATATTTCAGAATGGGCCTTCTCCCTTTATAAAAGGGAATCGTTGCTCTCTAAGCCAGGGTGGCTTGTTCCCATCAGCCTTTGCATCATCTTGCTGCTTCCTCTTCCATCAGCAGTCCTCCCTGTCTGCTGTATCACTCCTCTTGGTATGTAACTACCCCAGCTCTTTTTATGCACATCTGTTCCTGCTCACCCTGCCTTTGTGACCACTCCCTTTCCTCAGCCTCTAACTTCTGTCTCAGTTGGTGCTATGCCACACATTTCACCCCAGTGAAGCATCTCTGTCTCTCTCTCTCAGGAAATGGCTTTTGTCAAAGATCCCATCTATCTTAGCAAGCCAAGCCATCGGGTGATCCTTCTCTGCCCTCCCCAGCCTGACATTCCCACTGTCAGCACAGAGCATGGCCTGCTTTGTGAACTTTCTAACCACAGGTCCTTCTCTGACTGTGAATCTCCTGCTCCTTTCTCAGCTCACTGGCTGCTTTCTCCCAGGCTTTCTGTCTCCTCTTCTACTGGGCTTAAGTTTGAAATTAGCAGGCATGATATCTTCTCCTAAGGAATGGTGAGAGTTCAGATAATTAATTGCCTATAAATATCTCTTTTCCTGGACCATTATTATCTTTATTTTCTTTCCCTCTTTCCTCTTCCTTTTCCCTCCCATTCTCCTTCCATATTTCCCCCTTTCTTCTGTTTTTCTCTCTTTCTTCCACACTGTCCTCTTTAAGATAATGAACATATACTGATTTCCTTCTACTTTGCTAGTTGTCATGGGCCAGACACTAGACATACAGAGATGATATATGCTGGCTTAAGAATAAACATCATGGTGTACTAGCAAACTTTCCATAGAGATAAACATAAACATTAGAACTGTTGGGGTAGTTATGAGCAGTTATAAGATCCAGGGCCATTGAAGGTCAGATAGACACAATCCATGAAGATTTTACTCTCTGAAACAGGTATGGCTTCCTCTAGTTTTACTCTACACCCAAGCCACATAAGATGAAATAAACCAAAGATTACATGAAAAGTTAAGAAAAATAATCAAATTCCAAAATTAAAGTCATGATATACTTTATAGATCAAGTAATCTCAAAGCTTTTCTTTAGCATGAGGTTTTATTTTGCTTGAGTAGTATATGGCTATGATTTCATTAAGTCCAAAGGTTCCTTGGGTCTCCCTGTGGAAAGTGGAGTTCATGGCTTGTGGTTTTCTGTATTTCTTTCTACTCAGTTTAGATACAGCTGGTTTTGCTGTCTCTTTGCTATTTGTCTAGATTGGGAAATAATTGGTTCTAAAGAAAACTGGAGGTTTTTTTTTTTCATTTGAAAGTCCTAATGTAGGGTATAAAATATAATTCCTTCATTTGCTTCTTTAGCCCATACATATATAATTATCTTTTTGCTTACATAGATCTATAGTCAGTTCCTGTGTTATGACTATGACATGTCCCTGATTCAGATCACGGAATATTCTATTATTACTTTATTATGTATTTTAATTTAAACGATTGCATTTTAGTTTGTTTAACTTTCAGGCATTTACTACAAATTTGTCCCCCCCCCCAACATCTCTGCTAGAAATGTAAATGTCCACATTGAGTGTTCAAAGACCATGCCCTTCGATATATTGACTTCCTTTTTCCGAGTTTTGTTTTTTTTTTTTCCCTTATGTATTTCATCCTCTTCAACTTATCCTGACATCTTCCTCTTTGGCATTTTCCAGTCAAGCCTGGGTCACCATTCTGATTGTCACACGGCTCTGGTTTGGGACTCTTCTTGCACTGGTGTTTCTGCATTTGTGCCCTGAGCTAGCTCACTGCTTGGTAGCTTCTGTTTCTTAGAGAATCTTAAGGAAGGAATCATTTTTTCTTGGAAACATGTAAATCATTATTCTGTGGTCTAGAGTGCATTGAGCAGCCTGGGGCCATTCTAATTCTTCTCTGACTAGACCTCATTTGAAAGAATAAACTTCTGTAAAGTCTTCTAGTAACGGGAAACTTTCACTGGGGAAGGCTTCCTTTGGGTTTCTCTTGCTTTTTGCACTGGGGATGCTCAGAGGATTTTTCAGTCTGAAAATCTATATGGTTCAGTTTCTGAATATTTAAAAAGAATTATTCGTTTGATTTTTTCATTGTTTTCTTTCTTTCTTTCTTTCTTTCTTTCTTTCTTTCTTTCTTTCTTTCTTTCTTTTCTTCTTGCTAGAATTCTCATTCAGAATTCAGTGAATCATTTTTTTGTGTGTATTCTGTCTTTTGAAGCTTCATGGTTTTTTCTTATCTTTCCTGTTTGCTCTTGATGTTTTTTTTAACTTATAGAAACCCTCTTTTGACCTAGAATGTCCTGTATTTGTAATATTATGTTGTTTTCTCATGATTATGCTATTTTATTTGTCTGAGAAATAATGAATTTTGGGTTGTTCTATTGGCATTCCAAGATCATTAATTGCTCTTAGAATCTCTGATGATAATCACTGTGTGTGCACATGTGTGTGTGTGTGCATATGTGTATATGTGCACATGTATATATATCTGTATGTGCTCATGTGTGTATGTTTGTGTGCTCATGTGTGTGTGTGCTTGCCTGTGTTCATGCGCGTGTTCATGTGTATGTGTGCATGTGTGCGTGTGTGCGTGTGTGCGTGTGTGTGTGTGTGTGTGTGTGTGTGTGTGTGAGTGTTTGTGTCTGTTGATTGTTTTTAGACCATTTTACTGGCAGCAATCATTTTCCTGTTAGTATTTTTGGGCCATTTCTCTTGAGTACTGATGCTTTCCTAGAAAATAAGAAAGCAACCTGTCTGGAAAGCACATGCCTAGTTGACTGCTTTTTGGAGTGGTTATCGCTGATCACTGCTGATTTTGGCTTAATTTGCTTGTGTTTTGACTGCTGAAAATAATTAATGCCTAGGCAGTCTATGGGCTGTTGATAGGTTTGCAAAGGGCCAAGGAAAGCAGTGTCAGATACATGGCTCTCTAAATAAATGAGGTATTGTAGCTAAGCCATTAATTATTCCTGCCTGGGTAACAAGTGCTTCCTTGGGCTCTCTGATTAACCTCTAGCCTCCCAACACTGTGAGAAATTCTTTCCCTCTTTGGTGGCATCTATATGGAATCAAAGCTAAACTGTGTTGGAATGTAAGTGTTCCTAGCCTGTATAGTGTGGAAGAATATGCTGGAAGCAGGGTTCAGTGATGCCAGGACACCAGTGATCCTGGTGGCATCATGCTTTGGAGATACTTTCTCTTAGACATCTGCCTTTGTGTTCACTGGTCTCTGTGTGTATTTAAAGTGCTCATCAGAGACTTGTTGAGGTTTAGATGTTCATGTTGGCACTTTCATCTGTAAACATTGTAAGCTACCCTTACTCGTTATTCATTCACTCATTCATTCACTCATCCATTCACCTGTGTGTATATGTGTCCATGAATGTGCCTGTGGTTGTGTGTGTGAAATGCATGTATATAGGGAAATGGGTGAAAGCCAGATGATTATGCCAGGCACCTTCCTATACTGCTTTCTACCTTACTCGCCTGAGACAGTATTTGTCTGAACCTGGAGCTGAGAATTTATTGGCTAGGCTAACAGGACAATCCTCTGGTCTTGGCATGTACCATCTCTGAGATTACAGCAGGAGCTGTAACACCCAGCTTTTAAAATGAGTGCTAGAGTTCTAAACTTAGTTCTTCATGCTTCCCCAGCAAGTGCTCTTTCCTACATATTCAGCTCTCCAATCTGGCTATCCTTATTTGTATTCATATTTACTATCTTTATCTATCGTCATTTGTGCATAAGTGACCTCATTCCCCAATAGGATATAGTGTGTTACATATCCCAGTGCATCCAAACTCTAGTACTTTCCTTATATACTGTTGTAAGTCATTATCACACTTTATCCTGACTTGTCTCAAGACCTACAGCAGGCTTCCTAACTAGTCAGGGCCTTACTTTTATTATTTGTTAGAGATAACTTTCCCATCACACAGGATTTTGTGACAAATAAAAGATGAATCAAGACCAGAAAAAAAAAAACCATAAATATTATCAAATCACATTACTCACTCACAGAACATTGGCCCCTATGGATGTCAATACAAAGCACCAATTTGTTTGCAAATCACATGTTCTGAATACAGGGATGTATGGAAACAGCTTCTGCTCCTTATTATGAAGTCTATTCCAGGGGCTAAGTGTGCTTCCCCACTGTGGTGTGGTGCCTGTGGTGTAGAAGGCAGAAAGATCAAACCTGACTAACAACAGCCTGGTGGCACTGTGGAATACACATTTAGGATGGAAGACCCCTTGTTACAGCTTCAGAGGAAGGAAGAATGATCCTGTCATGAAAGCATGCCTTCAGTGAGCGAAGTAAAGAGGACCTGACTTTCTTCTCCAGCATCTTCTTGTCGACAACACCAGGAACTACTCCCATTTATTTGCAAAAATAATATCTGCGAGAGCCTGTGTGAATGCTAGGGATCACAGCACCTCGAAGCTCTGTGGAGTCAGTTACAAAGTAAAACCTCACACTTTAGTAAGAGGAGTTGAGGTTTTTAAGTAATACATGAAAACAAGTGTTAAATGGATAGATGTTCATGAAGTACCTCTCCTAGGTAAGGCAAATCTCTAGGAAGTCCAGTCTTACTGTCTTTCACACCTCTGGAAGTTCTCTGCTTGCCTCAGAAACTGCTTGTCCAAATTCTTTACAGAGCCTATTAAATAGCAGTTACTTAGAGCCTCACAATGAAAAAAAAATTACAATTTTTTTCTGTTTGCTTTTGAATTTTGTTTAAAATTTTGTAATTATATTATATTCATTATACCAGGGGATTTTTATTATGATACCTTCATATACTCATAAAGAACATTTTCATCTCTACCTCTCCTCTTCTTTCTCATTCATTGTTAATCCCCCTCTCAGTTGGATGTCTCTTCCCCAGGCTTCTGCGTGCAAACTAAAGCACACCATGCTTGTGTTCATGGGGCTGATTTATTTTACTGAACTTTATGGCTGCCTTTGAGTTCTTAGCCATTGCCTTCTGGAAGGTTCATTCTCTTTGGAGTCCTTCATCCCCACCTGAGGCACAAGAGTTAACATCTAGCTACTGTGTCACTCCTTCAGAAGAAAGTTTTCATCAAGTCCAAATTAAATTATTAAGAATCTGAAGTTAATGACACAACACAATGGCTTAGCAAAATAAACCTTACCAAAGCAAATCCCTGCTTAGGGAAGAGTTCTGTCTGGCTTTGCAAAAATGTGAGTTTACAGGTCAGCTCTAATCAAATATGTGGAATATATAATCTTTGAATGTCAGTGCTGATTCTTTCAGCACTAATGGAACAGGAGAAAAATGTTACTCTTAATAAAGCTTGCCAAAGAACAAAGAGAGCAGCCACATTTGTCGGCTATAATGTTTTCTGGAGATGCACATGAGGAAGGCTGAGGTAGTTGGGATGGCAGGTTAAGGAAGTCCTGCCTGTCCTCTCAGGTTTCTGCAATGCACCTTTCCACCACCTGAAGTCTGCCTTGTCTCCTCCACATCTGACTCCACAAAATTCTCCCAGAACTCTGTTTCCCTCAAGATCCTGTTCTGGCCTCTTTTCACCCTGTTTATTCCTACATGTTTTGGTTACTTCTGCTCTCGTAGCTCAGCTCACACCTCTAGGTAGGTAAGTCCAAAACATCTATTCATAGTCTTCCCTTCAAAGCTCAAAGTCACTTTTGCAACCATGTGCTAGACATGCGTTTATAAACATAGTGCCAGTGTCTCAAATTCAACAACAACAACAACAACAACAACACAAAACAACAACAAAAACCCCAGACTCTAATTCCTATTTTCTTCCATTTCCTCCTTTTGCTTTTCTTTCTTTTTATAAAATAAATGGTATGGGCCTTCTCTGAATCACAGACTTTCAAAACTTAAAAAGTATATTGAGTCCTGAACTTCTTTATATTCTGTTATCTCACAATGCCTTCCATCTTTGCTTTAAATCAGATCGATTCCACCCTTTGGACACCCCTTTTAGCCTTCGGTCTGTGCTAGAGTCTCAGAGATGAACAACAAACAGATCGATCAGAACAAATTGTGTCTGCAGGAACCTTACAACAGAGTGGGCGAAGTAAGATAGGGACTTAATGCTGTTTTTAGAACCATTGTAGGTTTCCCATACCTCACACTTTACTATTCTTAACCATTAGAACTATTTCCTCCTAAAGAAAAAAAAATCATACAAGTATATATCATAGAGTGAGAATATCCCCCCATGATACCATACTTTCATATTTTCATGTAAATTGTGGCTTTTAACACAAGTTATATCTGGGCTCTCTGATATCTGTGTCAGTAGCATACATTATCTGACTGATTTGCTGTGTGATAGATACTGTTTGTCCTGGGCCTGTTTACCCATTACAGAAATTGTGTCTAAGAATGAACAGTTTATAAATGGAATATCTAAAAGCTGAGCCCTACAGTCTGGCTCCAGTGAGTAGACTGTGAACCACAGTGTCCTGCTCCCTGCCCCGCACCTCTGAACCCCTTCTTTCCTTCCTCAGCCACAAATGATGAGGGGTGACCTTTACCCCCAAAGCCAGTCTGTTGGCTACATAGTCATTTGTGATTTGTGTGACTTGGCTTCAATAGATGAACTTTACCCTTTTAAGGTTATTCTCTTAAGGATTTAAAATAAGATACAGAGCCACTGTCATTTTTAGAGATGCCTTAAAAATATAGGGCTCTTCTTTTTAGTTCTGATATACTTTCAAAACTTTGGAGTTTAAGTTTGAAATTGAGATTAAAGTGGCTTCTGATTCACACCATTTAATATGAAATAATATTAGGTGCTTTGAAATAAAATTAAGTTTCCTTCCGTTTAAATAATTTGTGTTGATATCCATTTTTCTATACTTTCTATTTTTCTGTGATTTATCTCTGATAATTAGTCAATGTAAGCTTTTAAGGTTTTAATCTAGTAGTATCTAAAAATTAATAGTTGAAGAATTTGGTTTTAATACTTGATTTATTTCCTCATTGAGTGAATTTACTGATCCAGAACACTGAGCATGCTCACTGTACAGTTAACTCCACCATTGTCTGTTTTGTACTTTTGTTAACTTTACCAGTTACTTGTGTTACCACGACTCTTCATTTTTTACATAATTATACTATTTCCCCCTTTCTTTTTCGTTCAGCCTTCCATGTTTCCCCCACTTTACTCTCTCAATTGATGACTTTTGATCTCTTTTCCTTTAACTGTTGTTACAAATAAGTGTGTGTGTGTGTGTGTATGTGTGTGTGCATGCACACATTTCTAAGTAAATAAAGGCAACCTGCTCAGCATGTATAATGTTAACTGTATGTATAGGATTTCAAGGTTGATTGACACTTGGTATTATATAATCAATTCTGAGACTCTGCTGGGAAGATTGTTTTCTCCCATTTTTAGGGTATTCCTTAGTTGTCTATACTTCTTTGTCTAGGGGTAGTGCATCATGAGATTTCCCCTTGTACATTAACATGTCATCTTTGTTCAAGTCTTGTTTAGGCATCCATATTGTTGTGACTTCATTGGTGTATCTTCCTGGACATTTTCAGGAAATACCACGTCACCGCACACATTCTGTTTCTCTGGCTCTTAACGCCCCCTGCCCCTTGATGTTCCCTGAGCCCTAGGTACAGGAGTCCTGTTGTCAATTTGTTAGTCTGGACTTGGCATCACACACTCACTTGTTATCTGCATTCTGATTGGCTGTGGTTTTCTATACCAGTGTCATGTCAGAAAGAGGGACTTCCTTTATGAGGCAGGAGGATCTACATTATCGGGCCAGATCCTACAGAAACAGCAAGTACAGGAGCTGGCTCAGTGGTGATGTTGGATGTGGCATTTCAGGTTTTCATTGTGGAGGTCTTTCACCTTCATGGTTAGATTTAAATCCTATGTACATAGTTTCTTTGAGGGTATGATGAACGGGAGTCTGTCCAGGATTCCTTTCTCCATATGTTTGTAGTGGGTATACAGAAACATTAGTGGCTTTTGTAAGTTGACTTTGCATCCAGCCATTTTGCTGGAGTTGTTGATCATTTCTTTTCTGGCAGATCTTTTTTAGGATTTCTTGTTAGTAATACCATCTCAGCTTGCAAATAGAGGTAGTTTAACTTCTTTTCCTATTGTATTTTTTAATTTCCCTTTCTTGCTTTATTTTCCCCATGAGTATTTTGAGCGCAATATTGAAAATAAATGAAGACAGTGGGCAGCTCTCTTGCATTTCTGATTTTAGTGTGATTTCTTCAAGGCTTTCTTAGGAGGGTGCTGGCTGTGGGTTTGTTATGCGTAGCCTTTAATGTCTTCTTGAGCTCCATTCCTTTTAGTTCTGCTCTCTCTAAGCCTTTTATCATGAAGGTATGTTGAATTTTGTCAGCACTTTTCTGCTCTATTGAAATGATCAGGTGAAATTTGTCTTTAAGTTGATCTAACTGGTATATTATAATTATTGATTTGACTTGTGTATGTTGAACCATCTGTCTATCTCAGAAATAAAGCCAACTTGATTATGGTGCGTAATCTTCCTAATGTATGTCTGTATTATGGTTGCAAATATTTTATTTAGACTTTTTGGATCTTTGCTAGGATATTTGTGCTTTGCCTATAGTTTGTTCCCTTCTCCTGAAACCCCTCCAGTGTTTGTGTGTGCATATGTGTGTATGTGTGCATGTGTGCTTGTGTGCATATACAAGTGCATGTGTGTGTGTGTGTCTTTTCTTGTTTTTGATCTTAAATTAATACTTGTTTCATAGAAGGACTTTGTGGGTACTCCTCTTTCTATTTCTTTGAATGAAATAAGAATTATTGGGTATACACCTTCTTTGAATGTTGTGATGCCTAGTTTTACGTCAATTCAACACACACTAGAGTCATTTTGGAAGAAGGAACCCCACTGAGAAAATGTTCCTACTACACTTTCCTGAGAGCAACCTGTGCTCTATTTTCTTGATTGATGTGGGAAGGCTCACCGTACTGTGGGTGGTGCTACCATTGGGAAGGTGGTCCTGTTCGCTATAAGAAAGCAGGGTGAGAAATTCATGGGGAGCAAGCCAGTAAGAAGTAGTTTTCCAGTTTCTGCCAACATATTTTTGTCTTCAGGTTCCTGCCTTGAGTTCCTACCCTGACTTTCTTCAGTGATGGATTGTAAACTGGAGTAAACCCTTTCCTCCCTGAGTTATTTTGTTCATGGTATTTTATCATAAGACTAGAAACCCTAACAAAGACAAAAGTCTTACCGAATTTTGTTGTGGATCCACATTGGCCAATACTTCCTTTAACTGGAATGCTTTTTCTTGTTGTCTCAGTCTCATCTGTTATGGGTCTGTTCAAGTTGTTAATACGTTATTTGTTTAATTTTGGTGGTTCAGCTGAATCTAGAAATTAGAAATCTGTCCATTTCATTTATATTTTTCAGCTTAATGAAGTACAGGGTTGTTTGTGTTCTCTTACAATGTTCTCAGTTTCTTTGGTGAATCTGTTCACTCAGGTTCTCTCTTTCTTTTAGTTAGTTGAATCAATTTGTTGATCCTGTTCATCCTGTCAAAGAACCTGCTCTTAGATCTGTTGATTCTTTGCATTTGCTTCTTTGTTTCTATTGTGTTAATTTTAGTTCTGATTTCAACTATTGACTACTAGGTTGGAATTTGCTTGGTACTTGTTATGTTTTCAAAATTTTGAGTTGTATAATTAAGTAATTTATATCTGCTCTTATTTTTGAATGTAGGAGCTTGTAGATATAAATTTCCCTCATAAGACTTCTTCAACATGTCCCACGTGTTTCTGGGGTTATATTTTCATTTTATTTAATTTCTTTATTTGTTTTTTCTTGACCCATTCATTTTCAGTAATGAGTTTGTGTACTTTTGGATATTTGTTTGCTGCTGATTTTAAGCTTTATTGCATGATGGACAGATAAGCTACAGAGTAATTTTTTTCAATTTTTTATTAGATATTTTCTTCATTTACATTTAAAATGCTATCCCAAAAGTCCCCTATACCCTTCACCCGCCCTGCTCCCATACCCACCCACTCCTACTTCTTGGCCCTGGTGTTCCTCTGTACTGGGGCATATAAAGTTTACAAGACCAAGGGACCTCTCTTCCCAATGATGGCCAACTAGGCCATCTTCTGCTACATGTGGAGCTAGAAACACAAGCTCTGGGGGCTCTGGGGGTAGTTAGTTCATATTGTTGTTCCTCCTATAGGGTTTCAGACCCCTTCAGCTCCTTGGGTACTTTTTCTAGCTCCTCCATTGGCGGCCCTGTGTTCCATTCAATAGATGACTGTGAGCATCCATTTCTGTATTTGCCAGGCACTGGCCTAGCCTCACAAGAGACAGCTATATAAAGGTCCTTTCAGCAAAATCATGCTGGCATATGCCATAGTGTCTGCGTTTGGTAGCTGATTATAGGATGGATCCCTGGGTGGGGCAGTCTCTGGATGGTCCATCCTTTCATCTCAGCTCCAAACTTTGTCTCTGTAACTCCTTCCATGGGTATTTTGTTCCCTATTCTAAGGAGGAATGAAGTATCCACATGTTGGTCTTCCTTCTTCTGGATTTTCTTGTGTTTTGCAAATTGTATCTTGGGTATTCTAAGTTTCTGGGCTAATATCAGTGAGTGCATATCAAGTGATTTCTTTTGTGATTGGGTTACTTCACTCAGGATGATATCCTCCAGATACATCCACTTGCCTAAGAATTTCATAAATTCATTGTTTTTAATAGCTGAGTAGTAGTCCATTGTATAAATGTACCACATTTTCTGTATCCATTCCTCTGTTGAGGGACATCTGGTTTCTTTCCAGCTTCTGGCTATTATAAATAAGGGGATGCTATGACCATAGTGGAGCATGTGTTCTTATTACCAGTCTGGGTATATGCCCAGGAGAGGTATTGTTGGATCTTCTGGTAATACTATGTCCAATTTTCTGAGGAGCTGCCTGTCTGATTTCCAGAGTGGTTGTATAAGCTTGCAATCCCACCAGCAATGGAGAAGTGTTCCTCTTTCTCCACATCCTCACCAGCATCTGCTGTCACCTGAATTTTTTATCTTAGCCATTCTGACTGGTGTGAGGTGGAATCTCAGGGTTGCTTTGATTTGCATTTCCCTGATGATTAAGGATGTTGAACATTTTTCAGGTGCTTCTCAGCCCTTCAGTATTCCTCAGTTGAGAATTCATTGTTTAGCTCTGTACCCCATTTTAAATGGGGTTATTTGAATTTCTTGTGTCCAGGTTCTTGAGTTCTTTGTATATATTGGATATTAGTCCCCTATCAGATTTTGGATTGGTAAAAATCCTTTCCCAATCTGTTGGTGGCCTTTTTGTCTTATTGACAGTGTCTTTTGCCTTACAGAAGCTTTGCAATTTTATGAGGTCCCATTTGTCAATTCTTGATCTTACAGCACAAGCCATTGCTGTTCTGTTCAGGAATTTTTCCCCCTGTGCCTATATCTTTGAGGCTTTTTCCCACTTTGTCCTCTATAAATTTCAGTGCCTACTATAGAGTAATTTTAATCCTTAAGAATTGGCTAAGCTTTGTTTGTTGTCCCAGAATGTGGTCTATTTTATAGAAGCTTCTGTGGGTTGCTAAGGATGCATAACATCTTATGTTTTCTTTGGCCTGGGATTCTTCTCCTTCACCTATTCATATAATTCAAAGGTACTGTCTTTTAATGGCAATACATCTATTCTGCATATTGCCTTCCTGTGTTTTGTTTTTCAAGTTTTCAATATCTTTGCTTATATGGTCTAATTGCTCTCCTTTATCTTTGGGTCCTCATGTTCTATCTTTATGGTTCTTTCTACTTTAAGGCTTTATCTTGAGCTTTATAGTTTGATTGTTGAGTTTTTTAATCCATCTTCATTTCATTTTGGGTTCTCTTCAGTATTTCTCCTTATTCAGCTTTCAACTCAGTGCCTTCCTTATTTGTCAGTCAGGCTTATGTTTGTGTCTTTTGGTTGAGGGGATATCAAATAGATACTTATTCTCTTTAAAGTTTATTGGGCTGTGTGTGCGCGTGCGCACATGCACGCGCGCATGTGTTCTTTAAATTCTTTCAATTCTTTGACATTTATGATATTTTGTGTGTCTCAGAGTTTATCTAGATAAATGTTTCTCAACCTGTTGGTAGCAATCACTGGAAAGCCATTTGTTTCTGATTGTCTTAAGACCTGGGACACTGCTCAGTAGCAAAATTACATTTATGAAGTAGTAACAAAAATAAATGTATAGCTGGAGGTCCCTAAAACCATCAGAAATACATTTTCCAATGGTCATTACCCACAGGTTCAGTAACACTGATCTATGTAATTCTGATTGGAGAACATCTTTGTAGGACTAGTGGATTTTGAGGGGAGGGATTGAAATACTGCCTTGCTCTTTTATATTGTTTCTGCAATGATTTCTGGAACTGTAGACTTCTTTTGTTAGTTCTGTGTTTGATATGAACACAGCAGGCTGAGGCAGGACATAGTATGTGTGGGTCTGGTTAGGCCTGAAGGGTCAATATGGCTTAGGTGGAATGAAGTTAAGTGGACAGTAGAGGTTTGGATGGTGCCCAGGATGTGTGTCCTGGTCCCAGCCTATAATTTGGAGGTGGATATGTTGCTTGGGTATGGTGCATTGAGGATGGAGGATTATGTGGTCTTAACCGGCTGGACCATGGCTCAATATGTGCAAGACCTGACTGGGTTGAGACTGTGGATTTGGCCAGTAAAGAACCTGTAGCTTATGTGTGACACAAACAAGGCTGTCTGTATGATGCTGGGGCATTGTATGTTGGTTCTTGACTAAATTTGGACATTGAAGAAAGTGAGTGAAATTAAAGATCAGGTTGATTTACCAGGCTAGACCCAGACCTGGCTGGGTTGAAAGGTTGGATGTAGTGCAAATGAGATATGTCTTGATAGGAATCTGGATATGGTTGGTGGGACAAGCATGGCTATTCAAACTAGACTGGGGCACTGACTGTTGGCCCCAGATTAGAGCTGGGGCTTTATGGAAGATGCATGGAGAAAAACTGTGCAAAGGTTTGCCAGGCTATATCCTGGTACATGGCTGTGCAGACTCTGGCCTGGCTGAAAGGTTGGATGTGAAGCAAGGAGGCTGTAGGGTATGGGCAGCATAAACACAAGGGGCTTTCCAGGCTTCATTTGGGCACAGAATGTGAACCCCAGGCTAGAGCTGGGACTTTGGGGAGGATGCGTGGTAGGGAAAGGTTCAAGCAAACTCACCAGGCTAACTCCTAGAACAAGATGTGCAGGGCCTATGACCGTGATTTTCACACGGGGAAGCTCACATTTGTCCAGATTGTGCTGGAGATTTCAGTTTCCTTGAGATGCAAGTATTGTCTTCAAATTTCAGTGTTATGCATTGTATCACTTGAAGGTGATTTCAATAGTTGTAAATCTAATTCAAAATTACCAAAATAGATTTAAATTTAACTAAAATATGCTTTGAAATATCATATTTTTACTCTAAGAACTTTGATTTTTTTGTTTTATTTTTAAACTCATAAATGGCCATGTTAAAAACACATGCACTTCTCAGGTACTGTGGTGTGTCATTAAATGAAGACATATTGGAAAGTTTAAACTATGTTGAGTCTTTGCACACCACCATCACTTCATCATGTACTCTTCTGCTTGGCCTTGTGCACACCTCTTTATTTTTATCTCTATTCCATTGTATAATCCCACAGCAGGATGGTTTCTTCCCACCTACTTAAAATTAAAGTTAGAGATATATGGATACTTGGGTACTTGGATTAATGTTTAGTTAATGTTTAAACTAATATTGAATATCATTTGAAAGAAGTCAGAAGTAGTCAAAACAAGGAGACATGAGGAGTTGTATTCCAGTCATCTTAGAAAAAAAAAAACAAGAAGAAAAGAAAATTAACCACAGATTACAAAAGGGATGAAACGAGAACCTTGTGGCTAGGAAAGTAAGGTGACAACAGAAAGACTGCATGAGTCCATCTGTAAATGGTCTGAAACTATCCCAAACTCACAGAATCAAAGAGTGAATCAGCATTTGTCAGTGGTTGAGAAAAGGGGAACCAGGGACTTACTAATCTTAGGGCACAAGTAAGTTCTGGAGATCTGTGGAGTAGCTGTGGGCCCGTACTGAAACCAGCATACTTAAGGCAGGGCAGCATACTCCATGGCACCTTGTTCAGTCTGCAAATATCATCACCAATGGAAGTGCTTCTTAAAGTGGGTTCCTTCCACGGCCTCATTGGTGCCACATGTCCAGCTTGGGTCACTTTTCTTGGCTTTACCTTTTTCTGATATACACAAGCCTGGGTTTCTCTCTCTCTTCCCTCTCTCTCCCCTACCTATACTGAAGAGGTTAAAGTAGAAGAACAAACTTTATGTTGTATTTCAGACTCCATTTTAAGTTAACTTGCCCTCAGAGAGGCATGGCCCCCACCCTTGAGTTCTGAGAAAAACCACTATATGTCTCTGGCAGTTGCAAAATAGACAAAGCAGCTGCAGCTAGCTAATAACAACAGAGTGGGCTAAGAAAACATAAGTCATTCCTAGGTCAAGGTGTTCCTTTTAGATGTATGGTCCCTCCTCATGGTTTGATCAGATGCAGTGAACCACCTAGCGTAAAGGCCAATATTCCTTTACTCTCTTGCCCAATCATGTAATGCCAAGGCTTGGAAATCCTGCTTGTGGGTTTTTCCCTTTGTAAATCACCTTCCCCTAGACCTCGGGGTTGTTCTCCTATTCTGCTAAACCTGGGAGGTTATAGCCTGAGCTCGAACTTTAATAAATAAAGACTCTCATGTGCTTGCAACAGAGTTGTGGTTCCTGGTGGTCTCTTTTGGGGATTTTGCGATCTGGGTACAACAATGCAGGTATCCCTTTCTTTGTGATCTCAGATAGTCCCATAACTTTAAACAGTCCTGTGCGCTCTGAGCTGTTTCTTTCTTACCAGGTCCTCTCAGTTCTGTTTGTGATCTGATCACCAAACTTACAGACCCAGTTCCTTTCAAACTTAGTTACTTAATAGACGATTCAAACAAAATGTGTTAGAGAAAGGACGGTAAGTGCCATCCTAGCTTCTTCACTACAAGTTATAACTTCAGCCCTTGCCATGGCCAAGCAGCCCCTGCTTCTTTTTTCCTGCCTCTCAGGTTTACCTGGTACCCCATAGCTGCAGCATTGCCTTTAAGTCCCAACCCAGGCTCAGGACTCCTCTAGATGCTTATATTTTTATGTTGATGTAATCAGAGAGCCAACATTATCTGGTCTCTGCCTCCCCTTTCCTCTCTGCTTTTATCCTTTCCTTGCTTATAACTACATGTAGTAGTCTTATTTCTGGGACATACCAAGCTCATTTGCACATGTGTTTTTGCTTTTATATTGGCCCTCTCTTGTATTTGTCACTGTTTTGGCTAGACCGAGTTTTACATCCTGGAAGTCCTCCTCTTCTTCATGGGAAATTTCCTACACTCCAGGTCTGGGGCTCAAGTCAACCGTGTATCAGATTTTGTATGCATTGCATTTCACATCTATGTCATTTCACACACTAATATTTACAGTAATTTAAGGATTACTATGGTTAGAGCAAAGACTTATAACAACTGATGATAAAATTTAACATTTATAACAATATGTTGTACAACATTGCCAGCAATATTACCTTTGGCATTTTGAGGTCATTATCAAGTGAAATAAGTGTTATTTAAGTGTAAGCACAACCATAGTCCTGACAATCAGACTACCGTGAGGGTGGCTGAGGGCCTCCCAGCTGGTGGTATGTGCAGTGTGGATGCTCTGGATAAAGGCGTGGTTCACATCCAGGGTGGGACGATACTGAAAAGCATAGGCAGTTAGAATGTATAGGCAGTCAGAATGCTACTGAGAACAGGATGCAGTGAAGGTTTTGAATATGTTCAGATATTTTTAATGTAAGATGTTCTGATTGCACCTGACCACAGGCAACAGAAATCACAGAAAGTTCATATGAGGAGATAATGCTGTGTTTAAATCTTTGCTCGACTATCACATCCTCAGGGATGTGATCCATACACAAATGGACTCAGTCCTGGTTTGTCATTTTGAATGACTGAAACTTTATTTATTTCCTTTTTGACTATTCCTTAGTCCCAACATTATAGTGTCATGTTTATTTGTTGTTCTTGTTTTTTTCTGACAAGGCTTTTGAAGGTAGAAAGCAGAAACTTTGTGGCTGACATACTAAGTTCCCAGGGCCTGGCACATACATGTTCAATAAATATTAGGCCTGTGAACATGCTTGAGGGTTAAATTGTCTCCTTGTGTTTTACCATATCTTTTAAAATTCTATTTTTTGAGATTATAATATAATCATATCATTTTTCCTTTGCCTTTTTTCCCTCCAAACCTACCCATGTAGCTCCTTGCTCTTTTTGAAATTCATGGCCTCTTTTAATAATTTATTGTTATTTATATGCATGCATATATGTGTACACACACAAATGTTCCTTTTGCTCACATTTCCCCTCATGTCCTTCAGCATTTGTTGTTGGGTATTTGTCAATTTTTGCTATTCTACAGGGATAAGATGAAATCTCAAGATTATTTTGATGTGTGTTTCCCTAATTACTAGGGACAGAGAACTTTTTATTTTGGAAATACTTCTTAGACATTTTTCCTTCTTTTGAGAACTCTCTGTTCAGATTCCGGGTCCATTTTTGAAAGGATCATGTTTTACATAGATTTTTTTGAGTTCTTTGTATATTCTGGATATTAATTCTCTATCAGAGGTATAGGTGAAATGACCTCTTTCTTGATGATATGAAACCTTAATGAAAATGACAGTCTCTAAGATAACAAATCTGTCTTATTAATGGGCACTTACTTAGTGTCTCAAAGACATTTATACCTTGGTAACTATTTAGCTATCATACATGCTAGGGCATGTAAACAGCTCTTCACGAAAGCCACAGCCAAACTCTATATGTAATATAGCAAGTTGTGTTTGATTGACTGATCCCTACCCTACCAAGAAGTAGTTTTGATTCCCTAGAATTGTCTTCCTCATAAAGGAAAAAGGACAAGCTGGATCATTTGTCAGGATGGAAAAGGAATAGAAACACTAGGACACAAGATAGAAGTGCCATTAAAAATTCTAAAATGGCTCATCCAGCTGGATCAGCGCCGGGGTAGCGGGAGCGCAGGGTTGCCTGACACCCGCCAGCTACCCACGACCCCCGCCACAGGATTTTGGGACTGCTGGTGAGTGGAACACAGCTTCTGCTCCAATCCAATTGCGCGGGACCTGAGACTGCATTAGTTAGGGAAGCAGAAACCGGCCTGAGTAGGGCCACAGGCCTCACCCGGCCGGATCAGCGCCAGGGTAGCAGGAGCGCAGGGTTGCCTGACACCCGCCAGCTACCCACGACCCCCGCCGCAGGATTTTGGGACTGCTGGTGAGTGGAACACAGCTTCTGCTCCAATCCAATTGCGCGGGACCTGAGACTGCATTAGTTAGGGAAGCAGAAACCGGCCTGAGTAGGGCCACAGGCCTCACCCGGCCGGATCAGCGCCAGGGTAGCGGGAGCGCAGGGTTGCCTGACACCCGCCAGCTACCCAAGACCCCCCCCCACAGGATTTTGGGACTGCTGGTGAGTGGAACACAGCTTCTGCTCCAATCCAATTGCGCGGGACCTGAGACTGCATTAGTTAGGGAAGCAGAAACCGGCCTGAGTAGGGCCACAGGCCTCACCCAGCCGGATCAGCGCCAGGGTAGCAGGAGCGCAGGGTTGCCTGACACCCGCCAGCTACCCACGACCCCCGCCGCAGGATTTTGGGACTGCTGGTGAGTGGAACACAGCTTCTGCTCCAATCCAATTGCGCGGGACCTGAGACTGCATTAGTTAGGGAAGCAGAAACCGGCCTGAGTAGGGCCACAGGCCTCACCCGGCCGGATCAGCGCCAGGGTAGCGGGAGCGCAGGGTTGCCTGACACCCTCCAGCTACCCAAGACCCCCGCCGCAGGATTTTGGGACTGCTGGTGAGTGGAACACAGCTTCTGCTCCAGTCCAATCACGCGGGACCTGAGACTGCTCTGGTTGGGGAGAGAGAAATCCGGCCTACATAGGGCCACAACCCTCTTCCGGTCAGAAAAGCACCTGTGCAGCTGGGGCGCAGGGTCAGCTGACACTCACCAGCTACCCACAACACCCACCACAGGATCTTAAGACTTCTGGAGAGTGGAACACAGCTTCTGCTCCAATCCAATTGCACACGGGACCAGAGACTGCATTAGTTAGGGAAGCAGAAAAACGGCCTGAGTAGGACCACAGGCCTCTTCCGGCTGGACCAGCACCGGGGTACCGTCAGCTACCCACGACCCCCGCCGCAGGATTTAGAGACTGCTGGTGAGTGGAACACAGCTTCTGCTCCAATATTTAAATAGTGACAACGATAACAACTAACCCCAGAGATTACCAGATGGCGAAAGGTAAACGTAATAATCTTACTAACAGGAACCAAGACCACTCACCATCATCAGAACCCAGCACCCCCACTTCTCCCTGTCCAGGGCACCCCAACACACCGGAAAAGCTAGACACGGATTTAAAAGCATATCTCCTGATGATGATAGAGGACTTCAAGAAGGACTTTAATAACACACTTAAAGAAATGCAGGAGAACACTGATAAAAAGGCAGAAGACAATAAAGAGGAAGCACAAAAATCCCTTAAAGAATTGCAGGAGAACACTGCTAAAGAGTTACAAATCCTTAAAGAAAAACATGATAACATAATCAAACAGGTAGAAGTCCTTACAGAAAAACAGGAAAACACATCCAAACAGATGATGGAAATGAACAAAACCATACTAGACCTAAAAAGGGAAGTAGACACAATAAAGAAAACCCAAAATGAGGCAACACTGGAGATAGAAACCCTAGGAAAGAAATCTGGAACCATAGATACCAGCATCAGCAACAGAATACAAGAGATGGAAGAGAGAATCTCAGGTGCAGAAGATTCCATAGAGAACATCGGCACAACAATCAAGGAAAATGTAAAATGCAAAAAGATCCTAACTCAAAACATCCAAGAAATACAGGACATAATGAGAAGACCAAACCTACGGATAATAGGAGTGGATGAGAATGAAGATTTTCAACTCAAAGGACCAGCAAACATCTTCAACAAAATTATAGAAGAAAACTTCCCAAATCTAAAGAAAGAGATGCCCATGAACATACAAGAAGCCTACAGAACTCCAAATAGACTGGACCAGAAAAGAAATACCTCCCGACACAAAATAATCAGAGCAACAAATGCTCTAAATAAAGATAGAATACTAAAAGCAGTAAGAGAAAAAGGCCAAGTAACATATAAAGGCAAGCCTATCAGAATTACACCAGACTTTTCACCAGAGACTATGAAAGCCAGAAGATCCTGGACGGATGTTATACAGACACTAAAAGAACACAAATTCCAGCCCAGGCTACTATACCCAGCCAAACTCTCAATTAACATAGATGGAGAAACCAAAGTATTCCACGACAAAACCAAATTCACACATTATCTCTCCACAAATCCAGCCCTTCAAAGGATAATAACAGAAAAAAACCAATACAAGGACAGGAACCACGCCCTAGAAACAACAAGAAGGTAATCCCTCAACAAACCTAAAAGAAGACAGCCACAAGAACAAAATGCCAACTTTAACATCAAAAATAACAGGAAACAACAATTACTTTTCCTTAATATCTCTTAATATCAATGGACTCAACTCCCCGATAAAAAGACATAGACTAACAAACTGGCTACACAAACAAGACCCAACATTTTGCTGCTTACAGGAAACTCATCTCAGAGAAAAGGATAGACACTACCTCAGAATGAAAGGCTGGAAAACAATTTTCCAAGCAAACGGCATGAAGAAACAAGCTGGAGTAGCCATTCTAATATCTGATAAGATTGACTTCCAACCCAAAGTCATTAAAAAAGACAGGGAGGGACACTTCATACTCATCAAAGGTAAAATCCTCCAAGAGGAACTATCAATCCTGAATATCTATGCTCCAAATACAAAGGCAGCCACATTCATTAAAGAAACTTTAGTAAAGCTCAAAGCACACATTGCACCTCATACAATAATAGTGGGAGACTTCAACACACCACTTTCACCAATGGACAGATCATGGAAACAGAAACTAAACAGGGACACAGTGAAACTAACAGAAATTATGAATCAAATGGATCTGGCAGATATCTACAGAACATTCTATCCTAAAACAAAAGGATATACCTTCTTCTCAGCACCTCATGGTACCTTCTCCAAAATTGACCACATAATTGGTCACAAAACAGGCCTCAACAGATATAAAAATATTGAAATTGTCCCATGCATCCTATCAGATCACCATGGACTAAGGCTGATCTTCAATAACAAAATAAATAATAGAAAGCCAACCTTCACGTGGAAACTGAACAACACTCTTCTCAATGATACCTTGGTCAAGGAAGGAATAAAGAAAGAAATTAAGGACTTTTTAGAGTTCAATGAAAATGAAGCCACAACATACCCAAACTTATGGGACGCAATGAAAGCATTTTTAAGAGGAAAACTCATAGCTCTGAGTGCCTCCAAAAGGAAACTAGAGAGAGCACACATTAGCAGCTTGACAACACACCTAAAAGCACTAGAACAAAAGGAAGCAAATTCACCCAAGAGGAGTAGACGGCAGGAAATAATCAAACTCAGGGGTGAAATCAACCAAGTGGAAACAAGAAAAACTATTCAAAGAATCAACCAATCAAGGAGCTGGTTCTTTGAGAAAATCAACAAGATAGATAAACCCTTAGCCAGACTCACTAGAGGGCACAGGGAAAGCATCCTAATTAACAAAATCAGAAATGAAAAAGGAGACATAACAACAGATCCTGAAGACATCCAAAACACCATCAGATCCTTCTACCAAAGGCTATACTCAACAAAACTGGAGAACCTGGATGAAATGGACAAGTTCCTAGACAGATACCAGGTACCAAAGCTGAATCAAGATCAGGTTAATGATCTAAACAGCCCTATATCCCCCAAAGAAATAGAAGCAGTCATTAATAGTCTCCCAACTAAAAAAAGCCCAGGACCAGATGGGTTTAGTGCAGAGTTCTATCAGACCTTCAAAGAAGATCTAATCCCAGTTCTTCACAAACTATTCCACAAAATAGAAACAGAAGGTACTCTACCCAACTCATTCTATGAAGCCACAATTACTCTGATACCTAAACCACAAAAAGACCCAACAAAGATAGAAAACTTCAGACCAATATCCCTTATGAATATTGATGCAAAAATCCTCAATAAAGTTCTTGCTAACCGAATCCAAGAACACATCAAAACAATCATCCATCCTGACCAAGTAGGTTTCATCCCAGGGATGCAGGGATGGTTCAATATACGGAAATCCATCAAGGTAATCCAGTATATAAACAAACTCAAAGACAAAAACCACATGGTCATCTCGTTAGATGCGGAAAAAGCATTTGACAAGATCCAACACCCATTCATGATAAAAGTCTTGGAAAGATCAGGAATTCAAGGCCCATACCTAAACATGATAAAAGCAATCTACAGCAAACCAGTAGCCAACATCAAAGTAAATGGTCAGAAGCTTGAAGCAATCCCTCTAAAATCAGGGACTAGACAAGGCTGTCCACTTTCTCCCTACCTATTCAACATTGTACTTGAAGTCCTAGCCAGAGCAATTCGACAACAAAAGGAGATCAAAGGGATACAAATTGGAAAAGATGAAGTCAAAATATCACTTTTTGCAGATGATATGATAGTATATATAAGTGACCCTAAAAATTCCACCAGAGAACTCCTAAGCCTGATAAACAGCTTCGGTGAAGTAGCTGGATATAAAATTAACTCAAACAAATCAATGGCCTTTCTCTACACAAAGAATAAACAGGCTGAGAAAGAAATTAGGGAAACAACACCCTTCTCAATAGTCACAAATAATATAAAATATCTTGGCGTGACTCTAACTAAGGAAGTGAAAGATCTGTATAATAAAAACTTCAAGTCTCTGAAGAAAGAAATTATAGAAGATCTCAGAAGATGGAAAGATCTCCCATGCTCATGGATTGGCAGGATCAACATTGTAAAAATGGCTATCTTGCCAAAAGCAATCTACAGATTCAATGCAATCCCCATCAAAATTCCAAATCAATTCTTCAACGAATTAGAAAGTGCAATCTGCAAATTCATCTGGAATAACAAAAAACCTAGGATAGCAAAAACTCTCCTCAAGGATAAAAGAACCTCTGGTGGAATCACCATGCCGGACCTAAAGCTCTACTACAGAGCAATTGTGATAAAAACTGCATGGTACTGGTATAGTGACAGACAAATAGACCAATGGAATAGAATTGAAGACCCAGAAATGAATCCACACACCTATGGTCACTTGATCTTCGACAAGGGAGCTAAAAACATCCAGTGGAAGAAAGACAGCATTTTCAACAAATGGTGCTGGCACAACTGGTTGTTAACATGTAGAAGAATGCGAATCGATCCATTCCTATCTCCTTGTACTAAGGTCAAGTCTAAGTGGATCAAGGAACTTCACATAAAACCAGAGACACTGAAACTTATAGAGGAGAAAGTGGGGAAAAGCCTTGAAGATATGGGCACAGGGGAAAAATTCCTGAATCGAACAGTAATGGCTTGTGCTGTAAGATCGAGAATTGACAAGTGGGACCTCATGAAACTACAAAGCTTCTGCAAGGCTAAAGACACCATCAATAAGACAAAAAAACCACCAACAGATTGGGAAAGGATCTTCACCTATCCTAAATCAGATAAGGGACTAATATCCAATATATATAAAGAACTCAAGAAGGTGGACTCCAGAAAGTCAAATAACCCCATTAAAAAATGGGGCTCAGAACTGAACAAAGAATTCTCACCTGAGGAATACCGAATGGCAGAGAAGCACCTGAAAAAATGTTCAACATCCTTAATCATCAGGGAACTGCAAATCAAAACAACCCTGAGATTCCACCTCACACCAGTCAGAATGGCTAAGATCAAAAATTCAGGTGACAGCAGATGCTGGTGAGGATGTGGAGAAAGTGGAACACTCCTCCATTGTTGGTGGGATTGCAAGCTTGTACAACCACTCTGGAAATCAGTCTGGCGGTTCCTCAGAAAATTGGACATAGTACTACCGGAGGATCCAGCAATACCTCTCCTGGGCATATATCCAGAAGATGTCCCAACCGGTAAAAAGGACACATGCTCCACTATGTTCATAGCAGCCCTATTTATAATAACCAGAAGCTGGAAAGAACCCAGATGTCCCTCAACAGAGGAATGGATACAGAAATTATGGTACATTTACACAATGGAGTACTACTCAGCTATTAAAAAGAATGAATTTATGAAATTCCTAGCCAAATGGATGGACCTGGAGGGCATCATCTTGAGTGAAGTAACACAATCACAAAAGATCTCACACAATATGTATTCATTGATAAGTGGATATTAGCCCAAAACTTAGGATACCCAAGATATAAGATACATTTTGATAAACGAATGAAACTCAAGAAGAATGAAGACCAAAGTGTGGACATTGTGCACCTTCTTAGAATTGGGAACAAAACACCCAGGGAAGGAGTTACAGAGACAAAGTTCGTAGCTGTGATGAAAGGATGGACCATTTAGAGACTGCTGTATCCAGGGATCCGTCCCATAATCAGCTTCTAAACGCTGACACCATTGCATACACTAGTAAGATCTTGCTGAAAGGACCCAAATATAGCTGTCTCTTGTGAGACGATGCCGGGGCCTAGCAAACACAGGAGTGGATGTTCACAGTCAGCTATTGGATGTATCACAGGGCTCCCAATGGAGAAGCTAGAGAAAGTACCCAAGGAGCTAAAGGGATCTGCAACCCTATTGTTGGAACAACATGATGTACTAACCAGAACCCTGGAGCTCTTGTCTCTAGCTGCATATGTATCGAAAGATGGCCTAGTCGGCCATCAATGGAAAGAGAGGCCCATTGGACTTGCAAACTTTATATGCCCCAATATAGGGGAATGCCAGGGCCAAAAGAATGGGAATGGGTGGGTAGGGAAGTGGGGGGCGCTATGGGGGACTTTTGGGATAGTATTGGAAATGTAATTGAGGAAAATATGTAATAAAAATATTAAAAAAAAAAAAGAAGAAAAAAAAAGTGTCTGTTGTGAGTAGACTGCAACTTTGTTGATAATATGTTGATAATTTGATAAAGCAATTAACAACTAATTCTGAATTAAGAATATGCAAAAAAAAAAAAATTCTAAAATGTCCCCAAGGAAAACATTTTTACACACACACACACACACACACACACACACACACACACACACACACACACACATACACACACACAAAATGATGAATGGCTGAAAATGGGAATGTCTAACATTCAAATTTTTTAGTACACATTGCATATGAGTTGAGATACATAATGTACCCCCTCAAATATGCACATTTAAAATTTTTTAAAAAGCTCTAGTAAGAGAAAATCGCAACTGAACTCACATCTACATAGTACTCATGGAATTAGCCATGTTTTGACATATTCTAAAGGGGCTTTAGACTTTGTTATAATTTAGCACAAGATATGTTAAGTCTTCATAGTGTTTATCTCCAACACTTCACAGCTGTTTTGCTAGGATTTATCCTTGCCCTGTGAGCACAGAGCAGATCTTATACTGTGACAGGCATCATTTTATTGTGTGGAAGAAACTTCATTTCCTAAAGTCTGGAGACAAAGATGTTTCAAAGGTCAGCCAAGTGCTGAATGTAGCTGTTGATGTAATGCTTGAAGGATGGTCTGGGTACTAGAACAATTCCTTAACATACCATTCGGGCCAGCTATTTGTTTTGTCAGATACTTTTCTTTGAATGGAAAAGCATAGCATCAGAAGAACGAATTTGCCTCTGTGTTGGCATGTGAGCACATATGTATGCTGATTGGTGTGAGTGCATAAAAAGTACGATGATAAGTACCACAAAAAACAAAGAGAAATTATAATTTAAAACCACTGTTAAAAATAATAGGCTACCCCCCCCCCTTCGGAACATCTGTATTACCTGTTTATGTGCTTTCTAGAAGGCCCGCCCTTTTATCTTATAATCACAGTGACAGTCCTCTGCCTTTTTTCAGCGGTTGGGATTTGTGGGCTTTTCCCACTGTTTTCTCCAAATCAGTTCATGCTTTTACTTTCCTGATTTCAAGTCAGATAGCCAATATTCAACAGACCTAGAGTTTATATACCTGACACCTGGCTTCAGTGTAATTTACAGGTAAGACTGTACATCAGTTGTTTTATGTATTTCTAGCAGATGGAGGAAAGAATTTTATATGACTTTATTATATGTAAACTGACCAAACTTCATCCCAAAGAGTTAACGCATGCAAAGATGGAATGGTAGCAACCCATTGTTAATGCTGGCAATAATGAAGCATGAAGGATTGTCATCTGATTAGCTTTGGAGATTCAGATAACCTGTATAATCTTGCTGGAAGAGGTTTGCCTTCCTATGGAGCATGGTAATGCAATGCTATAGTAGTCCTGAGGACTGGAATTAGACTGCTTGGTAATAATAGTTCTTTATTCTATACTGTCATGAGATAGCCAGGGATGCTAACTATAAACTGGTTGCTTATCTCATGGCTTGAGTTTATATTCTAGCATTAGGTTGTCTCATTGCTTGACTTCTGGTGAGGACAGCAACTGACAACACATTATGGCAGGAATAGCTTATGTCACCAAGTAAGAAATAGTCTTGCTGTCTCATGTGAGGCTGTGCCAGTGCCAGGCAAATACAGAAGTGGATGCTCACAGTCATCTATTGGATGGAACACAGGGCCCCCAACGGAGGAGCTAGAGAAGGTACCCAAGGAGCTGAAGGGGTCTGCAACCCTATAGGAGGAACAACAATATGAACTAACTACCCCCAGAGCTAGTGTCTCTAGTTGCATATGCAGCAGAAGATGGCCTAGTTGGCCATCATTGGGAAGAGAGGCCCCTTGGTCTTACAAACTTTATATGCCTCAGTATAGGGGAATGCCAGGGCCAAGAAGTGGGAGTGGGTGGGTATGGGAGCAGGGCAGAGGGAGGGTATAGGGGACTTTTGGGATAGTATTTGAAATGTAAATGAAGAAAATATCTAATAAAAAAAAAGAAATAGCCTCGCATGACAATTTGGAGGCATGCTCCCAGAGACCTTGAACTCAATGTTAGTGTTATGCTTTAAGTTTGGCCCAAGTGTCCTCACAAAAATCTGTGGTTATCCAGTCATGGTCCCTGTGTTAGTTAGAGTTCTCAAGAGTAACAGAATTTATGAGAATGAATCCCAATCTCTCTCTCTCTCTCTCTCTCTCTCTCTCTCTCTCTCCCCTCTCCCCTCTCCCCTCTCCCCTCTCCCCTCTCCCCTCTCTCCCCTCTCTCCCCTCTCCCCTCTCCCCTCTCCCCTCTCTCCCCTCTCCCCTCTCTCCCCTCTCCCCTCTCTCCCCTCTCCCCTCTCCCCTCTTCCGTCTCCCCTCTCCCCTCTCTCCCCTCTCCCCTCTCTCTCCTCTCTCCTCTCTGTATATAGAAAGGAGGTTTATTAGAAGGATTTACAGGCTGTAGTCAAGCTAATCCAACAATGGCTAGTGGTGAAAGGAAAAGTTCAAGAATCCACTAGTTACTCAGTTCACAAGGCTGGATGTTTTCAGATCTTCAGTATAAGCTGAAATAAAGACATAGAAGCTGGTGCCAGTGAAAGGATGGACAGATCTTCAGTATAAGCTGAAATAAAGATATAGAAGCTGGTGCCAGTGAAAGGATGGACCTGGAGGGCATCATCTTGAGTGAAGTAACACAATCACAAAAGAACTCACACAATATGTATTCACTGATAAGTGGATATTAGCCCAAAACTTAGGATACCCAAGATATAAGATACAATTTGCTAAACGCATGAAACTCAAGAAGAATGAAGACCAAAGTGTGGACACTGTGCCCCTTCTTAGAATTGGGAACAAAACACCCAGGGAAGGAGTTACAGAGACAAAGTTCGTAGCTGTGATGAAAGGATGGACCATTTAGAGACTGCCGTATCCAGGGATCCATCCCATAAGCAGCTTCTAAACGCTGACACCATTGCATACACTAGCAAGATTTTGCTGAAAGGACCCAAATATAGCTGTCTCTTGTGAGACGATGCCGGGGCCTAGCAAACACAGGAGTGGATGTTCACAGTCAGCTATTGGATGTATCACAGGGCTCCCAATGGAGAAGCTAGAGAAAGTACCCAAGGAGCTAAAGGGATCTGCAACCCTATTGTTGGAACAACATGATGTACTAACCAGAACCCCGGAGCTCTTGTCTCTAGCTGCATATGTATCGAAAGATGGCCTTGTCGGCCATCACTGGAAAGAGAGGCCCATTGGACTTGCAAACTTTATATGCCCCAATATAGGGGAATGCCAGGGCCAAAAGAATGGGAATGGGTGGGTAGGGAAGTGGGGGGCGCTATGGGGGACTTTTGGGATAGCATTGGAAATGTAACTGAGGAAAATATGTAATAAAAATATTAAAAATTAAAAAAAAATAAAAGTTGAAATTGAATGTCAAAAAAAAAAAAAAAAAAAAGAAAGGATGGACTTGCTCGTGAGTGCAAGCAGGTAAACAGCAAAATCTTCCTTCTTCCATATCCTTATGAAGGCTCCAGCAAAAGACCAGGATTAGATTTGGATTAAAGATAAAGGTTTGTTTTCCCACCTTAAGATCTGAATTCGAAGTAGATCTTCCCACATCAAATTGAGACAAAATCCCTCAGAGGTGTGCAGTCTATTTTTTGGGTTAATTATAGGTGTGGTCAAGTTGACAACCAAGAAAAGCTATCAGCCCCAGGATGATGATGTCAAGAAGTTTCACCTTAGTGTCTCTGGGGGCGTGTCTGAAGTGATACTGTGCTCACCTCCCTGTCCTGTGAGACCAGTACTTTTCATAGCAATGACCACTTGTCACTTTCGGGCTTAAAATAGTTGAAAGAAAGTCTGAAATATGGGTCTGTGACAGTGAAGCCTCATGCTTTCTTTCTGGAAAACTAATTTGGAAATTCTGGCATTTTGAACTTCAACCAACATTTGAGGTCTCTGATTTTTACTGCCTCCCCCCCACCCAATTCACTGCCATCACCCTTCCCCATGGAAATTCCCCTTTTTATTCTCTTGCATGGTTCTGCCTCCCTGAGATGCTAACTTTTCTAATGTTGACAATTCTGCCCTCTGTTTTCTATTTAATTCTTTTCTAAAGAACTTCCTGGTCTACTCCTGTTCCCTTTGATTCTGGAAAGAATGCTATGTCTCCTGTCTTTCTGATCCACTCCCAGTAACCAAGGTAAGACCTGGCAGGTGGCTAAATGCATGTGCACACAATCTGAAACATCATCATGCTCCCACTAGGCTGACTGACTCAGACTCACTCTGGTCATCTAAAGCGAGTGTCACATAAGCCCAGTTCTTTGTCTCTCCTCATGTAACTTTATAAACAATGCAACATGCATGTTCAAAAGGACTGGTGAGTTTCTAGAAAAGGTTAATATAAGAACAAAATTAGAAAGTCTGTTTAGTCACTACCAGAGATGCCTACATTCTAACACAGGTACTGGGGTGTGGGGAAATTTGCAACCATGTTAAAATTAAAGATGGAAACCAGCCACATGTCAGCCAGCACCCTAGAAGAATGTGGAGTGTGTTCTGATTGTGTTATATTAGAGAGAATCACAAAGGATCAACTCATAACTCTATAAAAAATGTGGCTCATAGTTCTAGGAAGAACATTAAAAGATTACCTAAAGATGTCTCTAAATTCTCTTGAGTTTTAAAGGCCCAGGAAGAGGTAGGAGAAGCCAAGGAGCATGTCCCTTTAAGCCAATATTAGCACTACAGATGCAGACTTTCAGGGGTCAGTGAAAGAGTCTCAGCTGTAGCCAATGGAATGTGTGTGAGAACACTTCTTTTAAAGGTTAGCATATTTTTGGGTGCAATAAAAAAAACTACTCACTTTATGAACAGATAGAAGCATTTACCTGTAAGGCTAGATGCCACAGGTCATGTAGCTGAAGCAGTAGCTAAACCAAGCAGATGATTGGATTTGCATGCACAGAAGTAAGACTTTAAACCAAGAAAGAGCACATGAAACTCAACTCAGCTTAATTCACTTGCCACTCCCCTGAGTCTCATCAATATCTGAAGCCATTCAAAATGAGATTATCTAACAGCTGAATGCCCAGAGAAGTCAAAAGGTAGGTAAGTGTTGAGAGGTCTCCAAGAAGACAGAATTATATAGTTTGTAAATAAAAAATGACAGCCTTATTAAGAATAGAAATTCAGTATTTCAGGAAAAGATTTTATATCAGAAAGAATGAAAAATCATGTGGCAATGCAAACAGAAGCTCTCACCTCCAAGGAATAAGAAAGCATTTATACTGGAGCCAAGTTTTAGTTACTGAGACCTGGGAAACATGGACTAAGTTATTCAAGTTCCATGTCCTTGTGTGGAAGCAGTTTGACGATGTTTCATGGTAGCAGATCAATAAAGTCACAAATCAAGGCAATTAAAAATACATTAATAAAACATCAAAGAGGTAGTTACAGAGAGCAAGATGGGAGAATCTCTTCTCTCCGCCTCAGATGCTATCTGATGACATTTTAGCTTTTGTGTTAATGGAAATTAGTGATCAGCTAAGTCAATAGATTGCAGAAGATTTTTATCTATTGGTCACAGGATCTTAGTTCTGACACAGAGATGGGCAAGGAGATAAAAACTAGCTCAAGATAAGGTAATTAATTGGCACTGGACCTGCAGCATTCCATCCCTCCACATCACTGTGGTTCTGATCAATCCATCTTTGCAGACACAGTTTCTTTCTAGGAATTCTCTTCCACACATGGTAGTTTAAGCAGAGAGAGAAAAAAATCATACTGTGAAATATTGTAAAACAGAAAGTGAATTTTAAATCACACCTGCCTAATGTTCTCAAGTAAAAGGAAGCAAGTAGGAATGATCTGTCTGGGAAATAAAAATGGATAAAATAGTAAGAAAAGTGTTTAAGAAATTAAAAACCATAGCATGCAGATTAACAGAATGAAAAGGAAATGTTGGAGGCCCTGGAGAATGAAATGCATTTCCATGGATTGTCTAAGGCCTTTATGGATTTATTGAGATGGCCACGTGATTCTTTTTTTTCTGAACATATATAAGATTTATTGTACTTATTGACTTATGCTTGTTGAACTGTTCCTGCCTTTTTGGGATAATGACAACTTAATCATGGAATGCTGATGGTCATTTTGATATGAGTCTGTATCTGGGTTGTAAATATTATATGAGAATTTTGCATTATGTCCATCAGGGACATTGACCTGTAGTTTTCTTCTTTTCTTGTGCCTTTGTTTAGTTTTTTTATTAGAGTGATAGTGGCTTTATAGAAGAAATTTGGGAATGCTCTATCTATCTATCTATCTATCTATCTATCTATCTATCAATTTTGAAAGTTTTGGTTGTACATCTTCTTTGAAAGTCTGGTTGAATTCAGTTGTGAACTCATCTGGGCTGGGGACTTCTTTAGTCACAGGGTTTTATTACTGTTTGTTACTGGTTTTGGTTGTTGATCTCTTTTTTGGTCTAAAACTGGTGGTTTTGATGAATCTAGAGATTTGTCCATTCTTTAATTTTCCAACTTAAAGGAGTATAGGTTTTTGTTTTTGTTTATTTTTTTACTTCTCTTACAGTATTTTGAATTTCTTTGGTGTTTATTTGTAACGTTTCCTTGTTCTTTTCAGAGTCTGTTAACTTAGGCCTTTTCTTTTGGTTAGCTCAACCAAGAATTTGTCAATCTTGTTTATCTTCTCAAAGAACCAGCTCTTAGATTTGTTGGGTTTTTTTGTATTGTTTTCTTTGTTTCTACTTTATTAATTTTAGCTTCAAGTTTTATTATTTCTTTCTGTCTATTGACATGGACTTGGTTTCATTTTCTAAATTGTCATTTGCATCGTTAGGAGATTCATTTGTCATCTTGTAGTATGGAAGGTTGGAGGAATGATTTTCCCTCATCAGATTTCCCTGTGTCCCAGGGTTTTGATGGTGCTCTGCTTACATTTTTATTTAACTCCAGAATTTTAATTTCTCATTTGTACTGTTCATCATTCAGTAATGTGTTATTTAGTTTTTATACACTTATGTAATTCCTAGAGATTCATTTGCTGTTGATTTCAAGTTTTATTGCATAGTGGTCAGATAGGATACACAGGAATATTTCAGTTTTTCTGAATTTGTTAATATTTGTCTTTTGTCCTAGGATGTGGTCTATTTTAGAGAATCTTCCATTGATTACTGAATAGAATGCGTGTGTGTGTGTGTGTGTGTGTGTGTGTGTGTGTGTGTATGTATTGAATGGAGTATTATGTTAAGTCCATTTGTTGTATACTGTCACTTAATTCTAATATTTCTCTAATTAATTTTTGTCCAGGTGACCTATTGGAGAAAGAAAAATATTAAAATTGCTTACTATTGCTGAGTTAAAATTAATCTGTCTTGAGCTGGAGAAATTTCTCAGCTGTTAAAGTCTAGGCTTACACCCTAAATATATAAGAATCTGTGTCTTTCAGTTCAATAGTATGCTTTGAGTATAAGAGAGTTTGGTGCATACATATTTAGGATTGTAATGTCTTCTTGCTTAACTGTTCTCTTGATTAGAATAAAATGCACTCTTTGTTCTGTATTCTTAATGTTTTAAGTATAATATGCCACTAGAAGTGTCTTGTTTGTTCCTATTCGATGTTCTGTGTGTTTCTTGTATATACATGAGAATGTCTTTAATTTGGAAAACCTTTCTTCTATGATTCTGTTGAAGTTTTGGTCTATGCTATTTACCTTGTCTTCTTGTCCTTTATCTTTGCCTATAATTAGAAGATTCAGTGTTGTCCTGGTGTCCTGTAGTTCTTTCATGATCCGTGTGTGTGTGTGTGTGTGTGTGTGTGTGTGTGTGTGCTTTAAATTTTCTTCATATTCTTTTCTCCTGTGTTCTTGGGAGAACTTTGTCTTTCCAACCTGACAATCTGTCTTCTACTTGATCCATTTTACTAGTAAGGCTTCCCTGTGAGTTTTCTAATTGGATTGTTTTTTTTTTTCTTTTTAATCCATCTTATTTTCAGCTTGAGTTCTCTTCAATATTTTTATCTCTTTACTAAACTCAGTTTAAAAAATCTCAAAATGTATTACATCTTTCACTCCGCTGCATATTAGTGCTTTGTTGGATACCACAAAGGCATTTGTTAGTATCTTCTTTAAGTTTACTGAATTGATATTTTTGCAATGTCATCATTAAACTCATCGAGTTCTTTAATAAAATTTGTGGTTGTTCTTTTAAATAATGTGTTCTGTGCTTCATCTTGGTAATTCCTATTGAAGAACACTTATGTAGGACTAGTGTGACTGAGGGTGCACACTCTCCGGGTGTTTTAGAATGTTTGGGTTTTGTGTTATGACCTGGGATTGTGGAGTTCATTCTTTGTTGAGTGTATGATGTGTGAGATTATAGCTTGCCTTAGGACTTGCATGGGGAAGCCTTGCCAGTGAGAGATGGCCATGAGCAGTTCCACTGGAGGTGGAGTTGAGGATGTGGAGCTGGCAAAGGGGCAAGTAGGAGTCAGAGGAACTCATTAGGCAGTGACAATGCTTTAACAAAATATTCAGAGCCCAAACTGTGAGCTTTAGGAGATGGCTTGGGTTGTTGTCAGTGGTTAGAAGCTACAAGAAGTAGAATTTTAAGTATGGAATATTAAATAGATCATGCAGGAGAATAATGTAGAAGATTACCAAAAATTGAGATACAGTTTTATCCACATTAATCTACAGAATATGAAAACCTTGAAAAAATAGTGCAACCACAGAGAAAGCCAGGTCACCCAGCAACCTGTCATCAAGCATGTGACACATATTTGGAAGTACCACCTTATATGAAGAGCTGTGTAAGCTTAGTCTACTGTTTTATTGTTTACATTAAACTTTTTTAAATTATAAAAGTCATAAGCATTGTGGAAATTTTCATAAGGCAAATGAAATAAAGGGGAAAGTTGACATTTTCTGTTACTGAACTCATTCCTATCTCAGTATTCCCACTGTCCAGGATGGGCATTTTGCCTACATCATAGTTTGTAGTTTAACCACACATCAACAGCATCTTTCAGTCCACCATCTAGCTACACATCATATCTTATTTTATATCTACTACATTACTGAAAATATACATTTCAACAAATTGCTTTAACACACACATCTGCCATCCCAATCCTAAGCAGGCTCCACCCTCTTTAGCTTCAGAGATCAGATAAAATCCAGGATCTTTAGGATGATTTGGCCATATACAATAGTGCCTTTTCTATTTAAATATACATTTTTTTAAAAAGTGCTCATTCTATTGTATACATTCTTTCCCACCCTTCCCCATCCCTGTCCCTCCATCTCTTCCTCCCCCCTTTCTCCTTTCTTTCTCTCTTTTTTGCTTTCTGCTTGGCTTACTGACACAGTTGGCCTCAAACTCTTTGAGAACTGAAGATAGCCATGAATTCCTGATTCACTTCTAATTACTGTTCTTGCAGGAGCAGGCTTGAATACATTTTCTAAATATAAGTTCACAAATACATCTTTGAATAAATTTGTGGAATTTCTTAGGTAACATTGTACCGATTTAAATTACTTCATTGATTATGGCAAGGTGTCCTTTAATAGTTGTAATAGTTTGTCCTCCCTCCAACAATACTCATGTCCCTGTCTTATGCCTGTGAGATGCCATCATTCATCCAGATCTACTCCAAACTTCCAGGTAAGCATGGCATCTTAGTTTTAACTCTCCACTGATTATGAATGAGATGGACATTTCTTTATTGTGTCTCTTTTTTTCTGTTTGTTCTTTTCTCACTATGCTGTTTATCTCTTTTAATGGTGGATAAATCTATCTGCAAATGAAGGACAGCATCTGTCTTTTACCTGATCTTACATCTTTTATCCCACTTGTTATTGTTCTAGGCTTTACTGATATGTAGGGCTTATAAGAGAGTTTTATGGTTTTTTTTTGATTTTTAATATTTTTATTACATATTTTCCTCAATTACATTTCCAATGCTATCCCAAAAGTCCCCCATAGCGCCCCCCCACTTCCCTACCCACCCATTCCCATTCTTTTGGCCCTGGCATTCCCCTATATTGGGGCATATAAAGTTTGCAAGTCCAATGGGCCTCTCTTTCCATTGATGGCCGACTAGGCCATCTTTCGATACATATGCAGCTAGAGACAAGAGCTCCGGGGTTCTGGTTAGTACATCATGTTGTTCCAACAATAGGGTTGCAGATCCCTTTAGCTCCTTGGGTACTTTCTCTAGCTTCTCCATTGGGAGCCCTGTGATACATCCAATAGCTGACTGTGAACATCCACTCCTGTGTTTGCTAGGCCCTGGCATCGTCTCACAAGAGACAGCTATATTTGGGTCCTTTCAGCAAAATCTTGCTAGTGTATGCAATGGTGTCAGCGTTTAGAAGCTGATTATGGGATGGATCCCTGGATATGGCAGTCTCTAGATGGTCCATCCTTTCATCACAGCTCCAAACTTTGTCTCTGTAACTCCTTCCATGGGTGTTTTGTTCCCAATTCTAAGAAGGGGCACAGTGTCCACACTTTGGTCTTCATTCGTCTTGAGTTTCATTCGTTTAGCAAATTGTATCTTATATCTTGGGTATCCTAAGTTTTGGGCTAATATCCACTTATCAGTGAATACATATTGTGTGAGTTCCTTTGTGATTGTGTTACCTCACTCAAGATGATGCCCTCCAGGTCCATCCATTTGGCTAGGAATTTCATAAATTCATTCTTTTTAATAGCTGAGTAGTA
Source organism: Mus caroli (assembly GCF_978045245.1). Classification (NCBI taxonomy): domain Eukaryota; kingdom Metazoa; phylum Chordata; class Mammalia; order Rodentia; family Muridae; genus Mus; species Mus caroli. The sequence goes on along the minus strand of NW_028227267.1, from coordinate 70,592,842 downwards.
CTCCATTGTGTAAATGTACCATAATTTCTGTATCCATTCCTCTGTTGAGGGACATCTGGGTTCTTTCCAGCTTCTGGCTATTATAAATAGGGCTGCTATGAACATAGTGGAGCATGTGTCCTTTTTACCGGTTGGGACATCTTCTGGATATATGCCCAGGAGAGGTATTGCTGGATCCTCCGGTAGTACTATGTCCAATTTTCTGAGGAACCGCCAGACTGATTTCCAGAGTGGTTGTACAAGCTTGCAATTCCACCAACAATGGAGGAGCGTTCCTCTTTCTCCACATCCTCGCCAGCATCTGCTGTCACCTGAATTTTTGATCTTAGCCATTCTGACTGGTGTGAGGTGGAATCTCAGGGTTGTTTTGATTTGCATTTCCCTGATGATTAAGGATGTTGAACATTTTTTCAGGTGTTTCTCTGCCATTCGGTATTCCTCAGGTGAGAATTCTTTGTTCAGTTCTGAGCCCCATTTTTTAATGGGGTTATTTGACTTTCTGGAGTCCACCTTCTTGAGTTCTTTATATATATTGGATATTAGTCCCTTATCTGATTTAGGATAGGTGAAGATCCTTTCCCAATCTGTTGGTGGTTTTTTTGTCTTATTGATGGTGTCTTTAGCCTTGCAGAAGCTTTGTAGTTTCATGAGGTCCCACTTGTCAATTCTCGATCTTACAGCACAAGCCATTACTGTTCTATTCAGGAATTTTTCCCCTGTGCCCATATCTTCAAGGCTTTTCCCCACTTTCTCCTCTATAAGTTTCAGTGTCTCTGGTTTTATGTGAAGTTCCTTGATCCACTTAGACTTGACCTTAGTACAAGGAGATAGGAATGGATCGATTCGCATTCTTCTACATGTTAACAACCAGTTGTGCCAGCACCATTTGTTGAAAATGCTGTCTTTCTTCCACTGGATGTTTTTAGCTCCCTTGTCGAAGATCAAGTGACCGTAGGTGTGTGGGTTCATTTCTGGGTCTTCAATTCTATTCCATTGGTCTATTTGTCTGTCACTATACCAGTACCATGCAGTTTTTATCACAATTGCTCTGTAGTAGAGCTTTAGGTCCGGCATGGTGATTCCACCAGAGGTTCTTTTATCCTTGAGAAGAGTTTTTGCTATCCTAGGTTTTTTGTTATTCCAGATGAATTTGCAGATTGCACTTTCTAATTCGTTGAAGAATTGATTTGGAATTTTGATGGGGATTGCATTGAATCTGTAGATTGCTTTTGGCAAGATAGCCATTTTTACAATGTTGATCCTGCCAATCCATGAGCATGGGAGATCTTTCCATCTTCTGAGATCTTCTAGAATTTCTTTCTTCAGAGACTTGAAGTTTTTATTATACAGATCTTTCACTTCCTTAGTTAGAGTCACGCCAAGATATTTTATATTATTTGTGACTATTGAGAAGGGTGTTGTTTCCCTAATTTCTTTCTCAGCCTGTTTATTCTTTGTGTAGAGAAAGGCCATTGATTTGTTTGAGTTAATTTTATATCCAGCTACTTCACCGAAGCTGTTTATCAGGCTTAGGAGTTCTCTGGTGGAATTTTTAGGGTCACTTATATATACTATCATATCATCTGCAAAAAGTGATATTTTGACTTCATCTTTTCCAATTTGTATCCCTTTGATCTCCTTTTGTTGTCGAATTGCTCTGGCTAGGACTTCAAGTACAATGTTGAATAGGTATGGAGAAAGTGGACAGCCTTGTCTAGTCCCTGATTTTAGAGGGATTGCTTCAAGCTTCTCACCATTTACTTTGATGTTGGCTACTGGTTTGCTGTAGATTGCTTTTATCATGTTTAGGTATGGGCCTTGAATTCCTGATCTTTCCAAGACTTTTATCATGAATGGGTGTTGGATCTTGTCAAATGCTTTTTCCGCATCTAACGAGATGACCATGTGGTTTTTGTCTTTGAGTTTGTTTATATACTGGATTACGTTGATGGATTTCCGTATATTGAACCATCCCTGCATCCCTGGGATGAAACCTACTTGGTCAGGATGGATGATTGTTTTGATGTGTTCTTGGATTCGGTTAGCAAGAACTTTATTGAGGATTTTTGCATCAATATTCATAAGGGATATTGGTCTGAAGTTTTCTATCTTTGTTGGGTCTTTTTGTGGTTTAGGTATCAGAGTAATTGTGGCTTCATAGAATGAGTTGGGTAGAGTACCTTCTGTTTCTATTTTGTGGAATAGTTTGTGAAGAACTGGGATTAGATCTTCTTTGAAGGTCTGATAGAACTCTGCACTAAACCCATCTGGTCCTGGGCTTTTTTTAGTTGGGAGACTATTAATGACTGCTTCTATTTCTTTGGGGGATATAGGGCTGTTTAGATCATTAACCTGATCTTGATTCAACTTTGGTACCTGGTATCTGTCTAGGAACTTCTCCATTTCATCCAGGTTCTCCAGTTTTGTTGAGTATAGCCTTTGGTAGAAGGATCTGATGGTGTTTTGGATGTCTTCAGGATCTGTTGTTATGTCTCCTTTTTCATTTCTGATTTTGTTAATTAGGATGCTTTCCCTGTGCCCTCTAGTGAGTCTGGCTAAGGGTTTATCTATCTTGTTGATTTTCTCAAAGAACCAGCTCCTTGATTGGTTGATTTTTTGAATAGTTTTTCTTGTTTCCACTTGGTTGATTTCACCCCTGAGTTTGATTATTTCCTGCCGTCTACTCCTCTTGGGTGAATTTGCTTCCTTTTGTTCTAGTGCTTTTAGGTGTGTTGTCAAGCTGCTAATGTGTGCTCTCTCTAGTTTCCTTTTGGAGGCACTCAGAGCTATGAGTTTTCCTCTTAGAAATGCTTTCATTGCGTCCCATAAGTTTGGGTATGTTGTGGCTTCATTTTCATTGAACTCTAAAAAGTCCTTAATTTCTTTCTTTATTCCTTCCTTGACCAAGGTATCATTGAGAAGTGTGTTGTTCAGTTTCCACGTGAAGGTTGGCTTTCTATTATTTATTTTGTTATTGAAGATCAGCCTTAGTCCATGGTGATCTGATAGGATGCATGGGACAATTTCAATATTTTTGTATCTGTTGAGGCCTGCTTTGTGACCAATTATGTGGTCAATTTTGGAGAAGGTACCATGAGGTGCTGAGAAGAAGGTATATCCTTTTGTTTTAGGATAGAATGTTCTGTAGATATCTGCCAGATCCATTTGATTCATAATTTCTCTTAGTTTCACTGTGTCCCTGTTTAGTTTCTGTTTCCATGATCTGTCCATTGGTGAAAGTGGTGTGTTGAAGTCTCCCACTATTATTGTATGAGGTGCAATGTGTGCTTTGAGATTTACTAAAGTTTCTTTAATGAATGTGGCTGCCTTTGTATTTGGAGCATAGATATTCAGGATTGATAGTTCCTCTTGGAGGATTTTACCTTTGATGAGTATGAAGTGTCCCTCCCTGTCTTTTTTAATGACTTTGGGTTGGAAGTCAATGTTATCAGATATTAGAATGGCTACTCCAGCTTGTTTCTTCATGCCATTTGCTTGGAAAATTGTTTTCCAGCCTTTCATTCTGAGGTAGTGTCTATCCTTTTCTCTGAGATGAGTTTCCTGTAAGCAGCAAAATGTTGGGTCTTGTTTGTGTAGCCAGTTTGTTAGTCTATGTCTTTTTATCGGGGAGTTGAGTCCATTGATATTAAGAGATATTAAGGAAAAGTAATTGTTGTTTCCTGTTATTATTGTTGTTAAAGTTGGCATTTTGTTCTTGTGGCTGTCTTCTTTTAGGTTTGTTGAGGGATTACCTTCTTGTTGTTTCTAGGGCGTGGTTCCTGTCCTTGTATTGGTTTTTTTCTGTTATTATCCTTTGAAGGGCTGGATTTGTGGAGAGATAATGTGTGAATTTGGTTTTGTCGTGGAATACTTTGGTTTCTCCATCTATGTTAATTGAGAGTTTGGCTGGGTATAGTAGCCTGGGCTGGAATTTGTGTTCTTTTAGTGTCTGTATAACATCCGTCCAGGATCTTCTGGCTTTCATAGTCTCTGGTGAAAAATCTGGTGTAATTCTGATAGGCTTGCCTTTATATGTTACTTGGCCTTTTTCTCTTACTGCTTTTAGTATTCTATCTTTATTTAGAGCATTTGTTGTTCTGATTATAATGTGTCGGGAGGTATTTCTTTTCTGGTCCAGTCTATTTGGAGTTCTGTAGGCTTCTTGTATGTTCATGGGCATCTCTTTCTTTAGATTTGGGAAGTTTTCTTCTATAATTTTGTTGAAGATGTTTGCTGGTCCTTTGAGTTGAAAATCTTCATTCTCATCCACTCCTATTATCCGTAGGTTTGGTCTTCTCATTGTGTCCTGTATTTCTTGGATGTTTTGAGTTAGGATCTTTTTGCATTTTACATTTTCCTTGATTGTTGTGCCGATGTTCTCTATGGAATCTTCTGCACCTGAGATTCTCTCTTCCATCTCTTGTATTCTGTTGCTGATGCTGGTATCTATGGTTCCAGATTTCTTTCCTAGGGTTTCTATCTCCAGTGTTGCCTCATTTTGGGTTTTCTTTATTGTGTCTACTTCCCTTTTTAGGTCTAGTATGGTTTTGTTCATTTCCATCATCTGTTTGGATGTCTTTTCCTGTTTTTCTGTAAGGACTTCTACCTGTTTGATTATGTTATCCTGTTTTTCTTTAAGGATTTGTAACTCTTTAGCAGTGTTCTCCTGCCATTCTTTAAGGGATTTTTGTGCTTCCTCTTTATTGTCTTCTGCCTGTTTATCAGTGTTCTCCTGCATTTCTTTAAGTGTGTTATTAATGTCCTTCTTGAAGTCCTCTATCATCATCAGGAGATATGCTTTTAAATCCGTGTCTAGCTTTTCCGGTGTGTTGGGGTGCCCTGGACTGGGCGAAGTGGGGGTGCTGGGTTCTGATGATGGTGAGTGGTCTTGGTTTCTGTTAGTAAGATTATTAAGTTTACCTTTCGCCATCTGGTAATCTCTGGGGTTAGTTGTTATCGTTGTCACTGTTTAAAGATTGGAGCAGAAGCTGTGTTCCACTCACCAGCAGTCCCAAAATCCTGCGGTGGGGGTCGTGGGTAGCTGGCGGGTGTCAGGCAACCCTGCTCTCCCGCTACCCCAGTGCTGATCTGGCTGGATGAGGCCTGTGGCCCTACTCAGGCCGGTTTCTGCTTCCCTAACTAATGCAGTCTCAGGTCCCGCACAATTGGATTGGAGCAGAAGCTGTGCTCCACTACCTGAAGTCTTAAGATCCTGTGGCGGGTGTTGTGGGTAGCTGGCGAGTGTCAGCCGACCCTGCGCCCCAGCTGCCCCGGTGCTTTTCTGACCGGAAGAGGGTTGTGGCCCTATGTAGGCCGGATTTCTCTCTCCCCAACCAGAGCAGTCTCAGGTCCCGCGTGATTGGACTGGAGCAGAAGCTGTGTTCCACTCACCAGCAGTCCCAAAATCCTGCGGCGGGGGTCGTGGGTAGCTGGCGGGTGTCAGGCAACCCTGAGCTCCCGCTACCCTGGCGCTGATCCGGCCGGATGAGGCCTGTGGCCCTACTCAGGCCGGTTTCTGCTTCCCTAACTAATGCAGTCTCAGGTCCCGTGCAATTGGATTGGAGCAGAAGCTGTGCTCCACTCACCAGAAGTCTTAAGATCCTGTGGCGGGTGTTGTGGGTAGCTGGCCGAGTTTTATGTTTTTATGTGGAGAAATTTATAAAGTAGACACATTAGTAGGTAAGAATTTCTGCAACTTTTATACAGCTACACACTACTGTTTTGCACCTGTCAGAGTCAAATGGTTTCATAAATGGCCAGTGTATTCCATGGACAGGAAAACATAATCCCGTCAATGCAACAGAATTTCAATTTGCGACAGATCTAGATCCACACTGAGAGTTTTATCTTTCTGGGTGACAGACAGTACATGAGAATTTTCACTTGGCAGATAACATGAGCTAATTAAAAGGGAAATTTCGACAATAAGCTTGTCCCAATGGTAAGCTTTAGTTTTCTGAAGGTAACATCACCCCTCCTCCTCCCCATACTCATTTATTAAGGAGACAAGACAGTAAGAAATGCTAAAGCTTTGTGTGCACTGCAGCCAACTGCAGTGAAGGCAAGCAGTTTGCATATGAGGTCCTATAAATGCAGTATCCTGGTAACACTAGTGACCACCTTATTCAGAGAATACAAGAGAGCCCTGGTGTCCACCAGGGCTCCAGGCATCAGCAGCTTTGTCAGTCTCCAGCATTTCTGGATGTTACTCTGTGTTTGTACTACACAGACAGCTTGATAAGCAGAATGAAGAACATCTCTGATTGTCTGTCTGATATTTTGTCACAGTGACTAGAAAGCTGACTAATGCAGCAGCCCAGAGAAGGGACTGCTATTGCTTCTTTTCCTTTCCTCCAGACCTCCTATCTTCTTCCTCTTCCTTATTTGTTTTCTTTGTGCCCATCTTTATTACCATGCCTGTGACAGAATAGGATCTTAACAAATACATGGTGAATTGATAACAGATCTAATTCATTCCAGTATATCACAGACTCTAGAAAGCCCTCCCATGGGAGAAAGGCCATGAGAATGAAGCTTGAGCTGACATAGTGAAAATCAGTGCTAGTCACTCCCAGAACTAAGCTTTTGATGTTCTTTCTATAACACAAGCAACTGAGTATATGGTATATCTACATGGTATACATTATATGAATGTTCCTCTTCTTATTGCTGTGATCAAATATTTGCTCATATGCATCTCAAGGGTTTACTGGTCTTATAGTTGGAAGAGATATAATCATTAATGCAGGGGGAGACAAGCAGGTCATGCAGGTCTGTGATGGAAGTGCTGTGCAGCTGGGTCCATTCACATTTTAGAACAGGAAGCAGAGAGAGCATAGGAATGGATCTGGAATATAAAACCTCATGGCCCAAACCCCATTTCTTCCAGCAAGGCTCAGCTCCCATTTCTTCCAGCAGGGATCTACCTCCTAAAGGTCACATAGTCTTCCCAATCAGCTTCAACAGCTGGAAAGCATGGGTTCAAACACCTGTTCCTATGAGGAAATTTTACAATCAATCTGTGACCATGGGTAAGATTGGAGAGGTATAAACAATTCTTCATGGATTTGAAGAGGAGTAGAAAGCAGAAAATAATCAACCTAAGGGCTGAAATCAACCAAGTAAAAACAAAAAGAACTATACAAAGAATCAAACCAAACCAGGAGCTGGTTCTTTGAGAAAAATCAACAAGTTAGATAAACCCTTAGCCAAACTAACCAGGGTGCACAAAGACAGTATCCAAATCAACAAAATCAGAAATGAAAAGGAAGACATAACAAAGAAACTGAGGAAATCCAAAAACTCATCAGATCCTACTACAAAAGCCTATACTCAACAAAACTGAAAAATCTGAACAAAATGGACAATTTTCTAGACAGATAGAAGGTACCAAAGTTAAATCAGGATCAGATAAATGCTCTAAACAGTCCCATAACCCCTAAAGAAATAGAAGCCGTCATTGATAGTCTCCCAACCAAAAAAAAAAAAAAAAGCCCAGAATCAGATTAGTTTAGTGCACAGTTCTAGCAGACCTTCAAAGAAGACCTAATACCAATACTCTTCAAATTATTTGAGAAAATAGAAACAGAAGGAACACTACCCAATTTGTTCTATGAACCCACAATTATTCTGATACCTAAACCACACAAAGACCCAACAAAGAAAGAGAACTTCAGACCAATTTCCCTCATGAATATAGATTCAAATATACTCAATGAAATTCTCCCAAACTGAATCCAAGAACACATCAAAATGATCATCCATCATAATCAAGTAGGCTTCATTCCAGGGATGCAGGGATGGTTCAATATACAGAAATTCATCAATGTAGTCAACTTTATAAACAAACTCCAAGAAAAAAAAAAAACATGATTATTTCATTAGATGTTGAGAAAGCATTTGACAAAATCCAAAATCCTTCATAATAAAAGTCTTGGAAAGATCAGGAATTCAATGTCTGTACCTAAACATAGTAAAGCAATATATATATAGCAAACCAATAGCCAACATCAAATTAAATGGAGAGAAACTTGAAGCAATCCCACTAAAATCAGAGACTAGACAAGGCTGTCCATTCTCTCCCTACATGTTCAATACAGTACTCAAAGTTCTAGCCAGAGCAATTAGACAACCAAAGGAGGTCAAAGGGATACAAATTGGAAAGGAAGAAGTAGAAATATCACTATTTTCAGATGATATGACTGTATACTTAAGTGACTGAAAAAATTCCACCAGAGAACTCTTAAACCTGATAAACAACTTCAGCAAAATGGTTGGATATAAATTTAACTCAAACAAATCAGTGGTCTTCCTCTACTCAAAGGATAAACAGGCTGCAAAAGAAATTAGGGAAATAACACCCTTCACAGTAGACACAAATAATAATAATAAATAATAATATAAAATAACTTGCTGTGACTCTAAATAAGCAAGTCAAAGATCTGTATGACAAGAACTTCAAGTCTCTGAAGAAAGAGTTTGAAGAAGATCTCAGAAGATGGAAAGATCTCCCATGCTCATGGATTGGGAGGATCAATATAATAAAAATGGCCATCTTGCTGAAAGCAATCTACAGATTCAATGCAATTCCCATCAAAATTCCAAATTAATTCTTCAAAGAGTTAGAAAGAGCAATTTGCAAATTCATTCGGAATAAAAAAAAAAACAGGATAATAAAAACTATTCTCAACAATAGAAGGTTTTTTTGTATAAGTAAATTTTACACAATCCCATGCTTATTAGATAGAAGATGGACATCTTTATCAAATTTGGGAGGCTAAGCAGTAAGATCTCTTTAAATAACATGAACAATGGTTTTGTTTTACATATAGATTATTTTTTGATGATTTTGTACATGCATACAGAGAAGTGTCGATAACCAAAATAATTCCCTAAAACATAAGGCCATGTCTTCAGCAATCTGAATTTCTTCATTGTCAGCTTCTGTTTATCAATCTTTGTGGTATCCTAGGAAGTCAGTATTTTAAAGTGCTGACATGTGACTCTCTTTTTTTATACAATGTTTTTTTTATTATTTAACCTATTTTTACAGTCCAGACATTATATAGTCCACATCCTATAACTCCCCACCTCTGTATTCAAGAGGATGTTCTCATCCCCCACCTCACCAGACCTCCCCATTCCCTAGGGCCCTAAGTCTCTGAGGGTTAGGTGCATCTTGTCTGACTGAGTCCAGATCCTATGGTCCTCAGCTGTACATGTGTTGGGGGCCTCATATCAGCTGATGTATGCTGCCTGGTTGGTGGCTCAGTGTCTGAGAGATTTCAGGGGTCCAGGTTAGTTGAGACTGCTGGTCTTCCTACAGGGTCTCCCTCCTCCTCAGCTTCTTCCAGCTTTCTCTAGTTCAACCACAAGTGTCACCAACTTCTGTCCATTGCTTGGGTGAAAATATCTGGATCTGAGTTTTTCATCTGCTTGTTGCATCAGTCAGTCATGATAGGCCCCTGTTTGTAAGCCCCCCACAACATCTGTAGTACTATCAGGCCTTGGGGCCTCTCCCTGAGCTGTATCTCAATTTCGACCTGTCACTGGACCTCCTTTTCCTCAGGCTTGTCTCCATTTTTGTTCCTTTTAGATGGGAAAAATTTATTAAATTATATCAAAACAATAACAGTAGCTATTTTGAAAAACATATTTGTAAAACTATGTTTTATTCTTTTTTATTAGATATTTTATTTACATTTCAAATGTTATCCCCTTTCCTAGTTTCCCCTCTGAAGATCCTCTGTCGCACTCCCCCTTCCCCTGCTCCCCAACCCACCCACTCCTGCTTCCTGGCCCTGGCATTCCCCTATACTGGGGCATAGAACCTTCATGAGACCAAGGGCCTCTCCTTCCATTGATGACTGACTAGGCCATTCTCTGCTACATATGCAGTTAGAGCCATGAGTCCCACCATGTGTTTTCTTTGATTGGTGGTTTAGTCCCAGGGAGCTCTGGGGGTACTGGTTAGTTCATATTGTTGTTCCTCCTATGGGGCTGCAAACACCTTCAACTTCTTGGGTACTTTCTCTAGCTCCTTTATTGGGGGACCCTGTGCTCTGTCCAATGGATGACTGTGAGCATCCACTTTTGTATTAGTCAGGCACTGGTAGAGCCTCTCAGGAGACAGCTTTATCAGGCTCCTGACAGCAAGCTCTTGTTGACATCTGCAATAGTATCTGGGTCTGGTGGTTGTATATGGTAAGGATTCCCCAGGTGGGGCAGTCTCTGGATGGTCATTCCTTCTGTCTCTGCTCAGAAAATTGGATATAGTACTACTGGTATATGATCTGGGCATATACCCAGAAGATGCTCCAACTTGTAATAAGGACACATGCTACACTGTGTTCATAGCAGCCTTATTTATAATAGCTAGAAGCTGGAAAGAACCCAGATGTCCCTCAACAGAGGAACTGATACAAAAAATGTGGTACATTTACACAATGGAGTATTACTCAGCTATTAAAAACAATGAATTCATGAAATTCTTAGACAAATGGGTGAATCTGGAGGATATCATCCTGAGTGAGGTAACCCAATCACAAAAGAACACACATGATATGCACTCACTGATAAGTGAATATTAGCCCAGAAGCTCAGAATACCCAAGATACAATTTGCAAAACACATGAAACTCAAGAAGAAAGAAGACCAATGTGTGTATACTTCAATCCTTCTTAAAATGAGGGACAAAATACCCAAGGAAGGAGTTACAGAGACATGTGACTCTCTGAGGGTGGGGCTATGTTACTGACCAGGAAGCAAGCCAGGCACCCAGATAATAAGGCACCATACAGAAAGCAAGTGGCAATGGTGAAACCCAGAGTGGAATCCAGGCAGTCTGAGCTGCAGACTGGCGCTAAGCCTTATGCTTCATTAGTTGGTTTTTCTGTTTGTTTTGTTTTTGTCTTTTGTTTCCAGTTTTATCCATGGATTTAAGTAAACTATTCTGAACTATTCTATTATTTTATAATTCTACTCCAAGTACTCTAAAAACACTTAGAAACATTCCCCACATATGACTGATTTCTTTTAAATTTATAGGAATTATTTCAAAAATATTTGACTAAATCCGTCAAACTATGGTCTGACTTCAAACTCATGAACCTCCTGCCTCAGCTCCCCAAGTTTTAGGATTACAGATGTTTTAGGGAATTATTTTGGTTGTCGACATTTCTCTGAACTAGATGAAAGGTAAATCTAAGACTTGGGGTGATGTCATTCTGTGCCAGTGTTACACATCAAGCATGTTAACCTCTTACACTCAGAGAATATGGGACAGCACTGCCTTTCTACCAGCAGCACGTGAAAGTACAGGATATCCATGATCAGTGTGAAGTCCAGAGAAATGATGAATAACTTTTGTGCATATTCCATGCAGTATGTAGAACAGTCATGTTAAAGTAATTGTTACATACTTGAAGTTCAAATGCGACTGGGTAATCCTGTATTTTACCTGGCAACAGTAGCCAAGTGTGCTGCTTTGGTTCTCTGGCAGTCTTTGAAGGCTTTATAAAGACATCCTATTTTTTTGAAGAGTTAGTTGAAGTAAATATTTACTGCCTCATGTAGTTCTGTCCTTTCTGTCCTGATGCATATTTCACATATATCCCTGTCCATATCACAATGTTTAACACTAGAAATAAGGCTTCTTACTTTGTTTTATGGCTGAAGTGGGTTAAGCTCAACTTTTTGCTTTTGATTTTTTGTTCAGTTGTATCCAGTATATTTTTTTTTCTCCCAGGAGATAAATGATTTGGACCCTAAAAATACTTCATAACTGAAGGGAATGCTTCATAACTGAAGGGAAAGTTGTCCTAAAAGTTGCAATTAAGATTAGCTGAAATGCCAAACAAAGGGGAGGAAGAACCTGTGGAGACCATATTTAGAGGTTAGGTAAGGCACCCAGTTGGAGGATGGAGCCATCTACTCATCGCCAGATTTTTAACCCATAATGGCCCCTGTCTAAAGGAAATACGGGGGGACAAAGTGTGGAGTTGAGACTGAAGGAAAGGCCACCCAGAGACTGCCCAACCTGGGGATCCATCCCATACACAGACATCAAACCCAGACACTATTGCTGATGCCAAGAAGTGCTTGCTGACAGGAGCCTGTTATAGCTGTCTCCTGAGAGGCTCTGCCAGAGCCTGACAAATACAGAGGAGGAAGCTCACAGCCAAACATTGGACTGAGCACGAGGACCCCAATGGAGGATTTAGAGAAAGGACTGAAGGAGTTGAAAGAGTTTGCAGCCCCATAGGAAGAACAACAATATCAACCAGCCAGAACCCTCAGAGCTCCTAGGAACTAAACCACCAACCAAAGAGTACACATGGAGGGTCCCATGGCTCCAGCTGCAGATGTTGTAGAGGATGGCCTTGTGAGACATCAATGGGAAGAGAGGCCCTTGGTCCAGAAAAGGTTCAATGCCCCAGTGTAGGGAAATGCCAGGGCAGGGAGTCAGGAGTGGGTGGGTGGGAGGGTGAGTACCCTTATAGAAGCAGGGGGAGGGGGGATGGGATAGAGGGTTTCTGGAGGGGAAACTGGAAAGGGGATAACATTTGAAATACAAATACATAAAATATCCAATAAAAATTGTAAAAAATAAAGATTCTCATAACTTACAGTATGATTTTGTGCTATTGCTGTGTTTAATATGACATGCATGTTCACATTGGTTATAATCTTCAATCTCTGGAAATGGTCATGAAAGCTTACTTTATTTCTTAGAAACAGACTGTAGTCCTTCTTTCCCTCCCTTGTTATTTTTATTATGGTTAAATGCCTATAACAAGAAAGTTACCTCAATAAAATTTTAAGGATGTAGTTCATTGATAGCTGCCATTGTGGTGATGGAGTGGAGAGAAGGTTTTATAGAGCCCTGAGTGGAGAGGAGCAGGCTGAGGCTGGGGTCACTTTGAATTCCTGGGCTTTCTGCAGGGATGATGGAGTTGTGTGCCACTGGTGGGGTTTAGGAGATGCTATGGAATAGAACCCAGATTCTTTGGCTTACTTGGCTGCTTCCTGGGTTCTTTCTATGCCATCCAGGTTTTCGTTAATTGAAAAATTGAACCATTTGACTCTAACGTAACAACCCCAGGGATCAATTCTGTCTTCCTGGAGGTTGGTGCTTTTCATTGCAGCTTCTATGTGGAGTTGTAGCTTTCAGTAATGGTGTCTGTCTGCTGCAAAGAGAAGTTCCTTTGACGAGAGGTAAAGACTACACTTATCTGTGGGATTACAGTTGTGTTCCACCCCACCTGGCCACTAGAGTAGCTATTCTTAACAGCATATCATTCCAACCCATGTGGCATTGTATATGGGCAATGTCTGGTATCACTTTGTATTTCGATGAAACTGAGATGAAGTGGGAAGGTGGCTGTGAGAGGTGTCAGCCATTTTTACCATGTTTCTGTGCAGATCTGTGGTACCCAAAACCATCTTCTAGCAGCACTGCTTATATTTTTTTTCATCTTTATAGGACTCATTTGCATATCGGAAGCCATAGCAGAGTTATCAGATTGGAAGGAACCAAGTTACCTGGATTTTTGGATTAGTTTCAGGGCAGACATGAGACAGATGAGACTCTGCTCATAGGTTGCATTTATACTTCCTTAACCGGATAACCATGCAGTCTCACTCTGTAATGGCCTTGGGACAGTTTGGAGAACAGGAGCTCTTCCCATTCTAGATGATATTTATTTTCCTGCAGTGGAGTCTAACTAGCTCTTCCCACTTTGACTGCTTCTGCCCCTTACTCACGTTCAATAGCAAAGATGTGAAGATGTGACAACCCTCCAGGGATTTCAGAACTGTTAATTCAGCAAGTGATCTCCAAATCTTTATCCTTTCTTCTGGGAGAGAAGTCTGACTAACATGGATTTGTCCTAGTATATGTGGTAGACTCAGCAATAATGCTGGAGAAAGTCTACAGTCATCAGCTTGGAGGGGAAGTTGGTATTGTGGGGGAATTTGTTAGGAAAAGCTCCCATGTCCTTTTAGACCCAAACTGTGATGTTGGGTATCATCTTCACCAGAATCAAGTTGCTTCTGTGCATGTCTTTTGTCTGCTTGTTACATTATATTTATTTGTTTTACAATTTTGTCAGTGCCACAGTGAAGAAGGGGTAGTACTTGCTGAGTCCATTGGTCCTGTGTTCTGGTGTTACTCCATCCCATGTACCATCAAACACCAAGAAAGTGTATACCAGGACCAGTGATGACACTGGGACTGAGTTAAATTTAACAAATCAAAGAAACACATTAGAGCAAATGCTATGGTTGCAGATTTTATCATGGAGGTGGTTGGGTCTTGGAAAAGACCATGGTTACTGTTGAATTCCGTGGTCAAAATGACCTACAGGCAATTCCATAACATAAACACATCTTCTCCCTTTAAAGTACCAGCCACATTAGACTGAATAATAAAAGATAATTCACACTTGTGATAAAGGAGATAATTATTTTTAAAAAGGGGTTCTTTTATCCTAAAAAGCAAGCAAACAAACCCAACAACCATGGGCTTGCAGAGATTGTGAGCTGAGTGAAAATGCCACGAGAGAATGCACTTGTTTTCCATGTGGAAGGTCACCTGAGGTACTGTTCTGACAAGCCTAACTGGTACAAGCAAAAATGAAACATCATTTCAGACATAGGCTGGGGAATAGCACAGAATCTGTGGGCTGATGGGAGAACCAGGATGGCTCAAAGGCTGTAAGGGCAGAGAGATGAGTCTTGAGGAGGCAAGAGTTGATGATGGCCTGAGGCCTGCGACATCCATTCTCCTTACCAGGTGGTACTGGGAAAACCCAATTGAGTAATAATTTCTCTTCTGACACATAAATATCTCAATATGTGATATCTTAGTTGAATATCTTCAAAGTAAAAAGGAACTCTGAAGCAAAACTTGGGTGCAAGTAGTTTATTTAGGAGCTATGGAGAACACTAGAGAGAGTCAAGAAGTGAACTGGAGGAGATAAGTGATCGTATAAATCATGAACCTTTCAACCATGCAGAGAGATAAGAACACAGTTCTGCATAGCTACCCTAGGAAACATAAGCATTCCCCAGTATCCTCCATCCCAGGGAGAAAGAGGGCACAAGGTATTTTCTATTGGATTTCTGCTAAAGTTGGTATAAATCCCTGGATTTCTCACTGGTTTACTGCTCATGTCAACCTTTCATGTTTGAAATCCTGCAAGACACAGACATTCTATACAAAGCACTAGGAACCATAGACAAGGTGGCATGGGGACCATTGGAGAATTAAGCCTAATGGTCAATTTGAGCATGAATGAATCAGTTCAGTCTGGTTGTTCCTCTAGTTAACAGTCAAATTTGATAGATTTAAGGCCTATGTAATAGCTTTGCAATTTCTGACTTGACAGCTCTGGCAGGAGGCTGAAGTATAGTTAAATGCTTGTTTATAACTCACTGTCTCATCCCTTGTACCTTTGCAACAACTGGTAGCTGAATTGTATTGGGAATGAAAGTTGAAGGAGAGGTGGGAAGACCACCCAATGAAAAATATCAATTTTATCATTGCTTTCTAAGTCTATAAACTATGTCCGATCCTTTACTTAATTCTGTTTTTTTTTTTTTGGAAGCTTATGGATGGTACCATTTGGAAAACAGAATGTTTAATAAATATTGAAAAATAATAATGAGATAATTTGTGAATTTCCTGCCATCTGAGAGTTTTCACACTCATACTAAGTTTTCATGTTCTTACTCATCTTTATCTATTTAATCATAACCATTGTACCAACATAAATAATTCCTGCCACTGACAGAAGTTATTAAGTATTTTCACTCTTTATTTTTAATCTTCAAAGTATGAGTTATATAACCTAATATTCTGGGGCTGATTCATTCTCACTTCTACTTTTATATCAGTTTCCTAGTTTTACATCCATCACATTGACTAGATTAAATTTAATCTTAGTGAGAGACATAATTATGTTGACTATTATTTTAGTTACTAATACTTTCTCTAGTTCATATGCAATCTCTCTCTCTCTCTCTCTCTGTGTATGTATGTGTGTGTGTGTGTATGTGTGTGTATGTGTGTGTGTCTGTGTGTGTGTATGTGTGTGTGTATGTGTGTGTATGTGTGTGTATGTGTGTATGTGTATGTGTATGTATGTATGTGTGTGTATGTGTTGTGTGTGTGTATGTGTGTGTATGTGTGTATGTGTGTGTATGTATGTATGTGTGTATGTGTGTGTATGTGTTGTGTGTGTATGTGTGTGTGTATGTGTGTGTATGTGTGTGTGTATGTGTGTGTATGTGTGTATGTATGTATGTGTGTGTATGTGTGTGTATGTGTTGTGTGTGTATGTGTGTGTGTATGTGTGTGTATGTATGTATGTGTGTATGTGTGTGTATGTGTTGTGTGTGTATGTGTGTGTGTATGTGTGTGTATGTATGTGTATGTGTGTGTATGTGTGTGTATGTGTTGTGTGTGTGTATGTGTGTGTATGTGTGTGTATGTGTGTGTGTATGTGTGTGTATGTGTTGTGTGTATATGTGTTATGTGTGTATATGTGTGTGTATGTGTGTATGTATGTGTGTGTGTGTGTGTGTGTGTTTGGTATTTACCTTTACCTTTGTACATACTGGTTCTGAGTCTGTCCTGACCCATGTGCCAAAGGTTTTTAAAAGTTCTTGGTATATTTCTTGACATTGAATCTACATTTTTGTTTTAAGCACTGGCAACAGAGGGGCCTGTACCTCTGGGGTTGTCATAAGATACAGTTCAGAGAGGCTGTGAAAACTAACATGTGTCTGAGACTACACAGAGTGGACATTTATAAACAATATTTTATTTATTTAATTCCTCTGAAGGTTATAGGGAATTCAGAAAATGATGGTCTGTATACTGGATGCTATATATGAAGATCTGTGAGGGCATTGTACTCTCTGAAGGGGAGAGGGGAGTCCTGCAGCTGCTCCAATGTCTGTGCAGAGCCATCTGGGGTGTGGGTGTAGGTGTGGGTGTGGGTATGTGCTAGGCTAGTAGAGGAGGAGCAGTGGCTAGGTGGGGTCGCCTGGTGGGAAGTGACTGGGGCCCCAGACAGCTTCTAGGGGTGAAAGTTTTGGGAGAGAGTCCTCTTCCCCAGGAAGTATTATAGCTCTTAGATGATAGTAGCTCTCAGATGATCTGTGATGGAGTAATTCTCACACACCTTTATTCCTTCTGGATTGGAATGAATATATATATATATATATATACATATTGGGGTCTGACAGAAGATGCTATCAATTGGCTTGATCTGAGATATTTGCATGTGGAGGGGTTGGGGCACATGATCCTCTCCATAGGGTTCTGTGGTCATGTGACAGGGGCATGGTCGGGTAGCAGGCCAAGCTCCTGCCATCCTTTAGTATGAAGTACCAGGGCTTCTGAACCCACACAACCTTACCAGGCTTTCTGCTATAGTCCATTGCCCCACAAGAAAATGCCTTTTAAAAAAATAAATAAATAAAAGAAGACTTATAGGTTTAGGAAAGCTATGATAAGCCACAGCCTTCTACCTTTGTTCCAGAGCCTCTCAAGACCTGTCCTTGCCAACTCCCTGTCTTGATGTGATTCTCAGGCTCCTTCCTTAGAGCAATACAGGCTGTGGAGACTTGAGTTACATCTCTATTTCATTTTTTCTGGCTGAGGACTACATCCCTACCCATTCTCTATCTCTTTCTAGTCAGTCACTCTTGTGGTTCACCAAGTCTTCATGTGGCATCTCTCTCTCTCTCTCTCATCTTACTTTTAGCTCTGGGATCATCCCTAAAAATGTTTTCCCAATTATCAGAGTTCAAAATACCACCCCCTTATACAAATGCCTGTGCTTCATGTCCCATCATAATAGTTTGAGTCTTTTTATTACACTTATATGAAGCAGGTTCTTATTCCTGTTTTTGTTATTTATCTATTTCTGCTATAATGCCACGGAGTGATTGGCTGCATCTCTGAGGGATTGTCTTAAATGACAATTGATATGAGAAGACCAAGCCCACTGTAGGTGCCATCATTCCTAAGTGGTACTGGGCTGTGTGAGAAAGTTAGCTGAACATGAATCTATGAGTAAGCCAGAGAGTGAAGCAGCAAGCAGTGTTTCTCATCCAGGTTCTTGCCTTGAGCTCTGGCCCTGGCTCCCCTCAATGATGGGCTGTGCTGGAAGTGTAAGAGGAAATGAACCCTTTCCTCCCCAAGGTGTTTTTGGTCTTGAGTGCTTTTATCACAGTAACAGAGAAGCAAACTATCATAGAAATAAAACCTTATAAGAAAACTATGAAGCAAATCTTAGACTTTTCATGAACTTTGCCTAACAGTTTATTTTGACACAGAATCTCATCACATTCCAAAAGGTTTTCTTTTTTTTTTTTTTTTAAATCATCCATATACTGAGAGTTGCTCTATATAGTGGATAGCAATGGAAATTCTCATATTTCTGATTATCTCATGCTTTCTGGAATGAAGACTTGCATGATACATTTGAAAGTTCCTGTCTATATTTCATTAGTCAGAAAAGACCCTAGTCTCCTATTTTGGCCACAAGAGTTTATACAACAGCAATGTCAGGGGCTAGTGAGGATGGACTGGCATTCTCTGTACTAGTGAGACAAAGACAAGCCACTCTGTCTCGTGGTAGTATCTATAACCCAGTCACTTGGGAGGCTGAGTCAGAAGGATATCCTGTCTGGGTCACAGACCAAGTTTAAGCTCAGTCTCTGGGACATAGTGAGCCCTTGCTCAAAAATGATAAAGAAATCTCAGGCTATAGCTCACTTGCCTGGCATGCATGAAAACCTCAGGTTCAATCTCTAGTTCTCCTCAATTCCCACTTATCCCAAAAGGAACAAGAGAGGAAAGAAATGAATATAAGTCAAAGGGTAAACTCTACTACCCATCAGTAAAGGGGAGACCCTTAGTGGGGAACTGGCCATAACCATGGCTGCAGGCTGCCATATTTTTGTATATGTATATGTGTATGTGCATGTATATACATATGCATGTGTGTATGTGTATATATATATATATGTGTGTATATATGTGTGTGTGTATATATATGTATATATATGTGTGTGTGTGTGTGTGTGTGAATATAAATATAAAAGAAAAAGTACCCATCTTAGAGACACAATCTTGCAGCCAACTTCCCAGTTGTCAAGGAGGGAGTGGTAGAAGATACCTATCTAGACTTCTCAAAACATCCCTAAATTTTAAGTGTAAAATATAAATCAAATTGTAAAAGTAATCAGTCTTCCAGGCTTTTAACTGCAAATAAAAAAAAAGAAGTGAGCATATCTCTGGACTCTGTAACAATTCTGTCTGGAGAAAATGAATTCGTATATCTTGCAGGTGGTGGGAAAGGGTTTTTAAAGTATTCCTGCTTGATGTCATTGTTTGACTTAATTTCTTTTCATTGAGAAGGCTCTGAAACCTTGACCAAGAATTTTGAAAAAAAAATCTGTGATGAAGTCACTTTAAAATTTCAGTCCTAGTTGAATCATTTTGAAATCTACAATATAAATGAGTTATTGGGGAACAATGTCTACACAGTAAGAGGAGGTGAAGGTAACTTCATATTACAGTCTTATTTCAGCATGTCTTTTCCAATAAGGAGCACTTGAAAGCCCAGGAGTACATTTTATACAGTAACACACATGCCTTCAGACAAAAGTAGCCGAAACAGACACCCTTCTGTATGGGTTATGACTTTATTACAATCTGTCCATCCCAGGTGCTGGAGACTGAGGGTTCATATACTGCACACATTCATGTGAAGCCCTGATGTCCAACAGAGTAGCTTATGAAAAAGAGAGTTTTGAGAGCTGATTAGTGCATCAGAATGAAGTCTTCAGAATAAAATTAGTGCCTTAAACAGGGACCCAGGCAGCTCCCATCCCACTTGAGAGGTTACACTAACAACATTTATTAATCAGGAAATTACACACATGCACACACACACACACACACACATATATATATATATATTCATATGAATTATGGGCAGCTTAATATACGGCCTCTTTAATATGTTTCAATGTGTTCCGAGCCCAATTCAGAGCGCTGCATAGTTTAAGTGATTAATAGTACAGTAAGCTAGGTGAGGAATTTAGCAAACACATTGCATGTTTTTATAGAATTAAAATCTATCCTACAGGCTGTAAAGATTGGTCAGCATTTTAAAAGCATATCCTCTCCTTCTAGAGAATACAGGTTCAGTTCTCAGTACTCACATGGTGGGTTCACAGTCATCTGTAACTCTAGTCCCAGAAATCCAGCTTCCTTTTCTGGCCTCTTTAGAAAATTAAACTATGTCATAAAATTTTCATGCTTTTCTGTGAGAAATCCCAATATTATTAGCATTCTGAAAGCCAACCTCATGAATATTGGTTGCTGTTGGCCATAGGTGCCACAGTAGAGGGAGAAGCTCATTAAGATGCTAAGCTTTCATTTTCTGAATGAGCAGAGGGGTTCAGCCTTCTTGGAATAAAAGACTGACCCCGACCAGCTCACTCCAGTTACTTTTATTCAATCATTACCCCAAATTAATTGGGTCTTGGAAAAGTTCCAACTACTAAAGTTCTCTTGCCCTTGGCTGCCCAAGAGAGCAGACGACCCACACAAATCTCAGTGCCCTTTGGCCATAGCTAGGCAAAATCAAAAGCAAGGACTTCAACTTTGCCAGGTGTGTCTTAGGACCAAGGTTTGTGCAGCTTCAAGCTCTCTCATGTAGCACCAAATGCAGACTTTCCAGAGAGACGACATTTCTTCAAGGTTTAAATAATCTCAAAACAAATCTTCAGCTTCTACCAATTAACCAGACATAGGAAAGATTTTGCCAAAACATTTCACTTAAAGCCAGACATAAAGGCTTTACTATACATATCAGGACACATGGACTCTAGGCAGAAGGAATTGTACCCGGAGTCTTATTCCCCCTTAATTTTGTAGAAAAGTAAAGAAACCTCCTTCCCGAAATGCCTCCTCAGTACTACATTATTCTAACTACAGATTGAAAGTCTTGTAAATGTAGATGTGGTAAATCCCTCTCTATTTGTCTAAGAACTGGGGTTACCCTGTAATTGTTCTTTCCATAGTAACACTTTTTCTCTCATACATCAAGTCAAACTGAAAATACTGATGCTTTGCTTAGATACAAAGTAAATTCTTATGCTTTTCTTACATTATCATAGGGTACGTTTAAATACCGTTTCAGAATTTACAATGTTTGTGAACAGAAAATTGAAACCGTGGAAACAGAAACAAGTGAGAATTATGTTGTTCCTTCTGTTTCCTGGGTGGGACTAACTCTTTCTCCTTGCTGTCCTCCACTCTTCTTATTCGCCACTACTTCCATGTCATCTGCAGACAATCCCTATGGTCTTCACCCTCATCCTCATCCCCAGGGATGCTGAATTCACCTTCCATGGGCACCTGTTCTTAATGCTTCTTGATAATGTTTCTGCCTTATTTCTAAAGCTGAGATGAGCAAAGGCAAGTATGGGGAGGCAACAGGTAACTGTTTCCTATATTTGGCTGCTCGTTACCTTCTGACTTCATAAAATGTCTTTGATCCTCTATTTGAGTGGCTGAGGCTCCCTTAGGCTGCACTTTCTTGTTTTATTATTATTATTATTATTATTATTATTATTATTATTATTATTTTATTTCTCAATTTGAGAAAGACTCAAGCATCTTCCCTTGGCCCCTATTTGATACTTGGTTTCTTTGGGTTGGTGGAGTGTAGCATGGCTATCCTTTATTTATGACTAAAATCCATAACAATAAGTGAGTATATATCATGCATGTCCTTTTGGGTCTGGGTTACCTCACTCAGGATGATATTTTTTAATTCCATACATTTGGCTGAAAATTACATGATGTCCTTGTTTTTAATTGCTGAGTAGTATTCTATTGTGGAAATGAACCACATTTTCTTTATCCATTCTTCAGTTAAGAGACATCTGGGATAGTAGCTGGAGTTGGTCCAGTTCCAGGTATGGAGCCACCAGAACTCAGGAGTCAAGACTCAGATGAAGAACCTAGAAGTTCTGCAGCTGGAGACATTGGTGAGGCAGATGGTTCCAGTGGGAAAGGCAATGAGAGGCCACTTTCAGCTGTGAAGACAGAGGCATCCCCTGAGAGCATGTTGTCTCCATCACATGTCTCAAATCCTATTGAAGATCCTTTAGAGGAAGAGACTCAACACAAGTTTGAAATGTCAGACTCATTGAAAGAAGAATCAGGGACTATTTTTGGAAGCCAGATAAAGGTGGCTCCCCCAGGTGAGGATGAGGAAGAAGATGGAGTCAGTGAAGCAGCTAGCCTAGAGGAGCCTAAGGAAGAGGATCAAGGAGAAGGCTATTTGTCTGAGATGGATAATGAGCCCCCTGTGAGTGAGAGTGATGATGGCTTTAGTATGCATAATGTCACACTGCAGTCACACACTCTGGCAGACTCCATCCCAAGCAGCCCTGCCTCCTCGGAGTTTTCCGTGTGTAGTGAAGGTCAAGAAGCAATTCAGGCTGAGAAAATATGGAAGAAAGCTATCATGCTTGTATGGAGGACTGCAGCAAATCATAGGTATGCCAATGTGTTTCTGCAACCTGTTACAGATGACATAGCTCCTGGCTACCATAACATTGTACAGAGGCCTATGGATTTGTCAACTATAAAGAAAAACATTGAAAATGGACTGCTGGAAGATGTCCCAGCCGTTAAGAAGGACACATGCTCAACTATGTTCATAGCAGCCTTATTTGTAATAGCCAGAAGCTGGAAAGAACCCAGATGCCCCTCAACAGAGGAATGGATACAGAAAATGTGGTACAGTTACACAATGAGTACTACTCAGCTATTAAAAAGAATGAATTTATGAAATTCTTAGGCAAATGGATGAACCTGGAGGGCATCATCCTGAGTGAGGTAATCCAATCACAAAAGAACTCACATGATTTGTACACACTGATAAGTGGATATTAGCCTAGAAACTTAGAATACCCAAGATACAAGATACAATTTACAAAACACATGGAACTCAAGAAGAACAAAGACGAAAGTGTGGACACTTTGCTCCTTCTTAGAATTGGGAACAAAACACCCATGGAAGGAGTTACAGAGACAAAGATTGGAGCTGAGATGAAAGGATGGACCATCTAGAGACTGCCATATCTGGGGATCCACCCCATAATCAGCCTCCAAACGCTGACACCATTGCACACACTAGCAAGATTTTGCTGAAAGGATCCTGATATAGGTGTCTCTTGCGAGGCTATGCCGGGGCCTAGCAAACACAGAAGTGGATGCTCACAGTCAGCTATTGGATGGATCACAGGGCCCCCAATGGAGGAGCTAGAGAAAGTACCCAAGGAGCTAAAGGGGTCTGCAACCCTATAGGTGGAACAACAATATGAACTAACCAGTATCCCCCAGAGCTCGTGTCTCTAGCTGCATATGTATCAGAAGATGACCTAGTTGGCCATCAGTGGAAAGAGAGGCCCATTGGTCTTGCAAATTTTACATGCCTCAGTACAGAGGAACGCCAGGGCCAAGAAGTGGGAGTGGGGGGAGGAGTGGAGTGGGGAGGAAGGGCTTGGGGGACTTTTGGGGTAGCATTGGAAATGTAAATGAAGAAAATACCTAATAAAAAAAAAGACGTCTGGGTTGTTTCCAGTTTCTGGTTATTACAAATAAAGCTACTGTGAACATAGTTGACTTTGTGCCCTTGTGGGATGGTGGAGCAACTTTCTGGGTATATGCCCAGCAGTTGTATAGCTGGGTCTTGAGGTAGAAGTATTCCCAATTTTATAAGAAACCACTAAATTGACTTCCAGAGTCGTGTACAGGCTTGCAATCCCACCAGTAGAGGGATAAGGACATCAATCGACCCATAAAACCCTGGCCCAAAATGTGTCCTTACTACAAGATGTGCAGGGACAAAGATGGAGCAGAGATGGAGGAAATGGCCAACCAATGACTGGCCCAATCTGAGACCTATCCTATGTACAAGAACCAATCTCTGACACAATTTTTTTTTTTTATTATTTCAAACATTTTATTTTTCTTCCTGGGTGCTTCTTGGAATTGTCCTATAGGAACCAAAAATAAAGAAACCAAACAATTTCCTTAAAGACCATTTTCATTCCTTATTAGTACTAAAACTGGATCTGTGACACTATACAAAACCACACCAAATACACATCAAAGAACTCTTCCAGGTAGCATTTGCATACTGTATTAATACAACTGTATTCAACTATTTTAAATCAATATGACTCTAGATCTTCCAGAATACAAAAGCACTCAATAATCCTGCTTTAGAGAAGAAGAAGAAGAAGAAAAGATAAAACCACCACAAGATATAGGAAGTGGGGAGTATCAATCGGGTCAGAGATTTAAAACACTGCTCACCTCTGGCACTATTAATGATTCTCTGTTATGCTTGCAGGCAGGATTCAAGCCTATCTCTTCTCAAAAAGGCTCTATTCAGCAGCCAATGGAGAGATGCAGAGACCTACAGCCAATCATTAGATGGAGCTCAGGGAGTCTTGTGGAAGAGTTGGGGGAAGGATTGAAGTACCCTAAGAGAATAGGGACTCCCCAGGAAGACCAACAGAGTCAACTAATCTAGACCCTTGGGGGCTCCCCGAGACTGCACTGCCAAACACAGAGCAAGCATTGCCTGGACCTACCCCCATCCCCCACCCCATGTGCACACACATGTAGCAGATGAGCAGTTTGGTCTTCATGAGGTCCCTCAACAAATGGAACCAGGACTGTCCTTGAGTTGTTTTGTTGTTGTTGTTGTTGTTGTTTTGTTTTTGTTTTGTTCTTTTGTTTTGTTTTGTTTTGTTTTTGCCTGTGGTTCCCTTTCCCCTAACTGGGCCACCTTGTCTGATCTCAGTGAGAGGAGATAGGATACACCTAGTCCTTCAGTGACTTGATGTACCAGGGTGGGTAAAATTGGGAGGAGGAGTGTCTCCCCTTTCAGAGGAGAAGGGAATGAGGTGACTCAGGGAGGAGCAGTGTGAGGTGGGGATTAGGAGGAAAGGGAGGGCTGATATTGGGATGTAAAGTAAGTAAGTAACCATCTCAGTCAGGGTTTCTATTCCTGCACAGACATCATGACCAAGAAGCAAGTTGGGGAGGAAAGGGTTCATTCAGTTTACACTTCCATGATGCTGTTCATCACCAAGGACGTCAGGACTGAAACTCAAGCAGGTCAGAAAACAGGAGCTGATGCAGAGGCCATGGAGGGATGTTTCTTACTGGCTTGCTTCCCCTGGCTTGCTCAGCCTGCTCTCTTATAGAACCAAGACTACCAGCCCAGAGATGGCACCACCCACAAGGGGACCTCCCCCCTTGATCACTAATTGAGAAAATGCCTTACAGCTGGATCTCATGGAGGCATTTCCTCAACTGAAGCTCCTTTCTCTGTGATAACTCCAGACTGTGTCAAATTGACACAAAACTAGCCAGTACAGTAACTAAGTATGTAAGTAAGTAAATAAATGGGGAAAAACATGCTGAACCTTAGCCCCCCTTCTGCCACCATAGTGACTGAAATCCTTAGAGCCAACCTCTCCAGCCACTTACATCCTGATTTTATGCAATGATTGATAATTGCCATCAATATGTTCCCAATGTTCGTGTCAATATGTTTTTCTTCCTTCTGACTGGAAAATCAAATGAAAATATAAAACTTTTGTTAGCTCCATGCCTATGGAGAACATGATAAATATCTCTCATTCATGTCATACGGTTCTGAGTCGAGAAATTCAAGTCTGCATTTGAAAAAAATCAATAGTATCAGACCCCCAAAGAACTGCTCTGTGTGTTTATTTTTGCCTTGAGTAATTCTCTTTGTGATCTGAAATAGAATTTTAATGACAGACTCATTGGTGGAAAATTTACTGGGAAATGGGAGGGTAACTGCTTTCCCTTCTCTGGAGGCCTAAAAATGCCACCCTGTGTTCTTAGAGTATTTTGCCTGGATTTGAAGAAAATCAGTTTTTGGGCACTGAATGTGGACTTACCTTAGTTGTAGGCAGGGTGGGCTTTTGTCTTTGATGAGGTTGCATCTCAAATGCCAGTTTCAGTTTGTAATGGCTTGAAGAACACTGTCAGTTACCTCGCCTGTGGTCTCTGGCTTGTTCTAGTACGTAACCTATGTCAACAGAGATGAGGTATATCTCAGGAGCTCTCTTCTACTGTCTGGGTGACCTTTATGGATGTCAGCTTCAGTGAGACAGTCTCTCACCTTCCCACAGCAGCAGTATGAGTCTTCCATAAAGCTTAATCAAGTGCCAGACTCTGCCCTGCCTCCTCTTAAGAACCAAGATTCATTCTGCTCTCTGGTACAGCTTTTGAGCTTAATTGCCTAAACCTATATTCCCCTTTCCTGATTTCTGAATCACTCTGGAGACAAAGGAGACAGATGGAGATGAAAATATCAGTCTTATCGCTCCTAAGAGCCAGACTTGGGAGTATGGCTTACCTATGTTGGTCCTAGCACATTTTTAAAACATGTCTTCAAAACTGGGCTTACTCACCTAGACATAGGAAGCAGTAAAAGACTGCAGACACATCCAACCCACTCTTCACGGGGGTGGCGATTTTTAAAAGTTATAGCAGAGCAGGTCAGAGGGGAACATATGCTTCATGGAGGGCCACCTACTGGGAAAGGCGATAGAATGAGATGAGGCCTGGGTGAAGCAACTCTATCTGTCATCTCTCTGAAACTCATAGAAGATGAAGCAGGCCAGAGAGTGTTTAGATGAGTGGAGTGTGCTTCCAAGGGCTGCTGAGATGATTTCTCAGTAATTTTGTGCCATAAACAACAGAACTTTGTTATCATGTGGTTTGACAATCTGAAAATATCTCACTGAGCTAAAGGCAGGGTATTGGCAGGGCTGCATTCCTGCTGATGCTTCTAAGGAAAACTCTTTCCGTTCTCCTTTCTTCCTTCCTCCCTTCCTTCCTCCCTTCCTTCCTTCCTTCCTTCCTTCCTTCCTTCCTTCCTTCCTTCCTTCCTTCCTCCCTTCCTTTCTTCTTTCCTACCTTCTTCTTTCCTTCTGTCCATCATTCCTTCCTTCCCTCTTCTTCCTATTGCTCCTCTGCCTCCTCCTTCTGGCTTTTGATGTTATCCTTATTTGCTGGCTTGTGGCTCTCATCCAATGACAGTATCACTTCAACCTCTTCCATTGTCAGATCTTCTGAGCCTCCCACTTCTCTCTAATAATTTTGATTAGAGCTGGCCCACTTAGGTAGTCTAAGACAGTCTCTAAAGAGCATAAATCTAAGCACAGTGGTCAGCTCCTGACTGTTGTGGAATAACATAATCACAGATATCAGTGATTTGGATATGGACATATTAATGGGGCACCATCCTTCTTTTGACAGTCTTCATGGATGCTTGGATAACTGGGAAGAAATCTGTCTAACCTGTCCTGTTGGGAGTGTCACTTTTGGATCTGTCTTCTCTGTTCTTGTGTAGAGAATGTCTAGATTCACTGACCTTCTGTCTACTGCAGAGCACTCTCTGTGAAGTGAGACTGACCTGCCTTGTGGTCTTGGGCAACAGTGCTGCTAGCGCTTTAGGGAGTTTTATGTTTTATTTTATACTTCAAACAACTCTGAAAAGTAGGTCTGAATATTAAAAAGTAGATATCAATATTCCTATTTTGTGACAAAGAACTGATCCTTACAGCTAGGTCTTTCACTCCAGACCCCAATGGTTTTCTGTTTCCCTTACTTATATCTTCTCTGCCTTGCATAACAGTAAACTCAGATCTTGTTCCACCCATCATTATGAAAAGACCTAATTTATTTTTTTGCTTGCAATTACTGATGGCTGCCTCTGTGTGTGTGGCACAGGACCTGTCCTGTCTTGTTCCCAATGACAGAGAGTAGAAGTGAATGCCAGAATGTCCTTGTGTTGTGTTTCTTATGCTTTAGCTTTCAATTCTTTCAGCCCAGCTACCAGAGTGCTCCTCCAGAGTAGCTGCATATGCACTGTAGAAGATAAAGGAATGCCTTTTGAAAAGTGCAGGGCTGGCAACTCTGTCCCTGTCCATGGGAAATGTGATGGCTAATTCTTCCCAGGCACTGAGTGGCTCCAGTTCTCTTACAGAGTAACGTGGATGATTAACACAGGCAACACAGGGTAGAATTTAATGGAAAGAACTGAAACCATTTGCTACAACGTTATGACCAATACATAGAAATAGTTCATGCATGTATCTAAACTAAATATACATATTCCATATTTGCTGAAAACCAAAGACATAAAGCAAAATAGATACTTGATGAATATTTGTTGAATGCATCTTCTAAACACTAGGCTTTGGCAGAATTGATACTGACCACTATCACCATTGGATCCCTTGAATGTTACAATCATAAGTGCAAAAATATCTGGGTTGACATGTAAGTTTGGCAGAATTCCTTTCCTGTGTTTCATTACAATCAGCATTGTTGTGATAAATCTCCAACCCAAATATGCCTGGGCAATGAAAACATAACTCAATTAATATGAATACATGCTGTGAGACTAGATTGGGTAGATCTGCCAGTACATTACCATCTTCCCCTTCCCCCTTTACAACTTTCGGTTTCTCCAGGCCAGGTGCTTCTGCTCCACTTTACTTCTTCCTTCTCCCCCATCGTCCCATTCTCTCTCTCTCTCTCTCTCTCTCTCTCTCTCTCTCTCTCTCTCTCTCTCTCTCTCTCTCTCTCTCTCTCTCTTCAAATTAAGGTGGGAAGCAGGTTTACAGGAAATCACCTGAATGCTGACTCATTCCTTGTTTCCAGCCCCTCACAGGAGAACAGAATTAACATCAAATACAATTAGCCCCAGGGCTGTCCGCAGCACAGCATATGTAAGAAAAACATAGCAGTGAAGACAACAGTTGCCATGTGCTGGAACCCAAGACACATAGAGTTGATTCCATATCTTGATCTAGGTGCGATGCAATGAAACTTCGTTGTCCTTATCCTTAAGATGCTGCATGCAAGACTGACACGGAGCTTAGCGCACATCTATGTTTGCATCAGTAGTTCTAGGGTGTGTAGTGATGGCAAGATTCCCTCTGCAAACAATTAGCTTAGAAAATACTTCTCTGAGGATTTAGGTTGTCAAACCTGCATTACCTGGCAAACATGCGTTGTTACGGTGAGCATAGGCCAGGGAAGCTAGTTTTGTCTTAGATTTTTAGCCTTCTTTGAGGAACCAAATATAATCTTGTTCTGTGACAAATGTGAGCAATTGGCTGAAACACTTAAATGCTTAAGAGGATCCATCAAGATGAGGAAGTTACACCTGCTTTCTTTTGAGCCGATTCTTCATAATTGATGCATTGATGTATTTGCTTTTAAAACATGTGCAACATTTTAAGCAAATGTATTATAATCAAGCACATACATGATTAAAGAGTTGGCTAAGCAGTCATAATACTTTGGGATGAAAAAATAGCATTATTACCTCTCCATGGAGGTTCCCTCTTTAAATATATCTAGGTCAGTCTTTATAATTTATTCCCACGTGTGCATATTTCATATTTGTACTATAGCTTTAAAAATCTGCTTTAGATATGACCTATTGAATTGCTATCATGGAAGTTGACGAATTAGCTCTGGATTTCCTTGTCTCTTGTCCTGCTTCGCACACCCACACTTACCTCCTCTCACTCGCTTGTCTCAATACTCATAGATTTGTTAGACATCTTATTATTAGGACTATGTAGGGGCAAGTTTGTGCTGTCATTAGTGAGCCGTGATCATAGTTTCTTCTTTGCCTTGTCTCTTAATTATCTTTCATAATGCCTCGTTTTGCAAATTTGATGAATTTTCCATGAAGGCAACATTGATTTAATCCCAAGCCTGCTCGCAGTTATCTCAGTGTGGTCTTGCCATGGACCTTCCTCTCAGGCCTACCTTTTAAAGACATTGTCCTTGGTACCTGTGACCAACTTTTACACAGCATTCTTTCTGTCCCTGTGCCAAGCTGGGGACTTTCTGTGTTTTGTGCCTCTTGTTGTCTTCTTGCTTTTGTGTGTGGTGAAGGGTTTGCTTCATTGAGCCCATTTTCTGAGAATGGATGCATGAAGAAAAATTTCCGGACATCTTGCATTTCAATGTTTCTGTCTCATTTGTAATTATCCTCCAGGATTTTGAGGCCATTGTTCAATATCCTTTTAGATTCTAGAATTGCTTTTGAGAGCTTTGAAATTTCTTTTTCCTGTTGCTTTTGGTCTGACCTACTTTCCCTCCTACATGAATGGTATTTTCTTCAGCTCCATTTCAGAAATGCCTGTATCTGATGGGACCTGTGCGAGTCTTTCGTTCACTTCAGCATTTGACAAAACTTTGGTCTGGAATCCATGCCATCAGTTTTGCAAAGATCTCAAGTCATTTTATAGCAGCATTTTCATCATTTCTAGCTTAGCATGAAATTTCTTATGTTAGTTGAGTGACATTGTCCTTTAAAAATGAATTTTATCCCTCTGCTCATTGGCTCCACATTTTTTTCTAAATCTTTACTTTTTTAAAGTTCCTTATTCCAAGTCTTTGCTTGTAGTGTCAGAGAGCTTCTGGTTTTCAAAGAGTCAGTGAGGCAAAACAGTACCACAGTAGTTCTGAGATGGTTGTCTCTTTAGGACTCTCCTTTTGAGCAGAGTGTTTTCCAGAGATGACCTCATGTGCAGTATATCAGATAGAATGCAGACACAGACACAGAGACCAGCGTGCTTTTATTAACCCTGATGCTACAGAGATCTGGAAAATAATGTAAAACAAAGGCGCAGGCATCACATTTTGTTTGTTTGTTTGTTTTGGATTTTTTTATTTCTTTACAATAATGCATTATTTGTGTTATAGATTAAGTATTTTGTATAATATACTGACTATATTGCAAACACTTACTTAGCAGGTTTTTTTAAGCTCTCATATGAAGAACACTGATAGAAATAACCACAGTAAAAAAAAAAGGTTTTCAGGATTCTTAATATTTTTTAAGAATATTAAGGACTCCCATACCAGAAGGTGTGAAAATTAGAACCATAAATATTCCTTATAAGACTACTATTATTATAGTCTTGTTTCTCAGGTACAATACTTTTATTTATCTAGGGATATTAATTTATGTTGTGTATGTGTGTTCTCTTTGTGTGTATTTATACATGTGCACTTTGCAATTACAACTTTTGTGTGTGCATACATGGTGAGTCTATGTGTGTTTGTGTGTACATGTGCATGCATGTGTGTGGGGACAAGAGGTTTCTATTGGTGTCTTCCTCTATCAAGCACACACACATTACTTTTGGTGACAAGGCCTCCAACTGAACAAGAGCTCATCAGTTGTTCAAGAATATTTGGCCAGTGAGCTCCAGGAATCCCCCTGTACTTGCCTTCCCAATAGTAGAATTGTAGAGATTCAAAGTGCTATTTCTGGCTTCTTCTCTTGGTTCTATGAACCTGAACACTAGTCATGAGGCTCCTGTGACAGTAATTTTGCTGATTGGGCATCCCTCTAGCCCCTACAATATTTTATTTGAAACGTCTTTTTGTCTCAGGTGGTTTCTCTCTGTCTTCTTCCCTCTTTATCTCCCCCCATGCCCTAGAGGTTTTCCAGAGATGACTAGTGGTCCCTCTCTGCTCCTATAAGAATCAGAGCTGGAAACAAACAATCAGAGTTCAGAGCATCAGCCTACATTTTCACTGGTGATCTGTCTACTGAAGCACCAAATACAGAATTGGTGTCTTTGTGTCTTTTCTATTACATTGATCTCATTTCCTAGAGACTTTCCAGTTTCTTTCGGAGAATAATGAGGCTGAACTTCAAATCTGCTCTAGTTTGATTCTGTTTTTTAAAAAAATATATTTATTCATCTGAGTTATTTTTTAAGTTTTTTTTTATTGCTTATTTTATTTATTTACATGTCAAATGTTATTGCCCTTCCTGGTTTCCCTACTGAAACCCCCCTATCTCACCACTCTGCCTGCTTCTATGAGGGTGCTCCCCTACCTACCCACCAACTCCTGCCTCACCACCCTAGCATTCTCCTACACTGGGGCATTAAACCTTCACAGGACCTAGGGCATCCCTTCCCATTGATGCCAGATAAGGAGGCCATCCTCTGAATAATTCTGTTGCTGTAACAAATATAATGGCCAAAAAGCAAAATGAAAGGAGAGGGATTTATTGGATTAAGACTAGGAGCTCAATCAGGAACTGATGCAGAAACCATGGAGGGCTGGTGCTTGTTGTCTCCCTCACAGTCGTCACACTGGCTCATGTTTTGCTACCTTTCATTAATCTCTCTCTCTCTCTCTCTCTCTCTCTCTCTCTCTCTCTCTCTCTCTCTCTCTCTCTCTCTCTCTCTCTCTCTCTCTCTCTCTCTCTCTCTCCCTCCCTCCCTCCCTCCCCCATAGTGGAAGAGGCCCTTTTAAATCAATTAGCAATCAAGAAAATGTTTTACAGATATGCTCACAGGCCAATCTGAAAAAGGCAGGCTTTCAGTTGAGGTCCTTTTTCCCAGGTGCCTCTAGTTTGTGTCAAATTGATAAAAACTTCAGTATAGCAGCCATTCATCAGACCTACCAGAAGGTTCTCAGCTTTGTAGTGAGATCTATACCTTCTTCTCTATGGAGAATCAACCTCCAGTGTGATGTGAGTCCATAGTATAAGGTAATGTTCTTCATGTGCCTTTAAATAAAACTCCTCACCATCACCCCTCACCCAGGCAGGTCCTTCCTAGCTCTGGTTTCTTGGCTTAGAACATCTATGACATTCAGGCTGTTCTCCATTTTACCCACGGCCAAGTGAAAGCTTGGTTCTTCCTTCTTTGACATACAAGTTGTCACTTGCTCAAAGGCTCCCAGTTTCCAAAATGCTGTTACATTTGGCTTTTTTCTCTTTTCTGTGAGTTTATGGTTATAAAAATATCAATATAAATATCTCTTCTAAGATTTGCTAATCTATAGCAGAATTACTTGAGCATGTTGAACATTCCATCATTATACAGAACTGGGTCCAATCTTTATATGGCCAGGCATGTGGCCAGTGTTTATTTTTGTGTTTCTTTCTGAAGAGTCCGAGATGATGTCAATTTCTGTTGCCAAAGTTGTCTCTAAGTTCTCTGCTCAGTACATTTTTAGAAAAGGACAGATAAGCTGGAAAATCTAGTATTAAAAATCATCCCTAAGGTTTTCTTCTCTTCCTCCTCCTCTTCCTCCTCCTCCTCCTTCTCTTCTTGTTCCTCCTCTTTCCCCTTCTCTTTCTTCTTGTATCAAGGCATCAAATAAATACACTTGATTTCACTGAAGCAAAAATGAAATTGCTATTTTAATTTTTTTCTGAGCAGTTTCACAATGACAAGTGTTTTATCTTTTCTAATACTTTCTTATCAGATGAGCATTGACTATGTCTAGAATTTCATGTCCTGTAGAAAATGACACAAAATGCAGTTATGCTGAATGTTGCATAGGGAAATTTTTTCTTGAGGACCTCTGTGAACTTGTTGATTTTCTTCTCTGAGTTCTTTTTTGCCTGTTTCCACAGCCTCAAGAGTGGCTTCTTCTTCCATTGGTGGATTTTGGCCCTTTCCTTCCATTTCTCCTCCTGAGTGACCATCACTACCTGGTACTTCCATCCTACCTCTTGAGCCCCAGGTAAGCAAGCTTGTTATAGGGTGGAGGGATCCCATCCAGCACCTTGAGGCCTTCCAAGGCAGCCTGGCCTATTTTGGGCTTGGGGAGCAGCATGTCTCACACAGTGCACCCAAAAATTTAGCTGGGGTCTCAGAACGGGTAGGGGCCTCAAGAGGGGTTGGTGTTCATCCCCTCTCAGAGAAAGGGCAGATAGTTTAACTTGTTTCTGTAGAAATTTCCAGAAATGCTGATGCCCTCACAGTGTACAACCACCACCTTCTGGCCCAGCAGCGTCTGCTTGGCCACAATGGCCACCTGGCAGCCGAGAAGATGGCTGAGGCCATCCAGCAATAGAACCTGCCCCTCCATCATCTTTGGCAGCTACCTGGAAAAAGCTATAGGGATATTTTTATCATGCATATTAGTTAATATTTATTGAACTCTGTAAGTCTTGACCACTAGTCATATCTCAGTAGTGTTTAGAGAGACTGTATCACTTTTGAAGACCATTTAAAGCCCAGCTGGTACTGAAAACATTTTTAGAAAAAGGACTAACTAAAATCTACCAATAGAGAAAAATATCAGTGCATCTTGGTTTGATCTTTAAAAAGACACTTCCATTTTCCATTTGTTCAAGTGGACCAAGGAGTGACACTTCCCTTACCTGAGGGTCTTGTATACAGAACACCTTAACTCTAGGGATTCATTTATAGGCTGCTTCCCTCTCCCCTACATATTTCTCTGCCTTCTGCAGTCAAGGCAGCGGTATTCTTTTTTTTTTTCATGAATATTCACTTTATTTTTTTTATTAGGTATTTTCCTCAATTACATTTCCAATGCTATTCAAAAAGTCCCCAATACACTCCCTCCCCCAGTCCCCCACCCACCCACCCCCACCCCTTGGCCCTGGCATTCCCCTGTACTGGGGCATATAAAGTTGGCAAGTCCAATGGGCCTCTCTTTCCAGTGATGGCCGACTAGGCCATCTTTTGATACAAATGCAGCTAGAGTCAAGAGCTCTGGGGTACTGGTTAGTTCATAATAATGTTCCACCTATGGGGTTGCAGTTCCCTTTAGCTCCTTGGGTACTTTCTCTAGCTCCTCCTGAATAGAACAGCAAAGGCTTGTGCTGTAAGATCGAGAATCGATAAATGGGACCTCATAAAGTTGCAAAGCTTCTGCAAGGCAAAAGACACTGTCAATAAGACAAAAAGACCACCAACAGATTGGGAAAGGATCTTTACCTATCCTAAATCAGATAGGGGACTAATATACAATATATATATAAAGAACTCAAGAAGGTGGACTCCAGAAAATCAAATAACCCCATTAAAAAATGGGGCTCAGAACTGAACAAAGAATTCTCACCTGAGGAATACCGAATGGCAGAGAAGCACCTGAAAAAATGTTCAACATCCTTAATCATCAGGGAAATACAACTCAAAACAACCCTGAGATTCCACCTCACACCAGTCAGAATGGCTAAGATCAAAAATTCAGGTGACAGCAGATGCTGGAGAGGATGTGGAGAAAGAGGAACACTCCTCCATTGCTGGTGGGATTGCAAGCTGGTACAACCACTCTGGAAATCAGTTTGGCGGTTCCTCAGAAAATTGGACATAATACTACCAGAGGATCCAGCAATACCTCTCCTGGGCATATATCCTGAAGATGTTCCAACCGGTAAGAAGGACACATGCTCCACTATGTTCATAGCAGCCTTATTTATAATAGACAGAAGCTGGCAGCGGTATTCTAATGCATGTCTCAGAGAATTCAAGCTGGAAGTAAGGAAGAAGTTAAAATGTATGGTTCTTTGACCATTTATTGGGAATTATAGGGAGGGCTTTATTTGGATGAACTCATTTTTCTGGAGATTTTATTGTTAACAAAGTTTATAGGGATGTTGCTTTGTTGAATAGATATGTACTTGTGGTATTAACAGGAATACTGACTGATTAGGAACAAGAGAACACCTCAAATGTCAGCCTGCTGAACAAAGGATTACTTTACAAATTGGAAGTAAGAAAATTAGTAATTGGAGAAAATCTGCCAATTGCAACCTCTGATATGTTAGACTACCAGATTAGGAGGGCTGATGGGGGCCTTGGCACATCTACCTTCATTCTATATCCCTTAGATAATTCCAATGAAAATTTCACTTGTAGCTTAGGGGCCATTTTTAAAACATTTATAGGCTTTTATCATATATTGATGCCTTTAACTTTTATTTAAAATGTAAGTAACTGATAAAAATACATATTGCATTTTTCCATTATTTATGGCTTTTGCTTTTGGAGTCAGCTCTAACATGTCATTTAAATTATGACCGGAATTCACTTCTCTTCAACCATTGGAACTTAGTTGAGATGTTAAAATAAAATTAACCTACAGATTAAAAAAAATCTGTTATGATGATTAAGCAAATATTAAATTTAATAATTAATTAAGCTTTCATAGTGATACGTTTTGAGGCTACCTGGTAAACCTGTCTAATTTCAATTGTTTTGGAGCTAAACGTTCACAGTTAAGTTTTCTTAGCAAGTAGGTATAAGGTGACGAGTCTAAATTACCTGAGGGATCAAACACATAAGATGTGGGTGCAGTTTGATCTTGGAGCAAAGGCTAGACACTGGGAACAAGCCCAAAGGACAGATAGCTTTAATCAGAGTAATACAAAGAACATTGATTTGTATATTAAAACCAATAACTTCCTGAAGTCGAGATTAAAACATATATGGCAATGGCCTTCAGCTATTTGAAGAGCTATCTTGCAGGAAAAAACTCTTTAAGGTTTTATGATGTATATGGCAGATTTGTGATCAATAAACAGATCTGATAAGGAAGCAAATTTTGGTTCAATGTCAAGGATTTTTTCACCAATGAGAGTGAGAGTGGTTGTAGAGATCTTTCTGTGGATAAGAGATCTTTCTGGTTGCAACTCCATCTTTAAAACTATTGTAAAATTCTGATATATAGTTGACTTACATGATCCAAGGTATATCAAACTAAGATTCTGTAAGTAAATGTTTCAAAATATAATTGCTATGAATAATTTAAAAGTGATTACATTTGAGCATAATTCCTGAGAAGTTCACCTTGGCTAAATCTACAATTAATAATAAATCTCTTGGAGAATATAAGGGCACACTTAGTTTGAGTAAATTTATTTCCACAGCTGTTTGCTGAACATTGTTTTTTCCTTATTAGAAGTTTTCTATGAACATAGTGAAGCATGTGTCCTTATTACATGTTAGAACATTTCTGGGTATATGCCCAGGAGTGGTATAGCTGGGTTCTCAGGTAGTACTATGCCTAATTTTCTGAGGAACAACCAGACTGATTTTTCAGAGAGGTTCTACCAGTTTGCAATCCCACCAGCAATGGAGGAGTGTTCCTCTTTCTCCACATTCTCACCAAGGTGCTGTCATCTGAGTTTTTGATCTTAATCATTCTGACTGGTGTGAAGTGGAATCTCAGGGTCATTTTGATTTGCATTTCCCTGATGACTAAGGATGTTGAAAATTTCTTTAGGTGTTTCTGAGCTGTTTGAGTTTCCTCAGTTGAGAATTCGCTATTTAGCTCTGCTCCCCATCTTTTTAAAAAAGGATTATTTGGTTCTCTGGAGTCTACCTTCTTGAGTTCTTTGTGTATGTTGGGGGTTTGCAGCCTCATGGAGGGAGCAACAGTGTCAATAGGCCAGATGTCCCGGAGCTCCCAGGGACTGGACCACCAACCAAAGAATACGCATGGATTAACCCATGGTGCTGGCCACATATGTGGCAGAAGATGGCCTTGTTGGACATCAATGGGAGAAGAGGCCCTCTGGCCTGAGGGTGTTCAATGCCCTAGTTTAGGGAAATGCCAGGGCAAGAGGATGGGAGTAGGTGGGTGGGGGAGTACCCTCATAGAGGCAGGGGGAGGGGGGATGGAATAGGGGGTCTCCATAGGGGAGATCTGGAAAGGGGAAAACATTTGAAATGTAAATAAAGAAGATATCCAAGAAAAAAAGTTTGCTTAAAAAAAAAAAAAAAAGGTAAGAAGTTACAAAGGCAAAGATACCCATAACATTTTTCATGAAAATTGAGGAAACAGAAAATTAACACAAATGATTATAAATGAAGCCAAAGGTAAGAACACAATGGAAACACTACTTCAGAAACAAGGAATCATGTTATAATCACTCTAATCTTTCTTACTGGGGAGGAGAACTTTGCAAGATAATTTTCCCCCAAGAATTTTGGCAGTGATGTTCCTGTCTGTTGCTTTGTTCATAGGTGGGAGCACATTCTTGTCTGAATTTCAGAATGTCACACACCCTATGCACTACCACATTACCTTGGTCTGAATGAACAACCCTAACACCTGTCATCCTACTACCACATTAACAGCAGGAAGGAAACAATAGTTTATGTTAAAATTTCTGGTTCTTAATCTCAAAGAGGTATTTCCTCATGCTCTGAGAGACAGTTTTTAGTCTGGAAGGGAAATTAGCAAGGCTGTGGTACTTAGTAGCATAGTATTCACTGCAGGTTGCAGACTTATATTTTTCTCCAGTTGACCCCCCCCCACACACACATATGCATTGAAATCTGAATAGTTGGGTTATGATGATGAAACCTTCATGACTGGAAATCCTGATCTTATAACAGGGTGAATCAGACTCTGCTTTTCCTAGGTGAGTCCACAGTGAGCACTGGCCATGGTGCTTTAATCTAGGAATTCCTAGGCTCCAGAAACTGGGGACAAAATGGTCCTTGCTTAACCTGCCTAATCTATGCATTTCTCTTATAGTAGACCTTACACCTGCACCTGTATGATTCTTCTTAATGAAGCAAGTGTTCACCAAAATGTCTCTATTGTACTTGATCTTGAAATACCTATGCCATGTAATGTAAGTTTCTTAGTGTAAAGGATGTAGCTCAGATCTTGACCCTCAGGAGTTTTAGAATTGTACATTTAAGAACCCGAAGGTTCTAACACATGTGTGATGTGAGGTTTCTGGATTAGGTAAAGAACAATTATTTGTGGAACATCTTGTGAGGATTCCTGGCCCACAGAAATCAAAGGTGAGGGCAGATATCACTGTGTCGCAGGAGAACTCCAAAAGCCTATGATTAGAAGTTTCAGGGCATTCATAGTGCTTTATTTCATTTCTTCCAGACAAGTTAGATCAAGAAGGGAGGGAGAAAATATGGGAGGTAGATGAGAGAGAGAGAGAGAGAGAGAGAGAGAGAGAGAGAGAGAGAGAGAGAGAGAGAGAGAGAGAGAGGAAAGGGAGGACCGAGAGAGGGATTGAGAGAGGGATTCAGAGAGGGGACACTGAAATTTTGTCCCATGGAATAGAAACAAGCCCTATCTATAATTCTTTAAGGGACTTCTGTGTTTCCTCTTTAAGGGCTTTCTATCTGCTTACCTGTGTTTTCCTGTATTTCTTTAAGGGAGTTATTTAAGTCCTTAAAGTCCTCTATCACTGTCATGAGATATGACTTTAAATCAGAGTCTTGGTTTTCTGGTGTGTTGGGGTATCCAGGGCTCCTGTGGTGAGAGAACTGGGTTCTGATGATGCCAAGTAGCCTTGGTTGCTGTTGTTTATGTTCTTGCCCTTGCCTCTTGCTATCTGGAATTCTCTGGTGTTAGCTGGTCTTGCTGTCTCTGACTATGGCTTGTCCCTCCTGCAAGCCTGTGTGTCAGTACTCCTGGGAGACCAGTTCTCTCCGGTATGAATTTGGGGTTGGAGAGCTGTGGCATAGGGTCAGCTCCAGGATGCAGATCGAAGCCAGAAGGATCCTGTTCCAGTCTGTTCCTTGGTTCCTGTGTCCTGATGACTCTGGGCGGGTCCCTCTTGGGCCAGGAATTTGAGCAGAAGTGGTGGTGTTGCCTGTGCTCACAGGTGTGCCAGCACTTCTGGGAGACCAGCTCTCTCTCAAGCAGTATTTGGGTATGGAGAGCTGTGGCACAGATTCAGCTCTGGGCACAGATGAAAACCCAAACAAATCCTTTCTAAGTAGAAGCAGCTAGGGCTTTAGGTCTTTTACATTTCTGATATAAACAGGTAGCTGTCCAGCAAAAGGAAAGCAGTATATTTTTTGGGAGTTGGCTTGTGCTTTCCAGATTTATCTTTGCCAACCAGAATCCTTTAACCAAGGCTCCTGGTGCTCTTTTCTCTGCAAGATGTGACCTTACATATTCCCCCACTTAATTACAACTATGATATCACAGGTGGTTCCAGATTGAGGATGTTTAAGCGACTTTTTCTTCCTACTGGGTTGTCTTGCGCATCCCTGATATTAGGATCTGTACCTTCTCTTATTATGTTTTGTTATGCTGTGTTCAGTTGATATTCCTGGGAGGTTGATATCCCATGTATTATGTGAGAGAAAAATAAATTAAAAATAAAGTTAAATTAAAAAATAAGAATCATGCTTTTGAGGGTAATCCCCAGTATACTCCAATGATAGACAGTTGCTGGTGTGCAATGATCTTATGATTACAAGATAATGTAATTCCCCAGGAAGCCTCTTCTTCCACCCTTTATAATAATTTCAAACCTTAGCTGTCTCTGCAAAATCTCCATCTAGGGTCATGCACTGTCTGGGCTAGTGATCATGTCTCACATACCACTGAAGGAAATTCAAGTGGTCCACAGAATGTGCCTCATTTCTACCTTCAAATGACATCGCCATGTTCCTCCACTATTCTTTCAGCCTCTCCTCCTGTATCCACTGATGGACCATAAATATCCAGACACACCCATTTCCACTGCTCTAAGCACTTTTTTTTAATCAGAAATCTGTACCTTGTGAATATTCAGCCTTACATTTCTACGTTGACACTTCAGTCACATGAAATGTCACCGACACTCTATTCCCTTATGTGAGTTGTTTGTTTCTTGTTTTTCATTTTTCAAAAGCAGCGAGCGTCTACCTACGTATTTAGCCACATATTTTGCCTCAGTTCAAATATTTCCAATCTTCCCCTCATCCATGGGAATTGGTCTTCTAGGGTCACTAGATACTACTATCTTTACAAATTTGTGGAAGCTCTTCTTTCTCACAACTGCCTAGTCACTTTTGTCAGAGCTGACTTCTTCACTTACTTCACTGCGCATCAATAAAGTCACAGCCATTCAATTTGCATTTTGGTTAAGGAGTTTTATTATATGTATGAACTATAAATACTAATCACTTGCTTTTATGACTACTTTCAAGCTAAATATCATGGATGTGGTTAAGTAGAAAACTGGAGGAAAAAAGTCCTATTTCTTTGATAGTCGTCACAATTATTCTTTTAAAAAAATCCATAGCTGCATATATTTATATACGTTAACAACTCTTTACAGAATTAAAAAGATTTATAAGCCTATTTGAAGCTTACACATACACCCACTTCACTAAAATGTCAATAATTGAGGTGTTCTGCTCTTCTGTTGGGATTGAGACTATTAATGGTTTCTAGTCTTCATTCTTTAAATCTAACTATGGCATTTTAATGAGTATGTCAAGAATACAAAGCTAGAAGAATCTAAAGTCAAGCTCTGGGTGTATATAATTTTATTTTCACAAAATCTTCACTTAACCTGTCAAGAAGAGTTATCATTAGGCGTGGTGGGGAACCACACCAGAGATTTATCAGTAGTTCATGAACTCTGGTCTTGGTTTGACTCTACATAAATATGGTCTCTGAATTATTTTGACAACCTTACTATATTATACAAAATTGACATAATTGAATTTCATAAGAAATAACAAAATTTTTGAAATGGAACTTTAAACTTGGCTCATCATCATCATCATCATCAGTAGGAGAAGTATTTCAGACAATGAATATTACTGTTACATTGTGAGTTCTTAATTCTCTCAGCAGTGATGGAAGTATTAGCTTTCTTGTACTTTCCTGTTTGGTGTGTGTGTGTGTGTGTGTGTGTGTCTGTGTCTGTGTGTCTGTGTATAAGCCTAAAGCTGACTTGTGAATCTTCCTACATCACTCTCTACTTTATTAAACAGGGTCTCTTACTAAACCCAGTGCTCACCTAATTATCCAGCTTGCTCAGAGGATGCTTTAGCTCAGCCTGCTGAGACCTGGGATAGCAGACAGTTGCCCCCATTGCCAGTGTTTTAGATTCTAAGAATCCTCACTCCAGGCCTCATGTCTGTGCTACAAGTGTTTTATCCACTGAGCAGTCTCCCAAGGCATCTTTTATGTAACTTCCAAAGAACTAGTTTAAAAAGATTTTAAAAAACTCAAAGTTATCACAACCAATATTAGGCTCCTTTTTGGTATTGAATCCATTAAAATTGTGTAGAGTTTTAACAACAAGCAAACATCTATTAGCCCTCCCCCCCAATGGCTTCCATTGCTACTTTTTAACTTGGGTCTTTTCTTATGAAATTCGCTGAAGATTTTTTTTTTCCTTCAGTATATCCCATCACAAATCACTTTCCTGCCAGCCACACCTGATCTACCCATTTGGCTTTAGCAGTGACAATATCTATGAAGGGTCTCAGATGGTATACTCCTTGCATGATAATAGTTCATTGTGTGACTGTCCATGAAGGCAAGATAGGAGACCTCTGGTCAGTGACGAAGGACTTTATTATGATTTGGAAGGCAGGATAGACATCTGCATATATTGGTGTGCTGAGACCCAGTTCCCAACTAGACTGGTGATGAAAAGGCCAAAATCTCCCTTCATGTAAAGTTGGTTATGTTAGGTCAGAGGAATTTTTCATCTTAGGAAATTCAATATTTGACATTGGAAGGTCAAACTTAACTCTCCCTTGAAGTACCTCTCCTTAGCTACCATCTCTATCTCTTGAGTCAATCTCTGCACATTTTTAAAAGATAATCTATAGCAAGGTGTAGGCTAAGTCTTTGTTAGCAAGAGAGGCTGAAGCCCAGGGTAGCCATGCAGAGCTATCACCCAGAAGGTTGATCCAATCCTTGATCTTAGAAAGGACTCAATCTTCCTCATGAGTCTCTATTTTCAGAAATCAGCATTGTGACTGAAATTGCTTATATTCTGAAGCCACTTCTGTGTTCAGTGATGAACCAGCCTAAGCAACTACCTTAAGGTAATGAGATGGAAATAAGTAAGCTGAAGTTATAAGCTGACCTAAGATACAGGATCTGGATTAAAGTGTGGTGCAAGAAGTATTAAGACATGAATTTTAAGAAGATTCATTGGCATAGGAGCCATTTAAACATGTTAGATCATTCTCTCATGTTGATCAGGATTGCTATCAGATGCAGCTGTCTGTGTTGCTATCTATGAATATTTTCTAGGTGAGTACATACTATGGCTATTTTCTAAGACAAAACTAGAGAAGAGAGTATAGCTAGACATGAACATATCATGTCAGTTCTTACCTCATGGCCAATGTCACCAACCTTTCCCCTACTCTCATCACCCCTTGGATTACTTTTGAGAAATATTGGACATTGTACAATTATTTTATCTACTTTAGTTTTTCTCAAGCAAAAGTCTCTTTTATCCTTCTTTCTTGCTTGTGCTTTGCAGTCAAGATTTATGCAAGTGTGTGCCAACCTTCAACCTGAACCAATCATATATTTGAATCTCATTGGGTGGTGGTGGTAAAATGCAAGTATTCTGTGATGTATTTATATTTTGTTTTTGTTCTTTAATAGTATATTTTTTGCCCATTATAATAGAGAATAACCAATGTTATTCTATTTGGGCATTAGGAAAAACAAACCAAGCTTGGTGACTGTTTTCCTTTCCTTTCCTTTCCTTTCCTTTCCTTTCCTTTCCTTTCCTTTCCTTTCCTTTCCTTTCCTTTCCTTTCCTTTCCTTTCCTTTCCTTTCCTTTCCTTTCCCTTCCCTTCCCTTCCCTTCCCTTCCCTTCCCTTCCCTTCCCTTCCCTTCCCTCCCCTCCCCTCCCCTCCCCTCCCCTCCCCTCCCCTCCCCTCCCCTCCCCTCCCCTCCCCTCCCCTCCCCTCCCCTCCCCTCCCCTCCCCTCCCCTCCCCTCCCCTCCCCTCCCCTCCCCTCCCCTCCCCTCCCCTCCCTTTCCTTTCCTTCCAAAGCCTTTGTCAAGAAAATAGTTGACCATCCTAACCTTGTTTCCCTGGAAGTCATTCTTATTTTCCTTAGGAGGAAACTCTAGGACTATAGCATCGTATGTTTGTATAGCATTCTTCAGCTTATGAAGCACCTGGACATATATAATCACATGTTGCAATTTTCTAGAATGTGAATGAGTATTGTGGGGATGCATGTATAGGGAGATGTGAGCAGACATATGTGTGTCCACAT
Source organism: Mus caroli (assembly GCF_978045245.1). Taxonomy (NCBI): domain Eukaryota; kingdom Metazoa; phylum Chordata; class Mammalia; order Rodentia; family Muridae; genus Mus; species Mus caroli. Next base: position 70,548,910 of record NW_028227267.1, on the reverse strand, counting down.
GCAGAGGCCATAGGTAGTCTAGTCTTGGATGTCTTTCTTCATCAATCTCCCCATTATGTACTAAATCACACTCTTTGAGTTGAACCCAAAAGTCTCTATCTAATTCAGGTAGACAAGCTAACCAGGTTGCTTTAGTAATTCCACCTCTTCTTCCTAAGTGGTGAGCTGCCACATATGCTTACAATTTATGTGGGCGCTAGCAATCCAAACCCTGCTACTCAAGTTTACACACCAGCACTTTGCCACATAGCCACTTCCCTATCCCTTTTGCCTTCTTGGTACCCTTTGATATAGGTAAAGAAAATGATTCATATTCTATAACAGAGAAACTGAGGCTTGGAAGAAGTTAAGTGTCTGATCCAAAATTCAAAATATATTAAGCATAGACTAAGACTCAAGTCCATATTAGATAATTCCAAAGTAAAAATGTTTGATTTTGCTCTACTTAACAAAATATCAGAGAGATAAGATAGCCAAGGTGGACTTTGCACACCTAGGGTTTCTATTTCCTGTATTCAAAAGACAAGTTTGGGGTTTGGGGGATATCCTAGTGGCTAAGCGTGCTGTCTGCTGCTCTTGTAGACCTGGGTTTGATTCTCAGTACCCACATGGTGGTTCATACCCATCTGTAGCACCATTTTCAGAGGATCCAATGCCCTTTTCTGGCCCCAGCAGGCACCAGGCACCCAAGTAGTATACAGTCATACATGTAGGCAAAACAGCCATACACATACAAAAAAAACCAAACTACCCTTTTATTAATTGTCCAATGCTAAGTTATCAACCCCGAAGCCATATGAAGCCATAGACATACAAAACCCAAACCAGCAGGTTGTATTTGTATATTTATGCATATATAATATACACCAGTATATTGTAATATATTAATACTAACAGAAAAAGGCCATCAATTTCCAAGGGGATGGGGGCAACATGAAAGGTGTAGGAAGAGAATGGGGAAATTATATAATTGTATCTTAATTTAAAAATACATGAATGTAAAAACAAAAATAAGTCAAGTGTTCAGACGCCTTAAGGCCTAAGTGATTTTTTTTTATGGAAAATACCTTAATAAATTGATGTGACCACTTTTAATTACTAGAAATAAACTTACCCTTTCATGTCCCCTGTAACAGTAAGGCATACGTTAGTTAGAAGAGCTCACTGCAGAGAGCAAGCTGGGGAGCCTGTGGGTAAAATCAGAGCATGAATGTGACCACTGCCAGCTGGCTGTCATTTCTGTCCTGCGCATGTCGGGTCCTTGCACAAATGTAGCCCAAGTGTACTTCTGCTTATTACTCTGTCTTCTTACATAACTGACCTTAAGTCATTATGTAACAGTGCAAGGCTATGATTCAGTGAACTGTTCTTTCCCACTCGGTATTATTAGAAGCTATTGGGGAACCGCTGCTGGTGCTCTCCAGAAAGGAATCTTTTAATCTTCTATTTAGAGACTTTGTATTTTCCTGTGACGGAGAATAAAAGCTTAAACTGCCACATATTAGACACAGCATGGGCATCACTATTTTTTGCAAAGTTTGGTCATCACCAGCACAATTTGTGTGATGGACAGAAAGGAAACAAACATTAAGTACAATTACTATGTGGTACGCACACAACAGGCATGCCAGATCACGCATCACCAAAGATAGCAGTGTGTGTGAATGAGTTGAGTCACTTTCTTAAAATTTCTTAGCATGGCATAAAAGAGGAAACTGAGTAGTATCCCTGAGTGCCAACATGTTATAAATATTAAATCGTCTCTTAGAGGATTTTCTTTCTAGTCTATAAAGAACAGTGGTAGTTAAATTGAAATAGTAATGTTCAATAGAAAGTACATCATTAATAGCTGTTGCTATGCCTTTGGGAAGAAAAAATATCCAAAAGGTATTGTTTATAAGCCTGTGAAACAAGGATTTTAAAAACCCTAACAATGCAAGTTCTCCAGAGTTCCTTAGCAATGCTTTGATTCTACAATGGCTCCACGTGCATGCAATCATGCATTAGCCCCCATGCTTGCCGTCCTTCCCCAGTTACTCAGCTCCCTAGAGTAGGCACCATTAAACTGCCTCTCCTCTGCATTTGGGCTCTCAACTTCCAACTTTTTCTCATAACACTCAGAATTATTTATTTATTTTTTCCTTGTTTAAGAAATCTGGACAATACTCATTCTTCACAGATTTCTTTGACGTCTGACAACTTAAACGATCAGCAACCTCCTGAAGGATTTCTCCTCTTTCCTTCGCTATGTCTTTGCCATTCCTTAGTAGCATAATAGTATTAGGCCCACCTAAGGGCTGGAGAGATGGCTCAGTGTGTAAAACATTTCTTTAAGCATGAAGACCTGAGTTTAAATTTCCCAGAACTTATGAAAAGGTAAGATGTGTTACATTGTACCTATAACCTCAGTGCTAGGATCAGGGATGGAGACTGGAGAATCTTGGAATCTCACTGGCCAGTTAGTCTAGCTGGAAAGAGTGAAATCAAAGATCAGTGAGAGGCCCTGTCACAACAACAACAAAAAAAAACCAAACAAACCCAAACAAACAAACAAACAAAAACACCAAAAACCTCATAAAAACACACAAGCAAGCAAGCAAGGAAGCAAGCAAACAAAGCACTAAGGTGAAGAGCAGTAAAGGAAGCCTGGTTTCTACCTCTGGATTCACACACAAATGCCTAAGTAGTAACAAGCAAACTGCTGTTATCCTGGAGAACCTCTGGTGTTTGGCAAAACTGTATCTATTTTGTCTCTCTGAGCCATTAACTTGAATAGTTCTAACAAAGTGAACTGAAAACTGTCCTAGCAGCTCATTTCCCTTCCAGCAGATTGACCTGGGTATTGGTAGAGGCTGGGGCCAGTTCTATGGAGTCTGATCTCTGCTTCCTTCTGACATTTATAAGGCAAACTCAACTCACAAGAAAACAAGAATAACTCACAGCCTAGAAAGAATGATTAGTGCTGAGTGGTCACCCAGATCTGCATATTTAGACAAATACTTAGGCAAAGGGAGTTTCCTTCTGGTCAGGTTTGTTTGACTTTTTTTTTTAAATACAGGTTATACAATCTGTACCAGACTATCCCAGTCTGATCTAGTACTTGCTATGCAGCACAAGGTAGTCTCAAACCCACAATTTCCCTGCCTCAGCCTCTGATGTGATTGGATTATAGGTATGCGAGGTGTCACCTGGTTTTAACCAGAGTTTTAAGGCCATATATTTCATGAGTAAATAGATGAGGAAGGCTTATTAACAGCTTTGCGGAGTCAAAAGAGGATCAGCCCCAAATAGCACCCATCTTTATCAAAAAAAAAAAAAAAGATGGATGGAAGGAAAGGGGAGAGGAAAGGAGGGGAGAGGAAGAGGGAAGTTATCAAACTTTCATCAAGTACAGTTTCACAGCATCATAGCTGCTTTAGGACTGTTGTAAGTCTACAAGAACTTGGGAGAAAAAAAAGTTGTAACCCTTGGTCCCTAAGGATTAAATGTGACACATCTAATAGTTACACATCATCAGCAAGTCAAGAAGACGAGGTTGTACACAGAATTCAACCATTTGAGCTGAAATTTGCCCTTTCTAATTGTGTTAACTTCATTTTGTTTTAGAATTCAAATGGGCTTTAGGGTGATCAGCCATGGGAAATCCCAGGTTCTATTCTGGAAATTCTTTATAATCTCTCTCTATGGATGTGTGAGTCCAGCGAAGTAGTAAAAAAATGGGACAGGAATATAGTGGCTTCCAAGAGAGGGGCTTTGAGAGGCTATATGACTCAGTAATTAATCTCATTGGCAAGTGAGAGTTGAGCTCTAACTTTAAAGCTGTATGTATCTTACGTGGTGACCCAAGGTGATTAGGAGCCTAATATTAGTCTACTCAGAAAAGGCGAGGTATGTATTCAAGCAGAAGTCATGGACCAGACTGCCCCAAGGCTTGTATCAGTCCCCAGTTTGACTTTGCATATCTAAACAAACACTTCTTGCACTAATTTGGACCTCAGAACTGCCTTGCCAAATCTACTAAACTGGCTTTTGGCTTACAGGATGGAGCCACTTCCCTCCTTAACCATGTTGAACACTATACAGAGAGCACAGGTGACCAACTTTCCCTCCCATTCTGTGTTCTAATTGTAGCTGAAAATTTATGTTAGGAGTTTCAAATGATTGAGTTAATCATTTTGCCATTTGCTGGGTTAATACTGGAGCTTCCTGGAGTGACATAGAATTAACTGAATGAACGCAAATTGACATAGATAACAAATCTCAGTGCTATGTCTCTGGGTCCAGGAAAAGATTAGTTTCCTAATAAAAAGCTCTTGATTTGATTGTGGCAAATGAATGAGATCTGTCCCAGTACAGATCCCAACAAAAGCGGAGGCAGCACCCAGCAACAGTTGTAGACACAGAGAGGCCATAAAGGCCTTTAGAACAAGATGGGGGGGTTGGAGGAGAGAGGGGGGAGGGAGGGAGGGAGAGAGAGAGAGAGAGAGAGAGAGAGAGAGAGAGAGAGAGAGAGAGAGAGAGAGAATGAACATGCCTTTTAAGTTAGGAAGTTAGGCATCGAGGTTAGAGAAATAGTGAGAAATCCCAGAGCAGCAGGAACGCATACTTAAGATTTTGTACAGTTTCAAAAGAAAAGATAAAAAATGAAGTAAAGAAAAAGTTAATTTTCATAAATTCATTCTTTTTTAATAGCAAGTAGTACTCCATTGTGTAAATATGTCACATTTTCTGTATCCATTCCTCTGTTGAGGGGCATCTGGGTTCTTTCCAGCTTCTGGCTAATATAAATAAGGCTGCTATGAACATAGTGGAGCATGTGTCCTTCTTACCGGTTGGAACATCTTCTGGATATATGCCCAGGAGAGGTATTGCGGGTTAGTCGGTCATCAGTGGAAAGAGAGGCCCATTGGTCATGCAAACTTTATATGTCTCAGTACAGGGGAACACCAGAGCCAAGAAGTAGGAGTGGGTGGATAGGGAAGTGGGGGGGGGGAGAGTATGGGGGACTTTTGGGATAGCATTGGAAATGTAAATGAAGAAAATAACTAATTTTAAAAAATGTTAAAAAGGCTTTTCCCCACTTTCTCCTCTATAAGTTTCAGTGTCTCTGGTTTTATGTGAAGTTCCTTGATCCACTTAGACTTGACCTTAGTACAAGGAGATAGGAATGGATCGATTCACATTCTTCTACATGTTAACAACCAGTTGTGCCAGCACCATTTGTTGAAAATGCTGTCTTTCTTCCACTGGATGTTTTTAGCTCCCTTGTCGAAGATCAAGTGACCGTAGGTGTGTGGGTTCATTTCTGGGTCTTCAATTCTATTCCATTGGTCTATTTGTCTGTCACTATACCAGTACCATGCAGTTTTTATCACAATTGCTCTGTAGTAAAGCTTTAGGTCCGGCATAGTGATTCCACCAGAGGTTCTTTTATCCTTGAGAAGAGTTTTTGCTATCCTAGGTTTTTTGTTATTCCAGATGAAGATTGATCCTCAGTCTGTCTTTGTAAATGAGAAGGCCATTCGCACACACACCCAGCTTGATGTCCACACCTTCTGAGTCCTTGGCATGATGCAGGTCGACACCGTACATGGAAAGCCTCTTTGTGTTCTCTAAGAACTGAGAGTCTGCTTGTGCTGGAGATAAGCCCCTGTGAGTTTTATGCAGTTCTGACACCTTTTCCTCCAACTCCTTGGTATGGGCCGGGGCAAACTGGAAGACTTATAGAGGAGAAAGTGGGGAAAAGCCTTGAATATATGGGCACAGGGGAAAAATTCTTGAATAGAACAGCAATGGCTTGTGCTGTAAGATCAAGAATTGACAAGTGGGACCTCATGAAAATGCAAAGCTTCTGCAAGGCAAAAGACACCATCAATAAGACAAAAAAACCACCAACAGATTGGGAAAGGATCTTTACCTATCCTAAATCAGATAAGGGACTAATATCCAATATATATAAAGAACTCAAGAAGGTGGACTCCAGAAAGTCAAATAACCCCATTAAAAAATGGGGCTCAGAACTGAACAAAGAATTCTCATCTGAAGAATACCGAATGGCAGAGAAGCACCTGAAAAAATGTTCAACATCCTTAATCATCAGGGAAATGCAAATCAAAACAACCCTGAGATTCCACCTCACACCAGTCAGAATGGCTAAGATCAAAAATTCAGGTGACAGCAGATGCTGGCGAGGATGTGGAGAAAGAGGAACACTCCTCCATTGTTGGTGGGATTGCAAGCTTGTACAACCACTCTGGAAATCAGTCTGGCGGTTCCTCAGAAAATTGGACATAGTACTACTGGAGGATCCAGCAATACCTCTCCTGGGCATATATCCAGAAGATGTCCCAACCGGTAAGAAGGACACATGCTCCACTATGTTCATAGCAGCCCTATTTATAATAGCCAGAAGCTGGAAAGAACCCAGATGTCCCTCAACAGAGGAATGGATACAGAAATTATGGTACATTTACACAATGGAGTACTACTCAGCTATTAAAAAGAATGAATTTATGAAATTCCTAGCCAAATGGATGGACCTGGAGGGCATTATCTTGAGTGAGGTAACACAATCACAAAAGAACTCACACAATATGTATTCACTGATAAGTGGATATTAGCCCAAAACTTAGGATACCCAAGATATAAGATACAATTTGATAAACGCATGAAACTCAAGAAGAATGAAGACCAAAGTGTGGACACTGTGCCCCTTCTTAGAATTGGGAACAAAACACCCAGGGAAGGAGTTACAGAGACAAAGTTTGGAGCTGTGATGAAAGGATGGACCATTTAGAGACTGCCGTATCCAGGGATCCATCCCATAATCAGCTTCTAAACGCTGACACCATTGCATACACTAGCAAGATTTTGCTGAAAGGACCCAAATATAGCTGTCTCTTGTGAGACTATGCCGGGGCCTAGCAAACACAGGAGTGGATGCTCACAGTCAGCTATTGGATGTATCACAGGGCTCCCAATGGAGAATCTAGAGAAAGTACCCAAGGAGCTAAAGGGATCTGCAACCCTATTGTTGGAACAACATGATGTACTAACCAGTACCCAGGAGCTCTTGTCTCTAGCTGCATATGTATGGAAAGATGGCCTAGTCGGCCATCACTGGAAAGAGAGGCCCGTTGGACTTGCAAACTTTATATGCCCCAATATAGGGGAATGCCAGGGCCAACAGAATGGGAATGGGTGGGTAGGGAAGTGGGGGGCGCTATGGGGGACTTTTGGGATAGCATTGGAAATGTAATTGAGGAAAATATGTAATAAAAATATTAAAAATTAAAAAAAATGTTAAAAAAACAAAACAAAAAGAAAGTTAATTTTTTAAAGGTTAGAATTTAGAATAGCAAGCTGGCATGATAGTGCTGTGTGGTAGTAAAAATGCCTTAAGTAATTGCTTCAGGGCAGGACTCCTGGAAGGTTTCAGGACCTTATCTTAAACCTTTAAGTATTCATCCCATTGCTTTAGCATGTCTTCTGCTGAATCAGCATTCCTGTATAGTGGTCTCTTGGCAAAGTGATTGACAGGAATAGGTGGGTTAACTCTTAAGGAAGGAGATAGGAGTATGGAGTACTCTAACCTTTGAAGGACCCAGAATGTCCTGTTTCTATTCAAGGCAAGAGGTAGAACTCAGATTCTTTGACCAGAAAGAAGTAGCCTTTTCTTCATTAAGGGGACTGAACAAAGATCTGGAATCTTCATGTTTTTATATGATATTTTAAGGAGGGGTAGCTATGAATGTTCCTTTCCAGTATTACCAAGGGAATGGGAGGTGGGATCCACAGCCGACTTATGAAATATGGGTCCATCCTTAATGGTATCCAAGGCTTTCAGTTCCTGTCTAGCTACCTAGTAGGATCACTTCTACTTTATGAACAAAACATTGCTCAGTTAGTGTGGTAGTTTGAATGAGAATGGCCCCTACAGCCTCATGTGTGTGAATGCTTGATCCTCAGTTAGTGGCACTACTTGGGAAGGATTAGCAGGTGTGCTCTTGTTGGGTTAGGTCTGACTCTGTTGGAAGAGTTGTGACACTCAGGGTGGGCTCTGAGTTTTCAGACTCCCAGATTAGCAGACTAGTCTCAGCCCACCCTGCGCCGTGTGTGTGTGTGTGTGTGTGTGTGTGTGTGTGTGTGTGTGTGTGTGTGTGGTGTGATTTTTTTCTCTTTCCCTTCCCTCCTTCCGCTCCTCCCTGCCAATCAGGGAGCTCTCAGCTACTGTCTGAGCATCACGTCTGCCTGCTTGTCTCCATGATGATCATGGATGAACAAGCCCTCAATTAACTGTTTTCTTTTATAAGAGTTGTCTTTGTTCTGGTGTCTCTTCACAGCAATCTAAAGTACTGTTCACGGTATCAAGACAGTCACAAAATATGCAGTGTTTAGACTCTTGTGAGAGAATGAAAATGGTATTATTTTTTATGGTCTTCAATTGACACTGAACTATGAACCTTGAAACTAAGAAGAAATCTTGTTTACTTCAAAAACAATAAGCTTGTCTCTGAAGTAAATTTATTTAGACTAGATGTGCTGCTATTTGTTGCTCTTTGTGCAATGTTGAAAATTGAGCTCATTCCCTTTGTATATAAAAGGTAATCCTGCTACTTCTGAAATACATCTTCAGCTATTTATTGATTTTTTCAGTTTTTCAATCACTTATAGGTATGAAATGTCTATTTATTAAAGAACAGCATTATATGTTTTTCATATTGATAATGTAAGATATGAAGATGGAAAAAAAGAAGACAAGATGAGGGTACAGTTATACACACACACACACACACACATACAGCTGATATAAAGAGAGAGTTGTTTTGTTAAGAGTGTATGTAGTTAAGTGGAAATGGAGTTCAAATGTAGATCACTTCCCAGCATGTGCAAAGCTCTGCGTTTGATCCCTAGTATCTTACAAATTTGGATGGAAGAATCTGTAAAGGAAACAAAAAAGTATCTAATGGTATTATGCTGTATTAGAGTAGAAGAATAAGAATTTGGTATTGACCAATGGCATAGGAATCTGGTAAATAAAATGTAAGTATAGTATATGAAAGGAAAGACAAAAATAAATATAGAAAAAATTAAATGTTGTTTCTGAAGCTAGATTGCTATTGCCATCTTGCACTGGACTTTCCTGTGCCCTTAGCTCCTTGTGATCTCTACTGAAAGAATAGAGAAGAGATACTGTAGAAGATAGAGTTCATTCTGAGAAAAGTGAGGGACCCTTAAAGGAGGAGAATAAGCCAGGACTCATTAGACCATATAGAAGAAAAAAATCTCAGAAGGCTCAGAATAGACATTGGTCAAAAAGACCATTGTGCTAACTGCCATGGGCCAGTCCCGGCAGTTCTTCTTTCTTTCTTGGTTCTCTCTTGGAGGTCCCAGGGGAAGAGCATTGGCAGGGGCAAGACTTGGTCTTGCTAGATATTAAGGGTTGCTGTTCAATAATAAAATGTCTACCTATCTTAAGTCTAAGTCGCTTTGCTGTTATAGCTGACCTGCCTGAGATCCTCTGAGGCCAGAAACTGCAGTATCTCGCATTTAGTACTTCATCATAAAACAGCAGGGGATTAAGTAAGGATTAATTCTAAAGCCTTTCCCCATCTTGTCCAGATGCCTCTTACTTTTCAGACTGATGGGGAGGTTTGGAGCAATAAATTTCTATTGAACCAGGAGAAGAGAGTCATGCTCAAGGAGGGAAAACCTTTATACAAGCAAATATAGGTAAACTCACATAAAATCATATACAAATTCATGCTTACACATTCATACATCTCCATTCAAACCAGCTGCTTCTAGCTATTCATCTTATAATTACATACTTACACACACATACATGTGCATGCATGCACATGCACGCACGCACACGCACACACAAGCACACACACACACAAACACACATCCATACTTACATATGTATATGGAGCAAAAGGCCAAGTGCCTATGCAAAAAGAACTCACTCATTATGGATGAAAAATGAACTCCAACCTTCATTGCACTGAGAAAGGAAAACCTTCTACCCTTGCTACCCTTCTTGTTGCTAAATGAATTAAACCCAAGTCTGTAAGAAGAAAGCTTTGTCCTCCTTAGCAAGACTAAGCCTGCCTTGCTATTAATAAAAGACATGCTGTGTCCCATGATAAGGAGAAACCTTCCCTCCGCTCTCTCTCCAGCTTCTTCATTTTTATTCTTTCCTTTGGAATTCTGCATATTGCTCTCTTAATTTTTAAGGTGCCTCATAATTTTTGAGTTATTCTATACTGCATTCTCTTTCTAATCTTGCTGTCTCCTCTGGCTCTCATGTGATGCCCTTGCTCCCAGTGTTCTCACTCCCAATGCTATGCTTGCTAATGTAATCTTTCCTAGTCTTTTGTATCTTTTCTAGGAGAAGAGATCACATGGTTTTTCCAAGCATCCCATTTTAAACAAAATTTCACTAGATGTTCAAACATAAATTCAAACCATACGCTGAATAAGAAGTATACAACAGACGTTTACATGCATATCCATTAAGAGTAATTATCTGTAAGATAATAAACATTCATTATCTGTCACTAGCTCAACTGGTTCATTGAAAGTTAAAAACCATACTTTTTGTGACTAAATTATTAGTGAAGTTTCATATAGATAAACCCAGTCAATATTTTATCCTCTATCTTTGTACTTGTAGTAAAGCCTTTGTTACCTTTTTATGACTTTTGGTTAATGGTTTTACAACCTCTTGGCAGGTGCTCTAAGTTAGATGCCTCCTTGCTGTCTCAGAAGCAATTAACTCGTGACACTTGAAGACTGGCAGAGTTCTCATTGGAGTTTTAACATAAGAAAGGACTTAATAGCAGTCCTGTTACAAAAGATTTTGTTATGATTAATATAATTATAGGAATTATTATAAAATCATCATTAATAATTAAGAACTCATCTATTTGTCTATATAGCATCACTATAAGACATCTTTATCGTTCTGCAGAAATTTGCTCAAAAGGGTGAGCTAATACCTAGTGATATACATACATACATATATATATATATATATGAAATGCATATTAATAGCAGGAATCTTTCCTCAGATGTAATCTTCTCAGCCTTGCTTAGAGAAGCAAATCATGTATCTTGGGTATTCTAAGTTTCTGGGCTGATATCCACTTATCAGTGAGTACATATCATGTGAGTTCTTTTGTGATTGGATTACCTCACTCAGAATGATACCCTCCAGGTCCATCCATTTGCCTAGGAATTTCATAAATTCATTCTTTTTAATAGCTGAGTAAACTTAGAATACCCAAGATACAAGATACAATTTGCAAAACACATGTAACTCAAGAAGAACAAAGACCAAAGTGTGGACACTTTGCCCCTTCTTAGAATTGGGAACAAAATACCCATGGAAGGAGTGACAGAGACAAAGTTTGGAGCTGAGACGAAAGGATGGACCATCTAGAGACTGCCATACCCAGGGATCCATCCCATAATCAGCCTCCAAACACTGACACCATTGCATATGCCAGCAAGATTTTGCTGAAAGGACCCTGATATAGCTGTCTCTTGTGAGACTATGCTGGTGCCTGGCAAACACAGAAGTGGATGCTCACAGTCGGCTATTGGATGGATCACAGGGCCCCCAATTGAGGAGTTAGAGAAAGTACTCAAAGAGCTAAAGGGGTCTGCAACCCTATAGGTGGAAGAACAATATGAACTAACCAGTATCCCTGGAGCTCGTGTCTCTAGCTGCATATGTATCAGAAGATGGCCTAGTCAGCCATCATTGGGAAGAGAGGCCCCTTGGTCTTGCAAACTTTATATGCCCCAGTACAGGGGAACGCCAGGGCCAAAAAGTGGGAGGGGGTAGGTAGGGGAGTGTGGGTTGAAGGGTATGGGGGACTTTTGGGATAGCATTTGAAATGTAAATGAAGAAAATACCTAATTAAAAATAAATAAATAAATACCCCCCGCAATAGAGAAGCAAATCAGTCAATAACTTTAATAGTCCATGGCAGAGTCAGCTCACAAAGATCACCTGCTAGATTTTAGCTTGTCCGTGATGGCTCTTGGTGGCTAACCAGCGTCTTTAGGTAAGCTTTGGACTATTTCTGAAGGTTCTGGACCACAGAGCTTTTCTCAGGGGCATTTCCTGTCCGGGTGATTGACAGGCCCATTTGAATTATTTCTTAGGGGATCAGGCAATGGTGTGCCTTGGTTTTTCATTAGGTAACCATGGTTGGACAGTGATCCTTGTCAGTTCAGAATGTCAAGTGTCCACCCAGGGAGAGAAATAATAGAGATTGCATTCTCTGGTCCAGGTTTTACAAGTTCTTGATTATGAGGGAGTGTCTATCCTTAATGACCTTTGAATCTGTTGATATCTGACTGGCTGCCCAGGAAAATGACAGCACTTAGTAGGATGCTGCTTGTGAATATTTTGTACTATTTATTTTAAAAGTTATCATTTATTATTTTATAAATCATCGTATTTGTGTAGTTTATTTTGCACTAGGTCTTATTTTCACCTTATAATCCGTGATTCAGGTAAGACTGGCCTGCATATCTTCCTCCATCCTGCTTCCTCCTGGACACAAGGATACTCTTGATACCTCTGGGATATTCTGATTTGGTGGGGTTGATATATTCATTTCTCCCCCACCCCCAGTGATGTGCAGAAAAGCAAGGATGCTCTAAGTAGCAGACTTCCCTTCTTAGAAGGCAGCAGGCTATTACAAACTACAAAAATAACAGAATGTGCTAGAAACAAAGTTTACTGTTGTATTTTTTTCACAATGCAAAACATCTCTTTTTGCTGGTGCTTAGAATAGCTGAAGGCTAGATGGGCTTTCATCTCATCTCTTGAAACCAGTCCTCTTTTTTCTAAACTGAAGTGTTTCTAGATTTTTTTTTAAATCAATTTAGTTTTTAAAAATTTTATTCTTCTCTCATAAATATGTCTTGACCACAGTTTCCCCTCCTTCCACCCCTCCAAGTATTCCCCTTCCTCAGATCCACTCCTCTGTTTTCCTTCATAAAAGAGAATGCTATTTTGTACTATTTATTTAAAAAGTTATGATTTATTATTTTATGAATATCAACCAGGCAGCACATAAGAAGATACAATAAGACCAGGCACAAAACCTTACATCAAGGCTGGCTAAGGCAATGCAGTGGGAGGAAAAGAGTTCCAAGAGCAAGTGAAAGAGTCTGTCCCCGCCCCGCCCCCCCCCCCCCCCCCCGCAACTTTCACTGTTAGGAGTCCTACAAAACCACCAACCTACACAAACATAACATATTTGCAGAGGATCTAGACAGACCCATCCAGCCTCTGGGTGCTCCTCCTTAGTTGACTCTGTAGACTGTGCTGTTTCTAGGTTTTTAGTTTTGCTGTATCCCTATTTTAGCTCTATCTTATATTATAGAAACTTCTCTGGCCTATTTCTTCTTGTCATCAGCTTCTGTTTTGTTTTTGTTTTTGTTTTTTGTTTTTGTTCATTTAGATCATGTTTATTAGTGGCTCCTGGGACAAATCAGAAAGATCTTAATGTGTTCTGTCATACAAACACATTAAGAGGGAAAAGGACAGACCAACCCTATTGTTGGATTCAGATGTTATTTGCTTCTTAGTTCTTCTTAGTATTTGCAAAATACCTTTTTTATTAAATTTATTTTCAGCTAACACATAAGACACAAAATTGTATCTACTAATGGAATACCATTCAAAGTTTCAAACACACAACACATACATACACACACATACACTACATATAATGATTAAGTCAGATAAAACAGGTATTTCTTCAATCATTCATCGTTTCACTAGCGCAAAAACTTCCTTTTAGCTTGCTTTTTAAATACATAGTATATTATCATGATATGTTATAAACATCAAACTGAGCAAAATACATAAGAAATGTTTGCAGTTTTCTGATTGTAATTTAGTTAACTATTACCTGTATGTATATGTGTATCCATGTGTATACTTGTATATGTGTGTTCATATGTATATACTTGTGTATGTATATACATATGTATATACATGTGCATGTACTAATGTGTCCATGTGTGTGTCCTTGTATATATATTCATGTGTGTCCAGGCCTGAGATTGATGTCTCCTGTCTTCTGCTATAACTTTCTACCTTATTGCTTGAGAAGAATGGGCTTGATGAGAAATGATCCCCATAGACTCAAATGTTTGATGACTTGGTCCTCTTCTATGGAGGCTAATGTACTTTTAGGATGTGGGGCCTTGCTGGAAAATGTATGTCACTGGACTTTAACATATGTAACTTTAAGTATGTCAGTGGGCTTTATGGGCTTATACTATCCCTCACTTCTAGTTTGCTATCTTTGCTCCCTCTGTGTGAGGTTAAAGATGTAATCTATTAGATACCTGCTCCTGCTACCATGCCTCACCACCATGGTGGACTCCATCTTATAGGCTGCTTTTATGCATGAAGGTTTATCATACCAATGTAAAGTCAATTTTATATATATGGTGGTCTCCCACTGAATCCAGAGCTCACCAGCTCACCATTTTGGCATTATTAACTGGTGAGTAAGCTCCAGGGATTTTCCTATTTCTATGGTCCTAGCACTGGATTATAGACGTATGCTAGGATACCTGGCTTTTGTGCTGGTGATGGAGATATGAACTCATCTCTTTATGCTTGCTTAATAATCATTTTACAGACTGAACTGTCTCTCCAGATCCCAAAATGACCATTTTCATGTAAATAAAATGACAAGTTTATACAAATTCTAGTTCACTTGTATTAAGTTCTATGTTTATCATTTTAAAATATCTACTAAATGCTAATATTCAAGGGAAAATATGTTTGCTACTGAAAGAAAAAGAGGAGAGCCAGTGAATGGGAAATATATCTTACTTTTTGGTCAGTATTATTTACAACCTTATTAACCTGGATTCATTTCTTTGACGTTCTCCATTTGAAGATTTTTGCTTTGGCTAGAAATGGGAAGTCAGCATACTGACAGAAGCAAAAATAGATTGAACCTTCAAGGAAAATGAGATTGTGAACTGAAAATGGAAAACTGGAAAATGTTTTTTCACGATTGATGTCTTATTAGTTAATCTATAATATCTAAAATAATAGGATATCTATATATCTATAATTTCTAAAATAAGTATGTCAAAGGGGATGGTCTAAAACCTGACTGATTTGTTGAGAATGAAGAAAGTCTAGCCTTACAGTGTGCTGTTCATATTCAGGATGGGGTTTCCTACTCAGTTACCACTATTAAGAAAGTCTCCCATAACCATGCTCATAGACAAACTTAACCTAGGAAGTTCTCCATTCAGAAGAACTGAATCATTCTGGAGTGATTCCAGTTGCATTAAGTCAAAACTAACCATCACAGCCACCATTTTCCACCAGGACTAGAAATCCAGTTTCACATGAAAAGTATCCATTTCTCACTGACCATGATCATTCATTAAACAAAGATCCACGAATAAAATGGATTTCTGGTAAAAAAAAAAAAAGTGAAAAATATCTTCAGATAGACCCTACAGATAGTTACTATAAAAATTCTGTGTATTATAGATAGTACTAACATTATTGCATGACCAAATGAATTAATAAATTATCATGTTGACTTACATTTACATGGCCTCTATGATCCTTCCAACTTAAATATTCTGTGAATGTAAACTGTTTCAGCCTTTACCTTTGTTCTTTCAGCCTTGGAGCCTTCTAGTAATTCATGTGATACGTTCCAATTGAGTTACACAAATGACAGCCGTCACAGAGAAGTTACTTGTACAACAAATTATGCCAAAGGCATTTTCTCAATTACTCCTTATTTCTTTTCCACAAATCCTTACTATTGACTCGTTCAGTCTTGGTTTTTCATGTTTCCACGTGCACTTTCAAATACTGCTCTATCCTGGGGCAATGGCTGCCCCTTTGTACTCTGTCTTAACATTTCTTTGTACAGTGTCTCAACTCTGTTTATTCTGGTTTAGAGGTCTTCCTAAGGATTCCACCCATGTGAGGAGGAGAGGGTCCTGCTTCTTCAACAGTCTTACTTTCTGTGTAGATGAGATTTTCCAATATTTCTATTTGCACTTCCCATTTGCCATAGATTTCTGCCCCCATTTTTGTCTTTCTTAAACCTCAAATATTATGCCAGTATGATCAGTGATGGCCCTATTGTTAGTATCCTCAGCTAGTGTGCCTTTACTATTAACTTACAGAACTACAAATAAAATTGAGCACAATCTACTGAGCATATTAGCCCTCTATTTTCTGTCTGTCTTTATTGTGTTCTTGTCTATCTCCACAAATACACCCAGACCATAAACACTGTAGATGGTCACCAATTAATTCAAACACCTCCTTGGAGTTCTAGATCTTTATGTCTTAGTGAATTTTTGTGAGTAATTCACACCACCACATTATGTCACAGTACATGCTATGTAATAGACCTTGTATTTCCAAACAATAACAAAGAACAAAACAAAAGTCACTACATCATTATTTTCAAATAACATGGTGTACATATATATATACATACATATATATATATATGTGTATACAATTCTAGAAATTGCATATAGCTTTGATTAATAAAAAATAATAAGTTATATTTTAAGTTTTTAATTTTAGAAGTATAAAGTTACTGACCCAACTATTAAATCTATTAGCTAATAGATGTTAAACATCTACCATAGTCAGAGAACAGAATCAAAATTCCCAACATATAAAGTAATTGAATTATAATTACCAATCTATAAAATAACACCTTGATTATTTGTATTTTAAAAGCAAAAAGAATCTGAAGTCTAGAGAATTATAGAACCCTTTCCAACGAAAAAGTACCTTAGAACTTGAATCAATGCCCCAAATTAAGGCTGGAGTTCTTGGTCATCTTGTTCTACTTCCTCTTAGAAGAACTCGGAGTCTACAGGAAATTGCTAATGAAACATTTAGAAGATATTAGAATATACATCAAATAGATGATTAGATGAAATGGCTCTCTTTGAAGATGAGACAGAAAAGGATTCTGAAAATAGAAAAAGCTGAAAATATTAGGACACTACAACGCAAAGTGGAGCATTTCAGTGCTATGATCAATGAGTAAAACCTCACAGGGAAATTTAAATCCACTTAAAATCTTTTTCCAGAATAGCCACAGACAACCTGATCTAGATAATTCCTCAGAGAGATAGCTGATAATTAAAATTAAGCACAACTATCACAGTGGTCTGTCCAGGATTAGAAGTCTGTGTGTCAGGAAAGTGTCTGTCCCAGGCAAAACAGAAGACTTGGTTGGTTGTAGCTCCAATGCCATAAACTATATTTCATGCTAAGAATCTTCAGGCATATCCTTTGCCTTTCCAGTTTGATTCTGCCAGCCTTTGAAGTGAATCCTCTTCTCATTTGAGCTGATACTTCCAAGGGACTCAGGGACTGGGATGGGTGTGGCTCAGTTAAGTTTCTCTACTGTGTGTAGAAAATTTATACTTCTTCATGGACTTCTTTGTACTGCAGATGAAGGGTAATTCCTGTGACTCAAAATGTTTACTTCTCTCCAAATCCACGGTTGGTACTTGGTCGATTTTGATTACCGTATATTACCCATGAATCCAGGATTAGAAAAGTGGCTGTGTGCATGTACTTCTCTGTTCTGTGTTCTTCCTCTACATCATTTTTTCTTTGTAATTCTCCACCCAGTACAAATATGTCCACTGTCAACAGGATCCATGCAAAGACTCTTTGGAGATGGGAGGATGGGGTTAGTGTCATGACAGGACATAATAGACTTGGTGTGCTGTATTTTGCTTGTGCTCTGCTACTTCTTCTGAGAATGAAATATTACAACAGACCATATCTTTCTTAGAGATTTGAAAATGACTGGGTGCAATTACTTTGCAAGATAAGAGTGTCATTGTAAATATTTACCCTTTTCATGCCCACTTTCGCATGGTCTTCAGAACCATCTGAGTATTCATCAGTATGAGAAGGGGTGGAGGGGGAAGCTGATTGATTTCAGAAAGAAAGAAGTGGTTTATTTTAAGTGACCATTAATGGCAGGATTTGAATTACATGTTGTAAAAATTATAGGGTTGAAGCTATGCACTAACACATAAGGAGAACGATAGGAGTAATTTTCACAGATGCTGCATGAATGAGCTAAAGAAATCAATGTAGCACAAAATCCAGTGACCTGAATATATTTATATTTGAAAGCTTGGGTACCATAAAATGTCTCTATTGAGGGAGAGTGACTAAGTGCTAATTTAGCTTAAATATCAGAAATTATCTGAAACTTTAAAAGCCCGCATTATATACTGCAGTTTTAAGCAAAGAAATACTGCTTACACAGAATGTTATTCTGTTGGCTTTCTGGCTTAATAGTCTCTTCCTTGGTAGCAAAAGCCACCTGTACAGATGCTGTGCAAGTATCTACTGTTAGCAACAACAATGAAAGGATGTTTCTAAAAAGCCTTTTCCTTATCATGGAGAAAAGCCTTCATATCACTTATTAGGAAGTTACATCAAGGCGATAATACAAGCCAGACAGTTGTGACACTGAAAACATATTGAACTTACATATATTCAGTTGACACAGAATTAGCATAAGCAAAGTAAAGGATGCTCTGTAAAGATCCTGATCTGGTTCTCAGGATCTGAAATCTGCATAGTCATCTCAGACACAGTGTTGCTGGTCACAGGTAAGAGTATCTATGTCTAGGAGTATCTGCCAGAAGTACCTGGGAAATACAGACGCTGATGAAACTACCAACTAGCAATGAGAGACCCCTGCCTGACTTCTGTGCTTATTGAATCTGCCTACATGAAGAACTTTTTAAAAGTCACTTTTTCATTTTTCCCAACCATATTTCTTATTTTTCTTCTTCTTCTTTTTTTTGTACTGAAGAACATTTCGCTTAAAATAAAACATTATTACATGCACATAGCTTCCTACAGCAAAGCCTGTCAAACCTTGAAGTGCAATTAGGTTTTTTCTTAGCATTGTAGCCTCTTGGAGGAGGAGTCTGTTCACACATTTTAATGAAAACACTGTACCCTTGAGGTCTCTTATATGCCCCACCCCCCATAAAGTGAAAATGATAATAAGGTGGGGATTTCTGTTTGCCCCCAGAGTCAAAATGGTTAAATCAAATTCTAATTGGAAACAGAGTTGCTACTTTTCACCCAAAACTTCTTGGTTAATCGCCTTGTCTGGGGTAGTGGGCCTTATGCTTTACAGAGACAGTTGTGGCATTTGGGACTCAAGCTGCTTCCTCAAGTTCTATCAATGATACATCCCAAGCATGGCTACTTCTTTAAGGATTCCTCTTGGATTTCTCCTTTCTTAAGAGTAACGTTTCCAGATTCTCCTAAGAAAGAGCTCCCATCAATATGTGATTTTTTTTTCTTGTGAGTCTTATGATTCAATAAACACAAACACAGCTCTCCCCTCATGGGAGATAAGTCATTTAGTTCTGGAGCCAAGTATGAGAGAATGTGGCTCAGAAGCACACATTGAGCTCATCCTAAATACCATGTTCCATCACAATAACAATTTCATGATTCTTTTAGTGCAAGAACAAAGGAAATTATAAATCAGGACACACCAAACACAATGGGTGAAAGCATGAGGCAGTTGGGTTGAAGCAAAGAAGATGCATGCTTGTTATAGTCACCCAAGTCCCCAGTGAACATTAAGGTTCTGATTATTCCACCTTAGAGAGTGCTTACTGTAGCTGTGACTTTTGTTAACAGAGCAGAAGGGTGTAGATTCGTATATCCTTTATTTACCAATGAACATGCTTTGACCCCTAACTTCATGCCAATGTGTGAAAGTTAGTATGATCCAGTGAATAAAACAAAGACATCCCACCCCATAATGGAGCTTACATATCTAGATGGAGAAGATCGATATGAACGTAAGTTAGGTGCCATAACTAACAGAAAGCAGGTGGGAAGGAAATGTAGCAAATAACACACTAGTGCTGTGTGGAGAATTTAGCTTTCAGTTTAAAGTTGGGTGGTTTGTGTAGAGTTCACTGAGTAAATGAATTTAGAGCAAAGACATGAAAAGGTTAAGGATACTGAAGGAAGATGGTTCCCAGGCTAAGGACAGAACTCCCAATGTAGGAATTGTGTGGCAGGTACAGTATGAAGGTAGTAGCAGAGGATCCAAAGTATAAGAAAGCCTGAAGTCACTTCCTGTAGGTGCATTAGGATACACTGAATTGTGGTGCCTCCAAAATCATATATTTGGAAATACAGTCACTGACGAGGTGATAAGATGAATTCACAGTGGGCTCACAGTCAGAATTGAGGAAGTGACTTTAGATAATGCGTACCAACCCAGGGAGATTGACATATGGTGATGAAGACTCAAGCTATGTAGGTGATGCTTCTATTAGAAAATGGATGCCAGTGACTACCTGCAAGCCATGGGTGACTTCGGAAAGGCATGGGACACACTTTTCATCCCAGCCATTGAGCTTGCAGATGCCTCGATCCTGGACTTCAGCTTCTAGAATAGCAATGCAATAAGTTTCCACTGTTTAAGGGGCAACCAGTCCGTATGGTCCTTTGTCATTTCCCTTCTCCCCCAAGGATGGACACATAGGATACTCTAAGGATTCCAGCATTTACTCTAGGTGAAATAGGATTTGATTTAGACTTTAAAACAAGGGTTCTCAACCTGTGGGTCATGACCCCTTTGGGAGAAAAATGGACCCTAGGTGACTGTCAGGAAACCCAGATACTTATATTATTATTCATAGCAATAATAAAGTTACAGTTTTGAAGTAACAGTGAAAATAATTTTATAGTTGGGGGTCACCAAAACAAGATGAGGAGCTGAATTAAGAGGTTGCAGCACTAAGAAGGTCGTAGAACCACTGCTTGAAGAGAATATTCTAGATGTTATTTAGGCAATCCATGTTTAGGGAACAAGGGTGCAATACTAAGATCATATGCTTAAGTCAGAGATGATGGTGGTTGGAGTGATAGCAATAGATGGAGGAATATTGGTTGCTTTTAGGTTATTTGGGGGATAGAGTGGACAGGATTTTCTGATGGATTGTTTCTTAAGCAGGAGGCACAAGAGAGATGGTAAGACCTTAGGATAGAAGTACTAGAAGGTTGAGTTGACACCCTGAGGAGGAGGAGGAGGAGGAGGAGGAGGAGGAGGAAGGAGGAGGAGGAGGTAGGAAGAAGGAGAAGGCTCTGTTTGATGTAGATTTCCATTTGGTCTTAATGGGTGGAGGTCAGAGTCTCTGTTTTGCACATATAAAGTCTAAGATTTCTAGTGACAGCCCAGAGAAGGTATCTGGGTAGATAGAAGCTCTTTAATGCCCCTGCTATGTTATCAGCTATAAAATTCAATCCAGCACAGGAAAAGAGAGGTCACAGAGCTAATGCTGTTTATTCTGACCACTGGTAGTGATAGCATTTTAGCATCTGAGAAAGCACACCAATACTACAAAATTCTGCAGTAGTGCAAGATGGCCTATCTTTAAAGATTTCTGCTTTTAAGGCTGGTATACATTATTTATGCTGTCTATACAAGAACTGTCTGGAAGAGTCTAGAGAGGAGACCATAGCCAGGCCTGCGATGCTCTTCTTTACTGTGCTGCACACCTGATCCTGGTGACCTAATTTAATTCTTTCATATATGCTGACCCACTGGCTCACATCTTTATTCACTTGTAGTTAATTGTGCAAAATATTTTTATCCTCATGACCATTGATCTCAGGATGATTTCGCTAAGATATTTTAAACTACTAGAGTACAAGTAAAAAGTGATTCCTGACTTGATGGTTTAAAAATTAAGGAGATTTAAAGTTAGTTCAATTTTGTCCAGTGTCTCCTAGTGCCCACCACACTTTTGCTGAATACTTTTGAGCACTGCTTTTTTGTGGGTGACAGCAGAGGTAGCAGATAAGAGTGTACTGGGAAACCAGTGGCACACAGGAGCCGTGAGTGGCAGGCAGCCAGCTGGGGTGGAGGCTGGAGGGTGTAGGTGTGTGGGGAAACTGTGAGGGGAAGGAGGTGTGAGGAACAAGACGAGGTGATAGAAAATGTTCTAGGATATATAAGAGAGCAAGTGTCAGGGTGGGGTTGAGGGAGAAGAGGTGTTGGGGTGGGAATGAGGAAGAGAGATGTTGGGTGGTGTTGAGAAAAAAAGTTTTGCATAGAGGTGGTACAATTTAATTTGATGTATGTCTCTTTTGGCTAATTGGTTTGAAGATGACAGGAAGGTTTATTCATGAGGAAGACAATTGTGGCAAGTCCCATTGGAGTTCTTTGGGTGCTAGGCATGGTGTGTGCCTTGTTTTTACAGTAAATACCATTGCTGGGGGAGTCTGACTAGCATCCCATGCTATTGCTTTTGTGAACTTTAGATATCCTGGAGTCTCCCCCCTTTTCTCTAGCCAACTTTTTCTAGAATGTCTGGAAGTTTTTGAAGTGCAATGAGACACAATTAGTACTGTCTTCTATCATACTTAAGCTGTAGTGAGTATGTAGTAGATTTGGCTGTCTCTCAGACTTTGCGAAGAAAACCAACCACTCCTATGTCACAAGAGTCACCTCTTTACCTCTTTTGCTTCATCCACAACTCATAAGGGTGATGGTACATGCATTCTCAGCTCACCCATTTCAAGACCACAGTTTTAGATTTCATTCCCATCTTTTATAAACAATAAATGACTTCTGTATCTGTTGCCTAGATCCAAGAGATACCCTAAAGCCATTCTAATGGGAGGAACCATTAAAATTTTGCAGTGAAGGATAAAAGGCACATGGGTACTAGTGTCTTCTCTCTGGAAAGTTTACTCCTCTTAAAGCTGCTGTGTCCTGTTGATTTTACTCTTTTTGACTGAAAGCACTCAGGTTCTCCTGTAAGAGCCCTCTATCACTGTTAGAGCTCGGATTCCTTATTTCTTCATGGTAATTCCCTTGACTGCCTGGTGGCCACACAAAAGCACCCTAGGAAGTCCCCACCATTATAGTTCATAGACATGGAGCTGGACAGAAGGTGATTAGCTGGCTCTTGGACACAGAACAGTTCAAATCCCAATCCAGTGTCTTCATTTCTCCACTGCATTGTAAGACCTGGCTGAGAAGACAATGATGGATGTGGCTTGATGCTGTCACTCCATTAATTAGGAAGATGTAAAAAGTTACAGGAGTTCCTGACTTAGAAATTTGATTCTGATTGTGACAGAAAAGCCAACTGAAAAGCACCGACAGCTGACTGTGCAGGAACTATGGAAGGAGACTCACTTACCAGCAGGGAAATGGTTATTGAATGAGCAGGAGGCCTTTAGAATATTTCCTTGATATAAGACAAAGAAAACCAGCCTACTGAAGGAACAGAAATGTACTTCTGTTAGGTAAAATGGCTCAGGCCTATAATGCAGAATTTAGGAGGATGAGACAGTAGGATTACCATGAATTTGAAGCTTAGGCTACAGAGTAAATTCTAGGTCAGACAGAGACACAGGGTGAAACCCTGTCTTAAGAGTGACAGGCCCAAGGCAAGAGAGTTCTAAGAAAGGAGGGAAGCACATGTGCCCTTGACTTCATTCAGTTTGGCTGGAGGATGGACACTGGGTACCAACAGGTAGGATGGAAGAGCATGGAAAGATGAAAGTATTAGAGAAACACTGATAAGACATGTAGATGGTGTTTGTATGCATGCAAGTATGCATATGTATGTGTGCATATGTATATGCATGCATGAATGTGTACATGTGTATAAGTGTGTATGTGTGCATGCATGTGTGTGTTGTTTGTAATGTGTCAAGGATTTTAATGTTATCCTGGGCATAGTGGGGGATGATTTATGAACTATAAAATGGGGATGACAAAAATAAAGGCTTGTGAGGCAGGTTCTAAGAGGCAAAGAGGAACATGATAACGGAAGTGTTCACAAGCTATTATGGAATAGGAATGTGTATCATACAGAAGAATGTAAGTGAATAAGCATAAACAGTTGACCAGGTGTAGTATAGTATTTCATATCATTTACTAACACACATGTATTTCTGTTGTGGATTTCCTGAGGGTTGAACTATATTCAGTCACTGTGAGACTGGCATTCTTTATCCTGTGGCCTTCTAGGATTCCCTGCTTCATTGCATGTCACTGGTAACACACCACATTTTCTTCATTCCGCATTTCTTTAGGAAGCAGCTAAATTAGGACAAATGGAAAGTTCGAGCATGAAATATAATTGAATGGTAACAGAGTATAATAGAATGACAAGGAGTGATCAAAGACAGCAAAAGGTGAATCTAAGGGCCTGATCATGAAAGATACAGGTCTTGAGATCAAATACATCTGTAGAGCCCAAAATAAAAATATGAATCAGACCTTAATCAAAGCTATTATGCTTGATGTTCTGCCTTGATAAGTCTAATAATAGCTGACATCGAGTGTCACCACCAGGAAGCCTTCTGAGCATTTATTTATAAAAGCTCTTATTTGAGCATCACAAAATCTTACCAAGTGTATAATCATCGTCACCTATTACACTGCAGAAACTAAAGCACAAATGTGTTAGGGAAGTTACATGGTCACCCGATTAAGTGGCATAATCTTGACAAGGGCTGAAAGAACACTTATGTTTGCACACACTCCCTCACTCAGTTTTCCTTCCTATTAGATACAGCCCATCATAATCCACAGTATGACCGACACACTAGCAGTCATAGTATGACCCACATGCTAGCAGCCAGAGCAACACCGTGTGCATAATGATGAATACTCACTCTGTGCTGTTTGTGTCACTGGATGATACTATTTTAGCTTATTTGTCACAAAACTGCCAAGAAAGGGTGGCCTGGGTTTTGCCAGAGAGGAATCTATGATAATTAAGAAAATCTGTGCAGAAGCAGAGCCACTTTCCTGCAGCTGGTGAGAGGCATCATGAAGTGTTTTGGTAGCTTCTGACATATGAGTTGTGTTGATGTCGAAACAGTCCTTACCTCATCTGGAGTAAGAGATAGCTTGTTCTGGAGTTAAATATGACTATAGCTTAGGAACACAGGCGCCAGATTACACCTAATATCACATTCCAATGTTGTTACCATTTTATGAAAGTCTTATAGTTACAGAACAAAAGAAAAGTCTTAAATCAAGCTACTACTCAAATGCTCAAATCCATTGGTGAAATTATCAGATAGGCAGGGTCCATCGAAGCAGGGCAGTCTCTATTGTAGACCTCAGAAGCTGTAGCATTTTTAGGCCTTGGCTTGATGGAAGTTAGGGGTCTGATACTAGATTGGTAAACTACTTATCCACTAGTCATAAGACTATTAGGTCAAACACACAAATGGGCCATGAATGGTTTTAAAAGGCACTACAGAGATCCCAAGATAATTTGACTCTTGACTTGTCACATTCCAATGCTTAACAGTCATGCATGCTCTACTCAGCAAATCAGCCTTGGAGTGTCTTTAACATAGGTGTGGTTTCTCCTAAAGTCTAATTCCCACCCTTCAGGATTGAGAAAGAGGCATTTTACACGGAAAGTATGCCTTCCTAGGCTATATCTCACAGCTGACTTCTAGAACATGAAAGAATACTGACGACCATAGCCTGAAATTAAGAGAAATAATTACTTTCAAGTGAGCTGAAATGTTTTTGGAAATATTTTTAAAAAGTTTCATATCTAGAAGGAGATTTCTCCCAGAAGTGCCTTTGAATAAAGGGGTTATAAAAGAGGCTATAAGGAGATGTTGATGGTTGTGGTGAGTGATCAGTTTGAGAAAGTACAGTTATATTTCATTTTCTTGAAGATACAGCAGAACAGCAGCCCTAATGAGGTGGTTCATGCAGATGTATTGAATGGATGTCAAAGAGTTCCCACCCATATGCTATGCTCTGAAGTTGAAGTTGCAGGAAAATGTGAGCCAATGTGTAGCAATGTCATTTAAGAATTAACTACATGCACTTGGGAGGCAGAAGCAGGTGGATTTCTGGTTTGAGGCCAGCCTAGTCTACAGAGTGAGTGCCAGGAAAGCCATGGCTATATAGAGAAACCCTGTCTCAAAAAACCAAAACCAAAAAAAAAAAAAAAAAGAAAAAAGAAAAAAATTAACTACAACAACAGCAGCAGCAGCAGCAATGACAACACCCTCTGCTTGTGATAACCTCAATTATTATCATACCTATAGGAATTGTCTGTCTATTCCTACAGAAAAAAAATCGAATATTATTTTAGGGCCAATGAAAAGAAGAATAGTACCACTTTTAATAGAGGAAATATAGAATTCCAGGGTGGACATTGTGTTCCATCCATCATGCCAATCAAGGAAAACAATAGAATCAGGCAGTAATGCTCTGGTTGGCATCTGAGACCCTCCATGCTTGGCAGGCACATTGAGTGGTAGTGACCCACAATGGAAAGACTTGTCCTCTTGAAGAACTTTGGGTCTGACTAACACACAAAAATCGTGTCTTCAGAACAGTCTATCACTCGCCTGAGATAACTCATCCCCCTATTCACATAAACATAGGCTCTTTTCAAGTCGAACTTGCAGCAGGTAACTTACACACACGTGTGAATATCCACATCACACTGAGTATCTCCTCCACCAACAGATAGTGAGGTCTTACATCTACTTCCCACTCATCCACTGCGTGTTCTTTCTTTCATCTTTCATCACGTTTAAGCATCCCAAGGTTGCATAGGCATTATGAAACAAGTAGTGGGACTATATAACTCCATTTTTGCAATTTTCCTTTTAAAATGATTTAAGTATAATAAGCATACTTAAATAAATGATTTAAGGAAGAATAAAGCACATGTTCAAAGTGTATGAGTTGAAATGTTTGGACAAATGGGTACACGGGGATGAGAAAAATCATCACCACCCTTCTAAACATGATTCCTTGGCCATCCTTTCATCTTTCTGGTCTGCCCATTGTACTCCACTTCCCCCATACTCCAAGGCGTCTGCTGATCTCTCTGAGATTGTGGCATATCTTGCAATTCCAGGAATTGTGCTAGTAGAATCCTGAACTATGTGTCATCTGAGGAGCTGCTGGAAGCTCGAATTCATATTTGAGTATTCCACTGAATTTCCCTCAGCCTTGAGGAAGAAGACTAAACATATTAAGCATATGCCTCTTTTTCTACAGGCTGATAGTGTTTTTGTGTGATGTGTGTATACAAATTACTTCTTTTTATAATTCTTCATTTATTCTGTTGGTTTTTCAAAATGCTGTGTATGTTTTCAAGTGTTTTCTCTTAGTACATGGCTTATTTTTCAGTCCTTGAATATTCATGAAAAGAACAAAAGTTGACATTTTTGATGAATTCTGATTTCTATTTTTCTTTTTGCTTATATAATGGATGTTATGTTGTATCTAAAACACTGTTGCTGAGTCAAAGTGAAAATGTCTATTCCATGTAGCTTAATAATTTTAGAATGGAATCTGGGGTCCCTCTGACTATTAACTTTAGCATATGAATCAAGAATTGGGTCTCTCTCTCTCTCTTTTTTTTTTTTTTTGCCTTCACCTGGATAGTTAGTAGCTTTGAGTTACATTAGTGAACAACAAAACTCTCTTCCCTGCCTCTGTCTGTGTGTGGTACTTCTTTGCACATGTGCGCATGAACAGATGTGTGCATGCATGGAGTCCAGAAGGCAATGTCAATCATCGTCCTCACTCTTCACAATGTTTACAGACACACGTCACTGTTCCCATTTTTAATGTGGTACAGAAGACTTTTCCTCTGTCCTCATGCTTGGACTGCCTTGACCTGCCTGAGCCATCTGCTCAGCTCAAACATGGCTTTTCTCTCACCCCTTATTAAAGTGATGGGTCTTTGGTTGGGTAGAAAAAATGATCCTGGAGAGATTTCAAATCCTTTTAATCTTTTGCATTCTTCCATCTTAATTATGTTTACAAAGTCTTTCCAAATTGTACTGAAATTTGGTTTCAATATTCAGACTTTATAACTCTGAAATCCAGTTAAAGACAAAACAATTAGAAAGACAAAGGGTTTTATAATAGATCTTAAAAATGGACTTACACTATCCTTCAGGAACACTGTAAATTTTGACTAGCTTTTTACACAAAATGAATTATGTCATTGATACAGGTATCATGAGTGTTACTAAAGAGAGCATATTGCAAAACTCCTAGACCATGACAATTATACACTAAGACATTATATATAACTTCAGCTATGTGCCAGACACTATCATTAAATGAAGATTTGATCAAGTATACACTAAAATTTAAATTAATCTCATATCATAGTATGCATGCCCGTGTAAGTTGTGACACCAAGCTGTCCTGGACACCAAAGGTGTCCTATGAGCTTCTTGAAGCATATGATTCTTAACTTTCATGTGGAAAATCTTCATCCAATTTTAGTAACTCAGGCTTTGCCTTGAAGACGGTGCCACTCACACAAGCCCTCTCAAGGACTTCCTGTATGTGTTAGGAATCTCTAATAGAATTTAACTTAAAATGTAATGGATGAGTTCTTTAAAATTTCAAAAAAGTCTTGTTTTAATTGACATCAAGTCGTAGAGTCAACTTTTGGTGCTTACTTCAGATAAAAATAACTAATACATCTTCTGACTATGCCTCTCTAGTTTGTATTTGGATCTACAAGATGGGCAAAAGGGGTCTTAATCTTTTATACCCAAATGACTGCCAAAGTGAGCTATATTTTCCTATGGATCTCTGGATTCAGAGTGTGTGAAGGTAGTCATATCATGACAGAAGTCAAGACTATGGTCCCTTGCTCTCTAATTCCTCCAGATCTCTGGGGTAAATAGGGGCTTTGCATCCAGGCAGCAATGGATCCCCCCTCCAGGCTGCTTCCCAGAGCCTCACCTGGCTGTCAGCACCATAGCAGCAGTTCCTCTCTTCAATCCTTTCTCCACCACTTGACATTTGTTCTGCTTGCCGAGGTTAAGCTATGTTCAGATATTTCTTACCCTTTTCTAATAGCCTTCGTTTGCAGAAACATAGCTTAAAGTATAGTTGTAGACAGGCAGTTTTGAATCCTGCAATCTCTCTAAAGACAGTCAGAGATTTCATCTTAACACCAAGATCCTTCCAACCCAGTTCTTAGGAGACAGACAAGTTGATCAAATGTTCCCACTGTTATTTCCCCAGGCTTCTAAGGCTGAACTTAGCCTTAATGATTGAGCTCTCTGCTTATCACCTTTCCTCAAAGAACATATACATTATTACTGAAAAGAAAAAGGTATGTGAAAAAGAAGAGAAATGACTGACAGGACCCAACTGCAAAAACTAGTAGGAGAGATTTTGTAAGGAGCCGCCCTCACATTGGCCATTACAAGATGGCGCTGATGGCACTGGCACCTGTGTAAACAAACCATCTGCACATGCGCTGGGGTAGTTTCCCACCCCATGTGCTCTGCCTTCCCCGTGACGACAACTCCGGCCGATGGGCTGCAGCCAATCAGGGAGTGACACGTCCGAGGCGGAGGACAGTCCTCCATAAAAGGGACGGGTTTTCGCCATTCAGAGGATCTCTCTATCAATCTCTCTCTCTCTCTGGCCATCTCTCTCTCTCTGGCTCCCTCTCTGGCTCTCTTCGCCACTGGCTCCTGATGGGGTAAGCAATAAAGCTTGTGCTGCAGAAGATTCCGGTTGCCCTGAGCGTGTTCTTACCAGGGGGAACACAAAAGCGCGCGCAATAAGATTTAAGTTTGAGAAAGTGGGAGAGAATGGCCCCAAGGAAGGAGATGCAGACAACAGTTGTCCTAAATACTGGGTTAAGGCCCTGAGAATTCAGAGGAACACTCCGAGAGTCCTGACTCTTCCTCATACTGTCTATTGACTGTTGAACTAAGTAGCTGTTTGACTAAAATTGGGTCAGTACTATTTGAGATCAGGATATTCAGATTAGCCATGCTCATACAACCACACATAGTCTGATGGTGTCTTAGTGAGGATGGCCAGTGAGTATTAGAGAGATCCCCATAAGCCTAAAATAAAGTTGGAAAATGTTTACTGCCCAGTGACATAGGAGCCACTGGTACCTTGTGCTGCAAGGTATCATTCACATGATTATGGCAATGCTGGTGTAAGCAACCCTGTATCACCAGTTGTAGACTACTACAAAATATAACTATGCACAAAACACAATATTTGGCAATGCTCACAAATGTCTGCAGTCCTGGTTTACTTACAATGTTATGCCTTTTATTGTTACTTTAGAGTGTGCCCCTGAGAGAGGCCTGCTTGTTATAAGGCACCACGCTGTGTTATAGCAGTGGGGGATCCATGTAGTATATGTTCAATGCTTCTTTTGATCACATCAAGAGACATGTTGGCAATTGACCTATATGGCTTCTAGGGTTGTGTCAGTAATCTCCATCGCATCCCCACACTGACATAATCATCACTTGCACTTCACACAACATAACCCCATCTTTCAGAAACAAATGTCTACATTTTAAAGGTTCATTCAATGAACAAACCTGCCTAGTGGGTATGAATAAACTTAATCAAACTCATGGCTATTTACTAATTTTAATAACACTTGGAAAGCCAAGGGTTAGGTGTACAAACATCCTGAGATCTGGCTGAGTTTACCCAACAGTACCATGCTGGGCATACCACAGCATAGTCTTCTTGGCTCCTCACATTCTGGCTACACATCAGTTTCCTTTCTAGGCCCTACTACTGGTGGCTAGTTGGTCACTCTGGCCTGCCTCATCTCAGTTCTGATGGAGCAGCACAATCACCACATGATTCAGTAGTCCACAGGAGGGCCGCTACTCTGTTTGGCAAGCCCTGCTCCTCTCCACCTGCCTATCGAGGGTCTCCAGCAATTAGGGAGGGATATGGCTTATGCTTGTGTTTCTAAACAAAGATCACTGGAAACTGGAGTAGTTGGATGATGGCTAAAAAACTATCTTTGAGGACTTCAAAATAAAGGCACAGAATTATCCAAAGTTGTGTTTGTGTGTGGTGGTATTTTTATACAATGTTAAGATTCAAGCCAAAGTAAGATATTGGCAAGTCTATGAAACCCAGTATGAACTCTGGGAAAGACAAGAAATAAAACCATATAGGGCCTGTTCTTACCTGCACATATGCTCATCTCCTTTCTCTACACACATTACCTGACTTGACACAGCACATCTGTTTTTTTTTTTTTTTTTTTTCTCCATCTCTGGTTTTGTGAATTGCACACACCAAAACTGAAGAGGAATAGCCTTGATGTTATTGCTGGCCCATGGGATGCAGGTGGGGATTCCTGTGGCTGCTTTAACAGATGGCTGGGAACAACTTGCAGTTTAATTCCCCTCAAGGGCTCCAGGTCCCACCTCCTGGGTAAGTGTTAAAACTGACTTCAGTGTTTTCTGTTTTTAGACTGGCAGCCATCGGAGCTCTGTAATTTGCCCCACGGGAGTAAGCAAGCACCAGCCCATTCTACATTTGTTCAGGGGAGGTAGACTTTTTCTGTAGTTATTATTGCTACATAAGCAATTATTAGAGGTTTGATTATTTGTGGAATCAAGAGAATTAGTGGCTATAAACTATGTGCTGATAAAGGAGTAAGGAGAGAAGAGAAACGCCACCCAGATGCACCCTCTCCAGAATCCTGATAACACCTGAGTGGCTTCCTTTGTATTATGAATGTTTCTCTGTTAAGTGACCTTGTAGCATGAGGCATCCACTTTTAAACACTTTTAGTAGGTCTTTCCCATAGGGACAAATAATGAAGGAACATACATATTAGCCTACTTTGTCAATTTCCAGCCTTTCTGCACATTTATCTTGTCCTCTGCACAGTTATGCAGGACAAGAAAGGTGATTATTAATAGCACTCTGTTGTTATTTTATGGATGGAAAGGCAGAATTTAAAGAATTAATCCAAACACTGTAAATAAAGGGTATAGATAAGATTCAAGTCTGGGTTCTCTAAACCAAGGACCTTTTACTCTTTGCTTGATTGAAAAAGTGTGTGAGGTCAAGAAAGAAGAAGTGGCATAAAGATACTATTTATATGAAACCCCTGGAGGCTGGGACACAGGGGTGAGCAATAAGTAGCTAGGCCATCAGGAGTCAGTGGCATGACAAGCATTCACTTACTAAACATGAAGGGAGATTACAAATAACAAGTAACCCTTGAGTCCAGCAATAGTGAGCTGAATGTCCAGAGTTAGCCATTGAGAAAGTGCTCTTTATGGAAGAAGGGGTGCCAGGGGAGACAGAAGAGGTAGGTTAAGGACAGGAGGCTGGAAATGGCAACAAGGCAACAATCCAAAAGGAACAAGCAGTGTTTCAGTCAAAAGTCAGCTAGAAGGTTGGTGAGAATCCAACCAACTATTCTTTAAATTATGCATACCTCAAGGTTCCTAATATGTTTGCTATGCTTATCAACTGCAAGTATGCCTTCAGGCCTGGTGAGATGGCTCAGTGGGTAAAAGGCATGTGCTTCACAAGTTGGTCAACCTGAGCTACAACTTTGGAAGTCACAGAAAGGAAAGATCCAAATTTACAAACTGTTTCCTGACAACATATATGATAGGTGCCTCTCTGAATGCTAAATAGAAAACAGCTTAACAATGCTTTCACCATGCAAGCCCAGTCTTAGTGAATTGCTGGAGGTTTTAATAGGCTGCCTTTAATGAAGGCATATAAACTCAGAACTCACTGGGTGGTGAACAGTGCCTTCCATTCCTGCCTACCTGTATTGTAACAGACCCATTACTCACACAATTTATGATCCCTAAAGCATCTTGTTGAAGGAAGTGTTGGCCATTAAAGGAAATGGTTGTCTATGCTTGAGAGGGTTGATGCTGCATATCACAGCTTTCCTGTCCTCATGACAGAATGCCCGAGAAAAGGAATTTAGGATGAAGAAAGACTAACTTGGGCTCACTGTTTGAGATTTGGGTCCTTGTGACTGTTTGGCCCCTGCACGGGAAAGCAGGACATCACAGTAAGGAGCCTGTGGCAGACTACAGTGGCTCATCTCATGGTGAACAGGAGGAGGGGACAGAAAAGTCAGGCAGATGTGGGGCAGGGTGGAGCTTTCCAGGGGCATATCCCCAGTGGCCAAGTTCCCCAGTGTACTGGCTAGTTTTTTTGTCAACTTGACATAGCTGTAGTTATCACAGAGAAAGGAGCTTCAGTTGAGGAGATAACTCCACAAGATCCAGCTGTAAGGCATTTTCTCAATTAGTGATCAAGGGGGAAAGGCCCCTTGTGGGTGGGACCATCTCTGAGCTTGAAGTCTTGGGTTCTATAATAGAGCAGGCTGAGGAAGTCAAGGGAGGCAAGCCAGTAAAGAACATCCCCCCATGGCTTCTGCATCAGCTCCTGCTTCCTGAACTGCTTGAGTTCCAGTCCTGCATCCTTTGGTGATGGAAATGTAAGCGGAATAAACCCTTTCCTCCCCAACTTGCTTCTTGGTCATGATGTTTGTGCAGGAATAGAAACCCTCACTAAGACATCCAGTTATTCTTTATTCCTCAACAAGACCATCACTTTATGAAACCATCAAGGATTTGCTGTATATCTATGTCAGAGACTTAATGATCCAGTCAGTGGTTGAAGAAATCATCCAGTATCCAGTGTCCAAGCTTTCAATATGTAACGTAATATTTAAATGCTGATTCAAATGCTCATAGGCAGTGTAGGAGATGGATTCTAAGCTATCTGAACTGGCTCCAAAGATAGTTCAGCTCCCTTACACTCCCAGATGCCTTCCCTACTTCTTTGTCTTGCTCAGGGATATTGACCTATATTTATCTAGCTCTGTTTTGAACAGCCATCTTGCTCAACTTGGGTGCATGAAAAATAGAATCCACAGGGAGAGAAATAACATTCTCTATAGATTGTTAGAAGCTTTGTCGTAGAGAAATCAAAATTCCTATCAAACACAAGGATGTTCTATATGTTTGTGGTCCTATCAAGTTTAAAATCAAAGTTATATGCAAAATAATATAAAATTTTGTTAATTAAATCAAAACATTGGAAAAAAGTTTTCTCAGGATTATTAAGTTTACTTGAGAAAATAAAAGACTTACATATAAATATTCAAGGTGACAAATATTCAGGAAATCCTCAATTCCCTCCCAGAGTAAATGTTAGTTCACATGGTTTTTTCTCAAACCATTATCTTGAATCATGTCTGGTCACCTTTATTCCTACTAAAGTAGAAAGTATTAATTGCTCACCTGCTACCAAAGACAACAGTTTTTATTAGTTTAGAAGTTATCTCTGAATTTCTCAGCCATAATTCTTAAAAGTTATAATTTAGCAGGGTGTGGTGGGGCACACCTTTAATCCCAACACTTGGGAGGCAGAGGCAGGCGAATTTCTGAGTTTGAGGCCAGCTTGGTTTACAGAGTGAGTTCCAGGTCAGTCAGGGCTACACAGAGAAACCCTGTCTCGAAAAAAAAAAAAGTTCTAACTTATAACCTGCTTTTTCCTCTATTATAAAAAATAATTGATAATTAAAGGGTAGCATCAGTAGACATGCCAAAGTGGCCAGGAGAAAGACTACAAAGCCTCAACCCTACAAAAAGGGTTGCAGACAACTAAGGAAGGCTGGGAGCAGAAAAGTTAAAAGGCTATCACAGAGAAGAGCACACCAACCGGGTAGCCAATACAAAATGGTCAGCCCTGAAACATGATATAAGTAACATTATATGGGCCAAGCCAATTATATTTAGGAATATATTTGTATATCATATGTGAATATTATAACAATTAATGAAAAGCCCATGAAGTTGAAAGAGAGCAAGAAGTGTTATATGGAAAGGTTTTGAGGGAAGAAAGGGTAGGGGAAATGATATTGTATTGCAATATTAAAAACATTTTAGAAAGACCAATTGCCTGCAATTCAGACATTGTATCAAAGAGAAAACACAACACTTTAATATTTTCTGCCAAAATTTACTTTAATCTTTATTTCACAGAGGCTCCTTGTGATGTCAGTGCTGACTGACATGTCTTTAATGTTAGAGAGGTCAGAGAGAGGAAAGGGACAATATTTCAAAAGGGATGAGAAGTTTACAAAGCAAGATAGAGTAGAATACATTGTTTCAGAGACAAAGGGATCCATTTTATCATGAGACAATCTCCACTCTCTTTTTTTAACTTTCAATATTAAAAAGGATTAATAAGATGAATGTATTTATACAATGGTACAAAGTTAAAATTATGATGATTCATCTGGAAGTAAGCTTTATGATCTTTCATCCCATTTTATAGATGAAGAAACTGACGCTCAAGGCCTCACCAAAGCATATGGCTACTCAATTCAAATGGCAGGGAGGTGTGTGCAGAGTGGCAACTAAACAGAGATTCTACATATACTCATCATCTTGTCTGGAACTTGTTTCCATCTAAAGAAAAGAGTGGCCTGCACTTAGTGAGGCCTAAGGTTTCTGGAAATATATGCTACAAGCTCTCAGTTACTAGAGGACAGTCTACCTTGCTCTGATTCTTTGCAATACTGAGTATGCTATTGTTATAGAGACAGAGATAGAAAGAGCCCAGATATGCCTTGTGCTGGGATGATTTCTCCCATGGCCTTGGAAGAAAGTAAGATACTGTGCTGAGAGAACTAAGTGATGAACCATGTCTACATGACCCAGGAACAAACTGAATTAACCCTCCCAAACCCCAGGTGACTCTTCACCTGGCTCAGACAAAGCACTAGGGGGACCAGGGGCACCTGGTGGCTGCCTGCGAATATTCTTGGCATATCAGAGGCACACTTGGCAGCTCTTTGGCTATACATACATCACTGACAAACTCCCCACCCCACCACCTTGCCTGACTATACAAGGTGAATGTTCTCTCAAGATTCACTTTGTTTGATTCTGAAGAAAAATCATAGGCATGGTGACAGGGACTTTCTCACTTGGCATTGTAGCTACTGCTTTCTAAACAGTATTACAGTGTACCATACAAACAATAATAAGCAATTTACTCCAACTTTGATAAAAAGTCTTCCTGTTTATATATGAGCTATAAAATAACTCCCCATCTTACATCCCTGCGTTCTTTCTGAAACACTGTTTTTAGTACATCTACCCTGGACAGATGAACATTTCAGAATCATACTGACAAAAGCAGGGACAAAATATCAGTGGTTCTAAGTCTAGGCAAGAGGCACTGGGGTTGTTTAGAGACAGCATCTTGAAAGACCTCCATCTCTACTCTTTGCAGGAGAGTCTGAGTTCTTGGGTTCCTTGCTCCCTCTGATGTGATGTCCATTTTGGATGTTTGGTACCTGCATGCCCCTCTGGAACTCCATCTATCCTGGGTCACAGAGGTTCTTCCTCTTTGCAGAAGCTGTTGCCCCACTATGTTTGGGCTTTGGAATGTAGCAGAGTGGGCACCTGCTGGTGGGCCATAGAACTATGGTTTTCAGATTCTCCAGAGTATCATAGGGCCTCCCTCTTCAGAGGACCCGCTGGTTGTTTCTTTTCCGAAGTACCTTGCAGCTGTGTTTCTTTGCAAAGATATAGCCACCTTCTGTCCTTCTCTGGGAGCCACACCCTGAAGTAAGAAAGTTAAATGAGGGAGGAGGGGAATTTACAGGCAAGAAATGAACAAATTTATAGCCTGACAATCATTTTCCATGATTTTCACAGCATATCTGTAACTTGGGATTTGCCCTTATGCTTAGAGAACCTCTGAAAGCTCCACTCAAAGAGTCTTGGCCAAAACTATCTGTGGACAGATACGCTCTACACATAATATGTATGCATGTAAATGAGGTCATACTGCACTCTCTATATAATGTATATGCATGTAAATGAGACCACATTATGTGCTACATATAATGTGTATGTATATAAATGAGATCATATTATGTTCTACATACAATATATATGCATATAAGTGAGATCACATTATGCTCTACATATACTGTATATCTATCTATCTATCTATCTATATATATATATAAATGAGATCACATTATGCTCTACATATAATGTGTATGCATATAAAGGAGGTTATATGTATTAGTCTTTTCTGCCTGGCTGATTTAACTTAATACACTGTCATTTTAGCTTATCCACGGTGTTGCAAATGTCTTTGTCTCTTCAGTATCATTTGAATTATACCTTTTATAAAGGGTTAACGAATCTAAGAACATCATTCATTATTACCAAATTTTCCTTTGTTCCTCCCATTTTTAAAAAACATATTGACCTATTAAAGATTTCTTCTTACATATGCATCCACGTGTCTATATTAATGACACTTGTCCATGCAAAGGTGATCATTGACAGATCATTAAGGCTGTGGAATTCAGTCCATTCCTCACTGTGTTCTATGTTATACTTGGTAGGGACTTGTGACTTGGAGGATGTGTCTGCCAAGTGAATTAGATAAAGTGACTCTTGAGAAGAATTCGAATGGGAAAATAAGCACGGCTAATGGCTATGGAAAAATGTCTATCCAGACAGACATTAAAGGAATTAGACATGGTTTCAAAGACAAAGCTTGTCAGGATGGGTCAACTAGATGAAGAAACTGGTGAGCAGGGCTGAAGAGCCTAGGGACATATTGTTCAAAACCCCAGCGTTTTTGTCGTGACGTTTGAATGATTTAACAATTGAGAACATTTTTTTTTTTAATTTAAAAACAGCATTTCTCAGAGGAAGTAAAGAAAGTTAGCTCAACTACTATCCCCTCTGGCAATCAGAGTACATCTTCCCTGAGGAATGGTCAAGAATTCCTTGGAAGGAACTGTCAGTTTCATACCCAGGAACCCTGTATAAGTAGAGGGTTTGGAAAGAAGAGGCTAAAAGTATTTAAGGAGATATATGCAGGGTCTATACAGTTCTAGCTGGGGCAAAACCTTCTGATCATCTGACCTTACAGAGCATGAACCTGAAGCAACAAGAGGGAAGAGTACTATATTCTGGGTGTCATGGATCAGAAAGAAAGCTGAGATGAAAACATGGGCAAAATCTTCTGATCCAAAGGGAATTATTATTATTATTATTATTAAACAGAGACTGTCTTCAGTCTTTAGGTTGGTGAATTTATTTCTTGGACTGGCAGGAAGGGAGCTAACTTCTTATTAAAGTTAGTCAAATGATGAAATCCCAAATCCCGGCTTCCTGGAGTTTCACCACTGATGAAAAGTAGCAGTATTCAGGAGGAATCAGTATCGCTTGATTGTCTAAGAGACTCAGAGGAAAGAAAAGGTAAAGGACAGGCAGGGCTGCAGTTGATCTGTGCCAACATTTCTCCATGTTTCTCGGAGCCTCTTCTTGTCGCATACATTTCTCATTTAGAAGAAAATCCGAGGTTGTTTTCTAAAGACCTATCTGCTACCAGGGAGATCCCCTTGAAAACCATATGATGAATTACATTCTTAATTCCTCCAGGGTCTGCTTTTAATGTTCTCCCATTGTAAAACTCTATCCTGGTTATCTTTTCTCAATACTTCTTGAACTCTGATACTCTTATTCAAGGTATAGGCTGAATTCTCAATGTCCAGGCCCTGATAGGAACTTTTACTTCCTACTGAGCATGTGAATATAGCAACTCATTTAGTGGAGAGTTATAGGTGAAGAATTAAGAATTACAAATTAGCAGAATTGCAACATGAAAACGTATACCTTTATATGTTAAAATCCCTCGAGTATCAACTCAATGTGAGAGCTTTTTACTATTCACAAAAATTGTCTGTGTTCCCTACATTAATAGAATCTAATGCCTTTTTCCATTATTAGAGCAGTTGCATTTTTTTTTTTTTGCATGCTAGGATACTGTTGTGACTTTGCAGAAACAAGAGGGAAGTCACCCTTGTGTACAACACTTGTTCTGAATTGGAAGAAACGGGTGCTTATAAGGCTCAGGGAATAGACAAGGCCCAGAAAGCTCCTGAAACATTAGAGTCCCAAGGCTCCTCCCAGTGTTTTAAATGTAATAACATTACCGGGGAGATGATGCTCTCCAAATCAAAAAGTCAGCTGTCTAAAAGTGGTACAGGGAACTCAGGGATGCCATTGCACAAACCGTGTGGCCTGTTCAGTGATGCAGCTGTCTGAGTTAGTCATAGTTGTTCATGGAGCTAGACTTAAGTAGAATACTCTCTTTTTTGCAATGCCTCATCTTGACATGGAGAGACATTGGTTTACTTTTCCCTCACCCAAGATCATGAGGTCCAACAACCTCAGAAGGAGAGCTCTTTGGCTGTATTTTCATTTAAATGAATTGAAACTGAAAAGAAAGTATCAGAGAATCCTAGACATACTGCTTTTGTTTATATACATATGCAACATACACAACACACACACATACACACACACATATGAATGAGCAGATACTGGGTTGGAATGAACAAGCAATTCTTTTGCTGAGTGTGCTCAGAATCTGGAAGTCACTGAATTATGCTGTAGCACAGATTTCAATATTCGGTTAAGGAAATGTAATAGAAGCAACAGAACCCTAGAATGGAGCCAGGAGTCTTTGGGGGCCTAGTTCTTCTTGACTGATATAATTGCTATGAGGTCTAGTTGTCTCCAGTGTAAGACATGGGCAACAGTGTTCAGTTCTCTCAGGGCCACCACAAGGAACAGAGGAGGAAAGGCTGCAGACTGTACTACTGCAGCATGCAGATTTTGCCCTGATTGAACTGTGGTTCTGAGCATGAACTTTTTTTGCCTTGTGAGTCTTGTTCCTGTTTAACCCTTTGTTTCCTTTGCTTTTCCCCCCACCACACCCCCTTTCTTCTGTTCTTCAGGTGGAACCATGTCTTACTCATGTTCCTTTAGCCTTGGGTATTATCTGTCCCAAATCATTTTAAATAAATATTTAAATGTACTTATATGACATCACTCACCACACTTTACAGTAAAAATCTATTAGTGTGTCTGTCCCCTGTCCCACCAACCATCACACTTGTCAATGTTCTCCTCATCTCTTAAACTGTCCAGAGCATCTTCATGTACTGGGAACCCTAAAGTATTTGCTGAGCCACTGAGCCTCTCCAGTTTCATTTCTGCATTTCTTATTTATTTATCTATTTATTTACTTTTACTGCATCTTGAATGCATTTTTTAACAGTCACCCTCTTTTTTTTTTTTTTTTTTGCCTTTCATCCCATTTCTACCATATGCAGCATGACTACATGATACCAAATAATAGCTATCTAAGCCATGACAATTACCTTCTTGATTTCAGCATCTCTAGAGGATGCCATCATAGACGGGGAATCAGGAGAGGAGAGAAGAGATGTATTGTAGAAGAGATGGAGTGACTGGGTGAGAAAGGTGGTCATGTAAGTCACTCACATGGTCTGATACTTAAATTGGAAAGCATACAGGGCTATTTTAGAGGAAAGAGAGCCAGGAGAAACTTGAGGTATAGAGATAATTAGCCAGTGTGGTACAGCCCTCTGGGTCTTTCCTCATAGTCCTTGGATGGGACGACATGGTACTCCAGTTATGATTCTCCCTGTATGCTGCATAAAGGTAGGCCCTGGCAGTCTGACCCGCAATCATTCCTCACCGGTCCTGACCTCAAAGTTTCTGATTCCTCATTCAGTATATAAATAATTCACAAAGCAATTTCCACAAGGCCATGGCAGTGTGACATAGAAATCAATGGTGCCTGGGCACAACGACAGATGGCTTTACAACTCACATACCCATCAGATGGTTACATCACTCTTCCGGATGCTGACTGTTTTCCCTGATGTCACTGCCAAGTGGCTGGGTTGATTCATCAAGAAACAGAGGTAATGGTCACCTTCTTCATCAGTCCTAGCAGACTTCTGGGAGAGAATGGGCCACATATCACTCTTGTTTGTCTCTCTCGCATTTATCTGTTTATTCATGCATAGAGTTTTGTTCTGGAGGTAACTCAAGCATATAATACTCAGAGTCCTAATACATTGAAAATTGTCCCTGTTGAGATTTTGACAAATTATTTTCCTGCTGAGGTCTACTTATGACATTTTTGTCTTTGACAGAATATTTAAAGTGGCTCCCACTGTCAGATAGGCTGTAAACAATCTTCATTGTCAAACTCCAAGGTAGGTTCAGTGTGTTTTGAAAAGCTCCAGGCTACCCAATTTACTAGTTGGTGTATGTGATCAATAGCAGTGCTTTGTCTGCCAACTTCCCTGAGAGTTGTAATAATGATAATGGTGTCATGTAGCACCTTTCCTGGCTTGTGAATCTTCACAAGTCTGCAGATGGCAGAAGCTCAAAGCAGACACCCCACTGTCACTCAACACAAGTTGCACCTGTACCTCTCATGTAGCAGTTACTAAGCATTTCTGCATACCTTATCTTTAACCCTTGTAAGAGCACACACACTTGGGAGTTATGTTAGCTCATTTTCCATTGTGAGTGACACAATCCTGCAGGCTGCCTTTTCTCTAGTAGTTTCTTGTGATGATGATTCTGATCTTAGGTCATGTTGATAGATGGTCTTGTTGCTAATGGTCTTGTTGCTAGAGTTTCTGAGCAGAAACACAGAGTGTGAATAGGTGTGCATTTGTAATGCCCCTTTCCTTTTTATGTATTCTTGGTATTCTGTTGTTAGACTTTGATGATCGCAAAGATTCCTAATCACCAGCCTAAGGTTATACCTCTAAACACTACAGTCAGGTTAAATTTCTACCCTCTTAATACCTTTCAGTGGGGACTAAAGTCCAATATGAGTTTTAGAGAGAAAACACCATATACAATCCAGAGCTTAGATGTGATTTTTATCTCCAGTGTAATAATGAGCCTTGTCTTGAAGGTGAGCAAAATGAGTAGACATTAGCTTAAGAAAGAGATGGGGCCAGTGCTGAGGTGCCCTCTCACTCCCTTGCAGCCTGTGCCATGCTTCTGCTCATGTCTCCAACACCCACAGTCAGCTGCTTAGATGCCAAGGGAACTCAGGGTTTGTTTCTCTTTCTAATACCTAGCTCCACAGGAGAGCCATGACTGACCTAATAGAACAGCACTATGAAATGGTGATCTCAGGCATGATGTGGGACTACTGGGGAAGCCTCTGATAAACAAGGTTTGGTGGTACTCTAAGAGGGTAGAGTAAGGGAGAGGGATATAAAAAACCATTTTCCTTCGTTTTGTTTTATGGTCTCTTGAAGTGGTTGTATAACATTTGCAGCTGTGTCTAGGCATTTTGTGATGAGATGGGTAGAAGATATTTCTGTCATAAAGAAGATGGCTCTCTGGGAGGCTGAAAACCAGCTAGAACCATGATGGCACCAGAGAGCTTCAAACCAATCATATCTACTGCTAAACTTCTTTTTAAAATGTTTTTGAAGTGTTATTCTTGTACATGTATGGTGTGTGTGTGTGTGTGTGTGTGTGTGTGTGTGTGTGTGTGTGTGCATATGAAAGTGAGAAGGCACTCCCCCAACCTGAGTCAAATCTCTCCTTTCACTCTGAGTTCTGTGAATGGAGCTGAGGTCATCAGGCCTGCATGGCAAGCAATCTACCTATTGAGACGTTTACCAGCCTCTCTGACTTTGAGTTGAATGAAAACATGTTTTTATGCTTTAAGTGTACCTGCTCCATTCTTCAGACATGGAGTCAACCAGGTTTGGAGCTTGTAATGTTAAGGATGCTGGCAGATATTTCCTTTATCTTCAAGGCCACCACTGGACATGATTGCAATGGCTCAAAGACAATGTCTCTCTGTGTAACTTACCCTAGCATGTTCACTGTCTGGCACTGCCCCTCCCTCCATTTCAACCTTTGCATATAATGTGGTTTGGACTTAAGATTTTTCTACCTGATGCTTTCCCCCACTAGCATTTTCTTCCTTCTTGGCCTATGACTATTTATTTCTCAAATCTTGGTCCTTCTTTATTTCTTCCACTTGTTTCTATTGGATGATGGCCATTTGCTAATGACTTTTCTTTGGTGCTTATATGAGAGGATGAGGATGTGGCTAAGTAACAAAGAGGGAGTTTACTGTATTTAATCTTTAACTAAAACCTGTGAAGTAAATGTTATCTCAATTTTCTATCAGAAAAGTAAATCTTGGAATGTGGGCAAATCCAAGATTGGCCCTGTAGAAGCAATGTAGCCAGAAGACTAACTCAATGATTTGGACACCAAAGTCCACACTTCCCATCTACACTGGTATGCATTATAAATCCTATCTTTATGTTATGCCTCATAATATTCTATGACTGTTTCTCCTAAGCTGCTTATTTATGACCACATAATTTTTCTTCTGAATTTAGACCAGCCATGAATCACTTCGTGTCAGGGACACATTCTGTGACAATTTAATCACTGTGTGACTAGATGGTACTTAAACTTAGGTGGAATAGCTAACTTCATACTCAGATCATTCTTTGGCTTAAAAACACATAAAGCCCACTCTATAATGGAACTGTTGGAAATAATACCATATATCAGATAGTAGATATCTAAGTATAGGAAAGGAAGGACATAGATGCAGTATAAAGGTAAACTGCCTGGGCACATCTGCCTAGGGTGCCTGTCATGAGTGGAGCTTACATAGTGGGGAGCTGTTCTAGGTGACTCATTGGGTTGGTAATGAGTGAGAAAGCAGGACGTGGCTGTTCCCTGCTGTACACTTTAGAACACTCTATTCAGGCTACAGTGAATTTATTAAATTACTTTTTTTTTCAGTAAATCAAAAAGCTTATTGTATTTTTACAAACTAATTTATTTTGTCTCTGAAGAACAGCTTAAAACACAAACATAATGTACAACTATATGATGCACTTTTTTTTTTTATTTTGTAAGGCTTTGCTGCTTGTAGTTGTTAAAGAGACAGTCTCCCTCTGTGGATCTGGGTTGCATGGTACTCACTATGTAGCATCTTCCTGCCTAGGGCCCTCAAATGTTGGGATTATAGGCCTGTAGAAACATGCCAGGCTTTCTACTTATGATTTTTAACTTTCTACTATTTTAATTTTTAAAGCCTTTTGGTTAAGAACTAAGATACTAGCATCTTAACATAGCCCAGGACCACACAAGATAACAACTATTTCTGTCTTCTATCCCCATGTCTTATCTCTGAAGGTGGTAACGTGGGCTTGAGGAACTGTCTTCATCTTGGATAATACTGGGGGTTTGGAATAGTTACTGAAGGCTCTTCTATGTCTGAAATAACAGTGAGTGGTTCAGGTCAGCCGATACATAAACCGGTAGTGTAGTCTGTTATGTATCTACTAGTATCCTGGTTAGTGTCTTGTCAACTTTATACAGGCTAGAGTATTTGGGAAAAGGAGCCTCAGTTGGGAAAACGAGAAAATTACTCCAGAAGATTGCCTGTACAAAAATCTGCAGAGCATTTTCTTGATTCATGATTGATGGAGGAGGGCCCTGCCCACTAAGGGTTGTGTCCATCCCTAGGCAGGTGGTTCTAGGTGGTATAAAAAAGCAGGCTGAGCAAGTTATGGAGTACAAGCCAGTAAGCAGGATTTCTCCATGGTCTC
This sequence comes from Mus caroli, assembly GCF_978045245.1. Classification (NCBI taxonomy): domain Eukaryota; kingdom Metazoa; phylum Chordata; class Mammalia; order Rodentia; family Muridae; genus Mus; species Mus caroli. The sequence continues at coordinate 70,504,495 of NW_028227267.1, read as the reverse complement.
TGCTCCAGTTTTTGCCTCCAGGTTCCTGCCTTGGGTTTCCTCCATGACTTCGTTTCCTGATGGCCTATAACTGTAAGCTGAAATGATCCCTTTCCTCTACAACTTGCTTTTGGTGGTGGTGTTTGTCACAGCAATAAAAAACAAATTAGGATCTTGTGTCCTGGGTCACTCTGAGATGAGTCTGCACAGGTCAGCTCTCGGACTGCAGAGGGTGAGCCAGGGAACTGTGGAAGTGACACAGATTCTGAGACAGGCAGAAGCAACACAGCTTCTGGGACAGACCCCGTTTTGGGCTCCAGACATCCAGGTACCTTCCCCAACAGAGGAGAGGTAGCCACCCAGGAGGGCTCTGAGCACCAGAGCAGGTAAGGGAGCCATCTTGTGCCCTGGCTCCCTCAGAGACTAGTCTGCACAGGTGAGAGTACGGACAGCAGAAGCAACACTGCTTCTGAGACAGGGCCCATTTTGGGCTCCAGACATCTGGGCACCTTCCCCACCAGAGAAGAGGTGTCTGCCTGGGAGGGCTCTGACTGCTGGAGCAGGTGAGGAAGCCATCTTGTGTCCTGGGTCCCTCAGAGACCAGTATGCACAGGTGAGAATGCAGACTGCAGAAGCAACTTATCTTCTGGGACAGGCCCTGTTTCAGGCCTTTATCTTCAGCCAGGAGGCAGGTCTGAACACCAGACCTCTGTGTACCTTCCCTGCAAGAGGAGAGCTTGACTACAGAAAGTAATTCTGACCATTGAAACTCAGGAGAGAACTCGACTCCCAGAACTGCTGACAGAGGCTAACAGAATCACAGGAGGAACAAGCTCCAACCAGAGACAACTATAACAACTAACTCCAGACATTACCAGATAGCAAAAGGCAAACGTAAGAATCTTACTAACAGAAACCAAGACCACTCACCATCATCAGAACCCAGCACTCCAACCTCAGCCAGTCCTGGATACCCCAACACACCCGAAAAGCAAGACTGGGAATTACAATCATATCTCATGATGCAGGTAGAGGACTTTAAGTAGGGCATTAATGACCCACTTAAAGAAATACAGGAAAACACTGCTAAAAAGGTAGAAATCCTTAAAGAATTACAGGAAAACACTGCTAAACAGGTAGAATTCCTTAAAGGGGAAACACAAAAATCCTGTAAAAAATTAAAGGAAAACACAACCAAACAGGTGATGGAATTGAACAAAACCATCCAAGGCCTAAAAAGGGAACTAGAACCAATAAAGAAAACCCAAAGTGAGACAACTCTGGAGATAGAAACCCTTGGAAAGAAATCAGGAACCATAGATGTGAGCATCAGCAACAGAATACAAGAGATGGAATAGAGAATCTCAGGTGCAGAAGATTCCATAGAGAACGTGGACACAACAATCAAAGAAAATGCAAAAGGCAAAAACATCCTAAGTCAAAACATCCAGGAAATCCAGGACAAAATGAGAAGACCAAACCTATGGATAATAGGAGTAGATGAGAATGAAGATTTTCAACTTAAAGGTCCAGCAAATATTTTCAACAAAATTATAGAAGAAAACTTCCCAAACCTAAAGAAAGAGATGCCCATGAACATACAAGAAGCCTACAGAACTCCAAAATGTGGACCAGAAAAGAAATTCCTCTCAACACATAATAATCAGAACAGCAAATGCACTAAATAAAGATAGAACATTAAAAGCAGTAAGGGAGAAAGGTCAAGTAACATATAAAGGCAGGCCTATTAGAATTATACCAGTCTTCTCACCAGAGACTATGAAAGCCAGAAGATCGTGGACAGCCGTTATACAGACCCTAAGAGAACACAAATGCCAGCCCAGGGTACTATACCCAGCAAAACTCTCAATTAACATAGATGGAGAAACCAAAGTATTTCATGACAAAACAAAATTCATAAAATATCTTTCCACAAATCAAGCCCTTCAAATGATAATATAGGGATGGAAACTTCCAACACAAGGATGGAAACTACACCCTAGAAAAAGCAAGAAAGTAATCCTTCAACAAACCTAAAAGAAGACAGCCGCAAGAACAGAATCTCAACTTTAACAACAAAAATAACAGGAAGCAACAATTACTTTTCTTTAATTTTTCTTAAGATCAATGGATTCAATTCCCCAATAAAGAGACATAGACTAATAGACTGTCTACACAAACAGGACCAAACATTGTGCTGCTTACAGGAAACCCACCTCATGGAAAAAGACAGATACTAGGACAGAGTGAAAGACTGGAAAACAATTTCCCAAGCAAATGGTCTGAAGAAACAAGCTGGAGTAGCCATTCTAATATCGAATACAATAGACTTCCAACCCAAAGATATCAAAAAAAGACATGAAGGGGGAACTTCATACTCATCAAAGGTAAAATCTACCAAGATGAACTCTCAATTCTGAATAGCTATGCTCCAAATACAAGGGCAGCCACATTCATTAAAGAAACTTTAGCAAAGCTCAAAGCACACATTGTACCTCACACAATAATAGTGGGAGACTTCAACACCCCACTCTCACCAATTGACAGATCCTGGAAACAGAAACTAAACAGACACATGGACACTAACAGAAGTTATGAAACAAATGGATTTAATAGTTATCTACAGAATATTTTATCCTAAAACAATAGGACATACCTCCTTCTCAGCACCACAAGGGACCTCCTCCAAAATTGACCATATAATCGGTCACAAAACAGGCCTCCACAGATAAAAAAAATATTGAAATATCCCATGCATCCTATCTGATCACCACTGACTAAGGTTGATCTTCAATAACAACATAAATAATAGAAAGCCAACATTCACGTGGAAACTGAACAACACTCTACTCCAAGATTCCTTGGTCAAGGCTGAAATAAAGAAAGAAATTAAAGATTTTTTAGAGTTTAATGAAAATGAAGCCACAACATACCCAAACTTATGGAACACAAAGAAATCAGTCCTAAGAGGAAAACTCATAGCACTGAGTGCCTCCAAAAAGAAACTAGAGAGAACACACACTAGCAGCCTGACAGCACACCTAGAAGCTCTAGAATGACAGGAAGCAAATTCACCCAAGAGGAGTAGACATCAGGAAATAATCAAACTCAGGGCTGAAATCAACCAAGTGGAAACAAAAAGAACTATTCAAAGAATCAACCAAACCAGGAGCTGGATCTTTGAGAAAATCAACAAGATAGATAAACCCTTAGCCAGACTAACTAGAGGGCACAGGGACAGTATCATAATTAATAAAATCAGAAATGAAAAAGAACACATAACAACAGAACCTCAGGAAATCCAAAACACCATCAGATCCTTCTACAAAAGGCTATACTCAACAAACTAGAAAACCTGGATGAAATGGACAACTTCCTAGACAGATACCAGGTACCAAAGTTAATTCAGGATCAGATTAATGATCTAAACAGTCCCATTTCCCCTAAAGAAATAGAAGCAGTCATCAATGGTCTCACAACCAAAATAAGCCCAGGACCAGATGGGTTTAGTGCAGAGATCTATCAGACCTTCAAAGAAGACCTGATTCCAACTCTTCTCAAACTATTCAAAAAATATAAACAGAAGGTACTCTACCTAATTCATTCTTTGAAGCCACAATTACTCTGATACCTAAACCACACAAAGATTCAACAAAGAAAGAGAACTTAAGACCAGTCTCCCTTATAAATATTGATGCAAAATTACTCAATAAAACCTTCACAAGCCAAATCCAAGAACACATCAAAATGATCATCCATCATGACCAAGTAGGCTTCATCCCAGGGATGTAGGGATGGTTTAATATACAGAAATACATCAACCTAATCAAATATATAAACAAACTCAAGGACAAAAACCACATGATCATCTTGTTACATGCTGAGAAAGCATTTGACAAACTCCACCACCCCTTCATGATAAAAGTCTTGGAAAGATCAGGAATTCAAGGCCCATACCTAAACATAATACAAGCAATCTACAGCAAAAGAGTAGCCAACATCAAACTAAATGGAGAGAAACTCAAAACAATCCCACTAAAATCAGGAACTAGACAAGACTGCCTACTTTCTCCCTACCTATTCACTATAGTACTTGAAGTCCTAGTCAGAGCAATTCGACAACAAAAGGAGATCAAGGGGATACAAATTGGAAAGGAAGAAGTCAAAATATCACTTTTTGCAGATGATATGATAGTATATATAAGTGACCCTAAAAATTCCACCAGAGAACTCCTAAGCCTGATAAACAGCTTCAGTGAAGTAGCTGGTTATAAAATTAACTCAAACAAATCAGTGGCCTTTCTCTACAAAAAGGATAAATGGGCTGAGAAAGAAATTAGGGAAACAACACCCTTCACAATAGTCACAAATAATATAAAATACCTTGGTGTGACTCTAATTAAGGAAGTAAAAGATCTGTATGATAAGAACTTCAAGTCTCTGAAGAAAGAAATTGAAGAAGATCTCAGAAGACAGAAAGATCTCCCATGCTCATGGATTGGCAGGATTAATATAGTATAAATGGCTATCCTGCTGAAAGCAATCTACAGATTCAATGAAATCCCCATCAAAATTCCCACTCAATTCTTTAATGAGTTGGAAAGGGCAATTTGCAAATTCATCTGGAATAACAAAAAACCTAGGATAGCAAAAAGTATTCTCAACAATAAAAGAACCTCTAGTGGAATCACCATGCCTAACCTTAAGCTGTACTACAGAGCAATTGTGATAAAAACTGCATGGTACTTGTACAGCAACAGACAGGTAGATCAATGGAATAGAATTGAAGACCAGAAATGAATCCACACACCTATGGTCACTTGATCTTTGACAAGAGAGCTAAAATCATCCAGTGGAAAAAAAGACAGTATTTTCAACAAATGGTGCTGACACAACTGGCAGTTATCATGTAGAAGAATGCAAATTGATCCGTTCTTATCTCCTTTACAAAGCTCACATCTAAGTGGATCAAAGAACTTCACATAAAACCAGAGACACTTAAATTTATAGAGGAGAAAGTGGGGGAATGCCTCGAAGATACGGGCACTGGGGAAAATTCCTAAACAGAAGAACAATGGCTTGTGCTGTAAGATCAAGAATTGACAAATGGGACCTCATAAAAGTGCAAAGCTTCTGTAAGGCAAAAGACACCGTCAATAAGACAAAAAGGCCACCAATAGATTGGGAAAGGATTTTTACCAATCCTAAATCTGATAGGAGACAAATATCCAATATGTACAAAGAGCTCAAGAAGCTAGACTCAAAAAATAACCCCATTAAAAATGGGGTCCAGGGCTAAACAAAGAATTCTCAACTGAAGAATAGTGAATGGCTGAGAAGTACCTGAAAAAATGTTCAACATTTTTAATCATTTGGGAAATGCAAATCAAAACATCCCTGAGATTTCACCTTCACACCCGTCTGAATGGCTAAGATAAAAAATTCAGGTGACACCAGATGCTGGTGAGGATGGTGAGAAAGAGGGACACTCCTCCATTGTTGGTGGGATTGTAAGCTTGTACAACCAGTTTGGAAGTCAGTCTGTTGGTTCCTAAGAAAATTAGACATTGTACTACCACAAGATCCATCAGTACCTCTCCTGGGCCTATACCCAGAAGATGTTCCAACTGGTTAAAAGGACACATGTTCCACTATGTTCATAGCAGCCTTATTTATAATAGCCAGAAGCTGGAAAGAACCCAGATGTCCCTCAACAGAGGAATGGATACAGAAAATGTGGTACATTTACACAATGGAGTACTACTCAGCTATTAAAAACAACGAATTTATGAAATTCTTGGGCAAATGGATGTATCTGGAGGATATTATCACAAAAAAGTCACTAGATATGCACTCACTGTTAAGTGGATATTAGCCCAGAAACCGAATACCCAAGATACAATTTGCAAAACACAAGAAAATCAAGAAGAAGGAAGACCAATTGTGGATACTTCATTCCTCTTTAGAATAGGGAACAAAGTGCAGAGACAACGTTTGGAGCTAAGATGAAAGGATGGACCATCCAGAGACTACACCACCCGGGGATACATCCCATAAACAGCTACCAAACCCAGACACTATTGCATATATATATATATATATATATATATATATATATATATATATATCAGCAAGATATTCCTGATGGGACCCTGATATAGCTGTCTTGTGTGAAGCTATGCCAGTGCCTGGTAAATACAGAAGTGGATGCTCACTGTCATCTATAGGATGGAACACAGAGCCCCCCAATGGAGGAACTAGAGAAAGTACCCAAGGACCTGAAGGGGTCTACAACCCTATAGATGGAATAACAATATGAACTAACCAGTTCCCCTGAGCCCGTGTCTGTAGCTGCATATGTAGCAGAAGATGGCCTAGTCGGCCATCATTGGGAAGAGAGGCCCCTTGGTCTAGCAAACTTTACATCCCAGTACAGGGGAATGCCAGGGCCAAGAAGTGGGAGTGGGTGGGTAAGGGAGCAGGGCGGAGGGAGGGTACAGGGAACTTTCAGGATAGCTTTTGAAATGTAAATAAAGAAAATATCTAATAAAAATACACACATACACACACACACACACACACATACACACACACAAAAACAAATTAGGAACAATACTGGCATTAAGATCATGGACTATTGCTGTAACAGACCTGACCGTGTTTTGGGGAAGATGGTGTGGGATGGAAAAGCCATTACATTCTTGGAGCTTAATGTGTTATGGTGAGAACTTGGGAGACAATGTTGAAATTAGTGCTGATTAAGGAGACCTGATATGTAGTATTTCAAATGGAAGTTTAAAACGCACTCAGTGAGTCCATTGAAGCCATTTGTGTGATATTTTATACTAAGACTCTGTGGTTTCTGGTCAAATGGGGCTGATGAATCAGCTGTGATTAACAAGAGACCAGCAGCAGTGCTGACTTGCCTGGGAACATTGATGCTGGTCAACTGGAGTTGAGAAATCAACAGTTACAAAGATGAGACCAGAGTCATCTGTTAAGATCTAGAGAGCATTTACTCAGGATTAGCATCTAGAGGCTGTGGTTCAGACAGGAAGTCATAGTATCTCATGAGAGTCATATTAAGAATCTCTTGTGTCCATCTTTAAGTCATGAAGAGGTCATGGAGAACAGCTGAGCTTTTGGAACTGTGAGAGGCTAGGAGAGCCACTGGTGAAGGTCTAGGGTGAGGAGACATTAGCATATTGGAAATGGTCATTTTGGTGAGACGACCACCAGGAATAGCAATGGAATGGAACCAGACTGAGCGTGCGAGACTATGTATATATTTTGGGGAAGACAGAGCCTGAGAGCTGGAGCTGCCCCTTTTGAGCCCAGGCGATTTTGAGGGAATTTCAGATGTGACTATTTAGCTATATAATTTAATTGACACAGATAGACTTTGGTTTTTGCTCTGTTCAGATTGTGTCTCTGACCTGCTTTTTCCTTTTTGAATAAGAAAAACTTGATTTATTTTTGATTTCACAGTTAATATATTTTATAATGTGATACTGATATTAATGTGAATTATTGGGTATAAACAATAAAGGAAAGTTTATGGTTTAATAGCAACATATTGGTTCATCAAGTTGGCAAAAGGTCAGTAGTCCTGAGTAGTTGTTTATAAATTTGATACAAGATAAAATTTTCTGGGAAGAAGAACCTTAACTGAGAGAATGCTTCCAGTGTGCTTCCTATAAGCAGATACATAGTCATTTTCTTAATTAGTGCCTAATATTGAAGGGCCCAGCCCTACAGAGGTGGTGCCACCCCTGGGCAGGTGGTCTTGAGTGTATAAGAAACCAGGCTAAGCAAGACTTGGAGAATAAGGTAATAAGCAGTGTTTTGAGGCCTGTGCTTTAGCTCTTCCCTCCAGGTTCCTGCCCTGGAGTTTCTACCCTGACTTCTCTCTGTGATGGACTATGACCTCAGATGTATATAAGCCAAATGAACTATTTCTTCCCTTTTAGTTATCATGTTTACCTCAGCAATAGGAAACTCTGATAACTAGTTTGTTCTCTCAGAATTATCTGTGCTACATTATCATGAGGCATTAATCATGGTGGTTGGTTTATCCCAACATATTACACATGAGTAATGCATAGTTGTATGATACCAAACTGTGATATCACTGCGAGTAATTTTTTAGTTTTGTGATAATTTTTTAGAACCACTATTTAGTATATGGTATGGTGTTCACTGGCACACCACCACATAGGCTATGACTATGGTAAGAGAACATGGGAGATGTCTAACATGCAATGATTTGACCTCTAAAATGTCTTGTGTCACTCACTTTAATCCCAGCATCCAGGAGGCCAGTGTTAGCCTGGTCTACAGAGTGAGTTCCAAGACAGATGCCACTACATTAGACAGACCCGTTTAGAAATAAGCATTCTATGGGACTGAAGCAGAGTGATCATGAGTTCATGAGGCCAGCCTGGAATATAACATGACACCAGGAGAAAAGAATCCTAGATTGCATACTCTACATAATGAAAATATATTATTTGTGTACATACTGTAGAATGCCAGATAAAATATTGCTAGAATATTGCTTGTGATAAAAATCTGTTTCTTTCTTTTTTCATGTACTTTTATATTTTATAGTAGTCTATAAGTAAATCTTTTTAATCATCATAAAATATTTACTGAACAGAAAAGTGATTTATAAGTAGTCTGTTATTTCTTACAGGGTAGAAATTAGTTAACAGTCTAAAGACACTGTGGTTTGTAGAAAATCATATTCATAAGCAACTTTTCAAGTGTGTATCTGTTGCCTATAGCAAATGTAAATTTTTCTTTTTTATATTCAATACATAATCATATTATTACTTCCTCTGGCTCATTCTAATAGTGCAATGTTGTCTATGCTTCACCAAACCCTATGTAAAACAATAGAGCTGGCCTGCTACAAAATTAAGCAACGAGTGAGTCTGCAGTAACATCCCACATGGTGATCATCTAGGGCAAGAAAGCTCTAGTCTATAGAGCGTGGCTTGGTAGAAATTTGGTTAGGGTATAGAACATGGTAGCTTGGCCAAATTTGGAGAGTTGAGAAGAGTTCTCTAGGGAAGTGCCCTGAGTTACTGACAAATGGATTACAAAAAAGTTTCTTCTAGGCAATGATAAAGAGGTACAGGGTTATAGAATTAAGCAATGCAGGTAAGAACAAGGGCAGGAAAAGGTTGGGTATGTCAATGAGCTACAAGTTGTCACTGAACATGTGGTGAACTTGATGGGAGGGAAGAACAGGGCAAGGTGAGGGCAGCTCCTTCATCATGTGGGGAATGGCAGGTGGTTTTAATTTATCTACAGTGCTTTATTTTTTATGCGTAATGTTTCCCACTTAAATTAAAGCCAGACTTAAACAATGCAGCTTGAGCATTCAAATGAACCAAGGACTGGCAGGCTCAGCATCCAAAAGGAAACCAAGTGACAACAAAAAGAAATCAGGCTCTATAGAAGCGACAGTTTTAATAAAACGGGAGTGCGTAAATGTGGAAGTTTCGAATTCTAGGATGTGTGAGAAGTCCATGAGAAAGATAAGGAACAAAGACAATGCTCGTGAACATCTTACAGCTGGTAATATTGTTTGGAACTGAATTTCAAGGGAAATGCAAACGCTCTGTCTGCTAACTGTGGCTGCAGTGATGATGGTAATTCATGTAAGAGAGCTGTCTCCAGACTTACCATCCCAGACAAAGGGTCATTTACTCACATTACCCTGGATATTTTTGATGAACCTGGATGAATCTTGAATTTTCTTTGAAAATTGTATTAGTTCATTGAGAATTACATGACATTTATTCTAATCACATTCACTCCATCCCCTAGTTCCTCCCAGGTCCATCCCCTTCCTAAGCAATCCATATATGTGTATGTATGTGCATATAGTTTAAATGTATATGTATGTTTATATACATACATATATTCATGCATATTGTTTAGGTATATACACACACACACATGTGAAAGCCTCTATAGTAATAGATTTCTATATGACTCTTTTGAAAGGTCTATAGTGTTAGTTATCCATCCCTATATTCCTCCCCCTCCCTACACTATTCATCTTCCCCATCCTCTACCCCAATTTAACCTTCTTGTTCCATTATTCCTCTTCAACTCCCTTAGACACTGCATTGTGTCTCCTCTTAAAAGTCCCCACATGGCCCTTTGTATTCTAAATGAAACATGCACATCTAATGATTCATAGCTAACATCCATCCCTAAGCTAGAGAAAAGAAGTGACATTGATCTTTCTGGGTCTCAACTACCTCACTCAGAATGAATGTTTCTAGCTCTATCTATTTACCTTCAAATTTCGTCATTTTTTTTCTTAAAAACTGAATAATAAATTTACCAAATCCTTATTACTCCTTCATCTGCTGATAGGTATCCAGACTATTTTCATTTTCTGACTTTTTTTGTGGTAGAGTGACAATGAACACTGATGAGTAGGACATTGAGTCCTATGGGTATCTACCTGAGACCGTGTAACTGGATCAGGTGGTAGATCCATTTCTAGTTCTTTGAGGAATCTCCACATTGGCTCTCATAGTACTCTACCAGTTTCCATTTCCACTGGTGACGGGACTCACCAGATCCCATACTGCTGCCCATCAGGGACTTTTCAGTCTGACATGTGATGTGAAGATACAGGCGCCTGCCATGTGAGTCACCTTGCAACAGCCTTCCAAAGATGGCCACCTCCCCATCATCCTCATCTCAAAATTTTAAGCAATCTAAGTACTAAGGAAGTCACAACTTAAGATTTATGTTCAGAATTTAGGCTTCTGTAATTTTCAGAAGTAATTTTCAGTTTATTACAGAAACTTCTCAGTAATTTTGTCTATAAACAAAGAATAGTTTGGAAAAAATATACATTCACAATCCATTGTTGGAAAAAGTTTCTTAGTGGAAAAACAAAGTATAAGCTTTCTAATGCTGTTTTAAGTCAAACATGCCTGGCAAGAAGTCTGGAGGATGGAAGTTTGGACATCCTTAAGGTCTTTAAGGTAATTATTTAGAATCCCAGGGTTCAATGGAGGCAGGCACTGTGTCAGGGGTACATCTCACAAATGATTTTCAGGGAAAATTTTCTGCTGGATCAATAGGTCAGATATCTTGATGCTGCAAGTTTGGAGAAAAATGTACCTGAGATACAGAGCCAAGAAAACTCAAATCATGAGGCAAAGTGCAAGCTCTTCATGAAATAATATTAGTAAATACAATATGTAAAATGTAGCGATCAAGGCAAATAGGTGAAAATGATTCATGATATGTCACTCTGGGATTTAGGCAGCCAGCTGGCCTTTTGTTGGTGGCTTTACTTGTCTTGTGCCTTCTGAAACTTCAGCATGACTTTATTGACTCCAGAGACATTATTGGCACAGATAAAATATCTTATATTTTGAGTCTATAAATACTTGATAAAAGATTTTTCAGGAGAAATTCAAATACAGTTGCAACTCAGTGTTCAGAGACTTCCTTCCCATTGCAGCTTTAGACTGTGGTCACTGATTTAAATGATTTATATAAATGTCATTGCTGTGCTGTTGGGATATGTCATTTCCATAAATTAATCTCATTATGTCATGTCTGTTTGTGGAGTGTCTTGGCTTGCTACCTCCATGGATTTTTAAAAAGAACGTCTCAAAATGTCTTCACCACTTAGCTATTAGGTTTTATGTGATCTGGATCTGGGATGGTGAAATTGCTGACATGTTTTTGGTTACTTTGTTCTTTGCAAAGACTGGCTTTTTTTTCACATTAGTTTTCTACTTCCAGAATTTTGATGAGCTCGAGCACTGTAATTAGAAATTCAAAATGAAAGTTACTTTAGTGAGCTTTCTAAAACTGCATGTCCTTAATGTTAGGAAATTTTATCCCTGTCATGAGCACAGGCATCTAAATCAAAGTTCCAACTAAGTAGAATAGAAAGGGTAGTGAAGGGTATGAACAATGGCCCAAGAAAAAGCTATTATCCAAAGTGACTGCCATTAAAGAAATGTACACTTACAGAGACAAAGTTTGGAGCTAAGATGAAAGGATGGACTATCCAGAGACTACCCCACCCAGGGATCCATCCCATAATCAGCCACCAAACCCAGACACTATTGCATATGCCAGAAAGATTTTGCTGAAGGGACCCTGTTATAGCTGTCTTGTATGAGGCTATGCCTGGCAAACACAGAAGTGGATGCTCACAGTCATCTATAAGATGGAACACAGGGTCCCCAATGGAGAAGCTAGAGAAAGCACCCAAGGAGCTGAAGGGGTCTGCAGCCCTATAGGAGGAACAACAATATGAACTAACCAGTAGCCCCCAGATCTCGTGTCTCTAGCTGCATATGTATCAGAAGATGGCCTAGTCGGCCATCATTGGGAAGAGAGGTCCCTAGGTCTTGCAAACTTTATATGCCTCAGTACAGGGGAACACCAGGGCCAAGAAGCGGGAGTGGGTGGGTAGGGGAGCAGGATGTGGGGAGGGTATAAGGAACTTTTGGGATAGCATTTGAAATGTATATAAAGAAAATATCTAATAAAAATAAATAATAATAATAATAATAAAGAAATGTGCACTGACGGGATAAGAACTCACAAAGTGGCATGCCTTTTAGATTCGGTGGTTCTGATGTAAGAGGGAATTATTTAGTCTCCGATATTTAAGGTCAGTCTTCTATGCCATCAGGTTCTATCTCTCAATCAGCTGCATAATCCTATGCAAGCAGTTGAGCTGTTGGTGCTTCTATTTCTTTCATCATGGAACAACAAGAATAATACTTTCCTTACAGGATTGTCATGCAAGTTGTAATAGTCAATTTATATTTCATTTGTAGACTTATATGCCATTTATGGAAATGACATATCCCAACAGCACAGCAATTGCATTTGTATAGTGTGATTTAGATGTCATGACCATGAGAAAACATTAAGCATTCTTTCTGTACAATGTTCAATCTGGATTTTAACTTTCACTATGTGTGTGTTTGTTGGGGGTTGGGTATATCATAGAATAATATTGGGTCCATGAGAGAAGAAAAAGAGAAATTAAAAGAAGGATAAAATAGAATAATAGAGACATGGCTTATGTTGTGTGACTGGTAGTTATGCTGCAAATAGTGACAATGGGACATGAAAGCAGAGGAGAGAACTGTTTAAGAGGAGGAGGACCAATGGGACAAAAGAGGGGGAGGTGAGGAAGATGCTGGAGGGTCATGAAGAAGAACAAAGAATGGTGGTGTGGGAGAATGTCACAAGCAGCCCATTACTGGATATGCTCAGTTAAAATTAAAAACAAAAATTGCTCAGTGGTAGAGCACTAGCTAGCAAGTAGAAAGCCCTCAGTCCCCAGTACTGTCCAAAATACAGATACTTTAAAAATCAGAATTTAATAATGTAACAATTTGCTTCCATATTTCTCCTAACTATTCTCAGCAACTCATAAATGGTTGTAGTCGGTAGTTTGCTTATTGCTTAGAGCTCTTTTTAGTTATGTCTAGACTTCAGAGTTTTAAATGATAAATTATTAACAAGACTGACACACATGTATGCAATATATGGTTAAAATTGCCATTTCACTTGATGCTTAACCTCACCCATTCATTGTCTGTGGCAAGTCTATAAAGTGACTCAAGACTGAATGAGCAAAAATTGAGCTACTGTCTGTGGAGAAAATACTGACTTCTAGCTTTAACATTATTGTTGACTCATCAACTTATAACCTTTATGCCTTCTTCATTTTAAAGAAAATACCCCATTCGTTGATTAACCTTGAGCTCACAGCAAACTGTACCTTAGCTCATGTCTGAACAAGAGCTTGTCTAATACAAGTGTTTTCTGTATAAAGCAAATCACAGTCCCCTTGTTCTAAAGGACACGAGATTGCTCCTAAATACTATACTTAGAGGAAATGTAAATGAGTTTGATCATCAAGGAAAAGCAGAAAATGTAAAATAAGTACAGCTGAACGGACTGTAGCAAGTGCATTTGTTCTTATTTTAGAAGCCTAAATAGGGCAGGGGTGGACATTGTGAACTTAGAGCTTTCACTGCTATTCATTTAAGGATGATCACGAATGACTGCAGAGGAACTGAATGATTGGCTTGGGAGTTACAAATAGATGTCAGTAAAGCAGATGAATTCACAGATATTCACCCTGTGAACAGCGTGGTCTTGTTTTGATGATTTGTTCTGTTTGCATGGTAGTATTGCCTCATGGACTTCTACAAATAAGAGAATGTGCATGTGGAGTGCTAATTGCTGAGAACAGTTTTATGTATTTTGTAGAACCAAAACCAGACCCAGAAATTTTAGTCTTACCTCTCATTCCCATGGACCATGTGCCTATTTCTATTCCTGGATGTGGTATGGTCTCATATGTCTTTGAGCCCTTCTCTGTGGAGTTCCCTCTTTTCTTCCTTTGATAGGACAGAGTAGATCATCTCAGTTCACCAGGTCTGCAGCCCCAAAGCCTGTGTAGGGCATTCAGCTCAGCCAGTCACAGAGCATGTGACCCAGAAAAGATCCTAGCACATATTTAGCTGCAAGTTCTTATTCACAATCATAGCAATATTCTTTGCCCCAGAACATATAAATCAATATTTATGTATATAACTCTATATGATGACTAACATATAGATGCCCCATGTATGTCTCTGCCTGTCCTCCTTAGTCTACCTCAGCTTCTATACTAACACTGTTGTTTCCGCAGGACAACTGATGAATCCCCCAATATGGTCCCAAATTGTTTTTGTCTGTGACTGTTATCACTGAAGAAATTGCACTGCTGACAAGGTTATGCCTTTGCTCATATGTAGCTTCCTGGGGGAAGAGACAGAAAGACTTATTCTTATTTACAACCATATCAATATTCTCTACTCCATAACATATGAATAAGTATCTATGCACATCATTCCATACAATGTGTGCCATGCAAACTCCTAGTACGTGATTCTACCTCAGTCTATATCAGCTTCTATGCGAACATCGAAAGAAGACTTTACAGTGTTTGCCTAGTGCTCATCAAGGAGCCAGATGCACTGAAGATATTCAGTTTTATTTGCTGAGTATATGTGCTGATTAGCACACATATATGTAATTTTATATCAGAACAAATTGATGGCATTTATGGTAATGAAGAAATCTGAGCAAATGAAAAAATATCAGTCCCCTTTTTAATTCAAACCAAAGACATAGTGCAATAGACTCCCCTAAGATTAATCATATACAACAAATCATATATTATATACCCCAATGGAGCACTGCTCAGTTTCTCAAAGTCTCTTACAAGTGTCCAGGAAATTTGCTACTTTTGTGGATCTTTGCAATATCATGGAAGATCTCCAGGGCATGTGTGATGTTTTCTAGGCTTCCCACAGAACTTCGGCTGTCATTGGGTGACGCCTGTCAAACACTTGAAAAGGTTTCCCTAAACCCTGGAAAATGTTAACATGGTACCACAGCAGTGAAGGCAAAGAGAATATGTTTTGCTAAGTACGGTACTTGATGGTTATTCAGATAAAAACATTTTCAGTTCTTACAGTATAATTCGGAGTATGGTACTGAAGTAAGAGCCCCTAAACCCACTATTTCTCAGGCATAATATGGCTAATAATTACCTGTTCAAAAGTATTCACCAAGACTCACTTTCTGGAGACCATCGTAGCAGATATTATCTACTGGGGGTGGAAGTGTCCATTTTTAGCAGGGTTTGGGGGTGATTTAGCAAACATGAGCACCCCAAGAATTCCCCAAGTTCATCAAACAGTGCCCCCAAACTGAACTAAGGATAGACACAGGTATGATGTGTGATTTTGCAATGAGATATACAAGATTAATGCATATAATACATATTATAATTTTTATATTGTTACACAATATTTAACAATCCTGGACTCTGTCCTAGCTTCATTCCTGTTGTTGTGATAAAATGCTCTGATAGAAAAAAAGTATAAGGAGAGAGAGAGAGTTACAGTCTGTCATTACAGGGAAGACCAGGCAGAAACTCAAAAGCAGCTGTTTACATTGCATTTAATAGCAGAGAGAATAATTTCATGCAGGCATAGGGGTCAGTCAACTTTCTGCGTCTTAACACTGTAGGGAAATAATGTCACCCACTTTCAGGCTGAGTCTACTCATATTGACAGAAGTTATCAGGATAGTCCTGCATAGACATGCTCATGGGGCAACCTGATCAAGTCAATTGCTCATTGAGACCCTCTTCATAGGTGACTCTTGGTTCTGTTAAGTTGATGATTAAAACTAACCACCCTAGACCCAGAATATGAGCTGTGGAGTGGTACCTGAGCAAATGTGTGACTTGAATGCCTCTTGCTTCTGTTTAGAATAAGGGGCATCCTTTACATTCTCTTCTATCCCCAGTGTTGATTCTCTTTCTGACAGAAGAGAGATTTGGAAGACTCAGGTGTGGTTCTAGCTTTCCTCTTATGCCCCTGCTCTCTAACAAGTAAAAAGGAGAAGGAAAAGAATCCAAGTCTTCAGTAGTGATGCTCCATAAATGTTTTCCATGCTTGTTGTGGGGAATCTTGAAGTTTCTTAAAGAGAAGTTGACTTTTCTTATTCTTTTTCAGGCCCTTCTTCAAGACCTGCTTCTAAAATGCCTATTTATTCTTTTTATTTAACATTTCTCATTTCATTTTAACAATGTGCCTGACCTCATATCCTTCCACAACCTGGCAGCATGGCTTACTCATCTTCTTCACACTATTTGTTAGTAGCCTGGCTCTCTTGCTTTCTTTCATGCTTCAAAGAGATTGTTCGATAGGATTTTTAGCTTATAGACTCAAACTAGAGAATTTTATATAAACTACTTAACACTCAAAACTCTCTAGCCTAGTCTTTTCACCACTTTCCAGAGAGAACACCTACTGAACATTTTGTGGAGACTCTGTTACAGTAGATTTGTGCCTTTGTGTTCCCGGTAAAATTATTCTTAGTGTGCATATCCATCATCCTCTCTCCTCCTTCTCCATTCCCAGCAGTCAGGATGCACACATCATAACCCTCAGACAGTACTACATATTGGATACACCCTAGTCCCTGCTGCTACTATGCTGGCTACTTTCCAAGCATCTGAAGGAGGGAAGGTCCTGTGGGATGCTGCTGAGTGGTGTACAGGGACTATAGAAAATGAGGAGGAGAGAAGAGAAGCTTAGTGGAATCTGCTGCCATGGCTGCACTTCCTACAGAGAAATTCCTGCACACGGCCCTTTTCTGCAAGTTGAATGTTGACACTCTTTAAAAATTTTCTAGGAGCTTAATAGATGGAAAATAGGCTTAATAGATGGAAAATATTTAGTTACATTTCACAACACTTCTGTCAGGTAGATGGGGTAAGCCATTTGGCTTACTGATTAGCAGAGTTGTAAATTATGGTATTAGAATAGTGCTGTAAATAATAACAGGGATTATCTTTATAGGATGTTGTCTTCTCCCTTTGAGCTTTCCTGATACCACCTGAGAATCACAGGACTTAGTGTGATGCATGAGGCAGTGGTAAGGCAATGGAAACAGCCTGAAACTAGCCTCCCAAGTCTGTATTCCCTCCATTGCTTCTTTAGAAACAGGGTGAATATAACCAAGACTGACAATTTTCGTAACAGGTTTTAAAGAAACATGCACAATAACAGTTATTTTTTCCTATCTCTATCCTGCTGAGGACCAAGTGGGATACAAATAAAGGTTTGCTTCTAACTGAAGAGATATTAAGGATTTTAATTATAATTAGAGCAACACGGCCATTTCTATTTGTTTCATCAAATGGGAAATTGAGTATAGAAAGAACCAACAACAAAGCCATCAGGTGTGAGTACAAAAGCCTCAGTTAGTTGATTAGTTTCCTACTTTTCTTTCCCTTTTTGTCCCTGATATTTTTTTAATTAATTAACTAATTAGTTAGAGACAGGATCTCTCATAGCTCAGGATTTCCTTCAATTCACGATGTACTTGAGTTACCTGATTTTACCACCTGAGTGGGGAATTATACGTTTATGCTGTTAGATCCTGTCTTGGTGTTTTATTGTTGCAAAAAAAAACCCCTCAAAAACAAACAAACAAACAAACAAAAAACAAAAAACAAAAAATAACCACCATGACCAAGGCAGCTTTTATAAAGAAAAGCATCTAACTAGGGGTTTGATTACAGCTTCAGGGAGTTAATTCATTGTCACAGAGGGGAGAAAGGAGACAGGCTGTAAGGCATGATGCAAGGTAAGTGCTGGAAGTTAAGTCCTGATCTGTAATTAGAGAGAGGGCATAAGGGAAGGGGTAAGGAAGAGAGGGAAGAGGAGGGGGAGGGGAACAGAGACAGGGAGAGAGTGAGGGACAGGGACAGGGGCAGGGACATGGACATGGAGATGAGACTGAGATTAGGCCTGACTTGTTATTCTCAGTGACACACCTACTCCAATAAAACCATACTTCCTAACCCTTTCCAGCAGTCAACTAAGTGAAAACCAAGCATTCGGATACATGAGCCTATTAGGGCCACTGCCATTCAAACCACCACTATCTAAAGACAATCCTGGGTCAGCTGAGTCTGACAGCAACCAGGTAGGCAGGAGGATTGCTCCTTAAAGTAAGCACTGCCCCCAAACCTTGTAAAGTGGGTCTATGTTTGTCAGGAAAGGCCATTACTTCCCATGTGCACACCTTTCCACCCACTCCCTCAGGAAACACCATCTAGTTCCCTATTAACTCAAAAAACCTTCCGCAGATCAAAGCCATAGATCATGCTAGTTCCTAGGCTGCTCCAGCTAACTCACTTTCTTCTTGCAGCAATAGAATTTTTTATAACTGCCAATATTCTCCATGCAAGTGTTGCTCCTCTCTGCTTCCTGAGAGAGCCTTGGCAGCTGGAATAAACTTTTCTACCCATAGAATGGCCTAGTTTGATCATTTCACCTTGCTTTTGCTTACAAATACCAATATACCTGGCATGTGCCACTTTGATATTAAATTTAAATTTTATTGCATTTGTTTATTTGTATGTTTATATACATATGCTTCTCTTCATGATACATATGTGTGTTGTATGTGTATGTATAGGTGTTCTTGAACATGTGAACATGTAACAGGATATCCCAAGAGAAGACTACTTAGATAAAATCTATAACTAATTGTAAGTCTTTATTCTAGTTGGCTGGGACTACACGAAGGTGTTCAGGACCCACATGTAGTCCAGAGCATTTAGATCAAGGGGATTTTAAAGGCATAAACCACACCCTGTTCAGCTTCAGGAAGAGGTTTTTGCACAAGCAAGCAGTTTAACAGAAACCAAGGTAGGTTAGCTGGGGCATCTTGACGTCAGTTTCCTAGAATAAAATTGGGTAGGTCAAATTCTACTTAAACCTAAAATGACCTCAGCAAGAATACAATACGGAAGAATCTCTGAACTGACGTTTTCTGCCACACACATAGACTAGGGGAAGTATCAGATATCCTGTTCTATCACTCTCTTACTCCCTTTGAGACAGGATTTCTCTTAGAAGAAGGGACTAGGCTGTCTTTTGTTTATTTCCAGGGGGTCTGGGATTACAGGGCATGCACAATCATACTTGGTTCTATGTGGGGGTAGAGTTGAGTGGAGAATTTGCTTTTAGGTCTTCATGCTCGCATAGCAAGCATTCTCATCTACTGTTCCATATCCCTAGCTGTCCTTTTGAAAAAAAATATTATTTTAAACTAGTATACAAAGTGATGAATTTTTGTTATAACAACATCATACAGATGTCAGTATTTTTTTCTTCTTCTTCAGTCACAGACTGGCTGGAAGCATTTAAACAATAATTCATAGCAATTGATAGGTATTTGAAACTTTGAATCAAGGTCAAACATCACACTTTCCATTCCTGACAATTGGCTATGCTTTAAAATGTCTTAGAACACCAAAGGAAGAACTTTCCACACTTTTTAAATGGAAGAATTTTGTTGACAAATGAAAACCAAGAGCTCTTTTTCTTAGGCTTTCCCATTACAGTGAAACAAGAACTAATTAAGCTTTGCCTATACGCTGGCCAGTGCGCCAGCTTCCAGCTCATTAGTGAGAACTCGAAGCTTGTGGTGCCTGTTGTTGCAGACGCTGAATTATAAACATTTCTCCACAGTGATACAAACGTTCTCCCAATGAAAAGAACACTTTATTTTGTTTAAGTTTTCTGTGCAAACAATATGGTTTATGAGGAGAACACCTGCTTTCCTTTAAGAGATCTGGAGCTTTGACACGGGCCAGGCAGAGGGTCCCCAATTTAAAAACTCAACCAGTATGGCCACTGTATCTCTAATGAGCTTTGTTGGTGGATGCCATTTCACGCTTGATAGCACAGCTCCTTGCTGCAGAGTCCACCTGCCATCTGTGTCCTTAAGGGGAGAGAACTAGCTCCAGGAAGTTAGAGTCTATGAACTCCAGAATGTCCCCCAAATACACCTTTCCCTTTGCTTGCTTCGTGCCTTTTCTTCTTCTTCTTCTTCTTCTTCTTCTTCTTCTTCTTCTTCTTCTTCTTCTTCTTCTTCTTCTTCTTCTTCTTCTTCTTCTTCTTCTTCCTCTTCCTCTTCCTCTTCCTCCTCCTCCTCCTCCTCTTCCTCCTCCTCCTCCTCCTCCTCTTCCTCCTCCTCCTCCTCCTCCTCTTCTTCCTCCTCCTCCTCCTCCTCCTCCTCCTCCTCCTCCTCCTCCTCCTCTTCTTCTTCTTCTTCTTCTTCTTCTTCTTCTTCTTCTTCTTCTTCTTCTTCTTCTTCTTCTTCTTCTTCTTCTTCTTCTTCTTCTTCTTCTTCTTCTTCTTCTTTCTGTGATAGACCACAGCAGCAAGTACAGTTTTGTTAATGTAACTTCTAGCTGCTCATCACACCTGGTGTAGCCTAGAGGATGCGTGGGAGAATGTTTCTCTTCAGACTGGGTTTGTCCTTTGATTTTCAGTAGGGAGAGGAGTAAGAAGTAGACCTCCCCCTCCCACCCCTTCACACAAACATGCATACACACTCATTCCCAAGTCTTTGCTCTGTCCTCAGCATTCAGGAATCGGGAATCGTAAAAGGATTCTCAGAGAGAGTTTATTTTCACCTCTGCTGCTGGTGTCTAAGAGTCCTTCGAGTCTAGGAGGTTCTGCCATTAATTCATGAAAAATACACGCACACACAAAAATCGTTTTCTGTTTTCTTTGCTCTCTACCTGGATTTGCTTGGTGGGAATAGTAGGCTTCTTAATCTAGTATACCAATACTCTTGCCTTACCCCCACTTTTCACATTTCCTGTCTGTCTAATTTCATATAAACCCTTTTGATTTCATCTTTTAAATATCCTGTCATTTTTATCTATTCTCTAAAGTCCTCATTTTTTATATGGAGGAGCTCTCCTTTGTTTTTCTGGATGTATCTTTTAAAGACCTCTTATGCTGTCTTCTTTTTCCTATGAGGTTACTGGTGATGGTTATTCTGAGATCGTTCCTTCACAGAAGGACCGCTCTCCACTGGGCGCATGGTAACCACGTGACTCCTTAGGCTCTGTACAGACTTCGCTGGTGTTTACTAATTTTGGCTAATTATTTATAACTAAGGAAATTTCATTTTAAGAGCCGTGAGCTCTAAGCTTCCCTTTAGGCCCTAGTTATCACTGTGAAGTCTATGGTGAGGTATTTCCTGGGAATACTAACAATGGGAGCCACTTTAGCCTTTTAGGGCGCTAGAAGACCGGAGAGAAGAAGAGTGGGAAGGAAAGTATATGTGTTTTTCTCTCTCTTCTTGGTGTGAACATTAATCATTAATCTCCCTTGGTTAGCATGTATTTTCAAACCCAGTTTTGTTTGGTGACTTGCTGTAACTGATTTGTCAGAATGAAGACACTGTAAAGGCGTGACTGTGTCTCTCAATTTGACTATGAGACTGTCGAAACTACAGACCATAAAGAAATAGGAATTCTCCTAGAAAATCTTATGGTGGAAGAAAGAAAAGACATAAGACAGGGTGGAAACTCACATACTGACCAGGATTACTTAGACATACATAATTCTTGGACCTCTACTTAAACTTTAATTTCACTTCAGGATCCAAAGACAGACTTGAAGAGTTTTCGAGAACTCTTTCTCCCTCTTCCTTCCCAGGTTAGCCATGGTGAATACATTGCCCTTTTCTGCTTTCCACTATTAATAGAGCCACCCAATCAGTGGCTGGACCTGAGTTGGGACTCAGGTTGTAATCCCAAATTCAACAACATTGTCATTGACTATCTTGGATTTGTTTTTTCCAAAGGTACCAGGTACTTTTAATATTAAGGATCTGATTGTGTGTGTGTGTGTCCATATGTATTTGGGCACAGATTTATTTGGATATGTGTGCACAGGTATGTGTGTGTGTGTGTGTGGAGGGGGGGGCAGAGGTTAACATCAGGTGCCTTCTATATCTATTTTATTTCTTTCAGCAGAGTCTCTCACTTAAACCAGACCCTGCTGATTTGCCTTCTGTAGCAACCAACATTGCTGCAGGCATCTCTTGTCTCTACCTCCCTTGTACTGGGACTGGTATTTACATAGGTGCTGGGGATCTAAACTGTGGTCCCCATATTTGAAGTAGAAAGTATACAAACTTACTTTAAGATATCTTATGCCAGAAACAGAAGCAGCTTACAAAGAACAATGGTGTTTTCATGTAAACATGGGTATCACTTTGGCATAACTAAGCACTCTTGGCTAAGGTGTAGCCTGTCAGTACCATGTGACTGGGCTTCAGTTTCTCCTGTAAGGAAGGCGAACATGTATCAGACCTCCCTTAAGCCTCAGCCTGGAAAACAATTTCCTTTTCCTGCTCACTGGCACCAGGCTTTAACTTTTTCTTCACTCAGTGTGAAGTTTGCCTGGGGAAACTGCAGTTCCTTGAGAATATTGTTTTAATAGTTTGGTAGCCAGAGGATTTGTGCATGTGATTTCTTTAGAGTGCTGTCACTCATATCAGGATGGTCACAATAATGTATACATCCTTGCCTCCCAAATCTATATGCTGAAATTCTAAACCCTCAAGTGAAGTCATTAGAAGGTCGGGTTTCATGCTTGTTATATTTTGAGGGCAGAGTTTTTGTGCATAGAGTTAGTGTCCTTGAAAATGATAGGCCCCAAAAGACCTGCCTTATTCCTTCTACCCCGGAAGATATATAGGGAAGGACTAAGAATCAGGTCTTCTTAGGCAGTGAATCTGCTTTTCTTGGGCTCCCTTACCTCCAGGACAACATGAAATAAAATTTCTGTTGTTTCTAGGTCTACCTACTGTGACACATATTTTATATCAGCCCAGACTATGATATTCATCAACGTCAACAGAAAATCAAAGTCAGAAATTTGAACAGGGTGAATGTTGCTTCATGCTGTGTTATCACACTGCCTCAGATGTACACATTACGTTGGGGGGTCCTGACGCTTGTGAAGAAGAGCATACGATGCACGGGCTCAGATGCACAGCTAACTTTCATCAGTTACTGATGTAGTTTGTCTTTCAAGTATATCTCATGTTCTTCTGAGTTTAGAAAAATCTAAAACACGAATAAGTATCCCAGTTAACAGAATGGAAGCAATAAATATTAAAGGCAAATGTGCATGGGAAACTGGAACTTGAAATAAACTGTTTTGAAATAAACAATTGTGTAAGTGACTATAGAGACCACAGATATACAGGACTGTACATCGAACACTGTAAGAGACAACTTTGCAAAATGAAAGAAATAATAGATCTGTATGCATTATAGTCACCATCTCCCTTCCCTGGGATTGAAGTGCCTGCTGATAAAGTGTGTCACTTGGAGGCACCTAGTCCTGGTGCCTTATAAAAGCTATTGCTTTGTGAAAGGGGAAAAAATTCTGATAAAACAACAACAAGATTGAAATTTGTATTTTAAAGCCAGATGTGGTGGTGCATGCCTTTAATCCCAGCACTCAGGAGGCAGAGGCAGGTGGATTTCTGAGTTCAAGGCCAGCCTGGTCTACAGAGAGAGTTCCAGGACAGCCAGGGTTATACAATAAAATTTGTATTTTAATCTGGTGTAGAAAGGTAGCAAACAGGCTGAGGAGGGGGTGTAGCCTGTGTCCATTATACTTTACCTTAAAAATGCAATGCTCTATAACCACTCATCTCTACATCAAAGCTGAAAACACTTCTGCCAAGCGAAGGTCATGTCTACTGCCAGGGCAAAGTTCATGACTTCCTGTAATAACTTAATTTTTAAGTAAGGACTTCGCAGTTTAAACTATGTGATGTATTCAATGGGTTTTTATGTACTCATATTATATTGACTATAAAATTATCCAAGCCTATTTTTTTCATCATAGTCGTTCATTATGCTTATTAGACAAAATCCTGAGTGCATTCATCTGATGAATGCCAGTGTCATTTGTAGGATAATTATTATGTATAAAGGTGTTCTTTAGAGAATAATTCTAGCTAATAAATGTAGAGAATGTGGTAGCATGTAAAATTCTCTTCTTGTTGCTAGGAAAAACATATTCTCAGACAGCCTTTAAGTGTCACCAGTACCATTGGCCAGAGCCTTAGGGGAGTTTAAAAAGGAGGTAGCCCACTGCCACTACTTGGCATAACAAATTTTAGAACCACATAAGAGGTGCTATGTACTTCTCAAGGAGATGTGAATGTGCAATGTTTATGTTAAGAAAATTAAACGGGTTAATCAAGCCTTCCTCTAGGGCTTATGGTTTACAGTTCTTATACTTGGAACAGAGATGGATACCACCACAAAAGGGGGAAACAACAAAACAAATCCAGAATTAACACCCCAGTTCCTCCAACAAACAAAAGGTATATAAAAATTAAAGAGGAAAGAGAGTAAATATTATATTTTCAAGTCTTGGTAAACATAAAAATAGATCAGTAAATTAATTTTTCCTGGGATGATGTGCATATGTCTCCTTTCACCGAGGGCACCTGGGACGTGCTGAAGCCAACAGCTCCTCCAAAGTCCCGTTGAGTGACTAATAATTTCATTTGGCTTACATATACAGTGTGCATGAAGGGTTATTTGCAGGAGCATGGAAGATCCCAAAGCAACTGAATCATTGCAAAGACAATGTCCTTGAGGAGGTCACACCACGAAATCCCGTTTCAGTCATCTATTTCCCATCTACTCTAACTTCCAAGAGCACTTGCAGCTGCGAAAGACATGAGGGTACAATGGCTGGCTGGTGAGTCCCCTTTCCTGTTTAGGGATGCTTCAGAACTTGTAGGAGGTATAACTTTGGTAAAGGAAGTATGTCATTGAATGGGCGGGCTTTGAGAGGTCATAGCCTGACTTCACTTCCAGTTCACTCTGTTTCTTGTTTGCTGTAAAGATGTGATTGTTTAGCTTCCTGTCCAGGAGTTACTCTCAGTTCTTTCAGGTGTAGTGTTTTATCACACTAACGAAAGTAAACCTCTCTCTCTCAATATTGCTCTCTCTCTCTCTCTCTCTCTCTCTCTCTCACACACACACACACACACACACACACACACTGCTAGGGAAGACTGTGAAACATACAGGAGTAGTTTCTACACATTTTTTTCTATAAATACAAAATTGCTGTGAAGAATAAAGTCAACTTTTGTGAGAGGAAACCTAGGGAAAAATAATAATTGTAATGGCTGTATTTGATCAGAGACAATACATCTCAAATCTCTGATTAAATCAATAATTAAAATACACTAAAATGTTAAGACACTTCACTGAAGATACAGGCTGGCCAGTACCTGTAGGAGAAAAAAAAATCAAAACCGAACGTAATCCTATGTATTACAATGAAATTCACTTAACCAATAGAAAGGCTGAAATTTTAAGAAGCCTGAGAAGATGAGAAGACCAGGGATTTGAAAGAAGCTCAGAACTAGGTCTGTTATGTAATCCTGGAAGAGGTATAAAGTGGCCTAACTACTGTCATTGTCACTGTGTTTATTTAGCTATCTTAAGAGCCATCAGTCCCTTTCCGGGGAGCTCAAATCTTATGAAAGCATTTGTACACGAACACTGGGTGCAATTTTATTCATTATAACAAAATCTTGTAAACAGCCAAATGTTTATCAGCAGAAAAATACATACAATAACATCATATATATATATATAATACATACAATAACATTATATATATATACATACATATATATATATATATATACATATATATATATGGATACAGCTCAACAATGGAAGGATACTCTGCCAATATACTTGGCAGCAGGGGGTAATCTTGAGTTTACATTTAGGAAAAGACGCTATACCATACACTGTTTCACCATTCAAAACAGGCAAATTTTCTATGAAGACAGAAATCAGTGTGACTACCCTTGAGTGGTGAGGATGAAGTGGCTGCTGTTGTTACTGTTGTTGTTTTGTAAACAAAACTTTAGTAGAATATAGCCATACTATTTGTTAATATGTTGCCTATGGTTGAGCTCATATAATGACCACAGATTATTTTAGTTTGTAACAGGGACTAGATGGTTGTCTAAATGGCACATATATGCTATGCAATCCGTTTTAGGGAACACTTGATGACCCCTAAGGTAACTGACCAAGATTAACAAAATGCTGATAATTCTAGAGACTGGTCTACTAGTCAATATACTTCTGTGTAGTTGAAACTTTCCACTATGACATTTTAAAACTGAGGAACATGCTCACTGAGAATTCTAAGATAAGGTTGAACTATTTATTCTGCTTTTTAAAAGGTTGAAGAAAGAGTATGAATTCTATGATGAGAAAATAAAGGTGCCAATGAGGCACCACAACCTGGTATGGAAGGCAGGGATAATATTAAAATGGATTCCAAATCTCAGACTGAAGTAATGAATATTCATTTGCCAGAAATGTATTTGTCATGGTTGTGGCTTTTTTGTTAAATTGATACAAGCTAAAGATGTCCGACAAGAGGGAACCACAATTAAGAAAATGCCTCCATAGGACTGGCCTGTATGCACACCTGTGGGGCATTTTCTTTATTAGTGATTGATGTGGTGGGCCCAATCCATTGTAGGTAGTACCATGCCAGGGATAATAGTCTTAGAGTGTATAAGAAAGCAGGCTGAGCAAGCCTTTGGGGGGCAAGCCAGTCAGCAGCAGTTCTCCATTGTCTCTGCTTTAGTACCAGCTTTTACTTGTCTATGCCTTGACTTCTTTTGAAGATAGACTATGATATGGAAGTTTAAGATAGAATATACCCTATCCATTGCAGGTCATTTTTGGTTACAATGTTAGTATATGGTATAGTATTGTCACTGAGCAATAAAAACCCTAACTAAGACAATACCCTTTACCAACTTCCTGAAACTGTAGAACTAGTGAGTTCCTTGAAGATTTGGGTATCTAGGATCTTGTCCACCTATGTCTCTTTCCTTCTGGGACCTAACTCATGCTTGGTGGTATGGAATACTGTGGGTCCCGAGAATGATCTAGGAAATGAAGGGTTGCTGGTACTAGGAGAGACTTACTTATCCAAGCACTTGCAGTTAAAGTATGGGGACTGCTTAGGCTCAGTCCCTTCACTGCAGAAGTAGCCAGTCAATTATTCAAAATGATCTGGGAAGCAGCATTCCTTGCTACCACCTGCCCCAGTGTTCTGGGTTCCCAAATCTCTCTCTCTCTCTCTCTCTCTCTCTCTCTCTCTCTCTCTCTCTCTCTCTCTCTCTCTCTCTCTCACACACACACACACACACACACACACACATACACACACAGCCTTTATATTTTGAGAAGCCCAAATCATCTCAATGGTTGGGTCACTTCTTAACCTTCAGGTGGCTAATCCACCTCCCTCTGATATTCTCAAGTTATTACTAAATGGGTATTCCATCTTTGTTGCCCTGGGCCCAGTCAGCCTTCTCCTGGCTGTTATGTGGTGGCTATGGTCTCTGTCCTATAATTTCTCAGGCATGACATCTCTCCTCTCCTTCCCTCTCTCCCTCTCTCCCTCTCTCCCTCTCTCCCTCTCTCCCTCTCTCCCTCTCTCTCTCCCCCAACCCTCCCCCTCCCCTCCCCCTCCTCCCCCCCTCCTCCTCTTCCTCCTGGCATGAAGAATCTCCCCTTCCTTCTATTTCCTCCCTCTCCCTTGCCCAGGAATCCTAAAAGTCCCTCCTCTGTCTGCTCTGCCCAGCCATTGGCTGCCGGGCGACTTTATTTACCAATCAGAACCAACTGGGGGCAGTGTTCCTCAGTGTGGGCCTGGGGATTCTCACACAAACAATTCTGGGAACCCAAATTAACATAGTATAAGCAGCATTAAGCAAAGCCCACTATATTCACTGACCGTTCTCATCATAGGGTCTTGCTAGTTTTCAAAGCAATGTCTCAGTCTGAAAATGAACTCAGTGTGACTGTGGGTTAAGTTTCAGATTTTGCTGTGGGTTTGGCTTATTCATAGTTTTGAAAATTGACACATGGATATTTTGGTGTGTGTTCAACTGTATCACTCAATGACAGTTTTGAAATATTAGGTTCTTGGGAAATTTGGTAGTCTCAAACTAAATTTAAACATAATTTTTGAAGTGGATCATTTTACTCATTTCCTCCCTTTATCATTTGCTCGTGCTACTTGGATATAATTAAGAGTTCACTGAAGCTTCCATTTCTGAGTCAGTCCTGAAGGACTCAGGCTCCCAGCACTGAGCTGTTATTTGGGAAAAGGTACAACGTCCAAAGAGTTTAAAATCCAGAGGCATTGTGAACCAAATTTACATATGGAAACAGCTTAATAATGCAATTACTAGATTTACACTAATTGTAAAGGTCATACAGGTTGGCTTTATACTGAAGAATTTCCAGTCACAACCACTATTTTAAAATACTACCTACTGGTTCCTAAATTACTGTCTGAAAACCTGTTGTTTAAGGTTTGATTCTTAGGTGAGTATGTTATATAGCGTGCTATCCATTTCCTTGTTTTAGAATGATGATGATTGAAGAAAATCTAATTTCTCCCAAGCCTTTCTTGATGAGAACCAATATTTGTATCATGCTTTATAACTCTCTACCCCCCCCCCTTTCTGAATCTTTCTTCTTTGCAAACATTTACAAATGGAAAAGGTTCAGCCAAGCATTTGTGGTCCTCAGACTGATTCAGCTATGGGACTGAGGAAGGGCAGTAACATCATGGGGGGTGGCAGCATGTGGCAGACGAAGCCCACTTGTGGCAGAGGGGCTCAGCCTGTGTTGACAGGGTTCCCTCTAGGTCCTGAGTCTGTTAGATGGAGCAGCCCACACTGAGAGATCCTAGTTGCTTTTCCACATGTCAGAGGTCTCTGGACAAAGGCTTGAAGCATGCTTTAGTGATCTGGGCAAGGCTCAGGTCATAGTTGGTTTCTCCATTAAGATCAGCCATCATTACAGACGAGGGAGCAGGTAAAAGCCACAGAGTAAGTCAGTGCCTGTAGTTCATGACCTTCTCTTGCTTCCATTTCAATTAATGTTGCAGACACTTATCTCAAATACAAGATATCCTACTTTAAACAGTGTAAAAGTGAGGGAAGGACCATAAAATGAACAGAAAAATTGAAATGTTCTATGATAGAAAACCTTTTTTGGTCAGAGCATTCAAATGCCCACTAGTGTCTGTTAAAAGTATATAGAAAAATTGAAAAAGTAAAACTAGACTAACCTTTATTTATCACACTATAATAGATATCAATAGACACAATCAAAGTGAACAAGTTCTGGGCTAGGGTGTCACCTAAGATAGAGCACATCGCATGCTTGAAGCACTAGCTTTGTTTCCTGAAACATAACAAACACTGGCCGAGAGGAGCCGAGGTGATGTTTTCTATTTGTCTTGTAATAACTTTAAAAAACTTTGGAAGTTGGAAAATACACTTTTAAATTCAGGTTGGCTTTCAAAGAAGTCCTGGGGAAAAAATTAAATATGCAAAACATAATTATACCATAAGTCACTGGTTTTGCTGGAGAGTCAGCTAGGCATCACTGGAATGGGGGAGGATGAACTGGTCCCAACAGAATGAATAAGGCTGTCTGTCTGAGTGACAGATGGGTGCAGACTTCAGCCGGAGGGCTATGGCCTAGAGTGGTCTGAACATCTGCACTTCTGAGGAGCAGAAGGATAACGGAGTGGAAAGACGTTACAGAAGAAGTAGGCACCTCCATTATACCCTGGGCTCATTTGTGGATAGTGCAGTGCAGTGGCATTAGGATGGAGAGTTTTAATGATAATTTTATAAATACTATTAATTTTTAGAGTAGGTTTTATTCTCATAGCAAAACAAAGTAAATAATACAGTTTCTGCATATGCCTTATCCACACATCCTCACTTGAAGTTTTTCTGCAGAGTGTGTTTAGATGATGTGTTTTTGCAAAGCTAGTGGGAGAGCTTCACTTAGTTTTAAGTGATTGAGTGTAGGAGACAGAAGCAATATGGCGTGTGGTCAAGTGGGGATGTGAGGCTGCTGCAGAGATGCTTATGTCCCCGGTCTGGGGTGTAGAACCATGGAGGAGTTGCATTGGTTCTAGATAGAGAATAATGAGACAGCAAATTTCTTCTTCATTTTCTCAAATCTTGTAAATCAGAATGAATGTGATATGTCATCAAAAATGAAGATTCTTATTGGCAATTAAAATGAATCTTTTTGTCTATCATATTGCAGAAAAGGCAAAACAATTTTGCATTTATAAAACTAAATGTCAGCATTATGTAGGCTTTGAGAAATTATACTAAAAAGAATAGTGGGTATATTCTGATTCCAGAGACCAGAAACACTTTTGACAATGGGTTGTAATCAATAAAATCTATGAGATAATATTCTGAGATGAAAACCCTACAGCACAATTTAGGTTTTTAGAAATCAAAATAAAGATGATTTATTTATCATCTTTATTTTTAAATAAAGGAGAGAAAGCTCAGTAGTTGTTTTGCAGAGAGCCTGGGTTTGGTTCCTAGCACTTACATGGTGTCTAATAAGTGTCTGTACCTCCAGTTCCAGGGGATCTGATATGCTCTTCTAGCCTCTGCAAGCACTGCATATAAATGCTGCACAGACACACATTTCCATACACATGAAAATAAATCCTTAATAATCAGTTCAGGAGACACAATCTCACAGCAGATTCCCTGGTCCTTCATTGCTAACCCTTTTTCTTCTTCCCCTCTTGCCTGATGTTTCTTCTTCCCCTCTGTTTTGATGATTTCTGATCCTTAGGCACAGGAGTTGTTTTGAGGGTGTGGTAATTGCCACTGGACTTCCCACTCATTCTCTGCATTTTGCAAGGCTGTAGTTTTCTGTAATGGTCTCCATTTGTTGCAAGAGAAGTTTGGTTAATGATTGGTTGAGAGCTATAGTCATCTGCAGGTAAAATACATATTTCGACTGCAGTTAGGTATTATGTCTCACACAAGATACATGTACAGTATGACTGCCTAAACCAAATCTGAAGGTAACACACTAACAGGAAAGGGGAAAATTTCATGGTGTCTTTCCCATATTCAAAGAACCATAGGAAACTTACAGAGGCTGAGAGCCAGAGAAATAGTCTTTCTTAGGGGTGAGCCCCAAATTGATTATTAAATACCAAGTGGTTATCCCAGAAATCATATACTTTCAAGGACCACAAAAAACACTAATGAAGTTTATTTACACACACACACACACACACACACACACACACACACACACACACACAGAGTAAAACAGAGGTTATACTTTTGAGAAATAGCTAGTACAGGAGGTATATAAGAGGGACTGGAGGGAGGAAGGGGAAGAGGGAAGAATAATGTAATTCTATATTATTTAAAAATGTGTAAGAAGATTTTAAAAAAAGAAGATAATTTGAGTAGTGATAGTATTCTATGACTTGAGAATCTCTAGACAAATCCCTGTCATTCTTTGTCTAATTTCAGTAGTGGCAATATTCAAACAATGTCTCAAAGTTTCTTTGAATCCTTAATGACCTTTTCTGGTTGGGAGTGATGAATCAAGGTTTTCAATGTGGGAGCAGCTACCTTAATTTTAGTAGGCAGAACAGTCTCATAAGTTTCTTTCTCTTTGCTCAGATACACTGGCATACTGAAAGATCCCCTCATATATTAAATGAGGCGTCCTTTAAATTGTCATATTTATATAGGTTTAAAGTAGGTTTTAAAACTAGGAGATCCTTTCTACTTTTTCTTTTATTTACATAGTTTTGTTTATTTTAGGTGTGTATACATTTTAGGATCAGCTTACAAAAAGGCATCCTGCAATATTTTTTAACATATCTTAAATCTGTAGATTAGTTTGGGAAGGTTTGCTATATTGATGCATGCCATATTTTCACCTACTGAGGTTTTCTTCTCTTTCTCTCAACAATGTTTTGTCCTTTTCAGAGTGGTGGTTTGGAGATTTTTGTTAAATCAATTTCTATTTTATCAGGTTGAGTACAGTGTAAAAGTACTTGAGTTTTATTTCAATTTTTAAACCATGAATCAGAATCAAATAGAAATGTGGGTCTCCAAGCTCTTGTGGGTCATTGGCCAACTTGGTCCACAAGGGCAATGTGGGCAGAGACATCAAACAGGGGTTTTTGGAAGCCCTGTAAGTACCTAGGTGAATGGCCACACTGGGATTGCTTGTCAGTAGGCAGATCAATTCTACTTAGGGTGATTCAAGGTTTATAAAGTTTTGGGGGACTGAGGATAGAGATATCCAGGATGGGCAAAGGTCATTGGCTGGGGGCTTAGGGTACCTGGAATGTCTCATTAGCATGGAGAAACATATCAAGAGTCTTAAGTATTGTTTGTACGAGTTTTTCAAGGAGAAAGGAAATTGGTCCTATAATTGAGCCTACATGACATTCCTCAGGTAGAGGCAAGCGTGGGTCCCCAATGGAGGAGTTAAAGAAAGGACTGAAGGAGCTGAAGGGGTTTGTAACCCCATAGGAAGAACAACGATATCAACCAATCAGACCCCACAGAGCTTCCAGGGACTAAAGAGTACACATGGAGGGGCCCATGGCTCCAGCTGCATATGTAGCAGAGGATGGCCTTGTTGGGCATCAGTGGGAGGAGAGGCCCTTAGTCCTATGAAGGCTCGATGCCCCAGTGTAGAGAATGCCAGGATGGGGAAGCAGGAGTGGGTGGATGGGTAGGGGAACACCCTCATAGAAGTAGGGGGAGAGGGGAGGGATGGGGGCTTCCGGGGGGAAACCAGGAAAGGGGATAACATTTGAAATGTAAATAAAGAAAGCATTCAATAAAAAAAGAATAAAAAATCCCCTGGACAAGGCTCTACAAGGAGATACTCTGCCACAAATGGGAGTCTCCCATATTGTGCTAAGCCTAGAGGCTATCGGGTCATGGTGGGCTTTGACTTTAATTAGCAGTGTTTTCCCACATAGAATTGAGTTTCCTATATTGAATTTGTAACTGGCAACATTATACAACCCACTTAGAATTTTTATTAATTTTAAAGCTGCACTCCCCTGATGACTTTCCGTGGATCATGCTTAATGGGAGTAGCATAGCATCATTGTTTCCCTTCTGGGGTAGATGCTCTCTATTTTCATGTCCTCATCTAAATGATGTAACAGACTCTAGTATAATGTGTACAGCAGTGCCAAATGTAGACATCATTTTTATTCTTGATGTTAAGGGGAAAAAACTTAAATGGTTTACCAGTGTTAAGTTTGACTTTGTACAGATAACCTTCCTAGGTCAAGGAAAAAAAACCCCTCTATTTAAGTTCCCTATGGGTTTATTTATTATGAAGAGGTATAGAATTCTTATAAATATTTTTGTGTACTTTTCATGGATTTTAAGACCACTGTTTGATTTTCTTCTTTATTCTAATGGTATGACATTTTACATTAATTATGTTCAGACATTAAAATGCACTTGGTGTTATTTGGTTAAGTCCTACTTGATCATAATGTATAATCCCTTTAAAAATGTTCCTGTGTTCATTTTGCTACTACATTGTTGAGTATTTTGAAAGTGTATTCATGAGGGATACTGTTTTCTACCCCCTGACTTCTGCCAGGTTTTCCCAAGCAGTTGTCAGAGTCAAGGGGGCAGCGAGAGCTCATGGGAATCTGCGAATTTGTTAACTTCTAACTCTTGTGCTCAGCTTATTACACCTTCAGTTCATTGTGTAGCCACGATCTGGACCTCTGTTATAATTAACACTTGGTTTCGTGTGTGTGTGTGTGTGGTGTCTCTGTGAAGGAGGGTCACAATGGCTAACAGATTAACAATCCCTGGGAAGCAAGAAGACAACCTAGTTCCATACAACTCAGTAGCCAGCGTTAGTTCCAAATTTGAAAGTCTGACCACAAGTAGTTCATTGTCAGCATATTTAAGCCCAGAACAATTTGATAAAAAGTATGGTGATAATGACTTCGGTCTCCTGTGCACAGCAAAGCTGATGACGACATCAAAACCCTTTGCAAAGCACAAGTGGCCTCTCCTATAAAGCTAGGTTTTAGAGTTTAACTAAGAAAAACAAGCTCAAGATACAGGCAGAGAGGAGAATCTGGTGTGAACTCAGCTACACATGAACATCAAGGTCATCAGCCTATTAATGATGTCTGTTCCCAGCCTTCTGGGTAGAAAACAGGTTATACATCTCTCCCATTTGAAGAGCTAACCTGTGTGTTTAACATCCTTCTTAGTGTTAGTCTGTGAGCACTAGGGCCTCCATGCCCCCTACAGGGTCAAGTAAGGAAGATTCATGGTCTGGGGGAAGAATTCAATGAATAACTCAAGGATTTTGTGTTCAAGGACCTGAACAAGCAAACAAATCTCAAATAAATTATTCAAATAAGTATGTTAAGTCAAAACTAATAATTGATTAGAAACACAAAACATGCTAAGGGGAAAAAAATCTATGAAAGGGAGAGGTAGATTTTGTGACTGTCAACTAAGCTTTATGATGTGAGTAGAGACCTGTATGAGATGAAGTTGTAGGTTGTAGCAATATCCAATTAACACTACTCAAATTGATCCTGGTGGCAGTGGCACACGTTCCTTGCTACCTGCCCCAATGTTCTGGGTTCCTGAATGAAATACATACAAACAAGCCTTTATATTCTTATATGTTTTAAACAGCTCAATGGCTAGGCTACTTCCTAATCTCCACATGGCTGAGATACCCTCCAATATTCCCAAATAATTACATACTAAAATCTATATTCCATCTTTCCTGCCCTGGACCCAGACCCGCAGCCCCCTTAGCTACATTCTCTGTTCCCTATTCCCTGGCACCTACATGATGACTATCTCTCTGACTTCTACGCTCTCAGGCCTAGGGTGTCTATTGCTTCCCCAGCATGGCAGCTATCTTCTTCCTGCTCCTCCTCTGTCCCTTACCAGGGAATCCTAAAAGTCCTGCCTCTGTCTCCCTGCCCAGCCACTGGCCACTGGCAACTTTATTTACCAATCAAAACCAACTAGGGGTAGGACCTCTCAGTCTTACATATAGGACACTGCAATCAGGGTTTTGGGAAAGCTAATTAGCATGGACAGCTACAGTTGGTCCTGTGAGAACTAAGAGGTTTTGGGGAGGATGGAGCTCTAGACTGCAAAATACTAAGTACCAAATCTGAGGCAGAAGCATGCTTGATGTATTTAAGGATTAAAAGAAGCCAGAAGATTAGAGAAGTAAAAAATAAAGTTATTAATTAGAATTATGTCCAGCTGTGCATGACAGAAAACAGAGTAACAATGCCTTAATAGAGACTCTTCATTGTCACCATGTGAAAGAACCTGGCATGGAAGCTCACACAGTGCCACCAGGAAACAATGTCCTTCTCCTTTTTCTTTCTCCTCACTTTACCCCAAACCTTCAATGCACATGTCTCATGCGCAAGATGAATGATCCATGTCCATTTTCCTTTCAACCTTTCAAGCTGGAAGAAGGATGAGGCTCAAAAGTTATATGGCAACAAAATTGGTTCCTGCGAAGGTGATTTTTCCCTTCTGGGAAGCTATCAATCAAGTTTCTCTTACTGGCTACAACTGAGCCATGTGAATACTGCTCTGTACATGCCAAGAAGGCTGTATGAGACAGGTGACCAATTTTAGTTCTGCAAATTGTCTTTCCTGCTAGCACTGGGGTTTCTCCTTCAGAAGGAGAAAATCTAAGAATAGTTGCTATGTTGGGAAATGAAGTTCTGTGTCTCAAATGTTCCTTAAATATTAAAATCAGAACTGATATACATAAAGAGATGGTATTAATATTATACACACACACACACACACACACACACACACTTACTTCATTGTTACAATAGCTAAGATGAAGAACTAAACTGAGTGCCTGTATTAGTTACTTTAGTATTGCCTTGACCAAATTATCTGACACAGACATCTCACAAGAGGCAAGCTTTCTTTTGTCGCACACTTTCAGAGAGTTTTACATTATTAAGGCAAGGAAGGCATGTCAGAAGCACATGTCATAGAGGTGAGAGCCTGTGGCAAATGCTGTTCACATAATAACAGAGCAGGAAGCAATGAATGCAGATGGAGCCAGGAGCTATAGAAACCAGGAAAAACCTTCAGAGGCCTACTGACCTACTTCTGCCTTCTAGGAATTACCTCCTAAAGTCCCCAGAACCACTACCTGGAGAATATATGCTCTATCCTTCAAAAGCTGAAGAACAAAAGCCTAACCATCAACAAATGAATGGACAGAGTGTCAAATAACCACACTAGAGGGAAATCTGCATTTTGATTGCATGGATCAGTCTGGAGAATATTGTATTGTGTGAAATCTACTAGGCACAGAAAGGCAAGCATAATATGATCTTGCCTAATTGCAGAATCTAAAAATGTTAAACTCACAGACACAGAGCCTAGAAGTGGTTACCCTGGGTAGGGAGTTAGGGACACAAACATGAACCTATAGGACCATGAAAGGCAGCCTTGTTTCTGGTTGAGCTAGGTTGGAAACCCTGGTGACCCTGCAGGGAATAACCCTGCAAGGGATGGTAGGTGTTTTGCCATACTCCTGGACACCAGGCTCATGACTCAAGGCCACAGCCCTCCATAATTCTGTGGCCATCAGTCACATAAGGGCAATGCCCCAAGGCCCTCCACAGGTAGAGGATGTGACCTGTGGTCACATAACCTTAAGACAGATCTCCATTTTAATGAGGTACCTAAAGGCCTGGAGGCTTAGCCAATAAATTTTCCTTCCTAGGCACTCCTCCCTGCAAAAGGTATTTTACCTCAGGCCTGCCCTGAGAAAGTGAGGTAGTTTTACTCATGGCCACTCTCTGCCATGACAAGAAATGCCTTAAAACCATGGACTGCCTCTTTCCATTGGGATCCAACATGGGAAACAATGGAACAGGCCTTCATCTAAAGAGCTGGCTGTCTAATCTGTCACAGAAGGCCTCTCAGTGCTCCCAGCCAGGGCCTCCACCAAGTCAAGACAAGCCAAGGACTCTCCTCCCTGTGGGATCCAGCCAGAGCTCTCCCCTCTTTCCTCCCTTGGCCTGGGCTAGATCCAGCCTGCAGGCCTCCACTCCATTCTC
Organism: Mus caroli; assembly: GCF_978045245.1. Lineage (NCBI taxonomy): Eukaryota > Metazoa > Chordata > Mammalia > Rodentia > Muridae > Mus > Mus caroli. The sequence continues at coordinate 70,467,026 of NW_028227267.1, read as the reverse complement.
AGCTCTTTCGTGGCATCCAGCAGTGCCTGGGGTGCCCAAGAGCCTGGGAACCAGATGGCCACTGCCTCTGAGCAGGCCCAGGGACTCCTGAGCCAGCTCTGGCACTTCCTGGGGCACCTCAGACAGCGTTCCTCACTCCTGGAATGGTGTCCAGCTGCTTCACATAGCCTGACAACCTACCTGGGGCCTGTGTGGAGTAAGCATAGTCAAAACGTCCTGCGTCCTGCTTCCTCAAGTGGCCCGAACCCTGGGGCAGACACAGGACACCCCACTAACCCTACATGAATCCATACAATTTCAGTCAGATGAGAGGAGATGCTAAAGATGTCTATTGTGTAACATGGTTGAGAGTATATTGTATATACTAAAGACTAAGAGAACAAATTTGAAAGTATCCCCACCATTGATAAATGAAAGGGAGAATATTACATTAATTAGCTCAATTAGCAATTTATAGTTACTTGTTTACAATACATATATAAATATTTTAAAACTTTGTATAGCATACATATCTACTTTTACTCATCAATTAAAATATCCTTTCAATGACTAAAAATAGGAAACTGTGTGTATGAGATAATAGTGAATAAAATAAAAACTCAAATGACCAGTAAAAGAGAAAGAAATACAGTATTAGGACTGGATAATGTAGTTTTTTTTTTTTTCCGTTTTTCGAGACAGAGTTTCTCTGTATAGCCCTAGCTGTCCTGGAACTCACTCTGTAGACCAGGCTGGCCTTGAACTCAAAAATCCACCTGCCTCTGCCTCCTGAGTGCTGGAATTAAAGGCGTGTGCCACCACGCCCAGAGATAATGTAGTTTTAAGGCAGCTCTAGGTCTTGGCTTGAGAAAAAGAGCTTTGCAGACTTTTGTGCTTGGGTGCTGCCAAGCAAGACATGGATGAAACACTATCTCTAGCCTGGTATACTAGTCAGGGTTCTTTATAGTCATAGAACTTATAGAATAAATCTCTCTATCTCTGTCTATCTTATCTATCATCTATCTATCTATCTATCTATCTATCTATCTATCTATCTATCTATCTATCTATCTACCTACCTACCTACCTACCTATCCATCCTTCTGTTCATCCATCTATCCATCCATAGAAATAAATTAGAATGACCTATAGGCTGCAGTCCAACTAATCCAACAATGGCTAGCTATGAAAGAAAGTCTAATAATCTAGTAGATGCCCAGTCCCACAAGACTGGATCTTAGCTGGTCTTCACTCTATAGTGGAATCATAGAGAAGTAGGTTCTTATGCCAGTGAGGGAATGGATATGCTAGCAAGGTGAAAGCAAGCGGCAAAGAACAAAAAAACCTTCCTTCTTCCATGCCCTTATATAGGCTTCTAGAAGAAGGTATGGCTCAGATTAAAGGTGTGTCTTCCACCTCAAGATCCAGATCAGACATGTGTGTTTTCTCCTTCAAAGATCTGGGCTAGAAGTGGCTTGAGCCGTTTCAAACCAAACAGAATATTTCTCACAGGTGGGTGTGCCCTCCATATCTGGATTGTAGTTCCTTCTAGGTATAGTTACATCGACAAATAAAAATAGCTATCATATCTGGGGTGGCTTAGAAGAAGGGTTTTAACCAAAGATTTGCATGGGTAGGCAGTATTTGAGAAGTAGGCAGAATTATGAGTCCATAGAAAGGCAAAAAGGAAGGTTGTCTTCACAGCCATTACTGACATTATGAAATTGGTTGGTGCTAGGAGTATGAGAGACTACATTAGGTGCATAACAGAACCCCCCGCCACTCGCCTCCATTCTGATCTCACTTTCTCCTAAGTGCAAACATCACAGAGCCACTGTGGGGGATGGGAGTAGTCAACATCTACCAATAAAGCCATGAAAAACTATAGCCAGACCAGCTCCACTTTCTTCCTAGTCACAGCTGCTTCTAAGGCTGAAATTGTTATTTGTCACCTCACCATTAAGCCCTCTCTTCTGGAATCCCTTTTCCTCATTAATTACTAGAGATGACCCGAATATTCACCACAAGACGTGCCCCCAGTCTTGTCTTTCCTGTCTGGGTTTACACTTGAGCACTACAGCGTCTTCTTGCTCTTATCTCTGACCATCAAAGCAGGAAGAAATACATCACTGAATATTCTGGCTTTTCTGAACATTCCCTTCCTTCCCTAAGTGTGTGGTGGGAATACCATCTTTTCATAATTAAAGTTTATCTACTTTCTAAAGCCCCCCTCTGCCTGCTGATGCCCTGGCATGGCCATAGATTCCATGGTAGAGGAACTATATTCTTTCCCATGGATAAAGTGGTCCTCCTTGGACTCTGGCCCTCCAAACCAGCAGGGTATGTTTGAGGATACAAAAAGTACATTGAACTCAACAAACATGAGTTCAATACTACTTAACACCTTTTATTCTTGGATTTATATGTTGTAAACCCTGGGAACACAGTTTCAGGTTATATGATGAATGTAACATCTTCTTAGAGGACAGTATCACAAACCTATAAGGTATGGTCCCCGTTTTTAGCCAGGCTATTCAGTCAATCTCTCTCTCTCTCTCTCTCTCTCTCTCTCTCTCTCTCTCTCTCTCTCTCTCTCTCTCCCTCCCTCCCTCCCTCCCTCCCTCCCTGCTCACTCACTCCTCCTTCTCTGCCTCTCCCCCTCTCTCCTTCCCTTCATTCTCTGTTTGTCCTCTATAGCTGGCAGATTTGGGGTGGATACTATGGACATGTAGTCTGTCCATAGTATTTTGTTTGTTTGTTTGTTTTTGTTTTTGTTTTATGTTACTGCTATAACAATACTAAAAACAATACTAAAAAACGGCAATGCAAAGAAAGCAAAGTTTATTTTACCTCACGGTTTGAGGTGCAGTCCACCATGTTGAGGAGATGTGCTCTGAGAGTGGCCCTAGCTATAGAGGAAAGAACAGCACAGTGTATCTGCAGTTGACAAGCATAGAGAAAGGGATGCTGGTGTTCATCAGGCTTCCCTTGTCCTCATTAATTCAGTCTGGGCATAGATCACATATTTCTAGACAGTCTGCCAGTCTCTGTTAAACTTCTTTTGAAACACTTGGGTTTTCATTTTCTATCTATATCTATCTGTCTGTCTGTCTGTCTGTCTGTCTATCTATCTATCTATCTATCTATCTATCTATCTATCTATCTATCTATCTATTTATTTTTGGTTTTTCGTGACAGAGTTTCTTTGTGTAGCCCTGGCTGTTGAAACACTCTTACAGACATGGCCAAAAATATGGTTTTTTTTTCTTTTTAAAATTTAAAACATAGTCATATTGATAGTGAAGATCAACTACCGTGCTGTCCTCACTATATCTCCATTGCTATAAAATAGGTTTTTCCAGCAGATGCAATATTGTATAAGTTTATATGCAAATGAGCTGGGAAATGACTCTAACAGATGTTGCAGGTGTTTGATCAGTTGAGATAACTGTACAGAAAAGCGCTATCATGTAATCAACTTAAGACTATGTGCCTGTCTAATGACCTCAGAGGACAGTGTTAGGCTAGCAGAACCAGCATACAAACTGCACATCACATAGCAGAGGAAGAAATGTGGCTAGCCTTCATGGTTTCATTCTTGTCATGATGTCACTGCATTCATGGTTCATTGTATAAGTAATGAACCTAGTGACCCACTTCTGCCTGCTAGAAATTACCTCCTAAAGTTCCCAGAGCATCCAAATACAGAGCCACTACCTGGAAAATACATGTTCCATCCACCAATGGATGAAGAACATGAGTCTATACATCAACAAATAAATGGACAAAGACAAAGTGGTAAAGAACCACAGTGAAAGGAAATCTGCATTTGACAGCATAGATGAGCCTGGAGCATATTGTATTGTATGAAATCTACTAGGCACAGACAGACAAGTCCAATATAATCTCACCTAATTGCAGAATCTGAAAATGTTAAACTCACAGACACAGAACAGTGTTTACCCTGGGTGGGGAGTTAGGGACACAAACATGGACCCATATGCTTTCAGTCAGATAGGAGGAGATACTAAATAATTCTATTATGTAACTGGATGATAGTACATTGTATGCCTGCAAATGACTAAAAGAACAGATTTGAAAGTATCCTGACCATTGAAAAATTATAAGGTAGAATACTATATTAATTACCTCAAACTAGCAGTTTGTGGGTACTTGTCTACAATAAATATATAGCTATTTAAAATATTACATAGCACATACTACTTTTATTGATCATTAAAATATTTTAAATGACTAAAATAGGAAACTATGAATGTGAGATGACAGTAAATAAAATAAAGACCCAAATGACTAGGAAATAGTAATTGACTGAGGGCTAGTAGAGGTGTCACTGAGGAGAGAATGGCAGACATTCGTAGGATGAGTCAGACTGTTCAAATCATTAGAGAGGTGCTTGTCTACCTTGGATGCATATTGGTTGCTTTTCAGTTACTGTGATAAAGCACTACATCCAAAACAAACTTAAGGAAGATGGAGTTTATTTGGCTAATGGATTCAGAGGGGGAATCCAAAACAGCAGGGGAGGCATGGCAGCAGGCAGAGAAAAAAGACGAAAGATAATGTTTTCAACAACAAACATGAAACAGAGAGAGAGTGACCTGGAAGTGGAGTGGAACAAGGCTGCAAAGACACAAGTCCCACCCCCAATGATATACTTCCTCCATCAAGGTTGTTCCGCCTAAACCTCCTCAAACTGCACTACCAACTTAGGACCATGTGTCCAAACTCCTGGAGGACATTTGTCATTCAAATCACTACAGCATGCTTTTTGTAAAGTAAAAACATTAAATTCAAAAATCCACATGCCATACAACATTTCCATTGACATTCCTAGACTAATGACTGCAATTTGCACTGCAGCTTCAACTGGGTCTTGTCAAAGATTGTACACAGCATTGCCATAGACAACTTTAGCACCATTTAATTTCTGAGTCACAGGACCCATATGCCAGGGTCACTTGCAGCACAGTGCTGAAGAAGTTTTAGACAAAATTGATTGCTTTCTGAGAAGCCTGATATACAGGCCAGAATGAACGACAGAGTATGGTATCTAAAATCTGGAAAGGCCCTCAATACAGCTAGCTTGTCTAAAGTAATCAAAGAGCCATCCAGTGTGATGTTCTATGGAAATATAGGGGTTCATAAAGAATCAGTGTTGATAGAAAAGAGAATTCACATGATTCTGAGGTTAGCAGTCAACATTCATGGTGTTCCCTTGCTTTCCTTCATGTAAAATGTTTCCTTTTTATGGGAGTTGGGATATATGCACTTATTATAGATACTTAACTTTGTTTCCAGGCAAAAAAGTGACATTAATTCGTTTCTAAAACACCTGCATCTCAGGTTTCTGTTTGGTTAATTTTGTGGCACCCCATTGTCTTTGCCATTAACCAATCATTTGGACAGCAAATATTTAAATTATACTGGGATATGACGAAACTCACTATTCTTATGACTTTAATGATGACATCAGTTTCTTTTATTCACATACTTCTTGTACATGAGATTACTTCTGAGCTAATGTTTTGTTTGGGATTGGGAACATAGTTTTAGAAACTTGCAACTGATTGCCTTGAAATGTCAGTTCTCATTCCATGAATTAGGAAAACAATGTGGTAGATGCATGCCAGTTGGTAAGCATGTACATTCTCTGAAGGTTATGTACACTACATGCAATGTGATATTGAACTCACTGTTTTATTTACTGTTCTATTGCTATAAAGAGACACCATGACTAAGACAACTTATAAAGAAAAACATTTAATTGGGGGCTTGCCTACAGGGGCCATGGATTACTCCTTTATCATCCTGATGGGGAGTGTGGTAGCAGGAAGGCAGATAGGGAGGCAGGCAGGCAGGCAGGCATGGTGTTGGAGCAGTAGCTGAGAGCTAAACTTCCTGACTTATATGCAACAGACACAGAGAGATATTGGTCCTGGTGTAAGGTTTTGAAGCCTCAAAGTTCAATCCCAGTGACACACCTCCACCAACATGGCCACCTTCTAGTCCTTCCCAAAGAGTTCCACTAACTGGTACCTAAGCATTCAAACATGAGTTTATGGAACCATTTTCACTCAAACCATCACATTATACTCCCTGGCCCCCACAAGCTTGTGGTTATATCATAATGCAAAATGCATTTAGTTCAACTTCAAAAGTTTCTCTTGTTTTTCAGTCTTAAGACTACTCAAGTGTTCTTTTTGAGACTCAAGGCAGTTTATTAACTGCAACCTCTTGCAAAAGCAAAAAGCAGATTATATACTTGCAACATACAATGGCACAGAATATATGTTACCATTCCAAAATGGAGAAGATTGAGGATATTGGATCAGAGCAAGAGTAAAGCACATCAGGGCAAACCTGAAATTCTGTGACTACATGTTGGATATTAAAGGGTTTATTAGATGCCTCTTCTTTTCCAACTTTGTTGACTACACCATACTTCTCTATCTTGGACTGTTTCCATGCCCTGCTAGTAGCTTTCCTAGGCAGGTATCTTAGTCAGGGTTTCTATTCCTGCACAAACATCATGACCAAGAAGCAAGTTGGAGAGGAAAGGGTTTATTTGGCTTACACTTCCATACTGCTGTTCATCACCAAGGAAGTCAAGACTGGAACTCAAGCAAGTCATGAAGCAGGAGCTGATGCAGAGGCCATGGAGGGATGTTCCTTACTCGCTTGCATTCCCTGGCTTCCTCAGCCTGCTCTCTTATAGAACCAAGACTACCAGCCCAGAGATGGCACCACCCACAAGGGGACCTCCCGCCTTGATCACTAATTGAGAAAATGCCTTGCAGCTGGATCTCCTGGAGGCATTTCCCCAACTGAAGCTCCTTTCTCTGTGATAACTCCAGCTTGTGTCAAGTTGACACAAAACTAGTCAATACAGCAGGCATCCCATGATTCTGGCATCTGTAACATCTGGGAGTTTCTCCTGCAATATGGCCTCCACCTTCACAGTTTCACACAGTGCTCTGTGCTTTCAAGCAGGAATTTCCCTGCCTCACATATGGCCTAGCTGGCTTTCCTTAACTGTGTAGGGACATTCCATAACCCCTTTTTTATATCCTTGATGACTCTAAATCTAGAATCAAGTGAAGTTAAGGTTTTCTACTTGCTGAAACTAGCACTGGGATCCTTCCTTGAATAACATTTGCATATGTTTTCACTTGTTGATGGTTTCCTTTGCTGCTTAAGCTTTCCTTTAATTACTCTTCACAAGTTTGAAGCACCACTAGGTGGGTACCCTAAGGATATCACTTCCTCTTTGCCATTCCAAATAAGGCTTTTCTTTAAACTGCATATCTGCTTGAGCTCAGGACTTGGCTGCAACATTGTATTTCCTGGTCTTCCTTTTGTCCTCAAATTGTACATTTTATATTTTTATTTGCTCTGCTTACTCCTTTTCATTGTGGATTTAAATAGGAGTGATTACTCATTACCACACAACATAGTAAATACTAGGTTATCTTGAAATCTCCCAAATTCTTTTTTTAAAAAGATCTATTTATCTTATGTATATGATTACCCTGTTGCTATCTTCGGACATATGAGAAGAGAGCACTGTATCCTATTACAGATGGTTGAGCCACCATGTGGTTGCTGGGAATTGAACTCAGGACCTCTGGAAGAGCAGTCAGTGTTCTTAACTACTGAGTCATCTCTCCAGCCCCCTGAATTCTTTAGTTTAGCCTCTGGCAGACTTTTTGGTCAAGGGCAGAAAGCAGCTAAATTCTTTACCAAAATATCACAAGAATGGTCTCTAGTCACTGATAGTCTCATCCTCTGAAACCTTTTAAGCTGGTCCTGCATAGTCCTACTGGAAACATTCAACTACTTTACTAACCCAAAGTTCAAAGTCTTCCACATTTACCCAACAAATAACATGGTCAGTCCCTTCCCAGAAATTCCCCAGTCCCTTGAACCAAATTTTGTCTTAGTTATTGATCTATTGCTGTGAAGAGACCCCATAACCAAGGCAACTTATAGAAGAAAATATTTAACTGGTATCTTGCTTACAGCTTTATTATCATATTTCAAGGAGCATGGCAGCAGGCAGGAAAGGAGACATGGTGCTGGAGAATGTCGCTCAGAGCTGCTTCTATATATTCCATGGTAGATCAGAAACTATCAGGAATCTGTTAGTCTAGGCTGCCTGACTGCTACCCTAGATTATTAGTTGTGAAGGTCAGTGCCCTTCCTGTAATGGCTAAATGTACCACATGTCCTATACTGTCTTAGTTAGGCTTTCTACTGCTCTGAAGAGACACCATGGCCGTACCAATTCTTATAAAAGAAATCATTGAATTGGAGCTGGTATCTTGGTTTGTATATTCTTGGCCCAGGGAATGGCACTATTAAGAGATCTGGCCTTGTTGGAGTAGGTGTGTCACTATGGGAATGGGTTTAAATACCTTCAACTTAGCTGCCTGAAGGCGAGCCTAAGTTGTACATCTTTCAGATGAAGATGTACAACTCTCACCTCTTGTCTCTACCTGCACCATGCCGGCCTAGAGGCTGCTATACTCCCACCTTGATGATAATGGACTGAACCTCTGAACCTGTAAGCCAGCCCCAATTAAATGTTGTCCTTTATAAGACTTGCCTTGGTCATGATGTCTGATCACAGTAGTAAAACCCTGACTAAGATAGCTGACTTACAGTTTCAGAGGCTTAGTCCCTTATTATATTGGTGGGAAGCATGGTAGCATGCAGGTAGACATGGTGCTAGAGTTGCTGAGAGTTCTACATCTTGATCCACAGGTAGCAGGAGACTGTGTTCCATACTTGTCATACCTTGAGTATAGGAGACCTCAAAGCCCACCCCCTCAGTGACATACTTCCTCCAACGAAGCCACATCTCCTTATAGGGCAACCCTTTTTGGCCCAAGCATTGAAAAACATGAACGTATGGAAACTATACCTATTCAAGCCAACACATATAATATCCCAGATTCTTGTCATTCTCATTTAATACAGGGAGTCAAGTTCTAACAGGGAACCTCCTGTCAGTCTACAGCTGCATTTTTCTTAGATTCTTAGTCATGTCAATGCCTTTGATAGCAGTATATTCTTCATTGCCACAGTGATGTTAGTATGTTATGGGGAGTCCTAGGATTAATTTGTTGCCTTCACATAATAAATCTTTAGCATTCCTATCCAAAAGCTTGTCATAAACTCATTACAAGATTCTGCTATTATAGCTTTCTGAAATCTATGTCACTTGACCCACTTGAGAGAGATCCTTGGGATCCTCAATAAAGATATTAAAATCTCAGTCATGGGAATCACCATCTCAGGGACCACTTTTTTATTCAGTGTATATTCTGCCCACAATGTTCAAAAACCTCCTGACACTCTCTCCCCATCTTTGCAAGACTGAATGTTTCCTATAGGTGGAGGGGAAAATCTTGCTGTATAAATCCCCTTTGCCCTATAAGAGAGACAGGCAGTTCATTTCTGGCTAATGCTGAGACCTGATCTAATGACTGGTGTGAGGGTAATGAAGAGAAAAGAAATTCAATACCAAAATGGGCAGCTATTATGCAAATTGCCTACATTAGTGTGGATTAGCATATTCTTCACAGAAGGGAAGGGAACTGCTTTTGTTTTCTCTGGTGGGTATCCCATCTCATCTCGCAGTGTCCCCTTCTCTGATTTCACATAGGAGATGTGTTGAGGTTATACATTTCTGTCCTTTGGTTTATGGCCACATGTACAAATGAAATTGGACCTTTGCTGACCTTGATGCTGTAAGAGATTGGGAATCATTTTAGAAACTGCCATGGAAAAGTTTTGGCTTTCACAGAGTGACTTCACTTTCTGGTTGGCTGACTGAAGCTTCTCATTATTTCCTTCCAAAGCTTCAAAGACATTTTCACAAAGTCATCAAGTACAACATGCTTAAAGACACCACTGTACTCCTATTACTAAAGGGTTACAGATGGCACAAAACCAAACACTGTCTTCCCTTTAGACTAAGTAAGATTAGAACCTTACTTAGTGTGATGTTACTGACTATCAGAGACTGTCACCAACTCACCACCAACAGTGAAATCATATTCCTGTCTAGGAGCTGGGGGAATCCCATCTGTAGAATATGAGCTTGCTTTGTCTGAGCCTGAGATAAAGGGTTGAGGGTAGTTGATTAAGAGAGAAATGGAATCAATACACGAGGGAGGAAAAAAAAAGAATAGTCCAATACTCAAATATACTATACAATTGATGATCTGAGAGCAGAAGAATTGGTACCCAATACCTCTGAGACCATCTATAGGGCAACAAAGAGCAAGCCTGAAACCTGTGTATGGAAGGGATTAAAAGGAGAGGCATACATTCACTGGTTCCCAACTCAGTGGTTGAAGGTTGGTTGCTGGTCTATCACTATCCTTGGGCTATTGAGCTGTTTATAGTTGGTGATTAAGAAGGAACCTGCATCTTTCCTCAGCTGAAGTAGCTGAAATACTGTAGGAACAGAAGCAAGGATGGAGTAAATATACAGAATCTTATGAGGGTAAGACAAGACCCATTTATAGACAAATCTCTAAGCTGAAAGTGGTAATAGTTCATATATGTTGTCGTCAGTCCCTTGCTTAGGTGAAATTTCAACAATATAAGAAATTTCCCTAATGGCTTTCTATAGATACTTTTTGTTCTTATGAGCCAAAGATCCAGATTTATGATTTTTTAAATGATATAACTAACCAGGGAAAGACTCCCCAGAGATGGGTAACATGTGCCACATAGTATTTCCATATCTATGGAAACTTTGCATCTTCTCATCATCTAAACACACATGCACACACACACACACACACACACACACACACACACACATACACACACACACATGTGTGTGTGTGTGTGTGTATGTGTGTGTGTGTGTGTGTGTGTGTGTGAGAGAGAGAGAGAGAGAGAGAGAGAGAGAGAGAGAGAGAGAAGTATAAATATTTTGGTTTATTTGGAATGGACTTGTAGTGGCGCAGCAGTGACAGCTCCTTCTACTCTTTCAGTGAGTGCCAAGATGGGAGAGTATTTAATTTGCTATTGGCTCATGTCAGCACCAAATGTATTTTGTTATGGTTTGTATATGAAATTCTCCTAAAGGCTCATTCATGTCTTCGAACACTTGGTGCCCAGGTGGTGGCTTTATTTTGGGTGAATATAGAACTCGATAACAAGAGGACAGCAGGCACATGAAAGCCATTAGGGGTAGACCTCAGAAGGTTATATTCACCCCTATCTCTGTTACACCTCTCTACTTCTTGATTTGTCATTGAGATGAGAGGAAATCCAGATGCCTGCTTCCACCACCATCAAGTCCTCCATGCCTTCTCTGAGGTGATCATTGTAACTTTTGAAGCTATGAGCTAAAGTAGACATCTCTTCCCTCAAGTTACTTCTGTCAGACTGTCTTTCACAGTGATGAGCAAAGTAAATAGATATGGAAACTCACCTCAGACTTCTGGGTTCAATGAGAAGCAGTGTAAGGAAAATCACGTCTTTAGTGGTTACGTAAGCTGCAGAAGCGAGGCAAAGTCATCACCCAGTGGCAAAGGTGTCAAAAGTTAAGATCACCAATAAGCTAGGTACAGAGTGTTTGCAAGTGAGAAGTGGGTTCCTGCGTTGTTAACTCCTATAATAAGTTTTCCTTTCTCTTTGGTACAGGTTTGATTCTGTCTAAAAGATCATTTATTCGGGGGAAATTCTTACCCAGTGAAAAGGTAAAGTGTGCTTAGATGATGAGAAGATGCAAAGCTGAAATCTTAGTTTTGTTCATCACAGTGTTTATTTTGATAGTGGTGTCAATACTAGCATCCTTTCTCAATCCCTGGCTGTGGGAGCTAAAAAACAAAAACAAACAAACACCCAAAAAACCAAAATTCTTTGTCTATGTCACAGTGCCTGAAACTATATCCATATAAGATTTAAGATCTTGGTAATCATGAAAGGGGTGATTATTTTCAATTACCATGTAAATATAGTGTAATTGTGAGGATACTTACAGAAAAACAGCAACTTTGGGATTGGCTCAGTAAGTGTAGTACTTGTGTAAGCAAGCATAAGGACACAGGTTTGATTCCTATCATCCATGTAAAAAACCTGAGCATGGTGGCATTTTCTGTAGCCCCAGTGTTGGGAGACAGAGACTGTGGGATCCCTGAGGCTTGCTGGAAAGCAGTCTAGCTGAACCAGTCATCTACAGATTCAGCTGGAAACCCTGTTTCAAAAATTAAGGGAAAAATGTTGACTATACACACACACACATACACACACACGCACGCACACACACACACATACACACACATACACGAGGAGAATCAAAAGCAAAGATGAGGTGACAGGAACTAGTGGATTTGACTTGCTTCAAATGCAGCAATTTCCCACAGACTTGCAAGCAAAGAGTTGCTGGTTTCAAAGGTGAATAAAGGGGACTTGAATGGAGGTGGCCTCTAGACTTTGGAAAAGGTGGCAGGGAAGATTCTACTTTAGAACTAGAAAGAAGCCATCTTGTTATTAATTTTGATCTTGTTATTACTTTTGATTTTGTTATTAATTTTGATTTTGGCCCCATGAAACTGATTTGGTGTGTATGATCTTCAGGGCTAGAAGATAAGAATGTTTGTGTTGCGTTGAGTGAGCAAGTTTGTGCTAACTTACAGCGCCAATAGGAATGCTCCCAGCAGCTAGTGTCTGAAGTGCTAGAGCTGTCCATGTTTTGTTCCAGTCACCTAGAGACCCCAAACCAGGCATGCTTTAGGTACCTATTTTCCGTTAGGTGTCACCTTGTACTAGGAACTCTTTTTTTAAAATTATTTATTTACATTTCAAAGATTATCCCCTTTCCCAGTCCCCCCCCAGACTCCCTATTTTATCCCCCTCCCCCTGCTTCTATAAGGGTGTTCCCCCATCCATCCATCCACACCCTCTTCCCCACCCTGGGATTTCCCTACACTGAGGCATTGAGCCTTCACAGGACCAAGGGCCTCTCCTAAGGCCATCCTCTGCCACATATGTGGCTGGAGATGAGTCACTTCATATGTATTCTTTGGTTGGTGGTTTAGTCCCTGGGAGCTCTGGGGGACACTATTGTGGATGCCAAGAAGTGCTTGCTGTCAGGAGCCTGATATAGAAGTCTCCTGAGATGCTCTACCAGAGCCTGACAAATACAGAGGCAGATGCTTGCAGCCAACCATTGGACTGAGCACGTGGTCCCCAATGGAGGAGTTAGAGAAAGGACTGAAGGAGCTGAAGGGGTTTGCAATCCCATAGGAAGAACTACAATATCAACCAACCAGACCCCACAGAGGTCCCAGGGACTAAACCACAAACCACTTACTCTTTTTCCCACCTCAGTGAACCAGGTGAGCCATGAGCTATGAAAAATAGAAATAGTTCCTTCACTGTTTACTTTTAGTTCCCTCAATTCCCACCTTTTTGGGTGACCATTTTACTCTGGGAATAAACAATATACATGTTGCAGGGACTCTGGTCAGCTCAAGTGTAGCAAACCTGGCTCTGGTAGGCTTACCTTTCTTCCTGCTTTCCCTTTGCCTGGTTATAAAAACATTAGATTACATTCCTAAAGTTAGCCAACAAGGTCCATTCCCTTATTTAGTCACTTTTTCCTCCTGAGGCTGACTACCAAGGTCCAGCTATCAAACTGTTGAAGTGAAGGAATCAAAAGCCCATTATGGCTCACCTAATTAACATGTCCAATTAAAATTAAACATGGGTTTCTTTTTGTACATTTATAAACCACCGTTTTCTTATGTGCCATGTCTGTCTCCTCTCTACCCAGAAACAGTCTTTTTGTCTTCCTCTGGGACAAATACTCTTTCCCCATTTCACTTGTTCCCTTCTTCTTTCTTATTCTCAATCTCCTGTCTTTGTCTCTTATTTCCTGCCATCTGTCCCTCTGGGGCAAATAAATCTTTGTGCTAAGAACTTGGTCTTGGGGGTCCTAAGCAGATTCTTTTCTTGTCACATGCTTAGTCACCTCAGATACAGATTCTATGACACATGGTGGAACAGATACCACCAAAATCTGAATTGGTCAACCAATGATTTTATTGGGGTCATTTACAGGAATATGGGTGAGGGGTTACTTACAGGAACAGAAGTGACTCAGAGACAGCTGCATCACTAAAGCCCACCTGGAATGGCTGACAAAGCTGGGAACCTGGCACACTCTGCACAGCCTGCAGGCAGCTCAATAGGTCATAGAGTGTCCTTCATAGGGGCCTCAGATGGTAAAACCTCTTCCAGGTTTTTGCTGGTCTGGGCTCTTGAGTCTTCATTTTCATTTTGGCTTGTCTGAGAGACTTCTTTGAACCTTTGCTTGTCTACTCTGGGAGGAAGGTACCTAGTGAATCTGATCAGTTTCAGGGACTTCCTGAAGCTATTTTGAGCTGTTTATTTTCCTGTTTAAGTAGTCTCCCTTCATGATGTAATGTTTCAGTCTTGAAGAAAACTGTTACAACGCCCCCCTCTCTCTGTGTGTGGGGGCATGTATTGTGGGGGCCAATATAGGGGGTGTGATATTGGGGCATAAGCAACCTCACCTTTCAACATTGTATAAAGTAGGGACTTTCTCATTTACTGCTACATATTCAAAGAGAGCTAGTCTATGATCATTTAGGGATGCTCCTGCCTCCACCTTGTATCTTGCAATAGGAACAGTATAATTGCAGACAGACATTAATGTCATTTGGTTGTTTATATGGGTTCCTCGTGCTCACAAGACAGTGCTTTATGTACTAAGCTATCTCTTTGGCCTTACTTTGCACTGTTTTGCTTCTGCTATAACTAGTTCTATAGAGATAGCAGCCATCTTTCTTATCTGGAAAAGCATTCATTTTTCTCAGTAGTCAGTGGTGCCACCTGCTCTGGTCTGAATATAGGCCCCAAATCGATGTGTTGGAAATGTAATCCCCAGGGTATAGCATTGAGAAAGGCCCTGTGATTTAGACAGAGTTGTCAGGAATTGGTTAATGGTATTAGGAAAAGGCCTTTTAGGAGTAGATTCCCCTTCTTCCTCCTGTCTCTCAATGATAAAGCACTTCTCCTCTTTAGAGAATATAAAAATGAGGTTTCATCTTGCAACTAGAAGTTCAATTAGCCACACATGATCTTCGACTTTCTAGTCTCAACTACAGAGATAATTTCCTTTTAAAGTAACCAGTCTGTTATAAGACACCATCAATGTTGACTGTCTTTGCATAAACCAGAAAGGGTATGAAGGGACTCTGGTCAGCCTAAGCATGGCAAACATGGTTCTGGCAGGCCTTGTCCTTCTCCCCATTCCTTCTGCCTTGATTAAAAAAAATTGTTAGATTACATTCCTAAAGCTACTCACCAAGGTCTATTCCCTTATTTGGCCACTGCCTTCTCCTGAGGCTATCAAGGTCCAGCTATCCAAAGCCTCCTTTGGTTCACCTTATTAATCTGTCCAATCAAAGTTAAACACCTCATCCTAACACAGTGTTTCCCCCTTTACCTTTATAAACTGCCATTTGCTTATGAGCCACATCTGTCTCCTCCCTATTCAGAGGCAATTATTTTCCCCCATTCCAAGACAAATATCCCCCTGCCCCTCACCCTTGTTCCTTGTCCCTTTCTCCCTTTTCCTTTGTCCTCTACCTTCTCTGTCTCTTATTCTCCACTTTTAGTATCTCTGGGGTAAATAAATCTCCTCTGTGTTAAAAACTTGGTCGTGGGGTCCTGGGCCAGTTACCTTTAAGGATAATCAGCATTCTAATGTGCCACAGGTTTTTACCACTCCCAAATCCTATGTTGTCCATAAGGTAAAGACAGAATTTGATTTCAAATTTGAGGTCTTCTGGAGGGAAACATTTCCCTGATCTTTCCCTTATGTAGCTTCTATCAAGAGGAAGAAAGGGCCTTCCATTCCTGTTGCCAAGAATTTATCCTCTAGCTGTGGGCTGTCCTGTGGCCATCCTTTAAGAAATGGGAAAGGCGGCCTTCCAGCTTCATTGAGGATGGGTCCTATATTATTTATGTTGTGTTTTTAGTGCTGGCAAAGAAGACACCTTTAATAAATATGGATTGAACAAGTGCCAAAATTCCACTTTTGTAAATGTATTCATTGGTACCCTGAAGTTTTGTAAATCTGCAGAGGCTCATGCCAGGCTGCAAGCATTCATCAGGACGACGAGCCTGTAACTCTTGAAGGAGGCCCTCACCCTTGAGGGGATCTTCTTACTAAGCTCAGTAGCATTTCATAAGGCTCTCTCACATCTGATGTATATAATTTAAACCTCACCACATCCCTGCAGGTAATGATTCTCTCCATTTAACAGATAAAAAAAAAAGCAGCTGACTCTCTGCTATGGCTTGCCTGTGAAATGCCTCTATAGTGGTGTATACACAAGGGAGCTAGCTAGCTTGGTTGCCAGCCAGTAGGCTTTGGGAGAGTGATTGGATCCTGGTGACTCTGATTCATGTGTGGGTTAATCCAGTAATAGATTTATAATTTTATGATGCTACTGGGAGGTAATGGGAGGCTAGGAGGAGGTGGACCTGCTTGGAGGGAGTTTGTCACCAGAGGGATGCCTTTGAGAGATGCGACTTGCCTTCTGTTCATTCCTCTCTGCCTCTCTCCTCTGCTTCTCAGCTACTTTGATATGAGTAATTTTGCTCCACTCTCACTATTGTGATGTTCTGCCTCACCACAGGCTCATGGCAATGGAGCAAGCTGACCATGGACTGAAACCATGAACCAGAATCTTTCTCCTTTTTATTTTGATTGTTTCATAGCAGCACAAATGCCTGACTCCCACATACTGCTAACAGAGAAGGCAGCTGTGTTCTGCTCTGCTACACTGAAGATGAGGAGTCAGGGGTAAGGAGGAAAGGGCTATGGCTTACATCTCTCTTGTTGGCAGTTAAAAGTAGGTCAACTAAGAAAAACCCAGGCAGAAAGTGTCCTAGGAACTTGGTGTCATCAGCGGGCAGATCACCAGGATTGTGAGTAAACTGGGTGTAAAGAGAATGCTACTTTTAGATCACAGATCCAGCCGTGAGCTTTTCACTCTAGCTACTTCTCGGTCAATGCTTTGCTCATAGCCATTTCAAGTGTTCTGACTGGCTATCTCAGAGAAGAAAAGTTCAATGCATTTTTATTCCATAGTATTTTTCTTAACAGAGTCACATAGTCTTTGTGACCAAGGGGACATTGAAGTATAGTTAGTACAATGTGATCTCTGTTTTTCCTCTTCATTTCTTAGTAATCTTAGTGTTTAGAAAAGTTCTCCAATCTCCTTTTTGTTAAGATCACAAAAGGCAGTTTATCTCATAGTTCTACTATTCACCTTTAGACTGTGGTAGTTTTATATTTCATGAGGCCCATGATTTTGAACCTACAAGTTTTTAAGCCAGCCCTTTTGATTTAGGGCAAGGATGGGATTCAGTCTTGACAAGTTATTGGAATTCAGAGGCAATGACTTAGTGTTAAACTTGCCTCTTGTCAAAAGTACAGAGCTGTTTTCTGACTTTCAGTCGCTGTTAGCTGATGATTTCAGCACTCTGATGTAAGGTGATGCATATGCAGAAGAAGCTGGGCTTTGAGATTGGATCTCTCCTGGGCTTTGTGGCGCATGCTTTGGTGGTGTTTCATGATGCTGGGCAGCCATAGTGAGCTACAGCATTTGCTCAGCCATGATCAGAGGTGTAACAGCACAGTCTCCACAGGAGGCTGAGTTGCTATGCTCAGATATTTAGTTGATTAGTCAAATTATGCACATTGTTGTCTC
Organism: Mus caroli; assembly: GCF_978045245.1. NCBI lineage: Eukaryota > Metazoa > Chordata > Mammalia > Rodentia > Muridae > Mus > Mus caroli. Next base: position 70,449,252 of record NW_028227267.1, on the reverse strand, counting down.
CAGATGTTTTAGACTTTCAATGGATTTGTCAAGATACAACTTCAGTGTATGTGGAGAGGTATTTGTATTAGCAAAACACATTGTAAATCACTAAAGTTTTATGAAAACATGATGATATAGAAATTTTCTCTTTAAAAGGAAGGGTTCAAAGTAACCAACACCAAGCAGTAGAGACCAGTGTCTGCCTGAATAGAAGCATGAGATTTTACATAATATCACAGCTTCCATTTTAAAATACCTTTTCTCTAAATGTTTTAATTTAAAAAAAAAAGAATTTTAGATTGACCCACGCTACCGTCTCGCCAGCGAAAACACACGCAGGCCACTCGGATCCTTCTGCAGTAAAGCTTTAATACATCTCGAGAGATAGATGAACAGCTTCAGGAGAGGAGACCCAGAGAGCAGAAAACCCTTCCCTTTTATAGGCCGCGAAAAATGGTTGGAAATGTGCACCACCCGGATTGGCTGCTCACTATCAGTCAGTTAACGCCACGAGAGAGGCAGGGCTCAGGTAATGGAAAGATACCCTGATGCCTGCGCACACTTACGAGCAACGGATGTCAGCGGGCGACTGTGAGGGCGGCTCCTCACATCTCCCCCTTTTCTTTTATTTTAGAAGCAACAGGCCACCCAGTACTGAGAGTGGAGACAGAGGTCAAATCCCCAGTGTGCAAGCATAGGGGCTTTACACAAAACCTCCTCCCAGGCTCGTCACCCTGAGGGGTCTTGGTCCGCTCCCGTGTCATTTTTTCTGGGGGAAGGACACTTGGACACTCAACCTTCATACAAGATGACATGTCTCCCTAGAATAGGCTCATCTTATGCCGCAGAGCCTTTCTACTGCAGTGCTTAGCCGTACAACTCTCCCGGGCTGCTGAAGCACACTCACTTTATCCCGTGCAATGAGACTAGCCTCGTGGGGTGCAAGAGCTGAGTGGCCAGCAACCTATTGCTTAAGCATCGATAATCATATATGGGGGAGGCACCATGCTCCAAAGCAACAAGCACCTGGGTTACTACCATCCTGTCCCTCCTTGTTTGGACTTTAAGTTTGCAGATCATCCATAGTAGGAGCAGTACTCCACCACACACAGCCACTCCAAACAAATCCACCCCCACCCATTCCTTGAAGTAGGAGAATGCTGCAGAAATCCAGGTAGAAAATCCTTCCGTCAATGACAGGTCAACACTTGTTGAATTGACTTGTAAGACAGCGATCCTCAGCTCCCGGATTGTCTGTTCAAATTCTATGGTCCAATTCTGTAACAAATAACGAGACAAAGCCTTTGACAGGTTAGTTGCTCTTGTAAAATTCTCAGATTGTACTGAGGTGATACAGAGGCCCGGCAGCTTATGTTCGCAACCTAGCTGAGCCATTTGCCACAGGACGTCCACCTGCTCTTGGACCAGATCAATCCATTGGTTTACCAACATGAGGCCTCCCTATATCTGAGAGTTGGCTGTGGCCTGCCTGTCCAGGGCCGATGTCACTCTTGCCGAAAGGTCATTGATGGTTTGTGTTGTCTGAACCGTAGCAGACAAGGCAAGGGTTGAAGCACTGATAGAGGCAGCTATTGCTGCTGTTGCTACCAAGCTAACTATCGTAGCAGAGATTCCAAAATCTCTCTTTTCTTTAAATAAGCTTAAACTGCTAGGGGCTTCCACAGGAACTGGAACAATTTTCGGCATGCAAGTAACCAAAGCAAAGGGATACTTAGTAGCATCCCAACACAGGGCATAGAAACATTCATTAAGCAAGTAATCTAACTCTAATTGATTACTATTTAAACTTTTTTTACTTACCACCCACAGAAAGGGGGCCAAACACTATATAAGGATATACACTGGCTTTGGTCTTTCAAGTCAGAGATCATCACAAAGCACAGGCTTCCTTTGAGGGAAAAGTTCTATTTTCCATCAGAGCCTGAATTTGCCCATCTAATGGTAAAAAGGCAAGTCCCAGCTCCCTATCAGTAGTAAAGAAACGTGGAAACACTTGTGCACTGTGCATGAAACACGTGCACTGTGCATGACAGGCATGGGCAGGGGAAAGATGGACATAATACCCCAACGCAATTTCCCCGATATACTAGGAACCAGGATCTCCAGTAGAAGGGTCACTATCCATCTTTGTTTCAGTGTTCCCTCTTTTGTCCACATCTTCTGAAGGGGAGATCCTTCGGGTGAGGCGTTCTGGAACCCAAAGAGGATTGTCTTCTTCCTTTTCCCTGCAGTTCTGAATCCGCCCCGTCTCCGGGGGCTTCTCCTCAATGCTGGCGATGTTAATTCCCGGGTCTCCGGCACCAGATGACCCACGCTACCATCTTGCCAGCGAAAACGCACACAGGCCATTCGGATCCTTCTGCAGTAAAGCTTTAATACATCTCGAGAGATAGATGATCAGCTTCAGAAGAGGAGACCCAGAAAGCAGAAAACCCTTCCCTTTTATAGGCTGCGAAAAATGGTTGGAAACGTGCACCACCCAGATTGGCTGCTCACTATCAGTCAGTTAACGCCACGAGAGAGGCAGGGCTCAGGTAATGGAAAGATACCCTGATGCCTGCGCACACTTACAAGCAACGGATGTTAGTGCCATCTTGTAACGGCGACTGTGAGGGTGGCTCCTCACATTAGATCAGTACTTGTAACAGAGTATTACAAGTATTCTGAGATATGTTTTAACCTATTCTCTAGGACTATATTTGGATAGTAAAAGAATCGGTTGAGAATCAACATTTGAGACATAGTTATTCAACACTTTTAATCAACTAGTTCTCTCTTTTGGATGACAAAGTAGATATGCTCATACTAAATGCTGGTAAATATTTAAACTCAGTGCTGAAGAGCATCAAAGCATTTACAATATGTGTTCACCACTTTCCAAGGTGGGCAGTGATCACTGTGTTCTTCCCATTGGTTAGTAGGGACCATTAGGGGCCAATAATGGACATTTACTGTCACATCTAGTTTGAAAAGAAAAAAAAAGGACAAGAAAGAAAAAGAAAGATTTCACTAACAATCATGAAAAACAGATTGCTTGTTTGTAAATGGTGTAAGGCTTCCAGCCTTAGGTTTTCAGTGTTGAAATTCTGTGGTTTTTCAAATGAGATTTTTGAACAGAGTGATGCTATTTTAGGGACTGAAGGAGAATGAGTCTGTAGGGTATGCTTACAATGTGTTGTAGGCAAGGGGATGATCATTTAGGAAGGTTGTAAGGTTTTCGAAGCAGCAATAGTGAGACTGTGCTTGGCGCTGACAGTGGAACATATGGAAGACGGACAAGAGCAGTGATGTTGACTTAGGATCCAGGATTGATGATTGGGTTGTCTGAGACTAACCAGAAAGTGATCTAAACAAAATCTAGTCTTCTTGGGGATCAAGAACAATACATGTCTAGGAACTGTGGCTCTGGAACTAACCTAGTGTACACCAGTTAACCACTTGTAGTTTCAGCTTAGCTAGAAAGTGGCAGCAGTAATATTTCTTCAGGAATTAAAGAGAATTATGGCCGTAAAATATTCATTGCAGCGAGTGGTAACTTCTCACTGTTTGTTTTCTAAGGAGATCATCAGCGTTAGTCACCACAGGGTGAAAGATATACAATGCTTATTTATCAACTTTATTTCCTAAGCTCACTGATTTGTAATAAAGTAAGATGTAGTGAGCCTTCTGCCTTCTAATTTAAAGCTACACTTCAATATGGCATTTCATTTGTGACATGTAGGACTATGCAGTCTGAGCTGGCTTGGAATGAATCTTCTTCTACTTCTTTCTCACAAGCACCAATATAAAATATCCTTAATGCTGTTGATGTTCTAGTACTGGTCTAATGGAAATCTTTCTGATGTTCTTTAACATGAAGCCGAATTATGGGCGAAGGCAGTATGTATAGAATCTTAAAGACTATAGACTCCAAGGGAGCAGAGAGAGTTCCCTTTTAGACCACTGGGCCTAGTATGTAGCCACAGCAAATGTAATGAAGGCACAGCTTACAGAAGCTTTGATTGCCTTTCCCATCAGGGCTCTCTCACTGTCCACAGGAGTCAGCAGGGATTTAAGGGCTGCCATTCTAAGAGTAAACCCATAATCTGGTTTCAGGGCCACACTAATGCCACTAGTGGAACTGTTTTAGACACAGTGCTCTGTGGAAGTAAAAAAAAAATCATTTAAAATAATGCTTTTTGGTTCATCTGTGGTAAAGGAGTAATGTTATTATGTTATCGGTAATAAACCTTTGTTTGCTAAATTTAAAAGAGTCAGTAATTCACAGGAGCAGGCAAGTCAAACACTTCTGTGAGTTCAGGGGGAACAGAGGTAAATAATACATGTTGAAGTCAAAAAGGAATTTTGGGGTGCAGTGGGCCCTATTACAGTGCAAGAAAGTGGAGCTCAGTTTTCACGCAGTTTGTAGCAAGGTCCTTGGTCTCTGCGATCCTAGAACATAAAGATCACAGGCAAGACTTGGGAAAATGTGAAGGAGGAATCAACCCACAGATGAGGTCATTAAAGGACATTCTAAGAGAGCATGCCAGAGTGATTGAGATGAAATGATTGTGTGATTCTCAGTTGTTCTTCAGAATAGCAACCTGAGAGTCTCAGTCTTGGCCCTCAGGTTGAGGGTCATGTTGTCTTTAGACACTATTTTCTACTCCCATTTCTTTTGATAGTCAAGACATAAGCATCTCAAAGTGTGTGTGTATGTGTGTATGTGTGTGTGTGTGTGTGTGTGTGTGCATTCTTTCATTTGATTATTAAACTTTGATGGTAGCAAAGAGATGCCTAAATAGCAAGGGGATTTCAGCAAGATTTTCCTCCTTGAATATGTGTTGTCAGTTCTTCTATGGGAAAATAGAGCAAGACAGAATGAGATCATTAGCAAGATAAATCTCAAGTTATCTTTTTTAAAGACAGGAAATAGAATGCCCTGCATTATAAAAGGATCTATGGATAAGCCCAAAGAGGAAAGGAACATGATAGAAACGAAAATTAGGATTTTGCTTCATTCTAGAAAAAAATATGAAACTGACATTTTCATTTTGAAAACCTGACGGGAGAGATCACTGGGAAGTTAACCTTTGCACTGTGTGGGTGCTGTTAGAGAAAACTGAAGGCAACATGTACCTTCACCACACAGTTTATTTGAAGGTTAAACACACTTGGGGTGCTTGAGCTAGTTTCTACGAAGTGAATTTCAGTTTGCGGAAGAATGAACTGTGATTTAATATAATACAATGGTTACTTGTTTGTGTTACCTGAATGAATCTTTTGAGTTGGAACAGCATAGTATGTTTTAGATGGAGTCCAGGAATCTTTCCTGCATCCATTGACCTTAATTAAGGGCCTGTGTAAATCACTTGAACTCTCTCCCTGTCCTCATATTCAGCCACCACAGAAAGCTGCATATCATTGAATATTTTTTGTGAATGTACCAAGTACATATGACAGTACATTAATGAAGCTTGTACATGAGATCATTTGGAGACCCTGAAAAATAACCATATGGGAAGAACCATCATGACAAATTCCCAAATCCCCAAAATGGATATGCATGGTTATTAAACAAGTATTTGAGAGTATAGACAACATCAAAGGACATACAAGTGTTCATTTACAACACAGAGATATAAAAAGTGACCTTTTGGAGAATAAAATTTTTTATTGGATATTTTTTATTTACATTTCAATTGTTATCCCCTTTTCCAGTTTCCCTCCCCGGCCCTTGCTGAAAAGCTCCTATCCCATCCTCTGTCCCCCTGCTTCGATGAGGGTGTTCCTCCACTCACACATCCATTCCCACCTCCCTGCCCTTGATTGCCCTACACCGGGGCATCTCTCAAGCCTTCATAGAACCAATTCTTTCCTCCCATTGATGCCTGACAAGGCTATCATCTGCAATATATGCAGTTGGAGCAATGTGTATTTCTTGCTTGGTGGCTTAGTCCCTGGGAGCTGACAGGGAGGGGAGTTGGTTAGTTGATATTATTGTTCTTCCTATGTGGTTGCAAACCTCTTCAACTCTGTCAGTCCTTTCTCTAACTCTTCTACTGGGGACCCCAAACTTAGGCCAATGGTTGACTGTGAGCATCTGCCTCTGTATTTGTCAGGTTCTGGCAGGGCCTCTCAAGAGACAGCTATATCAGGCTCTTGTCAGCATGTACTTCTTGGCATGCAAAATAGTGTCTGGGTTTGGTAACTGTATATGGGATGAGTCTCCAGGTGGGACAGTCTCTGGATGGCCTTTCCTCAGTCTTTGCTCTACACTTTATCTCCATATTTGCTATGAGTATATTGTTTTCCTTCTAAGAAAGATCGAAGCATCCACACTTTGGTCTTCCTTCCTCTTGAGATTCATGTGGTCTGTCAGTAATATCTTAAGTATTTGGAGCTTTTGTGATAATATCTACTTATCAATGAGTGCATACTATATGTGTTCTTTAGTGATTGGATTACCTCACTCAGAATGATATTTTCTATTTCCATTCATTTGCCTAAGAATTTCATGAATTCATCATTTTTAATATGTGAGTAGTACTCCATTATGTAAATGTACCATATTTTCTGTATCCATTTCTCTGTTGAAGGACATCTGGGTGCTTTCTAGCTTCTGACTATTATAAATAAGGCTGCTATGAACATAGTGAAGCATGTGTCCTTATTACATGTTGGAGTATCTTCTGAGTATATACCCAGGAGTGGTATAGCTGGGTCCTCTAGTAGTACTATGTACAATTTTTTGAGGAACTCTTAAACTGATTTCTCAAGTGGTTGTACCAGCTTGGAATCCCACCAGCAATGGAGAAGTGTTCCTCTTTCTCCACATCCTCTTCAGCATGTGTTGTCACCTGAGTTTTTGATCTTCGCTATTCTGACTGATGTGAGGTGAAATCTCAGGTTTGTTTTGATTTGCATTTCCCTGATGACTAAGGATGTTGAACATTTCTTTAGGTGCGTCTCGGCCATTTGATATTTCTCAGTTGGAAATTCTTTGTTTAGCTCATTAACTCATTTTTAAACAGGCTTATTTGATTCTCAGGAGTCTAACTTCTTGAGTTCTTTGTATATAATGGATGTTAGTCCTCTATCAGATGTAGGATTGGTAAAGATCTTTTCCCAATCTGTTCGTTGTCATTTAGTCCTATAGACAGTGTACTTTGCTTTACAGAAGCTTTGCAATTTTATGAGGTCCCATTTGTCAACTCTTTATCTTAGAGCATAAGCCATTAGTGTTCTGTTCAGGAAAATTTCCCCTGTGCCCACCTGTTAAAGACTCTTCCCTACTTTCTCCTCTATAAATTTCAGTGTATCTGGTTTTATGTGGAGGTCCTTGATCCACTTGTACTTGATCTTTGTACAAGGAGATAAGAATGGGTCAATTTTTCTACATGTTGACTGCCAGTTGAACCAGCACCATTTGTAAAAATGCTCTCTTTTATCCACTGGGTGGTTTTAGCTCCCTTGTCAAATATCAAGTGGCCATATGTGTGTGGGTTCATTTCTGGGTCTTCAGTTCTATTCCATGGATCTTCCTGCCTGTCTCTGTACCATTATCATGCAGTTTTTAATCACTGTTGCTGTGTAATACAGCTTGAGGTCAGGGATGGTGATTCCCCAGGAAGTTCTTTTATGGTTGAGAATAGTTTTTGCTATCCTGGGTTTTTTGTTGTTTCAAATGAATTTGCAAATTGCTTTTTCTAACTCTATGGAGAATTGACTTAGAATTTTGATGGGGATTGCATTGAATCTGTAGATTGCTTTTGGAAAGATGGCCATTTTTACTATATTAATCCTGCCAATCCATGAGCATGGGAGATCTTTCCATCTCTTGAAATTTTCTTTGATTTCCTTCTTCAGAGATTTTAAGTTCTTCCCATACAGACATTTCACTTGCTTGGTTAGAGTCACACTAAGGTATGTAGTATTATTTGTGACTATCATGAAGGGTGTCATTTCCCTAATTTCTTTCTCAGCCTGTTTATTCTTTGAGTAGAGGAAGGCCACTGATTTGTTTGAGTTAATTTTATATCCAGCCACTTTGCTGAAGTTGTTTATCAGGTTTAGGAGTTCTCTGGAGGAATTTTTGGGCTTACTTAAGTATTTATTTTGACTTTCTTTCCAAATTGTATTCCTTTGACCTCCTTTTGTTGTCTAATTGCTCTAGCTAACACTTCAAGTACTATATTGAATAGGTAGAGAGAGAGAGAGAGGGCACCCTTTCCTCGTCCCTGATTTTAGTGAGATTGCTTTAAGGTTTTATCAATTTAATTTAATGTTGGCTACTCATTTGCTATATATTGCTTTTACTATGTTTATGTTTGGGCCTTGTATTCCTGATCTTTCCAAGACATTTAAAATGAAGGGATCCTGAATTTTATCAAACAATTTTTTCAGCATCTAATGAAATTATCACATGCTTTTTTCTTTGAGTTTGTTTATGTAGTGAATTTCATTCATGTATTTCCGTATATTGAACCATCCCTGCATCCCTGGGATGAAGACTACTTGATTGTGATGAATGATCATTTTGATGTGTTCTTGGATTCGGTTGGCAAGAATTTTATTGAGTATATTTGCATCAATGTTCATAAGGGAGATTGGTCTGAAGTTTTTTTTTTCTTTTTTCTTTTTCTTTTTTCTTTTCTTTTTGCTTGGTCTTTGTGTGGTTTAGGTATAAGTGTAATTGAGGCTTCTTAGAATGATTTCGGTAGTGTTCCTTCTGGTTCTATTTGGTGAAATAGTTTGAAGAGTATTGGTATTAGGTCTTCTTTAAAGGTCTGATAGAATTCTCCACTAATCCCTTCTGATCCTGGGCTTTGTTGTTGTTGTTGTTGTTTGGGAGATTATTAATGACTGTTTCTACTTCTTTATAGAATATGGGACTGTTTAGATCATTAATCTGATCATGATTCAACTTTGGTAACTGGTGTCTGTCTAAAATATAGTGCATTTCATCCAGGTTTTTCAGTTTTGTTGAATATAGACTTTTGTAGTAGGATCTGATGAGTTTTTAGATTTTCTCAGATTCGTTGTTATGTCTCCATTTTCATTTCTGATTTTATTAATTTGGATACTGTCTCTGTGCCCTCTGGTTAGTCTGGCTAAGGGTTTATCTATCTTGTTGATTTTCTCAAAGAACCAGCTCATTGTTTGGTTGATTCTTTGAATAGTTCTTCTTGTTTCCACTTGGTTGATTTTACCCCTGTATTTGATTATTTCCTGGCATCTACTCCTCTTGGATGAATTTGCTTCCTTTTTTTCTAGAGCTTTTAGGTGTGTTGTCAAGATGCTAGTGTGCGCTCTCTCTAGTTTCTTTTTGGAGGCACTCAGAGCTATGAGTTTTCCTCTTAGAAATGCTTTCATTGTGCCCCATAAGTTTGGGTATGTTGTGGCTTCATTTTCATTGAACTCTAAAAAGTCCTTGATTTCTTTCTTTATTCCTTCCTTGACCAAGGTATCATTGAGAAGAGTGTTGTTCAGTTTCCATGTGAATGTTGGCTTTCTATTATTTATGTTGTTATTGAAGAGCAGCCTTACTCTGTGGTGATCTGATAGAATGCATGGGACAATTTCAATACTTTTGTATCTGTTGAGGCCTGTTTTGTGACCAGTTATATGATCAGTTTTGGAGAAGGTAATATGAGATGCTGAGAAGAAGGTATATCCTTTTGTTTTAGGATAAAATGTTCTATAGATATCTGTTAAATCCATTTGTTTCATAACTCCTGTTAGTTTCGCATGTCCCTGTTTAGTTTCTGTTTCCATGGTCTCTCCATTGATGAAAGTGGTGTGTTAAAGTCTACCATTATTATTGTGTGAGCTGCAATGTGTGCTTTGAGCTTTACTAAAGTTTCTTTAATGAATGTGGCTGCCCTTGCATTTGGAGCATAGACATTCAGAACTGAGAGTTCCTCTTGGAAGATTTTACCTTTGATCAGTATGAAGTGCCCTTCCTTGTCTTTTTTGATAACTCTGAGTTGGAAGTCGATTTTATTCGATATTAGAACGGCTACTCCAGTTTGGTTCTTCAGACCATTTGCTTGGAAAATTGTTTTCCAGCCTTTCACTCTGAAGTAGTGTATGTCTTTTTCCTTGAGGTGGGTTTCCTATAAGCAACAAAATGTTGGGTCTTGTTTGTATAGCCAGTCTCTTAGTCTATGTCTTTTTATTGGGGAATTGAGTCCATTGATATTAAGAGATATTAAGGAAAAGTAATTGTTGTTTCCTATTATTTTGGTTGTTAGAGTTGGCATTCTGTTCCTGTGGCTGTCTTCTTTTACGTTTGTTGAAAGACTCCTTTCTTGCTTTGTCTAGGGCATAGTTTCTGTCCTTGTATTGTTTTGTTTTGTTTTTGTTTTGTTTTCTTCTGTTTTTGTTGTTATTATCCTTTGAAGGGCTGGATTTGTGGAAAGATATTGTGTGAATTTGGTTTTGTCATGGTATACTTTGGTTTCTCCATCTATGGTAATTTTAAGTTTGGCTGGGTATAGTAGTCTCGGCTGGCATTTATGTTCTCTTAGTGTCTGTATAACATCTGTCCAGAATCTTCTGGCTTTCATAGTCTCTGGTGAAAAGTCTGGTGTAATTCTAATAGGCCTGCCTTTATATGTTACTTGACCTTTTTCCCTTACTGCTTTTAATATTCTATCTTTATTTAGTGCATTTGTTGTTCTGATTATTATGTGTCGGGAGGAATTTCTTTTCTGGTCCAGTCTATTTGGAGTTCTGTAGGCTTCTTGTATGTTCATGGGCATCTCTTTCTTCAGTTTTGGGAAGTTTTCTTCTATAATTTTGTTGAAGACATTTGCTGGCCTTTAAGTTGAAAATCTTCATTCTCATCTACTCCTATTATCTGTAGGTTTGGTCTTCTCATTGTATCCTGGTTTTCCTGGATGTTTTGACTTAGGATCTTTTTGCATTTTGCATTTTCTTTGATTGTTGTGCCCATGTTCTCTATGGAATCTTCTGTACTTGAGATTCTCTCTTCCATCTCTTGTATTCTGTTGCTGATGCTCGCTTTATGGTTCCAGATTTCTTTCCTACGGTTTCTATCTCCAGGGTTGCCTTATTTTGGGTTATTTTTATTGTGTCTACTTCCCTTTTTAGGTCTAGTATAGTTTTGTTCAATTCCATCACCTATTTGGTTGTGTTTTCCTGTTTTTCTTTGAGGACTTCTACCTATTTGGTTGTGTTTTCCTGTTTTTCGTTAAGGACTTGTACCTCTTTATCAGTGTTCTCCTGTATTTCTTTAAGTTAGTTATTAAAGTCCTTCTTGATGTCCTCTACCATCATCATGAGATATGCTTTTATATCCGGATCTAGCTTTTCTGTTGTGTTGGGATATCCAGGACTGGCAGAGGTGGGAGTGCTGGGTTCTGATGATGGTGAGTAGTCTTGGTTTCTGTTAGTAAAATTCTTAAGTTTGCCTTTCACCATGTGGTAATCTCTGGAGTTAGTTGTTATAGTTGTCTCTGGTTAGAGCTTGTTCCTCAGGTGATTATGTTCGCCTCTATCAGCAGACCTAGCTCTCTCCTGTGTTTCAGTGGTCAGAGCACTCTCTGCAGGCAAGCTCTCCTCTTGCAGGGAAGTTGCACAGATATCTGGCATTCGGACCTGCCTTCTAGCAGAAGATGAAGGGCCGAAACAGGGCCTGTCCCAGAAGCTGTGTTGCTTCCTCCTGTCCGATTGTTACTTTCTGTTATTTTTGTTATTAGAGGTAGAATTATGTTTTTGTGGCTATCTTTTTTGGGTTCGTTGAAATATTACTTTCTTGGTTTTCCTAGGGTACACCCTAGAAAACTACAGTTTCCCTCGTTTTGTTGATGTTTTACTTCTATTATCCTTTGTAGGACTGGGTTTGTGGAAAAACATTTGTGACAAAATATTGGTTTTGTCTGTCTATGGTAACTGAGAATTTGGCTGGGTATAGTAGCCTGGACTGGCATTTATGTTCTCTTAGGGTCTGTATGACATATGCCCAGTATCTTCTGGCTTTCATAGTCTCTGATGAGAAGTCTGGTGCAATTCTGATATGTCTGTCTTTATATGTTACTTGACCTTTTTCCCTTATTGCTTTTAATATTCTGTTTAGTGAATTTGGTGTTTTGATGGGAGGAATTTCTTTTCTGATCGAGTCTATTTGGAGTTCTGTAGGTTTTTTGTACATGGGCATCTCTTTCTTAGGGTTAGGGAAGTTTTTTCTATAATTTTGTTGAGGATGTTTACTGATCCTTTAATTTGGGAATCTTCACTCTCTTCTACACCTATTATCCTTAGGTTTGGTCTTCTCATTGTGTCCTGGATTTCCTGCATGTTTTGTGTTAGGATCTTTTAGCACTTTGCATTTTCTTTGACTGACTATTGTGTCAAAGTTTTCTATGGTGTCTTCTGCACCCGAGATTCTCTCTTCCATCTCTTGTATTCTGTTGGTGATGCTTGCATCTATGACTCCTGTTCTCTCTAGGTTTTCTGACTCCAGGGTTGTCTCACTTTGTGATTTCTCTACTGTTTTTATTTCCATTTTTAGATCTTGGATTTTTTTTTTCATTTCCTTTGTCTGTTTGATTATGCTTTCCTGTAATTCTTTAAGGAATTTTTGTGTTTCCTCTTTAAGGGCTTCTTCTACCTTAAGGGCTATTTACCTGTGTTCTCCTGTATTTCTTTAAGGGAGTTATTTATGTGCTTCTTGAAGTTCTCTATCATTGTCATGAGAAGTGATTTTAGATCCAAATATTGCTTTTCTGGTGTGATGGTATATCAGGGTCTTGATATGGTGGGAGAATTGGGTTCTGATGATGCCAAGTAACCTTGGTTTCTGTTGCTTCTGTTCTTATGTTTGCCTCCCACCATCTGATTATCTCTAGTGCTACCTACATTTACTATATCTGACCTTCCTGTGATCCTGGTTGTGTCAGAACTCCTCAAAGTCCAGCTGTCTTTGTGATCCTGTGATTCCAGAATCCTGTGATCCTGAGATCCTGGGTGTGTCAGAGTTCCTGGGAGTCAAACTGCTTCTGGGACCCTGAGATCCTGGTATGACCAAACTACTGAGATCCCATGATTCTGTGATTCTGTGATCCTGGGTGTGTTAGAGCACCTGGGCGTGGAGCCTTCTATGGGTGTTGTGAGACAGGCTGAGGAGTTTGTGCCCAAGGTAAACTGGAGCAGACTAGAAGGAACTCAAGCCCCTGGTCAGGTGGGGTTCCTGTGTCCCTGGATTCTGCTGGCCCCAGTTACTCCAAGAGGTGTTGGAATAGATGTTGTGTTCTCTTCACCATGATCCTATGATCTTGGGCATGTTAGAGAGTCTGGTAGTGGGGCTTCTTCAGGGTTGAATAAAAAAATTTTAAACAATGTACTTGGTCACTATACTTTTTTTTTTTTTTTTTTTAGTTCACATAGCTATGGTATATGATTTATCTGGTATTTTTCTTCTTTCTCTGTGAAATTCTTTTTCGTAGTCATTTAAAATTGTACTCTGTTATACATGCAGCTGAAACATTAGGGGAGAAATCAAACAAAGGTAATTTTTTCTAAACTGAAATGATAAAAAACCTTAGTAGAAATTTAGGGAGGAGATATCTTGGTTGATGGTTTTTGTCTGAACCTCAGTATCTCTGTAAATGACCACAGCTTTGTGGTTGTAATGTATCTATATTCTATCCTCTACATTCCTAGCTAATGACTATAATCAATTACTCTATAATTAATACCTATAAATTGTGCAATCAAGTACTTTCTTTTTGGAATTGCCATTAAAGATACTTGACAATATATAGTTTTACAAGACAAATATATAGATTTTTACAAGAAAAACATCTCCTTTTAGGATAGCAAGACTAAATTCCACAAAACAAATAGAAACAATCCTTTGTACAATTCAGCAATAAACTGTAGAGGGAAAAAAAAAAACCATAAGCACATGAGGAGAATGAAGATAGGAACTATCTGGTGGAAATTAGATTGGGATCTAAAAAAATAAACAAATAGACATTGAATGTATAAATGACAAAGTGCAGATTGTTCAGATTATGTGAAACATCTACGAGTTATAGTGGCAATTTACAATGGTCTTTCTAAAAGTAATAACGTAGCCATATGCGCTCAATGGAATGGTGAAAGCAATAGAACACATGAGGTGCCAGCTCTGTAGTGTTCTCTTCTCCCCTACAGAACAGTACTGTTAAGGGTCAAACTAATGCAATGCAAATGCCAGGAAACATTGCACTGCCTCAGAAGGCTTCTACCATGCTGGGAAAAAGGGATGAGGGTGGGGTGGGGTTGGAATAGAAAGGTTCTGAGTCAGAACAGAAAAAGGAGCCTCAATGTAGGCCAATAAAGTGGACTCTGGGTGGAAAATCTAGGCTAGGAATAGATATTCCTAAGGGTATGACTGGATAGAAGTTTAAATAGGAGGGAAAGCCAGCTGGCAGCTGAGTCTTTGACTACAGTTGCCTCTGGGAAACTTCAATGCATTGTGGCATACCAGGTATGGTGTAGAAAAGCAGAGTGAATGACTTTTTGAAGGAGACATGAGCAGATATCTGTTTTCATCCAAGAGGAGGCACCAACAACAGACCAAAGAAATTATTCCACCCAAGTCTGCCTTGGTGGACTGGTGAATTTACTGAGGTTGCCTATAGGAGTATGGATGAAGGATATCTTAGAGGATGGGTAACTCAAAGAGTGTATCACCATAATCCCACCCACGATGGCTGATGATTACTCAAAAGCTGTATCTCTGGAACTCCATGAACAACCTGTTGGCAGCCACTGATACTTGGAGAGCGGCCTCATGAACCTTGTACATTTCAGAAACTTCCAGAGCAGTCTAAGTTTCACGTACTTCCTGAACCTTCTATGCTTGCTTATACCCTGAATTTAATGGACTTCTCCCATGAAACAATGTATCAATTCAGTAGAATAATCACTAGAGATTTCTCCAGTCTGGGAAGAAATAAATGGAAGAGACTGAGCAAGGTCAGGTTGTTGTCTTTATTACAGATACAGCAGGGGTTTTGATAAATAAGGAAAAAGGGAGACTTTGAATTCCATGGTTGACTTGTGTCTTAGTAGATAACATAACCACAACTTTCTAGCTCTCCAATAAACACAGGCAGATTTTTTTAATCAATAAAATAAGATAGCTGCCTATATTAAATAAACATATATTGAGAAACAATTGCCCAGTGTCAGGACTGGCATGCTTGCACTTTACTTCAGTATCTTGGCATGGAGCTGACCCTGAAGGACACAGCACTTTTATGTTAATGCAGTGAGAAAGCTCTGATGATCTGAACAGTGGATCTCAAAGATTCCCATGTCCTAATTTTTGAAATCCCAGAATACAGATATGATTAAGGTTCTTGAATTGGGAGTTATTCTGTTCATGTCAAAGTAGGCTGTAAATATAATTATAAAGGTTTCCGTAAGCAGTAGGCAGGGAGAATTTTACTTTAAGAGAAGAAAAGGCATCAAGATGACAGCAGCAAATACTGTTATAATGAAATCACTGCTCAACAGACTGAGTAGTTTCTTGGGGCTAATATTAATTGAAGAATCTCTGTTATTATTTGAGTATGTTCAGATAACTTAGTTTTTGATAATGTTACCTTTTAGCTTTTCTCTGTCTCAATTTATGTTTGATACAAAGGGACTATTCTCCATGTGTGTATGTGATAAATAAAAAACCTCTCTGTTTTTGAGTAGTACATTTTACAAAGTAACATTAGGAACCCAATATAGGCCATGAGGTCTTTATGTACAGAAAGAAGCCTGTGATCTGATGTCTAGGTTTGTATAAAGCAGAGAACTCTAGCTTTTCTTTCTTGGGCATACAATATTTTGTGATAAGTGAGAAGATGGCAACAGTGAGAATGGAAAATACTGGAACCTCTCCTAGATCTTGTCAAGTGGTAGAAAGTGCTGGGACCCAAGGGGATGTCGGAAGTACATATCCTACAACCACAAGCTTGGTTACATCTGTCAGCATTCCCTTCTCTTGATTGCCTTCTATGTGTCTTCCTTCTGCCCATTATTCAAGTCACCAGCACTCCACTGGAGAGGCATTTTTAGAGAAGATGGGAAGCATGGGTTTTGTAAATCCTTTCTCATAGTTGTCAGCAGATGGCTTGGGAGAGATAAATGGAAGAATCACATATCTAAAAGGGCTTTGGAATGTTGAAAAGTTGATTTACTTGGGGCAACTGTTATTTACTGAGAGCTGAAAGCGTAGGATCTTTCTCATTGGCAACTGGCATTTTTCCTCCATGGGTAGAAACTTGTGATTTCTATCTGTTTTCTGTAAGTGGACAAGAAAGGAGAGGAAGAAAGGGCACAAATGCTTCTGACTTCTGTGAGTTCTTAGTTGTGTGGCTAATTCTTTTCCTTAGGCCTTTCCATGGACGTGCTTGTAGATGCTTTCAGTTTATTTTGAAAGATTTTGTGTCATGTGATTGGCATATGGTGGTACTGTCACAGGAATCTCTGACTATTGCAGTTTGTGTCTCCCAGAGGAGCCACTTTTAACAAGGCTCTTTATTTCATAATGTCCTGAATTCCAGCAATGACTTCATTCTCCTTCCTGATCCTTAATTTCCCATAGTTTTAGGATGGGTGGTGGAGGAAGAATTAGATATTTGCTCATATCTAACTGGGATTGTTATCAGCCTACACTTTGACTTAATGTAATTTTTAAAATTGGTTTTTATATGTTAATGTACAAAGTTCAGCTGTTCCTAGATTCTGTAATACCCACCTCCATCCATCTATTTATTCAAACAATCCTTATTCTTTGCTCTCCCTCTCCCTCTCCCCCTCCCCCTCCCTCCCCCCTCCCCCTCCCCCTCCCCCTCCCCCTCCCCCTCCCCCTCTCCCTCTCCCTCTCTCATCTCACTCACTTCCTGGGACAAAACAGCAAAACAGATCACACGAGGGACACTCCATAACAGGTCCTTCAACCAACCATTCAGACTCCCTGAGCTTCTCCACCCCTACTCCCTATGGGGAAAAAATATTTTTTAACAGAGTATGAATCTTCAGAATGGAGTCTTTGTGTCTAATATTTCTGTGTAATATTTTGTTTCATTTCTTTGTTTCAAATGGTAACTTATTTATGAATGCATAGGGAATAGTGGTATATGGTCTTTCACAGAAAACACAATTTTGAAGATTGCTGGCTGTATGAAATCATGTGGTAAGTGAGGTAAGAACATCACTGCTGCTTCATAGTGAAGCACCCAGACCAGAGGGATGCCTTGCCATTTGATTTGACCAGTTCTTTGTGTTTTTGGAGAGACCAGGTCTCACACTTCCTGATACAGAGACCTGCTATAATCAAAGGGTGCTACTGCTTTATATAAGCAAATTTGTTTTATGAAATGAATACTAGACACATTTTTTTTCTCAATCAATACTCATCTACTTTAAACATACTGCTATTAACCCTTAAACTCTACTGCTTTTATTTTAAATTTTAGATAGGTTAAATTTCCCATTTTCCTGAACAGCGACATTTTCATATAATCTAGTAACTTTTAAGTATTTATAATCCTCCCTTTTCCCTTTGTGAATGTTTCACCTCAATCAAGTCACTTGATATAAATGAGGAATTAGCCCTGTATATTTATAATAAATCCAGCTTGGTCATAGTATATAATCCCCATGTGCTGCTGGACTTGACTCAAGCAGGTTTGGATCCATGTCTAAGAGGAGTACTGACTGTACCTTTCTGTTATTGCAATATGTTTGACTGGAGTTAGAGTTTGGGTAGTGATGGTCCTTAAGGATAAGGTAGGGAGTGATCTCTCTAATCTTCTATAAGACATCAGTCATTAGAGAGCTGGTCCCTTCTTGTTTAAATGGCATAGCAGTGAAAGTATCTTCTCCCTGCACTTTTTCCTTCTTAGCCCTTTCATATACACCTTGTGCAGGTATGAGCCTGTACAAGTTGTGCTTTTTGATCATAGTACATTATGGTTTTCGATGGATTGGAATATTTTTTTATCTAAGTTTTCAAATAGGAGCTCTATTGACCTTTGGTGTCCACGGGCTCCTTGGTTATACTTCCTCCTCACTCACTCCACTGTACTTTGTGTCATCTTTCTCTTCTTGGCTGCTAGCTTGGTGAGACTTCATTGATTCTATTGATCTTTTCTAAGAGCCATCTGTTATCCTCATTGATTTTCTCCGTGCTCTTCTCATTGCAATTCCATGGATTTCTAATTTGCATTTTGTACCTCACATTTGTGAATGTAATCTGCCCGCCCATCATTTGGTGCTAAGGTGGAAGCTCATTACTGATTTTAGATCTTCCTCTTTCATATGTACATCCAGTGCTATCAATTTTCGTCTGGCTTCAGTGGTTACCTCTGGACCTGTGATCAACATTTGTTGTTTTAGCCACCCAGTTCGTGGCATTTCTTTTCTCAAGGTTCTTTGATGCACTTCCAAAAGATCTTTTAGAGTCTTCCATATCATTACACAAAGACCTTAAAAGATTCTCTTAAAATAGATGAATTATGATTATATATGTTTATGGAGTAGAAAATAATGTTTTAATATGCACTTCTAATGATATATTATTAAATCAGAATAATTGCCAAATCTATCACCTTAATTATTTATTTCTTTTGTGGTAGAATCTATGCTTCAGTGGTTTTGAAAGGTCAGACTTGGTTAGGCACACTTTTAATCTGATGTTGCTGGGTTTATAAGCCAGGTAGATCTCTGTAAATCTAAGACATGGCCTGTCTACACAATGAGTTTCAAGTAGCACCCTGTAACATAAACAGAAAAAATAAAAACAGCTTTTAATTGATTAGCATATCCCCCCTTTTTTCATTTCCCTTCTTTCCCCACATCTGTTCTGTACTTCTTTTAAAAAATGTAAAATTTAAAAATGTAAAAATAGCATGTCTCTGTTTCTTTTGTGTGTATATGTGTGTGTCTGCATGTGAGCACCCCAAGGCTATCACCTATATGGAGATCAGAGGGCCGCTTGCCACAGTTGATTTACACCTTCTTCTACCAGGCAGGCACTGAGAAATGTCACTCAGAATTTTAATGTTTGGAGGAATTGCCTTTACTCATTAATTCATCTTCACTGGATCTCAGTTTTCTACCTTTCAACTCCTAAGGGACCAACGATTTGACTTATAAGTGATCATGTGGCTTATCTTTCTATGCATGGATTATTGCACTTAGCATAATGTCCTTTGGGTTTATTCATGTTTCCACAAATGGCAGCTTTTCCTTCTCTATATGTTGGCCCATGCGGCCACACCTGCTTCCTGCATCTTCCCCTTTTTGTTTTATTAGTAGCTCTGGGATGAGCATCTGTCTTACATCCTTACCTGTCATGTGAGTGACAAACTCACTTTCGCTATCCTGTCTTAGGTTGGTATGCGCACATGAGGGTCTTACCCATCATTGATTACTGATCCAGCATGTTGAGTCAACATAGCGGGGATATTCCTGCTTCCAAGGCTGCCATAGCCTTCACTAAGGCTTGTTTATCAGCCCTGTGCCGTCTTCGCATACGTGCCATCTACCAAAGCATTCCCCCACACAACGTCAGCAGGAACACTCAAAAGGCCATCCCTCCCCAATTCTTTAAGAATCCCACAGTTCCCTGGATGATCTCCATCCATTGCTTTGCAGTTGCAATCTCCACACGGGTGTTGTTCACAGCAACAATTGATGCTCACAATTCCTTCATCTTTGTGTTGAGATCATGACTCCAATTTCCTAGCAGCATCGCCCCAATTGCATGTGACAGATTTGCAGCTCTGGAAAAATTCCAATACTAAACAGAGGTTACACACATTCCTGACATATGAGTAATGGAGGAAGCAAATACTAACTGCTCCAAAATATTCATCTGTTCCTGCAACCAATTCACTCTTTGGTTAACCATAAGGATACCAGCTTTCAAATTTGTATTCCAGTGGAGCTGAAGCCCCGATTTCCTCTTTTCAGTCCCCTTGAAGGGAAGCTAGCATGGTGACTAGACAAAAGCAAAATTTGAGCAAATCTATCTCCAGGGGAAATGGCAGACACCCCTCTAGGGGAGGAAAGCATGATCTTATTTTTGTGAACATCTTATTACTTTCAAAACACAGTACATAAAGAAAAACCTTTTATTCAAACTTGGCTATATTCTGTTCTATACCCCCATACCACACTACCTTCTGTTCCCTGCCTGTTCACTAAATATCTTTTCCACATCTTTTCAATGCTTACTGAAATACAGATTTTATAGACATAAATTTGTAACATATTTACATAGAGAATACATATGCATACCTAAAAACTTTAAGTGTTTTTATCTTACACAAAACAATGGTCCCTTTCATAGTGTTGTTTTCCTTCTAATACTATTGGCTAGTCCTCCCATCCACTATATAAGACCATCTTTTCTCTTTTTCTTTCATTTAAAGCATTATCCTTTAATGGCTCAAGTTTCTACTACTGAGTCTTCAGGAGTTTTCCTGCAGGTTGCAATGTTTTATCTTTGAGGAAATTGCTCAAAAAGTACCTAACCTTAACTCTTACTGCCTTTATCAGAGTTTAAACGCGTGTTCAAGATTTTATAAAGGCAGCCTGGACCCCATAAGTCGAAACTGACTCCTTCAATCTTTCTACAACCTTCCAATCCAGGGGTTCATGATACCATTGCCCATGTTGGTCCTGAAATACTGGGAAGGCCCCCGAAACAGCAGGTACATTTTTCCAGACTTTTGCATGAAGACTACGCTTTCCCCTTTTGTCTCTCTAATCTTTATAGTGGGGAGGAGAAGGCAACAGAGGGGCTCATGGTTCCGGTGGCCTACCATGCCTCAGACTGCAGCTGGACATCTGACTACAGATGTCACTGTCACTATCATTCCCGTCGCTGTCACTAGTAGACCCTTCAGAGCTAGATTTCTTCTTCTCTTTCTTATCTTTGGTTTGTTGTCTAAGCTGTTTAGGTTTTCGGTGGCTAGCCTGAGAAGCAATCTCCTTAGTCTCCTCAAGTGCCACCACTCCTTCCTCTATTTCAGCATTGTACTTTCCACTGGTGCCCCTCAAGCACACATTGACCAAGTTCCAGATGGCTAACATTTTTACTTTCATTTTAGTTACAGTTGAACCCATGTTGCTGAAATTCCCTTCGTCTCTATTCCTGAGAACCTTAGTCCTCTGTCCCCCTTTTTTCCCTGGGAACCTTCCCTTCGTCTCTATACCTGAAATCCTTAATGCTTCGTCCCTTTTTCCCCTGAAGAGAGACAATCACTTAAAAGGATTATTAATAAAGACAACTAGAAGCACCTGCTGCAGGGGCACACCGTATGTTGTAACAAAGGACCAGATCCTCTCTCTCCTGTGTGTATGCACCTATGTGAGTACAGGGACCACCACACAGGGATCATCATTCACTGTACTGATTTTAAGAGAAGCTGTAACAAAAAGTCTTCATAAAATACTTCAGAAGTGGGTTACACTGCAGCAAAGTGGAATACTCAATACTTATGTAAATGCGGAGCACAAAGCTCAGAAGATAAGACAGAAAGGGATCAGTACAGAGACTTTGGGGGGGGATCTGAGTTCTCAAAAATGAAACTTTCATTACATCATCTTAACATTTTCTTTGAGAACAGAAAGCATTTTATACATCTTTGCAGACTTTTCACCAACTAAATAGTCAATAAATTTTTGCCTATGTGGTGAAACCCTGTATCAAACAGAACTAAACACAACAAAAAAACTTAAGAGAAAATGAATTAACAGGGAACATTTAAGGTAACTACAATAACTGTTGACATGTACCTCTGACAGAGTAGATTAATTTTTGTAAGTTAAAATTCCAAATAATCGGCAGTGGTATGTTTTCAGTATTGTTTAGATAAAAACACAGAATTTAGAGGTAGCCACAGACTCTTACAGTTTAACTAAAGAGGTTCTAAACTGGCCACTTACCTAAATTTCCTTACCGCTGCTTACCAAAATTTTCTTACCACTGTTTACTAAAGTTTCCTTACTGCTGTTTACTAAAATTTCCTTACCGCTGCTTACTAAACTTTCTTTACCATTGCTTACTAAAATTTTCAAAGGCCTATACTTTCTTTTTTTTTTTAAATATTTTTATTAGGTATTTTCCTCATTTACATTTCCAATGCTATCCCAAAAGTCCCCCATACCCCCCCCTCCCCTACCCACCCACTTCTACTTTTTGGCCCTGGCATTCCCCTGTACTGGGGCATATAAAGTTTGCAAGTCCAATGGGCCTCTCTTTCCAGTGATGGCCGACTAGGCCATCTTTTGATACATATGCAGCTAGAGTCAAGAGCTCTGGGGAAGGAGTTACAAAGACAAAGTTTGGAGCTGTGACGAAAGGATGGACCATCTAGAGACTGCCATATCTGGGAATCCATCCCATAATTAGCTTCCAAACGCTGACACCATTGCACACATTAGCAAGATTTTGCTGAAAGGCCTGTACTTTCTTTACTTACCATTGCTGACCAACGCAATGAGTTCATCGTACAGGCCACCACTTGCCGCAGTCTCCGACCTGCAGAGACAAGAACGACATGGACACCAAGTCGGGTTCATGCAACAACTTCTTTTACTTGCTGTTGCGGCCTGCCCGCGGTCCACAACACGAACGGTTCAACTGAAAATGGCAGTTCAGGCTGAAAGAGAGGTAACTAGACAGGGCAGAAGAAAAGAATGAAGTCAAGACAAGACTCTGATCAAGACTCCATTTAATATTTCCAGACACCCAGTTTATAAAGGAAGGGGGAGGGAACCCAATTTCCCGCCAAGTAACTCAGGGTCCAGTAGCAGGACGAACACGTGTGTGCCTCCAGACGGCAAAGGCAGGTTCCAGCAGTAGGTAGGCGTGGCAGGACGAATGAGCCGGTAGC